>NW_028295669.1:0-600000 GCF_964341445.2 Mesoplodon mirus
CTAAACACGGCAGTTTTACCCAAAGAACTCTGCTTTAGTTGCAGGTGCAACACAAGCAGCATTTCTCCCACTGTGTACTCTTTGGGCTCTGCCACGAATGAACTTCTATATTCAAGGTTTCCCACCTGGAGCGAACTGCCTTAACCAAGGCAGGCGGTAGTGAGGACTGTAAGCATTTCCACTCCCCAAACTCGCAGTTTTAACGAATGAACTCTGCTTTAGTTGCAGGTGGAACACACGCAGGTTTTCTCCCACAGTGTACACAAAGGGCCTTTCCCCGAATGAACGTCTATACGCAGGGGGTCCCGCGTGGAGTGAACTACCTCAACCAAGGGAGGTTCCTCCTATGCCTCTAAGCGTTTCCTCTCCCAAAACACGCAGTTTTACCCGAAGAACTCTGCTTTAGTTGCAGGTGGAACACAAGCAACTTTTCACCCACAGTGTACACAATGGGCTTTTCGCCGAATGAACTTCTACACGCAGGGTTTCCCTCGTGGAGTGAAATGCCTAAACCGAGGCAGGCTCTAGTGAGGCCTCTAAGCATTTCCTCTCCCCAAACACGGCAGTTTTACCCGAAGAACTCTGCTTTAGTTCCAGGTGTAACACAAGCAGCATTTCTCCATCAGTGCACACAATGGGCACTTTCCCGAATGAACTTGTTCTCTATGCAGGGTGTCCCGCGTGGAGCGAACTGCCTCAACCATGGCAGGCTCTACTGTGGTCTCTAAGGAATTTCTCACTGAAAACACGGCACTTTTACCCGAAGAACTCTGCCCTAATTGCAGGTGGAACACAAGCTGCATTTCTCCCACATTGTACACAAAGGGCCCTACCCCGAATGAACTTCTATATATAGGGTGTCCCACGTGCAGTGAACTGCCTCAAGCAAGGCAGGTTGTAGTAAGGACTGTAAGCCTTTCCTCTCCCAAAAGGCGCAGTTTTACCCGAAGAACTCTGCTTTCATTGCAGGTGGAACACAAGCAACTTGTCTCTCGCAGTGTACCCAATGGGCCTTTGCCCGAAAGAACTTCTATACTCAAGGTGTCCCGCGTGGAGTGAAATGCCTAAACCAAGGCAGGCTCTAGTGAGGTCTCTAAGCATTCCCCTCCCAAAACACAGCAGTTTTACCCAAGGAACTCTGCTTTAGTTGCAGGTGGAACACAAGCAGCATTTCTCTCACTGTGTACTCTTTGGGCTCCTCCACGAATGAACTGCTACGTGCAGGGTTTCCCACCTGGAGTGAACTGCCTTAACCAAGGCAGGCGGTAGTGAGGACTGTAAGCATTTCTACTCCCCAAACTCGCCGTTTTAACGAATGAACTCTGCGTTAGGTGCAGGTGGAACACAAGCAGGTTTTCTCCCGCAGTGTACACAATGGGCCTTTCCCCGAATGAACTTCTATACGCAGGGTGTCCCGCGTGGAGTGAACTACCTCAAACAAGGCAGGCTCTTCTTAGGCCTCTAAGCGTTTCCTCTCCCAAAACACGCAGTTTTACCCGAAGAACTCTGATTTAGTTGGAGGTGGAACACAAGCAGCTTTTCTCCCACTGTGTACACAGTGGCCTTGCCCGAAAGAGCTTCTATACTCAAGGTGTCCCGCGTGGAGTGAAATGCCTAAACCGAGGCAGGCTCTAGTGAGGCCTCCAAGCATTTCCTCTCCCAAAACACGGCAGTTTTACCCGAAGAACTCTGCTTTAGTTCCAGGTGTAACACAAGCAGCATTTCTCCATCAGTGCACACAATGGGCACTTTCCCGAATGAACTTGTTCTCTATGCAGGGTGTCCCGCGTGGAGCGAACTGCCTCAACCATGGCAGGCTCTACTGTGGTCTCTAAGGAATTCCTCTCTGAAAACACGGCACTTTTACCCGAAGAACTCTGCCCTAATTGTAGGTGGAACACAAGCTGCATTTCTCCCACATTGTACACAAAGGGCCCTACCCCGAATGAACTTCTATATATAGGGTGTCCCACGTGCAGTGAACTGCCTCAAGCAAGGCAGGTTGTAGTAAGGACTGTAAGCCTTTCCTCTCCCAAAAGGCGCAGTTTTACCCGAAGAACTCTGCTTTCGTTGCAGGTGGAACACAAGCAACTTTTCTCCCACAGTGTACCCAATGGGCCTTTGCCCGAAAGAACTTCTATACTCAAGGTGTCCCGCGTGGAGTGAAATGCCTAAACCAAGGCAGGCTCTAGTGAGGTCTCTAAGCATTTCCCCTCCCTAAACACGGCAGTTTTACCCAAAGAACTCTGCTTTAGTTGCAGGTGCAACACAAGCAGCATTTCTCCCACTGTGTACTCTTTGGGCTCTGCCACGAATGAACTTCTATATTCAAGGTTTCCCACCTGGAGCGAACTGCCTTAACCAAGGCAGGCGGTAGTGAGGACTGTAAGCATTTCCACTCCCCAAACTCGCAGTTTTAACGAATGAACTCTGCTTTAGTTGCAGGTGGAACACACGCAGGTTTTCTCCCACAGTGTACACAAAGGGCCTTTCCCCGAATGAACGTCTATACGCAGGGGGTCCCGCGTGGAGTGAACTACCTCAACCAAGGGAGGTTCCTCCTATGCCTCTAAGCGTTTCCTCTCCCAAAACACGCAGTTTTACCCGAAGAACTCTGCTTTAGTTGCAGGTGGAACACAAGCAACTTTTCACCCACAGTGTACACAATGGGCTTTTCGCCGAATGAACTTCTACACGCAGGGTTTCCCTCGTGGAGTGAAATGCCTAAACCGAGGCAGGCTCTAGTGAGGCCTCTAAGCATTTCCTCTCCCCAAACACGGCAGTTTTACCCGAAGAACTCTGCTTTAGTTCCAGGTGTAACACAAGCAGCATTTCTCCATCAGTGCACACAATGGGCACTTTCCCGAATGAACTTGTTCTCTATGCAGGGTGTCCCGCGTGGAGCGAACTGCCTCAACCATGGCAGGCTCTACTGTGGTCTCTAAGGAATTTCTCACTGAAAACACGGCACTTTTACCCGAAGAACTCTGCCCTAATTGCAGGTGGAACACAAGCTGCATTTCTCCCACATTGTACACAAAGGGCCCTACCCCGAATGAACTTCTACATATAGGGTGTCCCACGTGCAGTGAACTGCCTCAAGCAAGGCAGGTTGTAGTAAGGACTGTAAGCCTTTCCTCTCCCAAAAGGCGCAGTTTTACCCGAAGAACTCTGCTTTCATTGCAGGTGGAACACAAGCAACTTTTCTCTCGCAGTGTACCCAATGGGCCTTTGCCCGAAAGAACTTCTATACTCAAGGTGTCCCGCGTGGAGTGAAATGCCTAAACCAAGGCAGGCTCTAGTGAGGTCTCTAAGCATTCCCCTCCCAAAACACAGCAGTTTTACCCAAAGAACTCTGCTTTAGTTGCAGGTGGAACACAAGCAGCATTTCTCTCACTGTGTACTCTTTGGGCTCCTCCACGAATGAACTGCTACGTGCAGGGTTTCCCACCTGGAGTGAACTGCCTTAACCAAGGCAGTCTGTAGTGAGGACTGTAAGCATTTCTACTCCCAAAACTCGCCGTTTTAACGAATGAACTCTGCGTTAGGTGCAGGTGGAACACAAGCAGGTTTTCTCCCGCAGTGTACACAATGGGCCTTTCCCCGAATGAACTTCTATACGCAGGGTGCCCCGCGTGGAGTGAACTACCTCAAACAAGGCAGGCTCTTCTTAGGCCTCTAAGCGTTTCCTCTCCCAAAACACGCAGTTTTACCCGAAGAACTCTGACTTAGTTGGAGGTGGAACACAAGCAGCTTTTCTCCCACTGTGTACACAGTGGCCTTGCCCGAAAGAGCTTCTATACTCAAGGTGTCCCGCGTGGAGTGAAATGCCTAAACCGAGGCAGGCTCTAGTGAGGCCTCCAAGCATTTCCTCTCCCAAAACACGGCAGTTTTACCCGAAGAACTCTGCTTTAGTTCCAGGTGTAACACAAGCAGCATTTCTCCATCAGTGCACACAATGGGCACTTTCCCGAATGAACTTGTTCTCTATGCAGGGTGTCCCGCGTGGAGCGAACTGCCTCAACCATGGCAGGCTCTACTGTGGTCTCTAAGGAATTCCTCTCTGAAAACACGGCACTTTTACCCGAAGAACTCTGCCCTAATTGTAGGTGGAACACAAGCTGCATTTCTCCCACATTGTACACAAAGGGCCCTACCCCGAATGAACTTCTATATATAGGGTGTCCCACGTGCAGTGAACTGCCTCAAGCAAGGCAGGTTGTAGTAAGGACTGTAAGCCTTTCCTCTCCCAAAAGGCGCAGTTTTACCCGAAGAACTCTGCTTTCGTTGCAGGTGGAACACAAGCAACTTTTCTCCCACAGTGTACCCAATGGGCCTTTGCCCGAAAGAACTTCTATACTCAAGGTGTCCCGCGTGGAGTGAAATGCCTAAACCAAGGCAGGCTCTAGTGAGGTCTCTAAGCATTTCCCCTCCCTAAACACGGCAGTTTTACCCAAAGAACTCTGCTTTAGTTGCAGGTGCAACACAAGCAGCATTTCTCCCACTGTGTACTCTTTGGGCTCTGCCACGAATGAACTTCTATATTCAAGGTTTCCCACCTGGAGCGAACTGCCTTAACCAAGGCAGGCTCTAGTGAGGTCTCTAAGCATTTCCCCTCCCTAAACACGGCAGTTTTACCCAAAGAACTCTGCTTTAGTTGCAGGTGCAACACAAGCAGCATTTCTCCCACTGTGTACTCTTTGGGCTCTGCCACGAATGAACTTCTATATTCAAGGTTTCCCACCTGGAGCGAACTGCCTTAACCAAGGCAGGCGGTAGTGAGGACTGTAAGCATTTCCACTCCCCAAACTCGCAGTTTTAACGAATGAACTCTGCTTTAGTTGCAGGTGGAACACACGCAGGTTTTCTCCCACAGTGTACACAAAGGGCCTTTCCCCGAATGAACGTCTATACGCAGGGGGTCCCGCGTGGAGTGAACTACCTCAACCAAGGGAGGTTCCTCCTATGCCTCTAAGCGTTTCCTCTCCCAAAACACGCAGTTTTACCCGAAGAACTCTGCTTTAGTTGCAGGTGGAACACAAGCAACTTTTCACCCACAGTGTACACAATGGGCTTTTCGCCGAATGAACTTCTACACGCAGGGTTTCCCTCGTGGAGTGAAATGCCTAAACCGAGGCAGGCTCTAGTGAGGCCTCTAAGCATTTCCTCTCCCCAAACACGGCAGTTTTACCCGAAGAACTCTGCTTTAGTTCCAGGTGTAACACAAGCAGCATTTCTCCATCAGTGCACACAATGGGCACTTTCCCGAATGAACTTGTTCTCTATGCAGGGTGTCCCGCGTGGAGCGAACTGCCTCAACCATGGCAGGCTCTACTGTGGTCTCTAAGGAATTTCTCACTGAAAACACGGCACTTTTACCCGAAGAACTCTGCCCTAATTGCAGGTGGAACACAAGCTGCATTTCTCCCACATTGTACACAAAGGGCCCTACCCCGAATGAACTTCTACATATAGGGTGTCCCACGTGCAGTGAACTGCCTCAAGCAAGGCAGGTTGTAGTAAGGACTGTAAGCCTTTCCTCTCCCAAAAGGCGCAGTTTTACCCGAAGAACTCTGCTTTCATTGCAGGTGGAACACAAGCAACTTTTCTCTCGCAGTGTACCCAATGGGCCTTTGCCCGAAAGAACTTCTATACTCAAGGTGTCCCGCGTGGAGTGAAATGCCTAAACCAAGGCAGGCTCTAGTGAGGTCTCTAAGCATTCCCCTCCCAAAACACAGCAGTTTTACCCAAAGAACTCTGCTTTAGTTGCAGGTGGAACACAAGCAGCATTTCTCTCACTGTGTACTCTTTGGGCTCCTCCACGAATGAACTGCTACGTGCAGGGTTTCCCACCTGGAGTGAACTGCCTTAACCAAGGCAGTCTGTAGTGAGGACTGTAAGCATTTCTACTCCCAAAACTCGCCGTTTTAACGAATGAACTCTGCGTTAGGTGCAGGTGGAACACAAGCAGGTTTTCTCCCGCAGTGTACACAATGGGCCTTTCCCCGAATGAACTTCTATACGCAGGGTGCCCCGCGTGGAGTGAACTACCTCAAACAAGGCAGGCTCTTCTTAGGCCTCTAAGCGTTTCCTCTCCCAAAACACGCAGTTTTACCCGAAGAACTCTGACTTAGTTGGAGGTGGAACACAAGCAGCTTTTCTCCCACTGTGTACACAGTGGCCTTGCCCGAAAGAGCTTCTATACTCAAGGTGTCCCGCGTGGAGTGAAATGCCTAAACCGAGGCAGGCTCTAGTGAGGCCTCCAAGCATTTCCTCTCCCAAAACACGGCAGTTTTACCCGAAGAACTCTGCTTTAGTTCCAGGTGTAACACAAGCAGCATTTCTCCATCAGTGCACACAATGGGCACTTTCCCGAATGAACTTGTTCTCTATGCAGGGTGTCCCGCGTGGAGCGAACTGCCTCAACCATGGCAGGCTCTACTGTGGTCTCTAAGGAATTCCTCTCTGAAAACACGGCACTTTTACCCGAAGAACTCTGCCCTAATTGTAGGTGGAACACAAGCTGCATTTCTCCCACATTGTACACAAAGGGCCCTACCCCGAATGAACTTCTATATATAGGGTGTCCCACGTGCAGTGAACTGCCTCAAGCAAGGCAGGTTGTAGTAAGGACTGTAAGCCTTTCCTCTCCCAAAAGGCGCAGTTTTACCCGAAGAACTCTGCTTTCGTTGCACGTGGAACACAAGCAACTTTTCTCCCACAGTGTACCCAATGGGCCTTTGCCCGAAAGAACTTCTATACTCAAGGTGTCCCGCGTGGAGTGAAATGCCTAAACCAAGGCAGGCTCTAGTGAGGTCTCTAAGCATTTCCCCTCCCTAAACACGGCAGTTTTACCCAAAGAACTCTGCTTTAGTTGCAGGTGCAACACAAGCAGCATTTCTCCCACTGTGTACTCTTTGGGCTCTGCCACGAATGAACTTCTATATTCAAGGTTTCCCACCTGGAGCGAACTGCCTTAACCAAGGCAGGCGGTAGTGAGGACTGTAAGCATTTCCACTCCCCAATCTCGCAGTTTTAACGAATGAACTCTGCTTTAGTTGCAGGTGGAACACACGCAGGTTTTCTCCCACAGTGTACACAAAGGGCCTTTCCCCGAATGAACGTCTATACGCAGGGGGTCCCGCGTGGAGTGAACTACCTCAACCAAGGGAGGTTCCTCCTATGCCTCTAAGCGTTTCCTCTCCCAAAACACGCAGTTTTACCCGAAGAACTCTGCTTTAGTTGCAGGTGGAACACAAGCAACTTTTCACCCACAGTGTACACAATGGGCTTTTCGCCGAATGAACTTCTACACGCAGGGTTTCCCTCGTGGAGTGAAATGCCTAAACCGAGGCAGGCTCTAGTGAGGCCTCTAAGCATTTCCTCTCCCCAAACACGGCAGTTTTACCCGAAGAACTCTGCTTTAGTTCCAGGTGTAACACAAGCAGCATTTCTCCATCAGTGCACACAATGGGCACTTTCCCGAATGAACTTGTTCTCTATGCAGGGTGTCCCGCGTGGAGCGAACTGCCTCAACCATGGCAGGCTCTACTGTGGTCTCTAAGGAATTTCTCACTGAAAACACGGCACTTTTACCCGAAGAACTCTGCCCTAATTGCAGGTGGAACACAAGCTGCATTTCTCCCACATTGTACACAAAGGGCCCTACCCCGAATGAACTTCTACATATAGGGTGTCCCACGTGCAGTGAACTGCCTCAAGCAAGGCAGGTTGTAGTAAGGACTGTAAGCCTTTCCTCTCCCAAAAGGCGCAGTTTTACCCGAAGAACTCTGCTTTCATTGCAGGTGGAACACAAGCAACTTTTCTCTCGCAGTGTACCCAATGGGCCTTTGCCCGAAAGAACTTCTATACTCAAGGTGTCCCGCGTGGAGTGAAATGCCTAAACCAAGGCAGGCTCTAGTGAGGTCTCTAAGCATTCCCCTCCCAAAACACAGCAGTTTTACCCAAAGAACTCTGCTTTAGTTGCAGGTGGAACACAAGCAGCATTTCTCTCACTGTGTACTCTTTGGGCTCCTCCACGAATGAACTGCTACGTGCAGGGTTTCCCACCTGGAGTGAACTGCCTTAACCAAGGCAGTCTGTAGTGAGGACTGTAAGCATTTCTACTCCCAAAACTCGCCGTTTTAACGAATGAACTCTGCGTTAGGTGCAGGTGGAACACAAGCAGGTTTTCTCCCGCAGTGTACACAATGGGCCTTTCCCCGAATGAACTTCTATACGCAGGGTGCCCCGCGTGGAGTGAACTACCTCAAACAAGGCAGGCTCTTCTTAGGCCTCTAAGCGTTTCCTCTCCCAAAACACGCAGTTTTACCCGAAGAACTCTGACTTAGTTGGAGGTGGAACACAAGCAGCTTTTCTCCCACTGTGTACACAGTGGCCTTGCCCGAAAGAGCTTCTATACTCAAGGTGTCCCGCGTGGAGTGAAATGCCTAAACCGAGGCAGGCTCTAGTGAGGCCTCCAAGCATTTCCTCTCCCAAAACACGGCAGTTTTACCCGAAGAACTCTGCTTTAGTTCCAGGTGTAACACAAGCAGCATTTCTCCATCAGTGCACACAATGGGCACTTTCCCGAATGAACTTGTTCTCTATGCAGGGTGTCCCGCGTGGAGCGAACTGCCTCAACCATGGCAGGCTCTACTGTGGTCTCTAAGGAATTCCTCTCTGAAAACACGGCACTTTTACCCGAAGAACTCTGCCCTAATTGTAGGTGGAACACAAGCTGCATTTCTCCCACATTGTACACAAAGGGCCCTACCCCGAATGAACTTCTATATATAGGGTGTCCCACGTGCAGTGAACTGCCTCAAGCAAGGCAGGTTGTAGTAAGGACTGTAAGCCTTTCCTCTCCCAAAAGGCGCAGTTTTACCCGAAGAACTCTGCTTTCGTTGCAGGTGGAACACAAGCAACTTTTCTCCCACAGTGTACCCAATGGGCCTTTGCCCGAAAGAACTTCTATACTCAAGGTGTCCCGCGTGGAGTGAAATGCCTAAACCAAGGCAGGCTCTAGTGAGGTCTCTAAGCATTTCCCCTCCCTAAACACGGCAGTTTTACCCAAAGAACTCTGCTTTAGTTGCAGGTGCAACACAAGCAGCATTTCTCCCACTGTGTACTCTTTGGGCTCTGCCACGAATGAACTTCTATATTCAAGGTTTCCCACCTGGAGCGAACTGCCTTAACCAAGGCAGGTGGTAGTGAGGACTGTAAGCATTTCCACTCCCCAAACTCGCAGTTTTAACGAATGAACTCTGCTTTAGTTGCAGGTGGAACACACGCAGCTTTTCTCCCACAGTGTACACAAAGGGCCTTTCCCCGAATGAACGTCTATACGCAGGTGGTCCCGCGTGGAGTGAACTACCTCAACCAAGGGAGGTTCCTCCTATGCCTCTAAGCGTTTCCTCTCCCAAAACACGCAGTTTTACCCGAAGAACTCTGCTTTAGTTGCAGGTGGAACACAAGCAACTTTTCACCCACAGTGTACACAATGGGCTTTTCGCCGAATGAACTTCTACACGCAGGGTTTCCCTCGTGGAGTGAAATGCCTAAACCGAGGCAGGCTCTAGTGAGGCCTCTAAGCATTTCCTCTCCCCAAACACGGCAGTTTTACCCGAAGAACTCTGCTTTAGTTCCAGGTGTAACACAAGCAGCATTTCTCCATCAGTGCACACAATGGGCACTTTCCCGAATGAACTTGTTCTCTATGCAGGGTGTCCCGCGTGGAGCGAACTGCCTCAACCATGGCAGGCTCTACTGTGGTCTCTAAGGAATTTCTCACTGAAAACACGGCACTTTTACCCGAAGAACTCTGACCTAATTGCAGGTGGAACACAAGCTGCATTTCTCCCACATTGTACACAAAGGGCCCTACCCCGAATGAACTTCTACATATAGGGTGTCCCACGTGCAGTGAACTGCCTCAAGCAAGGCAGGTTGTAGTAAGGACTGTAAGCCTTTCCTCTCCCAAAAGGCGCAGTTTTACCCGAAGAACTCTGCTTTCATTGCAGGTGGAACACAAGCAACTTTTCTCTCGCAGTGTACCCAATGGGCCTTTGCCCGAAAGAACTTCTATACTCAAGGTGTCCCGCGTGGAGTGAAATGCCTAAACCAAGGCAGGCTCTAGTGAGGTCTCTAAGCATTCCCCTCCCAAAACACAGCAGTTTTACCCAAAGAACTCTGCTTTAGTTGCAGGTGGAACACAAGCAGCATTTCTCTCACTGTGTACTCTTTGGGCTCCTCCACGAATGAACTGCTACGTGCAGGGTTTCCCACCTGGAGTGAACTGCCTTAACCAAGGCAGTCTGTAGTGAGGACTGTAAGCATTTCTACTCCCAAAACTCGCCGTTTTAACGAATGAACTCTGCGTTAGGTGCAGGTGGAACACAAGCAGGTTTTCTCCCGCAGTGTACACAATGGGCCTTTCCCCGAATGAACTTCTATACGCAGGGTGTCCCGCGTGGAGTGAACTACCTCAAACAAGGCAGGCTCTTCTTAGGCCTCTAAGCGTTTCCTCTCCCAAAACACGCAGTTTTACCCGAAGAACTCTGACTTAGTTGGAGGTGGAACACAAGCAGCTTTTCTCCCACTGTGTACACAGTGGCCTTGCCCGAAAGAGCTTCTATACTCAAGGTGTCCCGCGTGGAGTGAAATGCCTAAACCGAGGCAGGCTCTAGTGAGGCCTCCAAGCATTTCCTCTCCCAAAACACGGCAGTTTTACCCGAAGAACTCTGCTTTAGTTCCAGGTGTAACACAAGCAGCATTTCTCCATCAGTGCACACAATGGGCACTTTCCCGAATGAACTTGTTCTCTATGCAGGGTGTCCCGCGTGGAGCGAACTGCCTCAACCATGGCAGGCTCTACTGTGGTCTCTAAGGAATTCCTCTCTGAAAACACGGCACTTTTACCCGAAGAACTCTGCCCTAATTGTAGGTGGAACACAAGCTGCATTTCTCCCACATTGTACACAAAGGGCCCTACCCCGAATGAACTTCTATATATAGGGTGTCCCACGTGCAGTGAACTGCCTCAAGCAAGGCAGGTTGTAGTAAGGACTGTAAGCCTTTCCTCTCCCAAAAGGCGCAGTTTTACCCGAAGAACTCTGCTTTCGTTGCAGGTGGAACACAAGCAACTTTTCTCCCACAGTGTACCCAATGGGCCTTTGCCCGAAAGAACTTCTATACTCAAGGTGTCCCGCGTGGAGTGAAATGCCTAAACCAAGGCAGGCTCTAGTGAGGTCTCTAAGCATTTCCCCTCCCTAAACACGGCAGTTTTACCCAAAGAACTCTGCTTTAGTTGCAGGTGCAACACAAGCAGCATTTCTCCCACTGTGTACTCTTTGGGCTCTGCCACGAATGAACTTCTATATTCAAGGTTTCCCACCTGGAGCGAACTGCCTTAACCAAGGCAGGCGGTAGTGAGGACTGTAAGCATTTCCACTCCCCAAACTCGCAGTTTTAACGAATGAACTCTGCTTTAGTTGCAGGTGGAACACACGCAGGTTTTCTCCCACAGTGTACACAAAGGGCCTTTCCCCGAATGAACGTCTATACGCAGGGGGTCCCGCGTGGAGTGAACTACCTCAACCAAGGGAGGTTCCTCCTATGCCTCTAAGCGTTTCCTCTCCCAAAACACGCAGTTTTACCCGAAGAACTCTGCTTTAGTTGCAGGTGGAACACAAGCAACTTTTCACCCACAGTGTACACAATGGGCTTTTCGCCGAATGAACTTCTACACGCAGGGTTTCCCTCGTGGAGTGAAATGCCTAAACCGAGGCAGGCTCTAGTGAGGCCTCTAAGCATTTCCTCTCCCCAAACACGGCAGTTTTACCCGAAGAACTCTGCTTTAGTTCCAGGTGTAACACAAGCAGCATTTCTCCATCAGTGCACACAATGGGCACTTTCCCGAATGAACTTGTTCTCTATGCAGGGTGTCCCGCGTGGAGCGAACTGCCTCAACCATGGCAGGCTCTACTGTGGTCTCTAAGGAATTTCTCACTGAAAACACGGCACTTTTACCCGAAGAACTCTGCCCTAATTGCAGGTGGAACACAAGCTGCATTTCTCCCACATTGTACACAAAGGGCCCTACCCCGAATGAACTTCTACATATAGGGTGTCCCACGTGCAGTGAACTGCCTCAAGCAAGGCAGGTTGTAGTAAGGACTGTAAGCCTTTCCTCTCCCAAAAGGCGCAGTTTTACCCGAAGAACTCTGCTTTCGTTGCAGGTGGAACACAAGCAACTTTTCTCTCGCAGTGTACCCAATGGGCCTTTGCCCGAAAGAACTTCTATACTCAAGGTGTCCCGCGTGGAGTGAAATGCCTAAACCAAGGCAGGCTCTAGTGAGGTCTCTAAGCATTCCCCTCCCAAAACACAGCAGTTTTACCCAAGGAACTCTGCTTTAGTTGCAGGTGGAACACAAGCAGCATTTCTCTCACTGTGTACTCTTTGGGCTCCTCCACGAATGAACTGCTACGTGCAGGGTTTCCCACCTGGAGTGAACTGCCTTAACCAAGGCAGTCTGTAGTGAGGACTGTAAGCATTTCTACTCCCCAAACTCGCCGTTTTAACGAATGAACTCTGCGTTAGGTGCAGGTGGAACACAAGCAGGTTTTCTCCCGCAGTGTACACAATGGGCCTTTCCCCGAATGAACTTCTATACGCAGGGTGTCCCGCGTGGAGTGAACTACCTCAAACAAGGCAGGCTCTTCTTAGGCCTCTAAGCGTTTCCTCTCCCAAAACACGCAGTTTTACCCGAAGAACTCTGATTTAGTTGGAGGTGGAACACAAGCAGCTTTTCTCCCACTGTGTACACAGTGGCCTTGCCCGAAAGAGCTTCTATACTCAAGGTGTCCCGCGTGGAGTGAAATGCCTAAACCGAGGCAGGCTCTAGTGAGGCCTCCAAGCATTTCCTCTCCCAAAACACGGCAGTTTTACCCGAAGAACTCTGCTTTAGTTCCAGGTGTAACACAAGCAGCATTTCTCCATCAGTGCACACAATGGGCACTTTCCCGAATGAACTTGTTCTCTATGCAGGGTGTCCCGCGTGGAGCGAACTGCCTCAACCATGGCAGGCTCTACTGTGGTCTCTAAGGAATTCCTCTCTGAAAACACGGCACTTTTACCCGAAGAACTCTGCCCTAATTGTAGGTGGAACACAAGCTGCATTTCTCCCACATTGTACACAAAGGGCCCTACCCCGAATGAACTTCTATATATAGGGTGTCCCACGTGCAGTGAACTGCCTCAAGCAAGGCAGGTTGTAGTAAGGACTGTAAGCCTTTCCTCTCCCAAAAGGCGCAGTTTTACCCGAAGAACTCTGCTTTCGTTGCAGGTGGAACACAAGCAACTTTTCTCCCACAGTGTACCCAATGGGCCTTTGCCCGAAAGAACTTCTATACTCAAGGTGTCCCGCGTGGAGTGAAATGCCTAAACCAAGGCAGGCTCTAGTGAGGTCTCTAAGCATTTCCCCTCCCTAAACACGGCAGTTTTACCCAAAGAACTCTGCTTTAGTTGCAGGTGCAACACAAGCAGCATTTCTCCCACTGTGTACTCTTTGGGCTCTGCCACGAATGAACTTCTATATTCAAGGTTTCCCACCTGGAGCGAACTGCCTTAACCAAGGCAGGCGGTAGTGAGGACTGTAAGCATTTCCACTCCCCAATCTCGCAGTTTTAACGAATGAACTCTGCTTTAGTTGCAGGTGGAACACACGCAGGTTTTCTCCCACAGTGTACACAAAGGGCCTTTCCCCGAATGAACGTCTATACGCAGGGGGTCCCGCGTGGAGTGAACTACCTCAACCAAGGGAGGTTCCTCCTATGCCTCTAAGCGTTTCCTCTCCCAAAACACGCAGTTTTACCCGAAGAACTCTGCTTTAGTTGCAGGTGGAACACAAGCAACTTTTCACCCACAGTGTACACAATGGGCTTTTCGCCGAATGAACTTCTACACGCAGGGTTTCCCTCGTGGAGTGAAATGCCTAAACCGAGGCAGGCTCTAGTGAGGCCTCTAAGCATTTCCTCTCCCCAAACACGGCAGTTTTACCCGAAGAACTCTGCTTTAGTTCCAGGTGTAACACAAGCAGCATTTCTCCATCAGTGCACACAATGGGCACTTTCCCGAATGAACTTGTTCTCTATGCAGGGTGTCCCGCGTGGAGCGAACTGCCTCAACCATGGCAGGCTCTACTGTGGTCTCTAAGGAATTTCTCACTGAAAACACGGCACTTTTACCCGAAGAACTCTGCCCTAATTGCAGGTGGAACACAAGCTGCATTTCTCCCACATTGTACACAAAGGGCCCTACCCCGAATGAACTTCTACATATAGGGTGTCCCACGTGCAGTGAACTGCCTCAAGCAAGGCAGGTTGTAGTAAGGACTGTAAGCCTTTCCTCTCCCAAAAGGCGCAGTTTTACCCGAAGAACTCTGCTTTCATTGCAGGTGGAACACAAGCAACTTTTCTCTCGCAGTGTACCCAATGGGCCTTTGCCCGAAAGAACTTCTATACTCAAGGTGTCCCGCGTGGAGTGAAATGCCTAAACCAAGGCAGGCTCTAGTGAGGTCTCTAAGCATTCCCCTCCCAAAACACAGCAGTTTTACCCAAAGAACTCTGCTTTAGTTGCAGGTGGAACACAAGCAGCATTTCTCTCACTGTGTACTCTTTGGGCTCCTCCACGAATGAACTGCTACGTGCAGGGTTTCCCACCTGGAGTGAACTGCCTTAACCAAGGCAGTCTGTAGTGAGGACTGTAAGCATTTCTACTCCCCAAACTCGCCGTTTTAACGAATGAACTCTGCGTTAGGTGCAGGTGGAACACAAGCAGGTTTTCTCCCGCAGTGTACACAATGGGCCTTTCCCCGAATGAACTTCTATACGCAGGGTGCCCCGCGTGGAGTGAACTACCTCAAACAAGGCAGGCTCTTCTTAGGCCTCTAAGCGTTTCCTCTCCCAAAACACGCAGTTTTACCCGAAGAACTCTGACTTAGTTGGAGGTGGAACACAAGCAGCTTTTCTCCCACTGTGTACACAGTGGCCTTGCCCGAAAGAGCTTCTATACTCAAGGTGTCCCGCGTGGAGTGAAATGCCTAAACCGAGGCAGGCTCTAGTGAGGCCTCCAAGCATTTCCTCTCCCAAAACACGGCAGTTTTACCCGAAGAACTCTGCTTTAGTTCCAGGTGTAACACAAGCAGCATTTCTCCATCAGTGCACACAATGGGCACTTTCCCGAATGAACTTGTTCTCTATGCAGGGTGTCCCGCGTGGAGCGAACTGCCTCAACCATGGCAGGCTCTACTGTGGTCTCTAAGGAATTCCTCTCTGAAAACACGGCACTTTTACCCGAAGAACTCTGCCCTAATTGTAGGTGGAACACAAGCTGCATTTCTCCCACATTGTACACAAAGGGCCCTACCCCGAATGAACTTCTATATATAGGGTGTCCCACGTGCAGTGAACTGCCTCAAGCAAGGCAGGTTGTAGTAAGGACTGTAAGCCTTTCCTCTCCCAAAAGGCGCAGTTTTACCCGAAGAACTCTGCTTTCGTTGCAGGTGGAACACAAGCAACTTTTCTCCCACAGTGTACCCAATGGGCCTTTGCCCGAAAGAACTTCTATACTCAAGGTGTCCCGCGTGGAGTGAAATGCCTAAACCAAGGCAGGCTCTAGTGAGGTCTCTAAGCATTTCCCCTCCCTAAACACGGCAGTTTTACCCAAAGAACTCTGCTTTAGTTGCAGGTGCAACACAAGCAGCATTTCTCCCACTGTGTACTCTTTGGGCTCTGCCACGAATGAACTTCTATATTCAAGGTTTCCCACCTGGAGCGAACTGCCTTAACCAAGGCAGGCTCTAGTGAGGTCTCTAAGCATTTCCCCTCCCTAAACACGGCAGTTTTACCCAAAGAACTCTGCTTTAGTTGCAGGTGCAACACAAGCAGCATTTCTCCCACTGTGTACTCTTTGGGCTCTGCCACGAATGAACTTCTATATTCAAGGTTTCCCACCTGGAGCGAACTGCCTTAACCAAGGCAGGCGGTAGTGAGGACTGTAAGCATTTCCACTCCCCAATCTCGCAGTTTTAACGAATGAACTCTGCTTTAGTTGCAGGTGGAACACACGCAGGTTTTCTCCCACAGTGTACACAAAGGGCCTTTCCCCGAATGAACGTCTATACGCAGGGGGTCCCGCGTGGAGTGAACTACCTCAACCAAGGGAGGTTCCTCCTATGCCTCTAAGCGTTTCCTCTCCCAAAACACGCAGTTTTACCCGAAGAACTCTGCTTTAGTTGCAGGTGGAACACAAGCAACTTTTCACCCACAGTGTACACAATGGGCTTTTCGCCGAATGAACTTCTACACGCAGGGTTTCCCTCGTGGAGTGAAATGCCTAAACCGAGGCAGGCTCTAGTGAGGCCTCTAAGCATTTCCTCTCCCCAAACACGGCAGTTTTACCCGAAGAACTCTGCTTTAGTTCCAGGTGTAACACAAGCAGCATTTCTCCATCAGTGCACACAATGGGCACTTTCCCGAATGAACTTGTTCTCTATGCAGGGTGTCCCGCGTGGAGCGAACTGCCTCAACCATGGCAGGCTCTACTGTGGTCTCTAAGGAATTTCTCACTGAAAACACGGCACTTTTACCCGAAGAACTCTGCCCTAATTGCAGGTGGAACACAAGCTGCATTTCTCCCACATTGTACACAAAGGGCCCTACCCCGAATGAACTTCTACATATAGGGTGTCCCACGTGCAGTGAACTGCCTCAAGCAAGGCAGGTTGTAGTAAGGACTGTAAGCCTTTCCTCTCCCAAAAGGCGCAGTTTTACCCGAAGAACTCTGCTTTCATTGCAGGTGGAACACAAGCAACTTTTCTCTCGCAGTGTACCCAATGGGCCTTTGCCCGAAAGAACTTCTATACTCAAGGTGTCCCGCGTGGAGTGAAATGCCTAAACCAAGGCAGGCTCTAGTGAGGTCTCTAAGCATTCCCCTCCCAAAACACAGCAGTTTTACCCAAAGAACTCTGCTTTAGTTGCAGGTGGAACACAAGCAGCATTTCTCTCACTGTGTACTCTTTGGGCTCCTCCACGAATGAACTGCTACGTGCAGGGTTTCCCACCTGGAGTGAACTGCCTTAACCAAGGCAGTCTGTAGTGAGGACTGTAAGCATTTCTACTCCCCAAACTCGCCGTTTTAACGAATGAACTCTGCGTTAGGTGCAGGTGGAACACAAGCAGGTTTTCTCCCGCAGTGTACACAATGGGCCTTTCCCCGAATGAACTTCTATACGCAGGGTGCCCCGCGTGGAGTGAACTACCTCAAACAAGGCAGGCTCTTCTTAGGCCTCTAAGCGTTTCCTCTCCCAAAACACGCAGTTTTACCCGAAGAACTCTGACTTAGTTGGAGGTGGAACACAAGCAGCTTTTCTCCCACTGTGTACACAGTGGCCTTGCCCGAAAAAGCTTCTATACTCAAGGTGTCCCGCGTGGAGTGAAATGCCTAAACCGAGGCAGGCTCTAGTGAGGCCTCTAAGCATTTCCTCTCCCAAAACACGGCAGTTTTACCCGAAGAACTCTGCTTTAGTTCCAGGTGTAACACAAGCAGCATTTCTCCATCAGTGCACACAATGGGCACTTTCCCGAATGAACTTGTTCTCTATGCAGGGTGTCCCGCGTGGAGCGAACTGCCTCAACCATGGCAGGCTCTACTGTGGTCTCTAAGGAATTCCTCTCTGAAAACACGGCACTTTTACCCGAAGAACTCTGCCCTAATTGTAGGTGGAACACAAGCTGCATTTCTCCCACATTGTACACAAAGGGCCCTACCCCGAATGAACTTCTATATATAGGGTGTCCCACGTGCAGTGAACTGCCTCAAGCAAGGCAGGTTGTAGTAAGGACTGTAAGCCTTTCCTCTCCCAAAAGGCGCAGTTTTACCCGAAGAACTCTGCTTTCGTTGCAGGTGGAACACAAGCAACTTTTCTCCCACAGTGTACCCAATGGGCCTTTGCCCGAAAGAACTTCTATACTCAAGGTGTCCCGCGTGGAGTGAAATGCCTAAACCAAGGCAGGCTCTAGTGAGGTCTCTAAGCATTTCCCCTCCCTAAACACGGCAGTTTTACCCAAAGAACTCTGCTTTAGTTGCAGGTGCAACACAAGCAGCATTTCTCCCACTGTGTACTCTTTGGGCTCTGCCACGAATGAACTTCTATATTCAAGGTTTCCCACCTGGAGCGAACTGCCTTAACCAAGGCAGGCGGTAGTGAGGACTGTAAGCATTTCCACTCCCCAATCTCGCAGTTTTAACGAATGAACTCTGCTTTAGTTGCAGGTGGAACACACGCAGGTTTTCTCCCACAGTGTACACAAAGGGCCTTTCCCCGAATGAACGTCTATACGCAGGGGGTCCCGCGTGGAGTGAACTACCTCAACCAAGGGAGGTTCCTCCTATGCCTCTAAGCGTTTCCTCTCCCAAAACACGCAGTTTTACCCGAAGAACTCTGCTTTAGTTGCAGGTGGAACACAAGCAACTTTTCACCCACAGTGTACACAATGGGCTTTTCGCCGAATGAACTTCTACACGCAGGGTTTCCCTCGTGGAGTGAAATGCCTAAACCGAGGCAGGCTCTAGTGAGGCCTCTAAGCATTTCCTCTCCCCAAACACGGCAGTTTTACCCGAAGAACTCTGCTTTAGTTCCAGGTGTAACACAAGCAGCATTTCTCCATCAGTGCACACAATGGGCACTTTCCCGAATGAACTTGTTCTCTATGCAGGGTGTCCCGCGTGGAGCGAACTGCCTCAACCATGGCAGGCTCTACTGTGGTCTCTAAGGAATTTCTCACTGAAAACACGGCACTTTTACCCGAAGAACTCTGCCCTAATTGCAGGTGGAACACAAGCTGCATTTCTCCCACATTGTACACAAAGGGCCCTACCCCGAATGAACTTCTACATATAGGGTGTCCCACGTGCAGTGAACTGCCTCAAGCAAGGCAGGTTGTAGTAAGGACTGTAAGCCTTTCCTCTCCCAAAAGGCGCAGTTTTACCCGAAGAACTCTGCTTTCATTGCAGGTGGAACACAAGCAACTTTTCTCTCGCAGTGTACCCAATGGGCCTTTGCCCGAAAGAACTTCTATACTCAAGGTGTCCCGCGTGGAGTGAAATGCCTAAACCAAGGCAGGCTCTAGTGAGGTCTCTAAGCATTCCCCTCCCAAAACACAGCAGTTTTACCCAAAGAACTCTGCTTTAGTTGCAGGTGGAACACAAGCAGCATTTCTCTCACTGTGTACTCTTTGGGCTCCTCCACGAATGAACTGCTACGTGCAGGGTTTCCCACCTGGAGTGAACTGCCTTAACCAAGGCAGTCTGTAGTGAGGACTGTAAGCATTTCTACTCCCCAAACTCGCCGTTTTAACGAATGAACTCTGCGTTAGGTGCAGGTGGAACACAAGCAGGTTTTCTCCCGCAGTGTACACAATGGGCCTTTCCCCGAATGAACTTCTATACGCAGGGTGCCCCGCGTGGAGTGAACTACCTCAAACAAGGCAGGCTCTTCTTAGGCCTCTAAGCGTTTCCTCTCCCAAAACACGCAGTTTTACCCGAAGAACTCTGACTTAGTTGGAGGTGGAACACAAGCAGCTTTTCTCCCACTGTGTACACAGTGGCCTTGCCCGAAAGAGCTTCTATACTCAAGGTGTCCCGCGTGGAGTGAAATGCCTAAACCGAGGCAGGCTCTAGTGAGGCCTCCAAGCATTTCCTCTCCCAAAACACGGCAGTTTTACCCGAAGAACTCTGCTTTAGTTCCAGGTGTAACACAAGCAGCATTTCTCCATCAGTGCACACAATGGGCACTTTCCCGAATGAACTTGTTCTCTATGCAGGGTGTCCCGCGTGGAGCGAACTGCCTCAACCATGGCAGGCTCTACTGTGGTCTCTAAGGAATTCCTCTCTGAAAACACGGCACTTTTACCCGAAGAACTCTGCCCTAATTGTAGGTGGAACACAAGCTGCATTTCTCCCACATTGTACACAAAGGGCCCTACCCCGAATGAACTTCTATATATAGGGTGTCCCACGTGCAGTGAACTGCCTCAAGCAAGGCAGGTTGTAGTAAGGACTGTAAGCCTTTCCTCTCCCAAAAGGCGCAGTTTTACCCGAAGAACTCTGCTTTCGTTGCAGGTGGAACACAAGCAACTTTTCTCCCACAGTGTACCCAATGGGCCTTTGCCCGAAAGAACTTCTATACTCAAGGTGTCCCGCGTGGAGTGAAATGCCTAAACCAAGGCAGGCTCTAGTGAGGTCTCTAAGCATTTCCCCTCCCTAAACACGGCAGTTTTACCCAAAGAACTCTGCTTTAGTTGCAGGTGCAACACAAGCAGCATTTCTCCCACTGTGTACTCTTTGGGCTCTGCCACGAATGAACTTCTATATTCAAGGTTTCCCACCTGGAGCGAACTGCCTTAACCAAGGCAGGCTCTAGTGAGGTCTCTAAGCATTTCCCCTCCCTAAACACGGCAGTTTTACCCAAAGAACTCTGCTTTAGTTGCAGGTGCAACACAAGCAGCATTTCTCCCACTGTGTACTCTTTGGGCTCTGCCACGAATGAACTTCTATATTCAAGGTTTCCCACCTGGAGCGAACTGCCTTAACCAAGGCAGGCGGTAGTGAGGACTGTAAGCATTTCCACTCCCCAATCTCGCAGTTTTAACGAATGAACTCTGCTTTAGTTGCAGGTGGAACACACGCAGGTTTTCTCCCACAGTGTACACAAAGGGCCTTTCCCCGAATGAACGTCTATACGCAGGGGGTCCCGCGTGGAGTGAACTACCTCAACCAAGGGAGGTTCCTCCTATGCCTCTAAGCGTTTCCTCTCCCAAAACACGCAGTTTTACCCGAAGAACTCTGCTTTAGTTGCAGGTGGAACACAAGCAACTTTTCACCCACAGTGTACACAATGGGCTTTTCGCCGAATGAACTTCTACACGCAGGGTTTCCCTCGTGGAGTGAAATGCCTAAACCGAGGCAGGCTCTAGTGAGGCCTCTAAGCATTTCCTCTCCCCAAACACGGCAGTTTTACCCGAAGAACTCTGCTTTAGTTCCAGGTGTAACACAAGCAGCATTTCTCCATCAGTGCACACAATGGGCACTTTCCCGAATGAACTTGTTCTCTATGCAGGGTGTCCCGCGTGGAGCGAACTGCCTCAACCATGGCAGGCTCTACTGTGGTCTCTAAGGAATTTCTCACTGAAAACACGGCACTTTTACCCGAAGAACTCTGCCCTAATTGCAGGTGGAACACAAGCTGCATTTCTCCCACATTGTACACAAAGGGCCCTACCCCGAATGAACTTCTACATATAGGGTGTCCCACGTGCAGTGAACTGCCTCAAGCAAGGCAGGTTGTAGTAAGGACTGTAAGCCTTTCCTCTCCCAAAAGGCGCAGTTTTACCCGAAGAACTCTGCTTTCATTGCAGGTGGAACACAAGCAACTTTTCTCTCGCAGTGTACCCAATGGGCCTTTGCCCGAAAGAACTTCTATACTCAAGGTGTCCCGCGTGGAGTGAAATGCCTAAACCAAGGCAGGCTCTAGTGAGGTCTCTAAGCATTCCCCTCCCAAAACACAGCAGTTTTACCCAAAGAACTCTGCTTTAGTTGCAGGTGGAACACAAGCAGCATTTCTCTCACTGTGTACTCTTTGGGCTCCTCCACGAATGAACTGCTACGTGCAGGGTTTCCCACCTGGAGTGAACTGCCTTAACCAAGGCAGTCTGTAGTGAGGACTGTAAGCATTTCTACTCCCCAAACTCGCCGTTTTAACGAATGAACTCTGCGTTAGGTGCAGGTGGAACACAAGCAGGTTTTCTCCCGCAGTGTACACAATGGGCCTTTCCCCGAATGAACTTCTATACGCAGGGTGCCCCGCGTGGAGTGAACTACCTCAAACAAGGCAGGCTCTTCTTAGGCCTCTAAGCGTTTCCTCTCCCAAAACACGCAGTTTTACCCGAAGAACTCTGACTTAGTTGGAGGTGGAACACAAGCAGCTTTTCTCCCACTGTGTACACAGTGGCCTTGCCCGAAAAAGCTTCTATACTCAAGGTGTCCCGCGTGGAGTGAAATGCCTAAACCGAGGCAGGCTCTAGTGAGGCCTCTAAGCATTTCCTCTCCCAAAACACGGCAGTTTTACCCGAAGAACTCTGCTTTAGTTCCAGGTGTAACACAAGCAGCATTTCTCCATCAGTGCACACAATGGGCACTTTCCCGAATGAACTTGTTCTCTATGCAGGGTGTCCCGCGTGGAGCGAACTGCCTCAACCATGGCAGGCTCTACTGTGGTCTCTAAGGAATTCCTCTCTGAAAACACGGCACTTTTACCCGAAGAACTCTGCCCTAATTGTAGGTGGAACACAAGCTGCATTTCTCCCACATTGTACACAAAGGGCCCTACCCCGAATGAACTTCTATATATAGGGTGTCCCACGTGCAGTGAACTGCCTCAAGCAAGGCAGGTTGTAGTAAGGACTGTAAGCCTTTCCTCTCCCAAAAGGCGCAGTTTTACCCGAAGAACTCTGCTTTCGTTGCAGGTGGAACACAAGCAACTTTTCTCCCACAGTGTACCCAATGGGCCTTTGCCCGAAAGAACTTCTATACTCAAGGTGTCCCGCGTGGAGTGAAATGCCTAAACCAAGGCAGGCTCTAGTGAGGTCTCTAAGCATTTCCCCTCCCTAAACACGGCAGTTTTACCCAAAGAACTCTGCTTTAGTTGCAGGTGCAACACAAGCAGCATTTCTCCCACTGTGTACTCTTTGGGCTCTGCCACGAATGAACTTCTATATTCAAGGTTTCCCACCTGGAGCGAACTGCCTTAACCAAGGCAGGCGGTAGTGAGGACTGTAAGCATTTCCACTCCCCAATCTCGCAGTTTTAACGAATGAACTCTGCTTTAGTTGCAGGTGGAACACACGCAGGTTTTCTCCCACAGTGTACACAAAGGGCCTTTCCCCGAATGAACGTCTATACGCAGGGGGTCCCGCGTGGAGTGAACTACCTCAACCAAGGGAGGTTCCTCCTATGCCTCTAAGCGTTTCCTCTCCCAAAACACGCAGTTTTACCCGAAGAACTCTGCTTTAGTTGCAGGTGGAACACAAGCAACTTTTCACCCACAGTGTACACAATGGGCTTTTCGCCGAATGAACTTCTACACGCAGGGTTTCCCTCGTGGAGTGAAATGCCTAAACCGAGGCAGGCTCTAGTGAGGCCTCTAAGCATTTCCTCTCCCCAAACACGGCAGTTTTACCCGAAGAACTCTGCTTTAGTTCCAGGTGTAACACAAGCAGCATTTCTCCATCAGTGCACACAATGGGCACTTTCCCGAATGAACTTGTTCTCTATGCAGGGTGTCCCGCGTGGAGCGAACTGCCTCAACCATGGCAGGCTCTACTGTGGTCTCTAAGGAATTTCTCACTGAAAACACGGCACTTTTACCCGAAGAACTCTGCCCTAATTGCAGGTGGAACACAAGCTGCATTTCTCCCACATTGTACACAAAGGGCCCTACCCCGAATGAACTTCTACATATAGGGTGTCCCACGTGCAGTGAACTGCCTCAAGCAAGGCAGGTTGTAGTAAGGACTGTAAGCCTTTCCTCTCCCAAAAGGCGCAGTTTTACCCGAAGAACTCTGCTTTCATTGCAGGTGGAACACAAGCAACTTTTCTCTCGCAGTGTACCCAATGGGCCTTTGCCCGAAAGAACTTCTATACTCAAGGTGTCCCGCGTGGAGTGAAATGCCTAAACCAAGGCAGGCTCTAGTGAGGTCTCTAAGCATTCCCCTCCCAAAACACAGCAGTTTTACCCAAAGAACTCTGCTTTAGTTGCAGGTGGAACACAAGCAGCATTTCTCTCACTGTGTACTCTTTGGGCTCCTCCACGAATGAACTGCTACGTGCAGGGTTTCCCACCTGGAGTGAACTGCCTTAACCAAGGCAGTCTGTAGTGAGGACTGTAAGCATTTCTACTCCCAAAACTCGCCGTTTTAACGAATGAACTCTGCGTTAGGTGCAGGTGGAACACAAGCAGGTTTTCTCCCGCAGTGTACACAATGGGCCTTTCCCCGAATGAACTTCTATACGCAGGGTGCCCCGCGTGGAGTGAACTACCTCAAACAAGGCAGGCTCTTCTTAGGCCTCTAAGCGTTTCCTCTCCCAAAACACGCAGTTTTACCCGAAGAACTCTGACTTAGTTGGAGGTGGAACACAAGCAGCTTTTCTCCCACTGTGTACACAGTGGCCTTGCCCGAAAGAGCTTCTATACTCAAGGTGTCCCGCGTGGAGTGAAATGCCTAAACCGAGGCAGGCTCTAGTGAGGCCTCCAAGCATTTCCTCTCCCAAAACACGGCAGTTTTACCCGAAGAACTCTGCTTTAGTTCCAGGTGTAACACAAGCAGCATTTCTCCATCAGTGCACACAATGGGCACTTTCCCGAATGAACTTGTTCTCTATGCAGGGTGTCCCGCGTGGAGCGAACTGCCTCAACCATGGCAGGCTCTACTGTGGTCTCTAAGGAATTCCTCTCTGAAAACACGGCACTTTTACCCGAAGAACTCTGCCCTAATTGTAGGTGGAACACAAGCTGCATTTCTCCCACATTGTACACAAAGGGCCCTACCCCGAATGAACTTCTATATATAGGGTGTCCCACGTGCAGTGAACTGCCTCAAGCAAGGCAGGTTGTAGTAAGGACTGTAAGCCTTTCCTCTCCCAAAAGGCGCAGTTTTACCCGAAGAACTCTGCTTTCGTTGCAGGTGGAACACAAGCAACTTTTCTCCCACAGTGTACCCAATGGGCCTTTGCCCGAAAGAACTTCTATACTCAAGGTGTCCCGCGTGGAGTGAAATGCCTAAACCAAGGCAGGCTCTAGTGAGGTCTCTAAGCATTTCCCCTCCCTAAACACGGCAGTTTTACCCAAAGAACTCTGCTTTAGTTGCAGGTGCAACACAAGCAGCATTTCTCCCACTGTGTACTCTTTGGGCTCTGCCACGAATGAACTTCTATATTCAAGGTTTCCCACCTGGAGCGAACTGCCTTAACCAAGGCAGGCGGTAGTGAGGACTGTAAGCATTTCCACTCCCCAATCTCGCAGTTTTAACGAATGAACTCTGCTTTAGTTGCAGGTGGAACACACGCAGGTTTTCTCCCACAGTGTACACAAAGGGCCTTTCCCCGAATGAACGTCTATACGCAGGGGGTCCCGCGTGGAGTGAACTACCTCAACCAAGGGAGGTTCCTCCTATGCCTCTAAGCGTTTCCTCTCCCAAAACACGCAGTTTTACCCGAAGAACTCTGCTTTAGTTGCAGGTGGAACACAAGCAACTTTTCACCCACAGTGTACACAATGGGCTTTTCGCCGAATGAACTTCTACACGCAGGGTTTCCCTCGTGGAGTGAAATGCCTAAACCGAGGCAGGCTCTAGTGAGGCCTCTAAGCATTTCCTCTCCCCAAACACGGCAGTTTTACCCGAAGAACTCTGCTTTAGTTCCAGGTGTAACACAAGCAGCATTTCTCCATCAGTGCACACAATGGGCACTTTCCCGAATGAACTTGTTCTCTATGCAGGGTGTCCCGCGTGGAGCGAACTGCCTCAACCATGGCAGGCTCTACTGTGGTCTCTAAGGAATTTCTCACTGAAAACACGGCACTTTTACCCGAAGAACTCTGCCCTAATTGCAGGTGGAACACAAGCTGCATTTCTCCCACATTGTACACAAAGGGCCCTACCCCGAATGAACTTCTACATATAGGGTGTCCCACGTGCAGTGAACTGCCTCAAGCAAGGCAGGTTGTAGTAAGGACTGTAAGCCTTTCCTCTCCCAAAAGGCGCAGTTTTACCCGAAGAACTCTGCTTTCATTGCAGGTGGAACACAAGCAACTTTTCTCTCGCAGTGTACCCAATGGGCCTTTGCCCGAAAGAACTTCTATACTCAAGGTGTCCCGCGTGGAGTGAAATGCCTAAACCAAGGCAGGCTCTAGTGAGGTCTCTAAGCATTCCCCTCCCAAAACACAGCAGTTTTACCCAAAGAACTCTGCTTTAGTTGCAGGTGGAACACAAGCAGCATTTCTCTCACTGTGTACTCTTTGGGCTCCTCCACGAATGAACTGCTACGTGCAGGGTTTCCCACCTGGAGTGAACTGCCTTAACCAAGGCAGTCTGTAGTGAGGACTGTAAGCATTTCTACTCCCAAAACTCGCCGTTTTAACGAATGAACTCTGCGTTAGGTGCAGGTGGAACACAAGCAGGTTTTCTCCCGCAGTGTACACAATGGGCCTTTCCCCGAATGAACTTCTATACGCAGGGTGCCCCGCGTGGAGTGAACTACCTCAAACAAGGCAGGCTCTTCTTAGGCCTCTAAGCGTTTCCTCTCCCAAAACACGCAGTTTTACCCGAAGAACTCTGACTTAGTTGGAGGTGGAACACAAGCAGCTTTTCTCCCACTGTGTACACAGTGGCCTTGCCCGAAAGAGCTTCTATACTCAAGGTGTCCCGCGTGGAGTGAAATGCCTAAACCGAGGCAGGCTCTAGTGAGGCCTCCAAGCATTTCCTCTCCCAAAACACGGCAGTTTTACCCGAAGAACTCTGCTTTAGTTCCAGGTGTAACACAAGCAGCATTTCTCCATCAGTGCACACAATGGGCACTTTCCCGAATGAACTTGTTCTCTATGCAGGGTGTCCCGCGTGGAGCGAACTGCCTCAACCATGGCAGGCTCTACTGTGGTCTCTAAGGAATTCCTCTCTGAAAACACGGCACTTTTACCCGAAGAACTCTGCCCTAATTGTAGGTGGAACACAAGCTGCATTTCTCCCACATTGTACACAAAGGGCCCTACCCCGAATGAACTTCTATATATAGGGTGTCCCACGTGCAGTGAACTGCCTCAAGCAAGGCAGGTTGTAGTAAGGACTGTAAGCCTTTCCTCTCCCAAAAGGCGCAGTTTTACCCGAAGAACTCTGCTTTCGTTGCAGGTGGAACACAAGCAACTTTTCTCCCACAGTGTACCCAATGGGCCTTTGCCCGAAAGAACTTCTATACTCAAGGTGTCCCGCGTGGAGTGAAATGCCTAAACCAAGGCAGGCTCTAGTGAGGTCTCTAAGCATTTCCCCTCCCTAAACACGGCAGTTTTACCCAAAGAACTCTGCTTTAGTTGCAGGTGCAACACAAGCAGCATTTCTCCCACTGTGTACTCTTTGGGCTCTGCCACGAATGAACTTCTATATTCAAGGTTTCCCACCTGGAGCGAACTGCCTTAACCAAGGCAGGCGGTAGTGAGGACTGTAAGCATTTCCACTCCCCAAACTCGCAGTTTTAACGAATGAACTCTGCTTTAGTTGCAGGTGGAACACACGCAGCTTTTCTCCCACAGTGTACACAAAGGGCCTTTCCCCGAATGAACGTCTATACGCAGGGGGTCCCGCGTGGAGTGAACTACCTCAACCAAGGGAGGTTCCTCCTATGCCTCTAAGCGTTTCCTCTCCCAAAACACGCAGTTTTACCCGAAGAACTCTGCTTTAGTTGCAGGTGGAACACAAGCAACTTTTCACCCACAGTGTACACAATGGGCTTTTCGCCGAATGAACTTCTACACGCAGGGTTTCCCTCGTGGAGTGAAATGCCTAAACCGAGGCAGGCTCTAGTGAGGCCTCTAAGCATTTCCTCTCCCCAAACACGGCAGTTTTACCCGAAGAACTCTGCTTTAGTTCCAGGTGTAACACAAGCAGCATTTCTCCATCAGTGCACACAATGGGCACTTTCCCGAATGAACTTGTTCTCTATGCAGGGTGTCCCGCGTGGAGCGAACTGCCTCAACCATGGCAGGCTCTACTGTGGTCTCTAAGGAATTTCTCACTGAAAACACGGCACTTTTACCCGAAGAACTCTGACCTAATTGCAGGTGGAACACAAGCTGCATTTCTCCCACATTGTACACAAAGGGCCCTACCCCGAATGAACTTCTACATATAGGGTGTCCCACGTGCAGTGAACTGCCTCAAGCAAGGCAGGTTGTAGTAAGGACTGTAAGCCTTTCCTCTCCCAAAAGGCGCAGTTTTACCCGAAGAACTCTGCTTTCATTGCAGGTGGAACACAAGCAACTTTTCTCTCGCAGTGTACCCAATGGGCCTTTGCCCGAAAGAACTTCTATACTCAAGGTGTCCCGCGTGGAGTGAAATGCCTAAACCAAGGCAGGCTCTAGTGAGGTCTCTAAGCATTCCCCTCCCAAAACACAGCAGTTTTACCCAAAGAACTCTGCTTTAGTTGCAGGTGGAACACAAGCAGCATTTCTCTCACTGTGTACTCTTTGGGCTCCTCCACGAATGAACTGCTACGTGCAGGGTTTCCCACCTGGAGTGAACTGCCTTAACCAAGGCAGTCTGTAGTGAGGACTGTAAGCATTTCTACTCCCCAAACTCGCCGTTTTAACGAATGAACTCTGCGTTAGGTGCAGGTGGAACACAAGCAGGTTTTCTCCCGCAGTGTACACAATGGGCCTTTCCCCGAATGAACTTCTATACGCAGGGTGCCCCGCGTGGAGTGAACTACCTCAAACAAGGCAGGCTCTTCTTAGGCCTCTAAGCGTTTCCTCTCCCAAAACACGCAGTTTTACCCGAAGAACTCTGACTTAGTTGGAGGTGGAACACAAGCAGCTTTTCTCCCACTGTGTACACAGTGGCCTTGCCCGAAAGAGCTTCTATACTCAAGGTGTCCCGCGTGGAGTGAAATGCCTAAACCGAGGCAGGCTCTAGTGAGGCCTCCAAGCATTTCCTCTCCCAAAACACGGCAGTTTTACCCGAAGAACTCTGCTTTAGTTCCAGGTGTAACACAAGCAGCATTTCTCCATCAGTGCACACAATGGGCACTTTCCCGAATGAACTTGTTCTCTATGCAGGGTGTCCCGCGTGGAGCGAACTGCCTCAACCATGGCAGGCTCTACTGTGGTCTCTAAGGAATTCCTCTCTGAAAACACGGCACTTTTACCCGAAGAACTCTGCCCTAATTGTAGGTGGAACACAAGCTGCATTTCTCCCACATTGTACACAAAGGGCCCTACCCCGAATGAACTTCTATATATAGGGTGTCCCACGTGCAGTGAACTGCCTCAAGCAAGGCAGGTTGTAGTAAGGACTGTAAGCCTTTCCTCTCCCAAAAGGCGCAGTTTTACCCGAAGAACTCTGCTTTCGTTGCAGGTGGAACACAAGCAACTTTTCTCCCACAGTGTACCCAATGGGCCTTTGCCCGAAAGAACTTCTATACTCAAGGTGTCCCGCGTGGAGTGAAATGCCTAAACCAAGGCAGGCTCTAGTGAGGTCTCTAAGCATTTCCCCTCCCTAAACACGGCAGTTTTACCCAAAGAACTCTGCTTTAGTTGCAGGTGCAACACAAGCAGCATTTCTCCCACTGTGTACTCTTTGGGCTCTGCCACGAATGAACTTCTATATTCAAGGTTTCCCACCTGGAGCGAACTGCCTTAACCAAGGCAGGCTCTAGTGAGGTCTCTAAGCATTTCCCCTCCCTAAACACGGCAGTTTTACCCAAAGAACTCTGCTTTAGTTGCAGGTGCAACACAAGCAGCATTTCTCCCACTGTGTACTCTTTGGGCTCTGCCACGAATGAACTTCTATATTCAAGGTTTCCCACCTGGAGCGAACTGCCTTAACCAAGGCAGGCGGTAGTGAGGACTGTAAGCATTTCCACTCCCCAATCTCGCAGTTTTAACGAATGAACTCTGCTTTAGTTGCAGGTGGAACACACGCAGGTTTTCTCCCACAGTGTACACAAAGGGCCTTTCCCCGAATGAACGTCTATACGCAGGGGGTCCCGCGTGGAGTGAACTACCTCAACCAAGGGAGGTTCCTCCTATGCCTCTAAGCGTTTCCTCTCCCAAAACACGCAGTTTTACCCGAAGAACTCTGCTTTAGTTGCAGGTGGAACACAAGCAACTTTTCACCCACAGTGTACACAATGGGCTTTTCGCCGAATGAACTTCTACACGCAGGGTTTCCCTCGTGGAGTGAAATGCCTAAACCGAGGCAGGCTCTAGTGAGGCCTCTAAGCATTTCCTCTCCCCAAACACGGCAGTTTTACCCGAAGAACTCTGCTTTAGTTCCAGGTGTAACACAAGCAGCATTTCTCCATCAGTGCACACAATGGGCACTTTCCCGAATGAACTTGTTCTCTATGCAGGGTGTCCCGCGTGGAGCGAACTGCCTCAACCATGGCAGGCTCTACTGTGGTCTCTAAGGAATTTCTCACTGAAAACACGGCACTTTTACCCGAAGAACTCTGCCCTAATTGCAGGTGGAACACAAGCTGCATTTCTCCCACATTGTACACAAAGGGCCCTACCCCGAATGAACTTCTACATATAGGGTGTCCCACGTGCAGTGAACTGCCTCAAGCAAGGCAGGTTGTAGTAAGGACTGTAAGCCTTTCCTCTCCCAAAAGGCGCAGTTTTACCCGAAGAACTCTGCTTTCATTGCAGGTGGAACACAAGCAACTTTTCTCTCGCAGTGTACCCAATGGGCCTTTGCCCGAAAGAACTTCTATACTCAAGGTGTCCCGCGTGGAGTGAAATGCCTAAACCAAGGCAGGCTCTAGTGAGGTCTCTAAGCATTCCCCTCCCAAAACACAGCAGTTTTACCCAAAGAACTCTGCTTTAGTTGCAGGTGGAACACAAGCAGCATTTCTCTCACTGTGTACTCTTTGGGCTCCTCCACGAATGAACTGCTACGTGCAGGGTTTCCCACCTGGAGTGAACTGCCTTAACCAAGGCAGTCTGTAGTGAGGACTGTAAGCATTTCTACTCCCCAAACTCGCCGTTTTAACGAATGAACTCTGCGTTAGGTGCAGGTGGAACACAAGCAGGTTTTCTCCCGCAGTGTACACAATGGGCCTTTCCCCGAATGAACTTCTATACGCAGGGTGCCCCGCGTGGAGTGAACTACCTCAAACAAGGCAGGCTCTTCTTAGGCCTCTAAGCGTTTCCTCTCCCAAAACACGCAGTTTTACCCGAAGAACTCTGACTTAGTTGGAGGTGGAACACAAGCAGCTTTTCTCCCACTGTGTACACAGTGGCCTTGCCCGAAAAAGCTTCTATACTCAAGGTGTCCCGCGTGGAGTGAAATGCCTAAACCGAGGCAGGCTCTAGTGAGGCCTCTAAGCATTTCCTCTCCCAAAACACGGCAGTTTTACCCGAAGAACTCTGCTTTAGTTCCAGGTGTAACACAAGCAGCATTTCTCCATCAGTGCACACAATGGGCACTTTCCCGAATGAACTTGTTCTCTATGCAGGGTGTCCCGCGTGGAGCGAACTGCCTCAACCATGGCAGGCTCTACTGTGGTCTCTAAGGAATTCCTCTCTGAAAACACGGCACTTTTACCCGAAGAACTCTGCCCTAATTGTAGGTGGAACACAAGCTGCATTTCTCCCACATTGTACACAAAGGGCCCTACCCCGAATGAACTTCTATATATAGGGTGTCCCACGTGCAGTGAACTGCCTCAAGCAAGGCAGGTTGTAGTAAGGACTGTAAGCCTTTCCTCTCCCAAAAGGCGCAGTTTTACCCGAAGAACTCTGCTTTCGTTGCAGGTGGAACACAAGCAACTTTTCTCCCACAGTGTACCCAATGGGCCTTTGCCCGAAAGAACTTCTATACTCAAGGTGTCCCGCGTGGAGTGAAATGCCTAAACCAAGGCAGGCTCTAGTGAGGTCTCTAAGCATTTCCCCTCCCTAAACACGGCAGTTTTACCCAAAGAACTCTGCTTTAGTTGCAGGTGCAACACAAGCAGCATTTCTCCCACTGTGTACTCTTTGGGCTCTGCCACGAATGAACTTCTATATTCAAGGTTTCCCACCTGGAGCGAACTGCCTTAACCAAGGCAGGCGGTAGTGAGGACTGTAAGCATTTCCACTCCCCAATCTCGCAGTTTTAACGAATGAACTCTGCTTTAGTTGCAGGTGGAACACACGCAGGTTTTCTCCCACAGTGTACACAAAGGGCCTTTCCCCGAATGAACGTCTATACGCAGGGGGTCCCGCGTGGAGTGAACTACCTCAACCAAGGGAGGTTCCTCCTATGCCTCTAAGCGTTTCCTCTCCCAAAACACGCAGTTTTACCCGAAGAACTCTGCTTTAGTTGCAGGTGGAACACAAGCAACTTTTCACCCACAGTGTACACAATGGGCTTTTCGCCGAATGAACTTCTACACGCAGGGTTTCCCTCGTGGAGTGAAATGCCTAAACCGAGGCAGGCTCTAGTGAGGCCTCTAAGCATTTCCTCTCCCCAAACACGGCAGTTTTACCCGAAGAACTCTGCTTTAGTTCCAGGTGTAACACAAGCAGCATTTCTCCATCAGTGCACACAATGGGCACTTTCCCGAATGAACTTGTTCTCTATGCAGGGTGTCCCGCGTGGAGCGAACTGCCTCAACCATGGCAGGCTCTACTGTGGTCTCTAAGGAATTTCTCACTGAAAACACGGCACTTTTACCCGAAGAACTCTGCCCTAATTGCAGGTGGAACACAAGCTGCATTTCTCCCACATTGTACACAAAGGGCCCTACCCCGAATGAACTTCTACATATAGGGTGTCCCACGTGCAGTGAACTGCCTCAAGCAAGGCAGGTTGTAGTAAGGACTGTAAGCCTTTCCTCTCCCAAAAGGCGCAGTTTTACCCGAAGAACTCTGCTTTCATTGCAGGTGGAACACAAGCAACTTTTCTCTCGCAGTGTACCCAATGGGCCTTTGCCCGAAAGAACTTCTATACTCAAGGTGTCCCGCGTGGAGTGAAATGCCTAAACCAAGGCAGGCTCTAGTGAGGTCTCTAAGCATTCCCCTCCCAAAACACAGCAGTTTTACCCAAAGAACTCTGCTTTAGTTGCAGGTGGAACACAAGCAGCATTTCTCTCACTGTGTACTCTTTGGGCTCCTCCACGAATGAACTGCTACGTGCAGGGTTTCCCACCTGGAGTGAACTGCCTTAACCAAGGCAGTCTGTAGTGAGGACTGTAAGCATTTCTACTCCCCAAACTCGCCGTTTTAACGAATGAACTCTGCGTTAGGTGCAGGTGGAACACAAGCAGGTTTTCTCCCGCAGTGTACACAATGGGCCTTTCCCCGAATGAACTTCTATACGCAGGGTGCCCCGCGTGGAGTGAACTACCTCAAACAAGGCAGGCTCTTCTTAGGCCTCTAAGCGTTTCCTCTCCCAAAACACGCAGTTTTACCCGAAGAACTCTGACTTAGTTGGAGGTGGAACACAAGCAGCTTTTCTCCCACTGTGTACACAGTGGCCTTGCCCGAAAGAGCTTCTATACTCAAGGTGTCCCGCGTGGAGTGAAATGCCTAAACCGAGGCAGGCTCTAGTGAGGCCTCCAAGCATTTCCTCTCCCAAAACACGGCAGTTTTACCCGAAGAACTCTGCTTTAGTTCCAGGTGTAACACAAGCAGCATTTCTCCATCAGTGCACACAATGGGCACTTTCCCGAATGAACTTGTTCTCTATGCAGGGTGTCCCGCGTGGAGCGAACTGCCTCAACCATGGCAGGCTCTACTGTGGTCTCTAAGGAATTCCTCTCTGAAAACACGGCACTTTTACCCGAAGAACTCTGCCCTAATTGTAGGTGGAACACAAGCTGCATTTCTCCCACATTGTACACAAAGGGCCCTACCCCGAATGAACTTCTATATATAGGGTGTCCCACGTGCAGTGAACTGCCTCAAGCAAGGCAGGTTGTAGTAAGGACTGTAAGCCTTTCCTCTCCCAAAAGGCGCAGTTTTACCCGAAGAACTCTGCTTTCGTTGCAGGTGGAACACAAGCAACTTTTCTCCCACAGTGTACCCAATGGGCCTTTGCCCGAAAGAACTTCTATACTCAAGGTGTCCCGCGTGGAGTGAAATGCCTAAACCAAGGCAGGCTCTAGTGAGGTCTCTAAGCATTTCCCCTCCCTAAACACGGCAGTTTTACCCAAAGAACTCTGCTTTAGTTGCAGGTGCAACACAAGCAGCATTTCTCCCACTGTGTACTCTTTGGGCTCTGCCACGAATGAAATTCTATATTCAAGGTTTCCCACCTGGAGCGAACTGCCTTAACCAAGGCAGGCTCTAGTGAGGTCTCTAAGCATTTCCCCTCCCTAAACACGGCAGTTTTACCCAAAGAACTCTGCTTTAGTTGCAGGTGCAACACAAGCAGCATTTCTCCCACTGTGTACTCTTTGGGCTCTGCCACGAATGAACTTCTATATTCAAGGTTTCCCACCTGGAGCGAACTGCCTTAACCAAGGCAGGCGGTAGTGAGGACTGTAAGCATTTCCACTCCCCAATCTCGCAGTTTTAACGAATGAACTCTGCTTTAGTTGCAGGTGGAACACACGCAGGTTTTCTCCCACAGTGTACACAAAGGGCCTTTCCCCGAATGAACGTCTATACGCAGGGGGTCCCGCGTGGAGTGAACTACCTCAACCAAGGGAGGTTCCTCCTATGCCTCTAAGCGTTTCCTCTCCCAAAACACGCAGTTTTACCCGAAGAACTCTGCTTTAGTTGCAGGTGGAACACAAGCAACTTTTCACCCACAGTGTACACAATGGGCTTTTCGCCGAATGAACTTCTACACGCAGGGTTTCCCTCGTGGAGTGAAATGCCTAAACCGAGGCAGGCTCTAGTGAGGCCTCTAAGCATTTCCTCTCCCCAAACACGGCAGTTTTACCCGAAGAACTCTGCTTTAGTTCCAGGTGTAACACAAGCAGCATTTCTCCATCAGTGCACACAATGGGCACTTTCCCGAATGAACTTGTTCTCTATGCAGGGTGTCCCGCGTGGAGCGAACTGCCTCAACCATGGCAGGCTCTACTGTGGTCTCTAAGGAATTTCTCACTGAAAACACGGCACTTTTACCCGAAGAACTCTGCCCTAATTGCAGGTGGAACACAAGCTGCATTTCTCCCACATTGTACACAAAGGGCCCTACCCCGAATGAACTTCTACATATAGGGTGTCCCACGTGCAGTGAACTGCCTCAAGCAAGGCAGGTTGTAGTAAGGACTGTAAGCCTTTCCTCTCCCAAAAGGCGCAGTTTTACCCGAAGAACTCTGCTTTCATTGCAGGTGGAACACAAGCAACTTTTCTCTCGCAGTGTACCCAATGGGCCTTTGCCCGAAAGAACTTCTATACTCAAGGTGTCCCGCGTGGAGTGAAATGCCTAAACCAAGGCAGGCTCTAGTGAGGTCTCTAAGCATTCCCCTCCCAAAACACAGCAGTTTTACCCAAAGAACTCTGCTTTAGTTGCAGGTGGAACACAAGCAGCATTTCTCTCACTGTGTACTCTTTGGGCTCCTCCACGAATGAACTGCTACGTGCAGGGTTTCCCACCTGGAGTGAACTGCCTTAACCAAGGCAGTCTGTAGTGAGGACTGTAAGCATTTCTACTCCCCAAACTCGCCGTTTTAACGAATGAACTCTGCGTTAGGTGCAGGTGGAACACAAGCAGGTTTTCTCCCGCAGTGTACACAATGGGCCTTTCCCCGAATGAACTTCTATACGCAGGGTGCCCCGCGTGGAGTGAACTACCTCAAACAAGGCAGGCTCTTCTTAGGCCTCTAAGCGTTTCCTCTCCCAAAACACGCAGTTTTACCCGAAGAACTCTGACTTAGTTGGAGGTGGAACACAAGCAGCTTTTCTCCCACTGTGTACACAGTGGCCTTGCCCGAAAAAGCTTCTATACTCAAGGTGTCCCGCGTGGAGTGAAATGCCTAAACCGAGGCAGGCTCTAGTGAGGCCTCTAAGCATTTCCTCTCCCAAAACACGGCAGTTTTACCCGAAGAACTCTGCTTTAGTTCCAGGTGTAACACAAGCAGCATTTCTCCATCAGTGCACACAATGGGCACTTTCCCGAATGAACTTGTTCTCTATGCAGGGTGTCCCGCGTGGAGCGAACTGCCTCAACCATGGCAGGCTCTACTGTGGTCTCTAAGGAATTCCTCTCTGAAAACACGGCACTTTTACCCGAAGAACTCTGCCCTAATTGTAGGTGGAACACAAGCTGCATTTCTCCCACATTGTACACAAAGGGCCCTACCCCGAATGAACTTCTATATATAGGGTGTCCCACGTGCAGTGAACTGCCTCAAGCAAGGCAGGTTGTAGTAAGGACTGTAAGCCTTTCCTCTCCCAAAAGGCGCAGTTTTACCCGAAGAACTCTGCTTTCGTTGCAGGTGGAACACAAGCAACTTTTCTCCCACAGTGTACCCAATGGGCCTTTGCCCGAAAGAACTTCTATACTCAAGGTGTCCCGCGTGGAGTGAAATGCCTAAACCAAGGCAGGCTCTAGTGAGGTCTCTAAGCATTTCCCCTCCCTAAACACGGCAGTTTTACCCAAAGAACTCTGCTTTAGTTGCAGGTGCAACACAAGCAGCATTTCTCCCACTGTGTACTCTTTGGGCTCTGCCACGAATGAACTTCTATATTCAAGGTTTCCCACCTGGAGCGAACTGCCTTAACCAAGGCAGGCGGTAGTGAGGACTGTAAGCATTTCCACTCCCCAATCTCGCAGTTTTAACGAATGAACTCTGCTTTAGTTGCAGGTGGAACACACGCAGGTTTTCTCCCACAGTGTACACAAAGGGCCTTTCCCCGAATGAACGTCTATACGCAGGGGGTCCCGCGTGGAGTGAACTACCTCAACCAAGGGAGGTTCCTCCTATGCCTCTAAGCGTTTCCTCTCCCAAAACACGCAGTTTTACCCGAAGAACTCTGCTTTAGTTGCAGGTGGAACACAAGCAACTTTTCACCCACAGTGTACACAATGGGCTTTTCGCCGAATGAACTTCTACACGCAGGGTTTCCCTCGTGGAGTGAAATGCCTAAACCGAGGCAGGCTCTAGTGAGGCCTCTAAGCATTTCCTCTCCCCAAACACGGCAGTTTTACCCGAAGAACTCTGCTTTAGTTCCAGGTGTAACACAAGCAGCATTTCTCCATCAGTGCACACAATGGGCACTTTCCCGAATGAACTTGTTCTCTATGCAGGGTGTCCCGCGTGGAGCGAACTGCCTCAACCATGGCAGGCTCTACTGTGGTCTCTAAGGAATTTCTCACTGAAAACACGGCACTTTTACCCGAAGAACTCTGCCCTAATTGCAGGTGGAACACAAGCTGCATTTCTCCCACATTGTACACAAAGGGCCCTACCCCGAATGAACTTCTACATATAGGGTGTCCCACGTGCAGTGAACTGCCTCAAGCAAGGCAGGTTGTAGTAAGGACTGTAAGCCTTTCCTCTCCCAAAAGGCGCAGTTTTACCCGAAGAACTCTGCTTTCATTGCAGGTGGAACACAAGCAACTTTTCTCTCGCAGTGTACCCAATGGGCCTTTGCCCGAAAGAACTTCTATACTCAAGGTGTCCCGCGTGGAGTGAAATGCCTAAACCAAGGCAGGCTCTAGTGAGGTCTCTAAGCATTCCCCTCCCAAAACACAGCAGTTTTACCCAAAGAACTCTGCTTTAGTTGCAGGTGGAACACAAGCAGCATTTCTCTCACTGTGTACTCTTTGGGCTCCTCCACGAATGAACTGCTACGTGCAGGGTTTCCCACCTGGAGTGAACTGCCTTAACCAAGGCAGTCTGTAGTGAGGACTGTAAGCATTTCTACTCCCAAAACTCGCCGTTTTAACGAATGAACTCTGCGTTAGGTGCAGGTGGAACACAAGCAGGTTTTCTCCCGCAGTGTACACAATGGGCCTTTCCCCGAATGAACTTCTATACGCAGGGTGCCCCGCGTGGAGTGAACTACCTCAAACAAGGCAGGCTCTTCTTAGGCCTCTAAGCGTTTCCTCTCCCAAAACACGCAGTTTTACCCGAAGAACTCTGACTTAGTTGGAGGTGGAACACAAGCAGCTTTTCTCCCACTGTGTACACAGTGGCCTTGCCCGAAAGAGCTTCTATACTCAAGGTGTCCCGCGTGGAGTGAAATGCCTAAACCGAGGCAGGCTCTAGTGAGGCCTCCAAGCATTTCCTCTCCCAAAACACGGCAGTTTTACCCGAAGAACTCTGCTTTAGTTCCAGGTGTAACACAAGCAGCATTTCTCCATCAGTGCACACAATGGGCACTTTCCCGAATGAACTTGTTCTCTATGCAGGGTGTCCCGCGTGGAGCGAACTGCCTCAACCATGGCAGGCTCTACTGTGGTCTCTAAGGAATTCCTCTCTGAAAACACGGCACTTTTACCCGAAGAACTCTGCCCTAATTGTAGGTGGAACACAAGCTGCATTTCTCCCACATTGTACACAAAGGGCCCTACCCCGAATGAACTTCTATATATAGGGTGTCCCACGTGCAGTGAACTGCCTCAAGCAAGGCAGGTTGTAGTAAGGACTGTAAGCCTTTCCTCTCCCAAAAGGCGCAGTTTTACCCGAAGAACTCTGCTTTCGTTGCAGGTGGAACACAAGCAACTTTTCTCCCACAGTGTACCCAATGGGCCTTTGCCCGAAAGAACTTCTATACTCAAGGTGTCCCGCGTGGAGTGAAATGCCTAAACCAAGGCAGGCTCTAGTGAGGTCTCTAAGCATTTCCCCTCCCTAAACACGGCAGTTTTACCCAAAGAACTCTGCTTTAGTTGCAGGTGCAACACAAGCAGCATTTCTCCCACTGTGTACTCTTTGGGCTCTGCCACGAATGAACTTCTATATTCAAGGTTTCCCACCTGGAGCGAACTGCCTTAACCAAGGCAGGCGGTAGTGAGGACTGTAAGCATTTCCACTCCCCAATCTCGCAGTTTTAACGAATGAACTCTGCTTTAGTTGCAGGTGGAACACACGCAGGTTTTCTCCCACAGTGTACACAAAGGGCCTTTCCCCGAATGAACGTCTATACGCAGGGGGTCCCGCGTGGAGTGAACTACCTCAACCAAGGGAGGTTCCTCCTATGCCTCTAAGCGTTTCCTCTCCCAAAACACGCAGTTTTACCCGAAGAACTCTGCTTTAGTTGCAGGTGGAACACAAGCAACTTTTCACCCACAGTGTACACAATGGGCTTTTCGCCGAATGAACTTCTACACGCAGGGTTTCCCTCGTGGAGTGAAATGCCTAAACCGAGGCAGGCTCTAGTGAGGCCTCTAAGCATTTCCTCTCCCCAAACACGGCAGTTTTACCCGAAGAACTCTGCTTTAGTTCCAGGTGTAACACAAGCAGCATTTCTCCATCAGTGCACACAATGGGCACTTTCCCGAATGAACTTGTTCTCTATGCAGGGTGTCCCGCGTGGAGCGAACTGCCTCAACCATGGCAGGCTCTACTGTGGTCTCTAAGGAATTTCTCACTGAAAACACGGCACTTTTACCCGAAGAACTCTGCCCTAATTGCAGGTGGAACACAAGCTGCATTTCTCCCACATTGTACACAAAGGGCCCTACCCCGAATGAACTTCTACATATAGGGTGTCCCACGTGCAGTGAACTGCCTCAAGCAAGGCAGGTTGTAGTAAGGACTGTAAGCCTTTCCTCTCCCAAAAGGCGCAGTTTTACCCGAAGAACTCTGCTTTCATTGCAGGTGGAACACAAGCAACTTTTCTCTCGCAGTGTACCCAATGGGCCTTTGCCCGAAAGAACTTCTATACTCAAGGTGTCCCGCGTGGAGTGAAATGCCTAAACCAAGGCAGGCTCTAGTGAGGTCTCTAAGCATTCCCCTCCCAAAACACAGCAGTTTTACCCAAAGAACTCTGCTTTAGTTGCAGGTGGAACACAAGCAGCATTTCTCTCACTGTGTACTCTTTGGGCTCCTCCACGAATGAACTGCTACGTGCAGGGTTTCCCACCTGGAGTGAACTGCCTTAACCAAGGCAGTCTGTAGTGAGGACTGTAAGCATTTCTACTCCCAAAACTCGCCGTTTTAACGAATGAACTCTGCGTTAGGTGCAGGTGGAACACAAGCAGGTTTTCTCCCGCAGTGTACACAATGGGCCTTTCCCCGAATGAACTTCTATACGCAGGGTGCCCCGCGTGGAGTGAACTACCTCAAACAAGGCAGGCTCTTCTTAGGCCTCTAAGCGTTTCCTCTCCCAAAACACGCAGTTTTACCCGAAGAACTCTGACTTAGTTGGAGGTGGAACACAAGCAGCTTTTCTCCCACTGTGTACACAGTGGCCTTGCCCGAAAGAGCTTCTATACTCAAGGTGTCCCGCGTGGAGTGAAATGCCTAAACCGAGGCAGGCTCTAGTGAGGCCTCCAAGCATTTCCTCTCCCAAAACACGGCAGTTTTACCCGAAGAACTCTGCTTTAGTTCCAGGTGTAACACAAGCAGCATTTCTCCATCAGTGCACACAATGGGCACTTTCCCGAATGAACTTGTTCTCTATGCAGGGTGTCCCGCGTGGAGCGAACTGCCTCAACCATGGCAGGCTCTACTGTGGTCTCTAAGGAATTCCTCTCTGAAAACACGGCACTTTTACCCGAAGAACTCTGCCCTAATTGTAGGTGGAACACAAGCTGCATTTCTCCCACATTGTACACAAAGGGCCCTACCCCGAATGAACTTCTATATATAGGGTGTCCCACGTGCAGTGAACTGCCTCAAGCAAGGCAGGTTGTAGTAAGGACTGTAAGCCTTTCCTCTCCCAAAAGGCGCAGTTTTACCCGAAGAACTCTGCTTTCGTTGCAGGTGGAACACAAGCAACTTTTCTCCCACAGTGTACCCAATGGGCCTTTGCCCGAAAGAACTTCTATACTCAAGGTGTCCCGCGTGGAGTGAAATGCCTAAACCAAGGCAGGCTCTAGTGAGGTCTCTAAGCATTTCCCCTCCCTAAACACGGCAGTTTTACCCAAAGAACTCTGCTTTAGTTGCAGGTGCAACACAAGCAGCATTTCTCCCACTGTGTACTCTTTGGGCTCTGCCACGAATGAACTTCTATATTCAAGGTTTCCCACCTGGAGCGAACTGCCTTAACCAAGGCAGGTGGTAGTGAGGACTGTAAGCATTTCCACTCCCCAAACTCGCAGTTTTAACGAATGAACTCTGCTTTAGTTGCAGGTGGAACACACGCAGCTTTTCTCCCACAGTGTACACAAAGGGCCTTTCCCCGAATGAACGTCTATACGCAGGGGGTCCCGCGTGGAGTGAACTACCTCAACCAAGGGAGGTTCCTCCTATGCCTCTAAGCGTTTCCTCTCCCAAAACACGCAGTTTTACCCGAAGAACTCTGCTTTAGTTGCAGGTGGAACACAAGCAACTTTTCACCCACAGTGTACACAATGGGCTTTTCGCCGAATGAACTTCTACACGCAGGGTTTCCCTCGTGGAGTGAAATGCCTAAACCGAGGCAGGCTCTAGTGAGGCCTCTAAGCATTTCCTCTCCCCAAACACGGCAGTTTTACCCGAAGAACTCTGCTTTAGTTCCAGGTGTAACACAAGCAGCATTTCTCCATCAGTGCACACAATGGGCACTTTCCCGAATGAACTTGTTCTCTATGCAGGGTGTCCCGCGTGGAGCGAACTGCCTCAACCATGGCAGGCTCTACTGTGGTCTCTAAGGAATTTCTCACTGAAAACACGGCACTTTTACCCGAAGAACTCTGACCTAATTGCAGGTGGAACACAAGCTGCATTTCTCCCACATTGTACACAAAGGGCCCTACCCCGAATGAACTTCTACATATAGGGTGTCCCACGTGCAGTGAACTGCCTCAAGCAAGGCAGGTTGTAGTAAGGACTGTAAGCCTTTCCTCTCCCAAAAGGCGCAGTTTTACCCGAAGAACTCTGCTTTCATTGCAGGTGGAACACAAGCAACTTTTCTCTCGCAGTGTACCCAATGGGCCTTTGCCCGAAAGAACTTCTATACTCAAGGTGTCCCGCGTGGAGTGAAATGCCTAAACCAAGGCAGGCTCTAGTGAGGTCTCTAAGCATTCCCCTCCCAAAACACAGCAGTTTTACCCAAAGAACTCTGCTTTAGTTGCAGGTGGAACACAAGCAGCATTTCTCTCACTGTGTACTCTTTGGGCTCCTCCACGAATGAACTGCTACGTGCAGGGTTTCCCACCTGGAGTGAACTGCCTTAACCAAGGCAGTCTGTAGTGAGGACTGTAAGCATTTCTACTCCCAAAACTCGCCGTTTTAACGAATGAACTCTGCGTTAGGTGCAGGTGGAACACAAGCAGGTTTTCTCCCGCAGTGTACACAATGGGCCTTTCCCCAAATGAACTTCTATACGCAGGGTGTCCCGCGTGGAGTGAACTACCTCAAACAAGGCAGGCTCTTCTTAGGCCTCTAAGCGTTTCCTCTCCCAAAACACGCAGTTTTACCCGAAGAACTCTGACTTAGTTGGAGGTGGAACACAAGCAGCTTTTCTCCCACTGTGTACACAGTGGCCTTGCCCGAAAGAGCTTCTATACTCAAGGTGTCCCGCGTGGAGTGAAATGCCTAAACCGAGGCAGGCTCTAGTGAGGCCTCCAAGCATTTCCTCTCCCAAAACACGGCAGTTTTACCCGAAGAACTCTGCTTTAGTTCCAGGTGTAACACAAGCAGCATTTCTCCATCAGTGCACACAATGGGCACTTTCCCGAATGAACTTGTTCTCTATGCAGGGTGTCCCGCGTGGAGCGAACTGCCTCAACCATGGCAGGCTCTACTGTGGTCTCTAAGGAATTCCTCTCTGAAAACACGGCACTTTTACCCGAAGAACTCTGCCCTAATTGTAGGTGGAACACAAGCTGCATTTCTCCCACATTGTACACAAAGGGCCCTACCCCGAATGAACTTCTATATATAGGGTGTCCCACGTGCAGTGAACTGCCTCAAGCAAGGCAGGTTGTAGTAAGGACTGTAAGCCTTTCCTCTCCCAAAAGGCGCAGTTTTACCCGAAGAACTCTGCTTTCGTTGCAGGTGGAACACAAGCAACTTTTCTCCCACAGTGTACCCAATGGGCCTTTGCCCGAAAGAACTTCTATACTCAAGGTGTCCCGCGTGGAGTGAAATGCCTAAACCAAGGCAGGCTCTAGTGAGGTCTCTAAGCATTTCCCCTCCCTAAACACGGCAGTTTTACCCAAAGAACTCTGCTTTAGTTGCAGGTGCAACACAAGCAGCATTTCTCCCACTGTGTACTCTTTGGGCTCTGCCACGAATGAACTTCTATATTCAAGGTTTCCCACCTGGAGCGAACTGCCTTAACCAAGGCAGGCTCTAGTGAGGTCTCTAAGCATTACCCCTCCCTAAACACGGCAGTTTTACCCAAAGAACTCTGCTTTAGTTGCAGGTGCAACACAAGCAGCATTTCTCCCACTGTGTACTCTTTGGGCTCTGCCACGAATGAACTTCTATATTCAAGGTTTCCCACCTGGAGCGAACTGCCTTAACCAAGGCAGGCGGTAGTGAGGACTGTAAGCATTTCCACTCCCCAAACTCGCAGTTTTAACGAATGAACTCTGCTTTAGTTGCAGGTGGAACACACGCAGGTTTTCTCCCACAGTGTACACAAAGGGCCTTTCCCCGAATGAACGTCTATACGCAGGTGGTCCCGCGTGGAGTGAACTACCTCAACCAAGGGAGGTTCCTCCTATGCCTCTAAGCGTTTCCTCTCCCAAAACACGCAGTTTTACCCGAAGAACTCTGCTTTAGTTGCAGGTGGAACACAAGCAACTTTTCACCCACAGTGTACACAATGGGCTTTTCGCCGAATGAACTTCTACACGCAGGGTTTCCCTCGTGGAGTGAAATGCCTAAACCGAGGCAGGCTCTAGTGAGGCCTCTAAGCATTTCCTCTCCCCAAACACGGCAGTTTTACCCGAAGAACTCTGCTTTAGTTCCAGGTGTAACACAAGCAGCATTTCTCCATCAGTGCACACAATGGGCACTTTCCCGAATGAACTTGTTCTCTATGCAGGGTGTCCCACGTGGAGCGAACTGCCTCAACCATGGCAGGCTCTACTGTGGTCTCTAAGGAATTTCTCACTGAAAACACGGCACTTTTACCCGAAGAACTCTGCCCTAATTGCAGGTGGAACACAAGCTGCATTTCTCCCACATTGTACACAAAGGGCCCTACCCCGAATGAACTTCTACATATAGGGTGTCCCACGTGCAGTGAACTGCCTCAAGCAAGGCAGGTTGTAGTAAGGACTGTAAGCCTTTCCTCTCCCAAAAGGCGCAGTTTTACCCGAAGAACTCTGCTTTCATTGCAGGTGGAACACAAGCAACTTTTCTCTCGCAGTGTACCCAATGGGCCTTTGCCCGAAAGAACTTCTATACTCAAGGTGTCCCGCGTGGAGTGAAATGCCTAAACCAAGGCAGGCTCTAGTGAGGTCTCTAAGCATTCCCCTCCCAAAACACAGCAGTTTTACCCAAAGAACTCTGCTTTAGTTGCAGGTGGAACACAAGCAGCATTTCTCTCACTGTGTACTCTTTGGGCTCCTCCACGAATGAACTGCTACGTGCAGGGTTTCCCACCTGGAGTGAACTGCCTTAACCAAGGCAGTCTGTAGTGAGGACTGTAAGCATTTCTACTCCCAAAACTCGCCGTTTTAACGAATGAACTCTGCGTTAGGTGCAGGTGGAACACAAGCAGGTTTTCTCCCGCAGTGTACACAATGGGCCTTTCCCCGAATGAACTTCTATACGCAGGGTGTCCCGCGTGGAGTGAACTACCTCAAACAAGGCAGGCTCTTCTTAGGCCTCTAAGCGTTTCCTCTCCCAAAACACGCAGTTTTACCCGAAGAACTCTGACTTAGTTGGAGGTGGAACACAAGCAGCTTTTCTCCCACTGTGTACACAGTGGCCTTGCCCGAAAGAGCTTCTATACTCAAGGTGTCCCGCGTGGAGTGAAATGCCTAAACCGAGGCAGGCTCTAGTGAGGCCTCTAAGCATTTCCTCTCCCAAAACACGGCAGTTTTACCCGAAGAACTCTGCTTTAGTTCCAGGTGTAACACAAGCAGCATTTCTCCATCAGTGCACACAATGGGCACTTTCCCGAATGAACTTGTTCTCTATGCAGGGTGTCCCGCGTGGAGCGAACTGCCTCAACCATGGCAGGCTCTACTGTGGTCTCTAAGGAATTCCTCTCTGAAAACACGGCACTTTTACCCGAAGAACTCTGCCCTAATTGTAGGTGGAACACAAGCTGCATTTCTCCCACATTGTACACAAAGGGCCCTACCCCGAATGAACTTCTATATATAGGGTGTCCCACGTGCAGTGAACTGCCTCAAGCAAGGCAGGTTGTAGTAAGGACTGTAAGCCTTTCCTCTCCCAAAAGGCGCAGTTTTACCCGAAGAACTCTGCTTTCGTTGCAGGTGGAACACAAGCAACTTTTCTCCCACAGTGTACCCAATGGGCCTTTGCCCGAAAGAACTTCTATACTCAAGGTGTCCCGCGTGGAGTGAAATGCCTAAACCAAGGCAGGCTCTAGTGAGGTCTCTAAGCATTTCCCCTCCCTAAACACGGCAGTTTTACCCAAAGAACTCTGCTTTAGTTGCAGGTGCAACACAAGCAGCATTTCTCCCACTGTGTACTCTTTGGGCTCTGCCACGAATGAACTTCTATATTCAAGGTTTCCCACCTGGAGCGAACTGCCTTAACCAAGGCAGGCGGTAGTGAGGACTGTAAGCATTTCCACTCCCCAAACTCGCAGTTTTAACGAATGAACTCTGCTTTAGTTGCAGGTGGAACACACGCAGGTTTTCTCCCACAGTGTACACAAAGGGCCTTTCCCCGAATGAACGTCTATACGCAGGGGGTCCCGCGTGGAGTGAACTACCTCAACCAAGGGAGGTTCCTCCTATGCCTCTAAGCGTTTCCTCTCCCAAAACACGCAGTTTTACCCGAAGAACTCTGCTTTAGTTGCAGGTGGAACACAAGCAACTTTTCACCCACAGTGTACACAATGGGCTTTTCGCCGAATGAACTTCTACACGCAGGGTTTCCCTCGTGGAGTGAAATGCCTAAACCGAGGCAGGCTCTAGTGAGGCCTCTAAGCATTTCCTCTCCCCAAACACGGCAGTTTTACCCGAAGAACTCTGCTTTAGTTCCAGGTGTAACACAAGCAGCATTTCTCCATCAGTGCACACAATGGGCACTTTCCCGAATGAACTTGTTCTCTATGCAGGGTGTCCCGCGTGGAGCGAACTGCCTCAACCATGGCAGGCTCTACTGTGGTCTCTAAGGAATTCCTCTCTGAAAACACGGCACTTTTACCCGAAGAACTCTGCCCTAATTGTAGGTGGAACACAAGCTGCATTTCTCCCACATTGTACACAAAGGGCCCTACCCCGAATGAACTTCTATATATAGGGTGTCCCACGTGCAGTGAACTGCCTCAAGCAAGGCAGGTTGTAGTAAGGACTGTAAGCCTTTCCTCTCCCAAAAGGCGCAGTTTTACCCGAAGAACTCTGCTTTCGTTGCAGGTGGAACACAAGCAACTTTTCTCCCACAGTGTACCCAATGGGCCTTTGCCCGAAAGAACTTCTATACTCAAGGTGTCCCGCGTGGAGTGAAATGCCTAAACCAAGGCAGGCTCTAGTGAGGTCTCTAAGCATTTCCCCTCCCTAAACACGGCAGTTTTACCCAAAGAACTCTGCTTTAGTTGCAGGTGCAACACAAGCAGCATTTCTCCCACTGTGTACTCTTTGGGCTCTGCCACGAATGAACTTCTATATTCAAGGTTTCCCACCTGGAGCGAACTGCCTTAACCAAGGCAGGTGGTAGTGAGGACTGTAAGCATTTCCACTCCCCAAACTCGCAGTTTTAACGAATGAACTCTGCTTTAGTTGCAGGTGGAACACACGCAGCTTTTCTCCCACAGTGTACACAAAGGGCCTTTCCCCGAATGAACGTCTATACGCAGGGGGTCCCGCGTGGAGTGAACTACCTCAACCAAGGGAGGTTCCTCCTATGCCTCTAAGCGTTTCCTCTCCCAAAACACGCAGTTTTACCCGAAGAACTCTGCTTTAGTTGCAGGTGGAACACAAGCAACTTTTCACCCACAGTGTACACAATGGGCTTTTCGCCGAATGAACTTCTACACGCAGGGTTTCCCTCGTGGAGTGAAATGCCTAAACCGAGGCAGGCTCTAGTGAGGCCTCTAAGCATTTCCTCTCCCCAAACACGGCAGTTTTACCCGAAGAACTCTGCTTTAGTTCCAGGTGTAACACAAGCAGCATTTCTCCATCAGTGCACACAATGGGCACTTTCCCGAATGAACTTGTTCTCTATGCAGGGTGTCCCGCGTGGAGCGAACTGCCTCAACCATGGCAGGCTCTACTGTGGTCTCTAAGGAATTTCTCACTGAAAACACGGCACTTTTACCCGAAGAACTCTGACCTAATTGCAGGTGGAACACAAGCTGCATTTCTCCCACATTGTACACAAAGGGCCCTACCCCGAATGAACTTCTACATATAGGGTGTCCCACGTGCAGTGAACTGCCTCAAGCAAGGCAGGTTGTAGTAAGGACTGTAAGCCTTTCCTCTCCCAAAAGGCGCAGTTTTACCCGAAGAACTCTGCTTTCATTGCAGGTGGAACACAAGCAACTTTTCTCTCGCAGTGTACCCAATGGGCCTTTGCCCGAAAGAACTTCTATACTCAAGGTGTCCCGCGTGGAGTGAAATGCCTAAACCAAGGCAGGCTCTAGTGAGGTCTCTAAGCATTCCCCTCCCAAAACACAGCAGTTTTACCCAAAGAACTCTGCTTTAGTTGCAGGTGGAACACAAGCAGCATTTCTCTCACTGTGTACTCTTTGGGCTCCTCCACGAATGAACTGCTACGTGCAGGGTTTCCCACCTGGAGTGAACTGCCTTAACCAAGGCAGTCTGTAGTGAGGACTGTAAGCATTTCTACTCCCAAAACTCGCCGTTTTAACGAATGAACTCTGCGTTAGGTGCAGGTGGAACACAAGCAGGTTTTCTCCCGCAGTGTACACAATGGGCCTTTCCCCGAATGAACTTCTATACGCAGGGTGTCCCGCGTGGAGTGAACTACCTCAAACAAGGCAGGCTCTTCTTAGGCCTCTAAGCGTTTCCTCTCCCAAAACACGCAGTTTTACCCGAAGAACTCTGACTTAGTTGGAGGTGGAACACAAGCAGCTTTTCTCCCACTGTGTACACAGTGGCCTTGCCCGAAAGAGCTTCTATACTCAAGGTGTCCCGCGTGGAGTGAAATGCCTAAACCGAGGCAGGCTCTAGTGAGGCCTCCAAGCATTTCCTCTCCCAAAACACGGCAGTTTTACCCGAAGAACTCTGCTTTAGTTCCAGGTGTAACACAAGCAGCATTTCTCCATCAGTGCACACAATGGGCACTTTCCCGAATGAACTTGTTCTCTATGCAGGGTGTCCCGCGTGGAGCGAACTGCCTCAACCATGGCAGGCTCTACTGTGGTCTCTAAGGAATTCCTCTCTGAAAACACGGCACTTTTACCCGAAGAACTCTGCCCTAATTGTAGGTGGAACACAAGCTGCATTTCTCCCACATTGTACACAAAGGGCCCTACCCCGAATGAACTTCTATATATAGGGTGTCCCACGTGCAGTGAACTGCCTCAAGCAAGGCAGGTTGTAGTAAGGACTGTAAGCCTTTCCTCTCCCAAAAGGCGCAGTTTTACCCGAAGAACTCTGCTTTCGTTGCAGGTGGAACACAAGCAACTTTTCTCCCACAGTGTACCCAATGGGCCTTTGCCCGAAAGAACTTCTATACTCAAGGTGTCCCGCGTGGAGTGAAATGCCTAAACCAAGGCAGGCTCTAGTGAGGTCTCTAAGCATTTCCCCTCCCTAAACACGGCAGTTTTACCCAAAGAACTCTGCTTTAGTTGCAGGTGCAACACAAGCAGCATTTCTCCCACTGTGTACTCTTTGGGCTCTGCCACGAATGAACTTCTATATTCAAGGTTTCCCACCTGGAGCGAACTGCCTTAACCAAGGCAGGCGGTAGTGAGGACTGTAAGCATTTCCACTCCCCAAACTCGCAGTTTTAACGAATGAACTCTGCTTTAGTTGCAGGTGGAACACACGCAGGTTTTCTCCCACAGTGTACACAAAGGGCCTTTCCCCGAATGAACGTCTATACGCAGGGGGTCCCGCGTGGAGTGAACTACCTCAACCAAGGGAGGTTCCTCCTATGCCTCTAAGCGTTTCCTCTCCCAAAACACGCAGTTTTACCCGAAGAACTCTGCTTTAGTTGCAGGTGGAACACAAGCAACTTTTCACCCACAGTGTACACAATGGGCTTTTCGCCGAATGAACTTCTACACGCAGGGTTTCCCTCGTGGAGTGAAATGCCTAAACCGAGGCAGGCTCTAGTGAGGCCTCTAAGCATTTCCTCTCCCCAAACACGGCAGTTTTACCCGAAGAACTCTGCTTTAGTTCCAGGTGTAACACAAGCAGCATTTCTCCATCAGTGCACACAATGGGCACTTTCCCGAATGAACTTGTTCTCTATGCAGGGTGTCCCGCGTGGAGCGAACTGCCTCAACCATGGCAGGCTCTACTGTGGTCTCTAAGGAATTCCTCTCTGAAAACACGGCACTTTTACCCGAAGAACTCTGCCCTAATTGTAGGTGGAACACAAGCTGCATTTCTCCCACATTGTACACAAAGGGCCCTACCCCGAATGAACTTCTATATATAGGGTGTCCCACGTGCAGTGAACTGCCTCAAGCAAGGCAGGTTGTAGTAAGGACTGTAAGCCTTTCCTCTCCCAAAAGGCGCAGTTTTACCCGAAGAACTCTGCTTTCGTTGCAGGTGGAACACAAGCAACTTTTCTCCCACAGTGTACCCAATGGGCCTTTGCCCGAAAGAACTTCTATACTCAAGGTGTCCCGCGTGGAGTGAAATGCCTAAACCAAGGCAGGCTCTAGTGAGGTCTCTAAGCATTTCCCCTCCCTAAACACGGCAGTTTTACCCAAAGAACTCTGCTTTAGTTGCAGGTGCAACACAAGCAGCATTTCTCCCACTGTGTACTCTTTGGGCTCTGCCACGAATGAACTTCTATATTCAAGGTTTCCCACCTGGAGCGAACTGCCTTAACCAAGGCAGGTGGTAGTGAGGACTGTAAGCATTTCCACTCCCCAAACTCGCAGTTTTAACGAATGAACTCTGCTTTAGTTGCAGGTGGAACACACGCAGGTTTTCTCCCACAGTGTACACAAAGGGCCTTTCCCCGAATGAACGTCTATACGCAGGGGGTCCCGCGTGGAGTGAACTACCTCAACCAAGGGAGGTTCCTCCTATGCCTCTAAGCGTTTCCTCTCCCAAAACACGCAGTTTTACCCGAAGAACTCTGCTTTAGTTGCAGGTGGAACACAAGCAACTTTTCACCCACAGTGTACACAATGGGCTTTTCGCCGAATGAACTTCTACACGCAGGGTTTCCCTCGTGGAGTGAAATGCCTAAACCGAGGCAGGCTCTAGTGAGGCCTCTAAGCATTTCCTCTCCCCAAACACGGCAGTTTTACCCGAAGAACTCTGCTTTAGTTCCAGGTGTAACACAAGCAGCATTTCTCCATCAGTGCACACAATGGGCACTTTCCCGAATGAACTTGTTCTCTATGCAGGGTGTCCCGCGTGGAGCGAACTGCCTCAACCATGGCAGGCTCTACTGTGGTCTCTAAGGAATTTCTCACTGAAAACACGGCACTTTTACCCGAAGAACTCTGCCCTAATTGCAGGTGGAACACAAGCTGCATTTCTCCCACATTGTACACAAAGGGCCCTACCCCGAATGAACTTCTACATATAGGGTGTCCCACGTGCAGTGAACTGCCTCAAGCAAGGCAGGTTGTAGTAAGGACTGTAAGCCTTTCCTCTCCCAAAAGGCGCAGTTTTACCCGAAGAACTCTGCTTTCATTGCAGGTGGAACACAAGCAACTTTTCTCTCGCAGTGTACCCAATGGGCCTTTGCCCGAAAGAACTTCTATACTCAAGGTGTCCCGCGTGGAGTGAAATGCCTAAACCAAGGCAGGCTCTAGTGAGGTCTCTAAGCATTCCCCTCCCAAAACACAGCAGTTTTACCCAAAGAACTCTGCTTTAGTTGCAGGTGGAACACAAGCAGCATTTCTCTCACTGTGTACTCTTTGGGCTCCTCCACGAATGAACTGCTACGTGCAGGGTTTCCCACCTGGAGTGAACTGCCTTAACCAAGGCAGTCTGTAGTGAGGACTGTAAGCATTTCTACTCCCAAAACTCGCCGTTTTAACGAATGAACTCTGCGTTAGGTGCAGGTGGAACACAAGCAGGTTTTCTCCCGCAGTGTACACAATGGGCCTTTCCCCGAATGAACTTCTATACGCAGGGTGTCCCGCGTGGAGTGAACTACCTCAAACAAGGCAGGCTCTTCTTAGGCCTCTAAGCGTTTCCTCTCCCAAAACACGCAGTTTTACCCGAAGAACTCTGACTTAGTTGGAGGTGGAACACAAGCAGCTTTTCTCCCACTGTGTACACAGTGGCCTTGCCCGAAAGAGCTTCTATACTCAAGGTGTCCCGCGTGGAGTGAAATGCCTAAACCGAGGCAGGCTCTAGTGAGGCCTCTAAGCATTTCCTCTCCCAAAACACGGCAGTTTTACCCGAAGAACTCTGCTTTAGTTCCAGGTGTAACACAAGCAGCATTTCTCCATCAGTGCACACAATGGGCACTTTCCCGAATGAACTTGTTCTCTATGCAGGGTGTCCCGCGTGGAGCGAACTGCCTCAACCATGGCAGGCTCTACTGTGGTCTCTAAGGAATTCCTCTCTGAAAACACGGCACTTTTACCCGAAGAACTCTGCCCTAATTGTAGGTGGAACACAAGCTGCATTTCTCCCACATTGTACACAAAGGGCCCTACCCCGAATGAACTTCTATATATAGGGTGTCCCACGTGCAGTGAACTGCCTCAAGCAAGGCAGGTTGTAGTAAGGACTGTAAGCCTTTCCTCTCCCAAAAGGCGCAGTTTTACCCGAAGAACTCTGCTTTCGTTGCAGGTGGAACACAAGCAACTTTTCTCCCACAGTGTACCCAATGGGCCTTTGCCCGAAAGAACTTCTATACTCAAGGTGTCCCGCGTGGAGTGAAATGCCTAAACCAAGGCAGGCTCTAGTGAGGTCTCTAAGCATTTCCCCTCCCTAAACACGGCAGTTTTACCCAAAGAACTCTGCTTTAGTTGCAGGTGCAACACAAGCAGCATTTCTCCCACTGTGTACTCTTTGGGCTCTGCCACGAATGAACTTCTATATTCAAGGTTTCCCACCTGGAGCGAACTGCCTTAACCAAGGCAGGCGGTAGTGAGGACTGTAAGCATTTCCACTCCCCAAACTCGCAGTTTTAACGAATGAACTCTGCTTTAGTTGCAGGTGGAACACACGCAGGTTTTCTCCCACAGTGTACACAAAGGGCCTTTCCCCGAATGAACGTCTATACGCAGGGGGTCCCGCGTGGAGTGAACTACCTCAACCAAGGGAGGTTCCTCCTATGCCTCTAAGCGTTTCCTCTCCCAAAACACGCAGTTTTACCCGAAGAACTCTGCTTTAGTTGCAGGTGGAACACAAGCAACTTTTCACCCACAGTGTACACAATGGGCTTTTTGCCGAATGAACTTCTACACGCAGGGTTTCCCTCGTGGAGTGAAATGCCTAAACCGAGGCAGGCTCTAGTGAGGCCTCTAAGCATTTCCTCTCCCCAAACACGGCAGTTTTACCCGAAGAACTCTGCTTTAGTTCCAGGTGTAACACAAGCAGCATTTCTCCATCAGTGCACACAATGGGCACTTTCCCGAATGAACTTGTTCTCTATGCAGGGTGTCCCGCGTGGAGCGAACTGCCTCAACCATGGCAGGCTCTACTGTGGTCTCTAAGGAATTTCTCACTGAAAACACGGCACTTTTACCCGAAGAACTCTGCCCTAATTGCAGGTGGAACACAAGCTGCATTTCTCCCACATTGTACACAAAGGGCCCTACCCCGAATGAACTTCTACATATAGGGTGTCCCACGTGCAGTGAACTGCCTCAAGCAAGGCAGGTTGTAGTAAGGACTGTAAGCCTTTCCTCTCCCAAAAGGCGCAGTTTTACCCGAAGAACTCTGCTTTCATTGCAGGTGGAACACAAGCAACTTTTCTCTCGCAGTGTACCCAATGGGCCTTTGCCCGAAAGAACTTCTATACTCAAGGTGTCCCGCGTGGAGTGAAATGCCTAAACCAAGGCAGGCTCTAGTGAGGTCTCTAAGCATTCCCCTCCCAAAACACAGCAGTTTTACCCAAAGAACTCTGCTTTAGTTGCAGGTGGAACACAAGCAGCATTTCTCTCACTGTGTACTCTTTGGGCTCCTCCACGAATGAACTGCTACGTGCAAGGTTTCCCACCTGGAGTGAACTGCCTTAACCAAGGCAGTCTGTAGTGAGGACTGTAAGCATTTCTACTCCCAAAACTCGCCGTTTTAACGAATGAACTCTGCGTTAGGTGCAGGTGGAACACAAGCAGGTTTTCTCCCGCAGTGTACACAATGGGCCTTTCCCCGAATGAACTTCTATACGCAGGGTGCCCCGCGTGGAGTGAACTACCTCAAACAAGGCAGGCTCTTCTTAGGCCTCTAAGCGTTTCCTCTCCCAAAACACGCAGTTTTACCCGAAGAACTCTGACTTAGTTGGAGGTGGAACACAAGCAGCTTTTCTCCCACTGTGTACACAGTGGCCTTGCCCGAAAGAGCTTCTATACTCAAGGTGTCCCGCGTGGAGTGAAATGCCTAAACCGAGGCAGGCTCTAGTGAGGCCTCCAAGCATTTCCTCTCCCAAAACACGGCAGTTTTACCCGGAGAACTCTGCTTTAGTTCCAGGTGTAACACAAGCAGCATTTCTCCATCAGTGCACACAATGGGCACTCTCCCGAATGAACTTGTTCTCTATGCAGGGTGTCCCGCGTGGAGCGAACTGCCTCAACCATGGCAGGCTCTACTGTGGTCTCTAAGGAATTCCTCTCTGAAAACACGGCACTTTTACCCGAAGAACTCTGCCCTAATTGTAGGTGGAACACAAGCTGCATTTCTCCCACATTGTACACAAAGGGCCCTACCCCGAATGAACTTCTATATATAGGGTGTCCCACGTGCAGTGAACTGCCTCAAGCAAGGCAGGTTGTAGTAAGGACTGTAAGCCTTTCCTCTCCCAAAAGGCGCAGTTTTACCCGAAGAACTCTGCTTTAGTTGCAGGTGGAACACAAGCAACTTTTCTCCCACAGTGTACCCAATGGGCCTTTGCCCGAAAGAACTTCTATACTCAAGGTGTCCCGCGTGGAGTGAAATGCCTAAACCAAGGCAGGCTCTAGTGAGGTCTCTAAGCATTTCCCCTCCCTAAACACGGCAGTTTTACCCAAAGAACTCTGCTTTAGTTGCAGGTGCAACACAAGCAGCATTTCTCCCACTGTGTACTCTTTGGGCTCTGCCACGAATGAACTTCTATATTCAAGGTTTCCCACCTGGAGCGAACTGCCTTAACCAAGGCAGGCGGTAGTGAGGACTGTAAGCATTTCCACTCCCCAAACTCGCAGTTTTAACGAATGAACTCTGCTTTAGTTGCAGGTGGAACACACGCAGGTTTTCTCCCACAGTGTACACAAAGGGCCTTTCCCCGAATGAACGTCTATACGCAGGGGGTCCCGCGTGGAGTGAACTACCTCAACCAAGGGAGGTTCCTCCTATGCCTCTAAGCGTTTCCTCTCCCAAAACACGCAGTTTTACCCGAAGAACTCTGCTTTAGTTGCAGGTGGAACACAAGCAACTTTTCACCCACAGTGTACACAATGGGCTTTTCGCCGAATGAACTTCTACACGCAGGGTTTCCCTCGTGGAGTGAAATGCCTAAACCGAGGCAGGCTCTAGTGAGGCCTCTAAGCATTTCCTCTCCCCAAACACGGCAGTTTTACCCGAAGAACTCTGCTTTAGTTCCAGGTGTAACACAAGCAGCATTTCTCCATCAGTGCACACAATGGGCACTTTCCCGAATGAACTTGTTCTCTATGCAGGGTGTCCCGCGTGGAGCGAACTGCCTCAACCATGGCAGGCTCTACTGTGGTCTCTAAGGAATTTCTCACTGAAAACACGGCACTTTTACCCGAAGAACTCTGCCCTAATTGCAGGTGGAACACAAGCTGCATTTCTCCCACATTGTACACAAAGGGCCCTACCCCGAATGAACTTCTACATATAGGGTGTCCCACGTGCAGTGAACTGCCTCAAGCAAGGCAGGTTGTAGTAAGGACTGTAAGCCTTTCCTCTCCCAAAAGGCGCAGTTTTACCCGAAGAACTCTGCTTTAGTTGCAGGTGGAACACAAGCAACTTTTCTCCCACAGTGTACCCAATGGGCCTTTGCCCGAAAGAACTTCTATACTCAAGGTGTCCCGCGTGGAGTGAAATGCCTAAACCAAGGCAGGCTCTAGTGAGGTCTCTAAGCATTTCCCCTCCCTAAACACGGCAGTTTTACCCAAAGAACTCTGCTTTAGTTGCAGGTGCAACACAAGCAGCATTTCTCCCACTGTGTACTCTTTGGGCTCTGCCACGAATGAACTTCTATATTCAATGTTTCCCACCTGGAGCGAACTGCCTTAACCAAGGCAGTCTGTAGTGAGGACTGTAAGCATTTCTACTCCCAAAACTCGCCGTTTTAACGAATGAACTCTGCGTTAGGTGCAGGTGGAACACAAGCAGGTTTTCTCCCGCAGTGTACACAATGGGCCTTTCCCCGAATGAACTTCTATACGCAGGGTGCCCCGCGTGGAGTGAACTACCTCAAACAAGGCAGGCTCTTCTTAGGCCTCTAAGCGTTTCCTCTCCCAAAACACGCAGTTTTACCCGAAGAACTCTGACTTAGTTGGAGGTGGAACACAAGCAGCTTTTCTCCCACTGTGTACACAGTGGCCTTGCCCGAAAGAGCTTCTATACTCAAGGTGTCCCGCGTGGAGTGAAATGCCTAAACCGAGGCAGGCTCTAGTGAGGCCTCCAAGCATTTCCTCTCCCAAAACACGGCAGTTTTACCCGGAGAACTCGGCTTTAGTTCCAGGTGTAACACAAGCAGCATTTCTCCATCAGTGCACACAATGGGCACTTTCCCGAATGAACTTGTTCTCTATGCAGGGTGTCCCGCGTGGAGCGAACTGCCTCAACCATGGCAGGCTCTACTGTGGTCTCTAAGGAATTCCTCTCTGAAAACACGGCACTTTTACCCGAAGAACTCTGCCCTAATTGTAGGTGGAACACAAGCTGCATTTCTCCCACATTGTACACAAAGGGCCCTACCCCGAATGAACTTCTATATATAGGGTGTCCCACGTGCAGTGAACTGCCTCAAGCAAGGCAGGTTGTAGTAAGGACTGTAAGCCTTTCCTCTCCCAAAAGGCGCAGTTTTACCCGAAGAACTCTGCTTTCGTTGCAGGTGGAACACAAGCAACTTTTCTCCCACAGTGTACCCAATGGGCCTTTGCCCGAAAGAACTTCTATACTCAAGGTGTCCCGCGTGGAGTGAAATGCCTAAACCAAGGCAGGCTCTAGTGAGGTCTCTAAGCATTTCCCCTCCCTAAACACGGCAGTTTTACCCAAAGAACTCTGCTTTAGTTGCAGGTGCAACACAAGCAGCATTTCTCCCACTGTGTACTCTTTGGGCTCTGCCACGAATGAACTTCTATATTCAAGGTTTCCCACCTGGAGCGAACTGCCTTAACCAAGGCAGGCGGTAGTGAGGACTGTAAGCATTTCCACTCCCCAAACTCGCAGTTTTAACGAATGAACTCTGCTTTAGTTGCAGGTGGAACACACGCAGGTTTTCTCCCACAGTGTACACAAAGGGCCTTTCCCCGAATGAACGTCTATACGCAGGGGGTCCCGCGTGGAGTGAACTACCTCAACCAAGGGAGGTTCCTCCTATGCCTCTATGCGTTTCCTCTCCCAAAACACGCAGTTTTACCCGAAGAACTCTGCTTTAGTTGCAGGTGGAACACAAGCAACTTTTCACCCACAGTGTACACAATGGGCTTTTCGCCGAATGAACTTCTACACGCAGGGTTTCCCTCGTGGAGTGAAATGCCTAAACCGAGGCAGGCTCTAGTGAGGCCTCTAAGCATTTCCTCTCCCCAAACACGGCAGTTTTACCCGAAGAACTCTGCTTTAGTTCCAGGTGTAACACAAGCAGCATTTCTCCATCAGTGCACACAATGGGCACTTTCCCGAATGAACTTGTTCTCTATGCAGGGTGTCCCGCGTGGAGCGAACTGCCTCAACCATGGCAGGCTCTACTGTGGTCTCTAAGGAATTTCTCACTGAAAACACGGCACTTTTACCCGAAGAACTCTGCCCTAATTGCAGGTGGAACACAAGCTGCATTTCTCCCACATTGTACACAAAGGGCCCTACCCCGAATGAACTTCTACATATAGGGTGTCCCACGTGCAGTGAACTGCCTCAAGCAAGGCAGGTTGTAGTAAGGACTGTAAGCCTTTCCTCTCCCAAAAGGCGCAGTTTTACCCGAAGAACTCTGCTTTCATTGCAGGTGGAACACAAGCAACTTTTCTCTCGCAGTGTACCCAATGGGCCTTTGCCCGAAAGAACTTCTATACTCAAGGTGTCCCGCGTGGAGTGAAATGCCTAAACCAAGGCAGGCTCTAGTGAGGTCTCTAAGCATTCCCCTCCCAAAACACAGCAGTTTTACCCAAAGAACTCTGCTTTAGTTGCAGGTGGAACACAAGCAGCATTTCTCTCACTGTGTACTCTTTGGGCTCCTCCACGAATGAACTGCTACGTGCAGGGTTTCCCACCTGGAGTGAACTGCCTTAACCAAGGCAGTCTGTAGTGAGGACTGTAAGCATTTCCACTCCCCAAACTCGCAGTTTTAACGAATGAACTCTGCTTTAGTTGCAGGTGGAACACACGCAGGTTTTCTCCCACAGTGTACACAAAGGGCCTTTCCCCGAATGAACGTCTATACGCAGGGGGTCCCGCGTGGAGTGAACTACCTCAACCAAGGGAGGTTCCTCCTATGCCTCTAAGCGTTTCCTCTCCCAAAACACGCAGTTTTACCCGAAGAACTCTGCTTTAGTTGCAGGTGGAACACAAGCAACTTTTCACCCACAGTGTACACAATGGGCTTTTCGCCGAATGAACTTCTACACGCAGGGTTTCCCTCGTGGAGTGAAATGCCTAAACCGAGGCAGGCTCTAGTGAGGCCTCTAAGCATTTCCTCTCCCCAAACACGGCAGTTTTACCCGAAGAACTCTGCTTTAGTTCCAGGTGTAACACAAGCAGCATTTCTCCATCAGTGCACACAATGGGCACTTTCCCGAATGAACTTGTTCTCTATGCAGGGTGTCCCGCGTGGAGCGAACTGCCTCAACCATGGCAGGCTCTACTGTGGTCTCTAAGGAATTTCTCACTGAAAACACGGCACTTTTACCCGAAGAACTCTGCCCTAATTGCAGGTGGAACACAAGCTGCATTTCTCCCACATTGTACACAAAGGGCCCTACCCCGAATGAACTTCTACATATAGGGTGTCCCACGTGCAGTGAACTGCCTCAAGCAAGGCAGGTTGTAGTAAGGACTGTAAGCCTTTCCTCTCCCAAAAGGCGCAGTTTTACCCGAAGAACTCTGCTTTAGTTGCAGGTGGAACACAAGCAACTTTTCTCCCACAGTGTACCCAATGGGCCTTTGCCCGAAAGAACTTCTATACTCAAGGTGTCCCGCGTGGAGTGAAATGCCTAAACCAAGGCAGGCTCTAGTGAGGTCTCTAAGCATTTCCCCTCCCTAAACACGGCAGTTTTACCCAAAGAACTCTGCTTTAGTTGCAGGTGCAACACAAGCAGCATTTCTCCCACTGTGTACTCTTTGGGCTCTGCCACGAATGAACTTCTATATTCAAGGTTTCCCACCTGGAGCGAACTGCCTTAACCAAGGCAGTCTGTAGTGAGGACTGTAAGCATTTCTACTCCCAAAACTCGCCGTTTTAACGAATGAACTCTGCGTTAGGTGCAGGTGGAACACAAGCAGGTTTTCTCCCGCAGTGTACACAATGGGCCTTTCCCCGAATGAACTTCTATACGCAGGGTGCCCCGCGTGGAGTGAACTACCTCAAACAAGGCAGGCTCTTCTTAGGCCTCTAAGCGTTTCCTCTCCCAAAACACGCAGTTTTACCCGAAGAACTCTGACTTAGTTGGAGGTGGAACACAAGCAGCTTTTCTCCCACTGTGTACACAGTGGCCTTGCCCGAAAGAGCTTCTATACTCAAGGTGTCCCGCGTGGAGTGAAATGCCTAAACCGAGGCAGGCTCTAGTGAGGCCTCCAAGCATTTCCTCTCCCAAAACACGCAGTTTTACCCGGAGAACTCTGCTTTAGTTCCAGGTGTAACACAAGCAGCATTTCTCCATCAGTGCACACAATGGGCACTCTCCCGAATGAACTTGTTCTCTATGCAGGGTGTCCCGCGTGGAGCGAACTGCCTCAACCATGGCAGGCTCTACTGTGGTCTCTAAGGAATTCCTCTCTGAAAACACGGCACTTTTACCCGAAGAACTCTGCCCTAATTGTAGGTGGAACACAAGCTGCATTTCTCCCACATTGTACACAAAGGGCCCTACCCCGAATGAACTTCTATATATAGGGTGTCCCACGTGCAGTGAACTGCCTCAAGCAAGGCAGGTTGTAGTAAGGACTGTAAGCCTTTCCTCTCCCAAAAGGCGCAGTTTTACCCGAAGAACTCTGCTTTCGTTGCAGGTGGAACACAAGCAACTTTTCTCCCACAGTGTACCCAATGGGCCTTTGCCCGAAAGAACTTCTATACTCAAGGTGTCCCGCGTGGAGTGAAATGCCTAAACCAAGGCAGGCTCTAGTGAGGTCTCTAAGCATTTCCCCTCCCTAAACACGGCAGTTTTACCCAAAGAACTCTGCTTTAGTTGCAGGTGCAACACAAGCAGCATTTCTCCCACTGTGTACTCTTTGGGCTCTGCCACGAATGAACTTCTATATTCAAGGTTTCCCACCTGGAGCGAACTGCCTTAACCAAGGCAGGCGGTAGTGAGGACTGTAAGCATTTCCACTCCCCAAACTCGCAGTTTTAACGAATGAACTCTGCTTTAGTTGCAGGTGGAACACACGCAGGTTTTCTCCCACAGTGTACACAAAGGGCCTTTCCCCGAATGAACGTCTATACGCAGGGGGTCCCGCGTGGAGTGAACTACCTCAACCAAGGGAGGTTCCTCCTATGCCTCTAAGCGTTTCCTCTCCCAAAACACGCAGTTTTACCCGAAGAACTCTGCTTTAGTTGCAGGTGGAACACAAGCAACTTTTCACCCACAGTGTACACAATGGGCTTTTCGCCGAATGAACTTCTACACGCAGGGTTTCCCTCGTGGAGTGAAATGCCTAAACCGAGGCAGGCTCTAGTGAGGCCTCTAAGCATTTCCTCTCCCCAAACACGGCAGTTTTACCCGAAGAACTCTGCTTTAGTTCCAGGTGTAACACAAGCAGCATTTCTCCATCAGTGCACACAATGGGCACTTTCCCGAATGAACTTGTTCTCTATGCAGGGTGTCCCGCGTGGAGCGAACTGCCTCAACCATGGCAGGCTCTACTGTGGTCTCTAAGGAATTTCTCACTGAAAACACGGCACTTTTACCCGAAGAACTCTGCCCTAATTGCAGGTGGAACACAAGCTGCATTTCTCCCACATTGTACACAAAGGGCCCTACCCCGAATGAACTTCTACATATAGGGTGTCCCACGTGCAGTGAACTGCCTCAAGCAAGGCAGGTTGTAGTAAGGACTGTAAGCCTTTCCTCTCCCAAAAGGCGCAGTTTTACCCGAAGAACTCTGCTTTCATTGCAGGTGGAACACAAGCAACTTTTCTCTCGCAGTGTACCCAATGGGCCTTTGCCCGAAAGAACTTCTATACTCAAGGTGTCCCGCGTGGAGTGAAATGCCTAAACCAAGGCAGGCTCTAGTGAGGTCTCTAAGCATTCCCCTCCCAAAACACAGCAGTTTTACCCAAAGAACTCTGCTTTAGTTGCAGGTGGAACACAAGCAGCATTTCTCTCACTGTGTACTCTTTGGGCTCCTCCACGAATGAACTGCTACGTGCAGGGTTTCCCACCTGGAGTGAACTGCCTTAACCAAGGCAGTCTGTAGTGAGGACTGTAAGCATTTCTACTCCCAAAACTCGCCGTTTTAACGAATGAACTCTGCGTTAGGTGCAGGTGGAACACAAGCAGGTTTTCTCCCGCAGTGTACACAATGGGCCTTTCCCCGAATGAACTTCTATACGCAGGGTGTCCCGCGTGGAGTGAACTACCTCAAACAAGGCAGGCTCTTCTTAGGCCTCTAAGCGTTTCCTCTCCCAAAACACGCAGTTTTACCCGAAGAACTCTGACTTAGTTGGAGGTGGAACACAAGCAGCTTTTCTCCCACTGTGTACACAGTGGCCTTGCCCGAAAGAGCTTCTATACTCAAGGTGTCCCGCGTGGAGTGAAATGCCTAAACCGAGGCAGGCTCTAGTGAGGCCTCTAAGCATTTCCTCTCCCAAAACACGGCAGTTTTACCCGAAGAACTCTGCTTTAGTTCCAGGTGTAACACAAGCAGCATTTCTCCATCAGTGCACACAATGGGCACTTTCCCGAATGAACTTGTTCTCTATGCAGGGTGTCCCGCGTGGAGCGAACTGCCTCAACCATGGCAGGCTCTACTGTGGTCTCTAAGGAATTCCTCTCTGAAAACACGGCACTTTTACCCGAAGAACTCTGCCCTAATTGTAGGTGGAACACAAGCTGCATTTCTCCCACATTGTACACAAAGGGCCCTACCCCGAATGAACTTCTATATATAGGGTGTCCCACGTGCAGTGAACTGCCTCAAGCAAGGCAGGTTGTAGTAAGGACTGTAAGCCTTTCCTCTCCCAAAAGGCGCAGTTTTACCCGAAGAACTCTGCTTTCGTTGCAGGTGGAACACAAGCAACTTTTCTCCCACAGTGTACCCAATGGGCCTTTGCCCGAAAGAACTTCTATACTCAAGGTGTCCCGCGTGGAGTGAAATGCCTAAACCAAGGCAGGCTCTAGTGAGGTCTCTAAGCATTTCCCCTCCCTAAACACGGCAGTTTTACCCAAAGAACTCTGCTTTAGTTGCAGGTGCAACACAAGCAGCATTTCTCCCACTGTGTACTCTTTGGGCTCTGCCACGAATGAACTTCTATATTCAAGGTTTCCCACCTGGAGCGAACTGCCTTAACCAAGGCAGGCGGTAGTGAGGACTGTAAGCATTTCCACTCCCCAAACTCGCAGTTTTAACGAATGAACTCTGCTTTAGTTGCAGGTGGAACACACGCAGGTTTTCTCCCACAGTGTACACAAAGGGCCTTTCCCCGAATGAACGTCTATACGCAGGGGGTCCCGCGTGGAGTGAACTACCTCAACCAAGGGAGGTTCCTCCTATGCCTCTAAGCGTTTCCTCTCCCAAAACACGCAGTTTTACCCGAAGAACTCTGCTTTAGTTGCAGGTGGAACACAAGCAACTTTTCACCCACAGTGTACACAATGGGCTTTTTGCCGAATGAATTTCTACACGCAGGGTTTCCCTCGTGGAGTGAAATGCCTAAACCGAGGCAGGCTCTAGTGAGGCCTCTAAGCATTTCCTCTCCCCAAACACGGCAGTTTTACCCGAAGAACTCTGCTTTAGTTCCAGGTGTAACACAAGCAGCATTTCTCCATCAGTGCACACAATGGGCACTTTCCCGAATGAACTTGTTCTCTATGCAGGGTGTCCCGCGTGGAGCGAACTGCCTCAACCATGGCAGGCTCTACTGTGGTCTCTAAGGAATTTCTCACTGAAAACACGGCACTTTTACCCGAAGAACTCTGCCCTAATTGCAGGTGGAACACAAGCTGCATTTCTCCCACATTGTACACAAAGGGCCCTACCCCGAATGAACTTCTATATATAGGGTGTCCCACGTGCAGTGAACTGCCTCAAGCAAGGCAGGTTGTAGTAAGGACTGTAAGCCTTTCCTCTCCCAAAAGGCGCAGTTTTACCCGAAGAACTCTGCTTTCATTGCAGGTGGAACACAAGCAACTTTTCTCTCGCAGTGTACCCAATGGGCCTTTGCCCGAAAGAACTTCTATACTCAAGGTGTCCCGCGTGGAGTGAAATGCCTAAACCAAGGCAGGCTCTAGTGAGGTCTCTAAACATTCCCCTCCCAAAACACAGCAGTTTTACCCAAAGAACTCTGCTTTAGTTGCAGGTGGAACACAAGCAGCATTTCTCTCACTGTGTACTCTTTGGGCTCCTCCACGAATGAACTGCTACGTGCAGGGTTTCCCACCTGGAGTGAACTGCCTTAACCAAGGCAGTCTGTAGTGAGGACTGTAAGCATTTCTACTCCCAAAACTCGCCGTTTTAACGAATGAACTCTGCGTTAGGTGCAGGTGGAACACAAGCAGGTTTTCTCCCGCAGTGTACACAATGGGCCTTTCCCCGAATGAACTTCTATACGCAGGGTGCCCCGCGTGGAGTGAACTACCTCAAACAAGGCAGGCTCTTCTTAGGCCTCTAAGCGTTTCCTCTCCCAAAACACGCAGTTTTACCCGAAGAACTCTGACTTAGTTGGAGGTGGAACACAAGCAGCTTTTCTCCCACTGTGTACACAGTGGCCTTGCCCGAAAGAGCTTCTATACTCAAGGTGTCCCGCGTGGAGTGAAATGCCTAAACCGAGGCAGGCTCTAGTGAGGCCTCCAAGCATTTCCTCTCCCAAAACACGGCAGTTTTACCCGGAGAACTCGGCTTTAGTTCCAGGTGTAACACAAGCAGCATTTCTCCATCAGTGCACACAATGGGCACTCTCCCGAATGAACTTGTTCTCTATGCAGGGTGTCCCGCGTGGAGCGAACTGCCTCAACCATGGCAGGCTCTACTGTGGTCTCTAAGGAATTCCTCTCTGAAAACACGGCACTTTTACCCGAAGAACTCTGCCCTAATTGTAGGTGGAACACAAGCTGCATTTCTCCCACATTGTACACAAAGGGCCCTACCCCGAATGAACTTCTATATATAGGGTGTCCCACGTGCAGTGAACTGCCTCAAGCAAGGCAGGTTGTAGTAAGGACTGTAAGCCTTTCCTCTCCCAAAAGGCGCAGTTTTACCCGAAGAACTCTGCTTTAGTTGCAGGTGGAACACAAGCAACTTTTCTCCCACAGTGTACCCAATGGGCCTTTGCCCGAAAGAACTTCTATACTCAAGGTGTCCCGCGTGGAGTGAAATGCCTAAACCAAGGCAGGCTCTAGTGAGGTCTCTAAGCATTTCCCCTCCCTAAACACGGCAGTTTTACCCAAAGAACTCTGCTTTAGTTGCAGGTGCAACACAAGCAGCATTTCTCCCACTGTGTACTCTTTGGGCTCTGCCACGAATGAACTTCTATATTCAAGGTTTCCCACCTGGAGCGAACTGCCTTAACCAAGGCAGGCGGTAGTGAGGACTGTAAGCATTTCCACTCCCCAAACTCGCAGTTTTAACGAATGAACTCTGCTTTAGTTGCAGGTGGAACACACGCAGGTTTTCTCCCACAGTGTACACAAAGGGCCTTTCCCCGAATGAACGTCTATACGCAGGGGGTCCCGCGTGGAGTGAACTACCTCAACCAAGGGAGGTTCCTCCTATGCCTCTAAGCGTTTCCTCTCCCAAAACACGCAGTTTTACCCGAAGAACTCTGCTTTAGTTGCAGGTGGAACACAAGCAACTTTTCACCCACAGTGTACACAATGGGCTTTTCGCCGAATGAACTTCTACACGCAGGGTTTCCCTCATGGAGTGAAATGCCTAAACCGAGGCAGGCTCTAGTGAGGCCTCTAAGCATTTCCTCTCCCCAAACACGGCAGTTTTACCCGAAGAACTCTGCTTTAGTTCCAGGTGTAACACAAGCAGCATTTCTCCATCAGTGCACACAATGGGCACTTTCCCGAATGAACTTGTTCTCTATGCAGGGTGTCCCGCGTGGAGCGAACTGCCTCAACCATGGCAGGCTCTACTGTGGTCTCTAAGGAATTTCTCACTGAAAACACGGCACTTTTACCCGAAGAACTCTGCCCTAATTGCAGGTGGAACACAAGCTGCATTTCTCCCACATTGTACACAAAGGGCCCTACCCCGAATGAACTTCTACATATAGGGTGTCCCACGTGCAGTGAACTGCCTCAAGCAAGGCAGGTTGTAGTAAGGACTGTAAGCCTTTCCTCTCCCAAAAGGCGCAGTTTTACCCGAAGAACTCTGCTTTCGTTGCAGGTGGAACACAAGCAACTTTTCTCCCACAGTGTACCCAATGGGCCTTTGCCCGAAAGAACTTCTATACTCAAGGTGTCCCGCGTGGAGTGAAATGCCTAAACCAAGGCAGGCTCTAGTGAGGTCTCTAAGCATTTCCCCTCCCTAAACACGGCAGTTTTACCCAAAGAACTCTGCTTTAGTTGCAGGTGCAACACAAGCAGCATTTCTCCCACTGTGTACTCTTTGGGCTCTGCCACGAATGAACTTCTATATTCAAGGTTTCCCACCTGGAGCGAACTGCCTTAACCAAGGCAGTCTGTAGTGAGGACTGTAAGCATTTCTACTCCCAAAACTCGCCGTTTTAACGAATGAACTCTGCGTTAGGTGCAGGTGGAACACAAGCAGGTTTTCTCCCGCAGTGTACACAATGGGCCTTTCCCCGAATGAACTTCTATACGCAGGGTGCCCCGCGTGGAGTGAACTACCTCAAACAAGGCAGGCTCTTCTTAGGCCTCTAAGCGTTTCCTCTCCCAAAACACGCAGTTTTACCCGAAGAACTCTGACTTAGTTGGAGGTGGAACACAAGCAGCTTTTCTCCCACTGTGTACACAGTGGCCTTGCCCGAAAGAGCTTCTATACTCAAGGTGTCCCGCGTGGAGTGAAATGCCTAAACCGAGGCAGGCTCTAGTGAGGCCTCCAAGCATTTCCTCTCCCAAAACACGGCAGTTTTACCCGGAGAACTCGGCTTTAGTTCCAGGTGTAACACAAGCAGCATTTCTCCATCAGTGCACACAATGGGCACTTTCCCGAATGAACTTGTTCTCTATGCAGGGTGTCCCGCGTGGAGCGAACTGCCTCAACCATGGCAGGCTCTACTGTGGTCTCTAAGGAATTCCTCTCTGAAAACACGGCACTTTTACCCGAAGAACTCTGCCCTAATTGTAGGTGGAACACAAGCTGCATTTCTCCCACATTGTACACAAAGGGCCCTACCCCGAATGAACTTCTATATATAGGGTGTCCCACGTGCAGTGAACTGCCTCAAGCAAGGCAGGTTGTAGTAAGGACTGTAAGCCTTTCCTCTCCCAAAAGGCGCAGTTTTACCCGAAGAACTCTGCTTTCGTTGCAGGTGGAACACAAGCAACTTTTCTCCCACAGTGTACCCAATGGGCCTTTGCCCGAAAGAACTTCTATACTCAAGGTGTCCCGCGTGGAGTGAAATGCCTAAACCAAGGCAGGCTCTAGTGAGGTCTCTAAGCATTTCCCCTCCCTAAACACGGCAGTTTTACCCAAAGAACTCTGCTTTAGTTGCAGGTGCAACACAAGCAGCATTTCTCCCACTGTGTACTCTTTGGGCTCTGCCACGAATGAACTTCTATATTCAAGGTTTCCCACCTGGAGCGAACTGCCTTAACCAAGGCAGGCGGTAGTGAGGACTGTAAGCATTTCCACTCCCCAAACTCGCAGTTTTAACGAATGAACTCTGCTTTAGTTGCAGGTGGAACACACGCAGGTTTTCTCCCACAGTGTACACAAAGGGCCTTTCCCCGAATGAACGTCTATACGCAGGGGGTCCCGCGTGGAGTGAACTACCTCAACCAAGGGAGGTTCCTCCTATGCCTCTAAGCGTTTCCTCTCCCAAAACACGCAGTTTTACCCGAAGAACTCTGCTTTAGTTGCAGGTGGAACACAAGCAACTTTTCACCCACAGTGTACACAATGGGCTTTTCGCCGAATGAACTTCTACACGCAGGGTTTCCCTCGTGGAGTGAAATGCCTAAACCGAGGCAGGCTCTAGTGAGGCCTCTAAGCATTTCCTCTCCCCAAACACGGCAGTTTTACCCGAAGAACTCTGCTTTAGTTCCAGGTGTAACACAAGCAGCATTTCTCCATCAGTGCACACAATGGGCACTTTCCCGAATGAACTTGTTCTCTATGCAGGGTGTCCCGCGTGGAGCGAACTGCCTCAACCATGGCAGGCTCTACTGTGGTCTCTAAGGAATTTCTCACTGAAAACACGGCACTTTTACCCGAAGAACTCTGCCCTAATTGCAGGTGGAACACAAGCTGCATTTCTCCCACATTGTACACAAAGGGCCCTACCCCGAATGAACTTCTACATATAGGGTGTCCCACGTGCAGTGAACTGCCTCAAGCAAGGCAGGTTGTAGTAAGGACTGTAAGCCTTTCCTCTCCCAAAAGGCGCAGTTTTACCCGAAGAACTCTGCTTTCGTTGCAGGTGGAACACAAGCAACTTTTCTCTCGCAGTGTACCCAATGGGCCTTTGCCCGAAAGAACTTCTATACTCAAGGTGTCCCGCGTGGAGTGAAATGCCTAAACCAAGGCAGGCTCTAGTGAGGTCTCTAAGCATTCCCCTCCCAAAACACAGCAGTTTTACCCAAAGAACTCTGCTTTAGTTGCAGGTGGAACACAAGCAGCATTTCTCTCACTGTGTACTCTTTGGGCTCCTCCACGAATGAACTGCTACGTGCAGGGTTTCCCACCTGGAGTGAACTGCCTTAACCAAGGCAGTCTGTAGTGAGGACTGTAAGCATTTCTACTCCCAAAACTCGCCGTTTTAACGAATGAACTCTGCGTTAGGTGCAGGTGGAACACAAGCAGGTTTTCTCCCGCAGTGTACACAATGGGCCTTTCCCCGAATGAACTTCTATACGCAGGGTGTCCCGCGTGGAGTGAACTACCTCAAACAAGGCAGGCTCTTCTTAGGCCTCTAAGCGTTTCCTCTCCCAAAACACGCAGTTTTACCCGAAGAACTCTGACTTAGTTGGAGGTGGAACACAAGCAGCTTTTCTCCCACTGTGTACACAGTGGCCTTGCCCGAAAGAGCTTCTATACTCAAGGTGTCCCGCGTGGAGTGAAATGCCTAAACCGAGGCAGGCTCTAGTGAGGCCTCTAAGCATTTCCTCTCCCAAAACACGGCAGTTTTACCCGAAGAACTCTGCTTTAGTTCCAGGTGTAACACAAGCAGCATTTCTCCATCAGTGCACACAATGGGCACTTTCCCGAATGAACTTGTTCTCTATGCAGGGTGTCCCGCGTGGAGCGAACTGCCTCAACCATGGCAGGCTCTACTGTGGTCTCTAAGGAATTCCTCTCTGAAAACACGGCACTTTTACCCGAAGAACTCTGCCCTAATTGTAGGTGGAACACAAGCTGCATTTCTCCCACATTGTACACAAAGGGCCCTACCCCGAATGAACTTCTATATATAGGGTGTCCCACGTGCAGTGAACTGCCTCAAGCAAGGCAGGTTGTAGTAAGGACTGTAAGCCTTTCCTCTCCCAAAAGGCGCAGTTTTACCCGAAGAACTCTGCTTTCGTTGCAGGTGGAACACAAGCAACTTTTCTCCCACAGTGTACCCAATGGGCCTTTGCCCGAAAGAACTTCTATACTCAAGGTGTCCCGCGTGGAGTGAAATGCCTAAACCAAGGCAGGCTCTAGTGAGGTCTCTAAGCATTTCCCCTCCCTAAACACGGCAGTTTTACCCAAAGAACTCTGCTTTAGTTGCAGGTGCAACACAAGCAGCATTTCTCCCACTGTGTACTCTTTGGGCTCTGCCACGAATGAACTTCTATATTCAAGGTTTCCCACCTGGCGCGAACTGCCTTAACCAAGGCAGGCGGTAGTGAGGACTGTAAGCATTTCCACTCCCCAAACTCGCAGTTTTAACGAATGAACTCTGCTTTAGTTGCAGGTGGAACACACGCAGGTTTTCTCCCACAGTGTACACAAAGGGCCTTTCCCCGAATGAACGTCTATACGCAGGGGGTCCCGCGTGGAGTGAACTACCTCAACCAAGGGAGGTTCCTCCTATGCCTCTAAGCGTTTCCTCTCCCAAAACACGCAGTTTTACCCGAAGAACTCTGCTTTAGTTGCAGGTGGAACACAAGCAACTTTTCACCCACAGTGTACACAATGGGCTTTTCGCCGAATGAACTTCTACACGCAGGGTTTCCCTCGTGGAGTGAAATGCCTAAACCGAGGCAGGCTCTAGTGAGGCCTCTAAGCATTTCCTCTCCCCAAACACGGCAGTTTTACCCGAAGAACTCTGCTTTAGTTCCAGGTGTAACACAAGCAGCATTTCTCCATCAGTGCACACAATGGGCACTTTCCCGAATGAACTTGTTCTCTATGCAGGGTGTCCCGCGTGGAGCGAACTGCCTCAACCATGGCAGGCTCTACTGTGGTCTCTAAGGAATTTCTCACTGAAAACACGGCACTTTTACCCGAAGAACTCTGCCCTAATTGCAGGTGGAACACAAGCTGCATTTCTCCCACATTGTACACAAAGGGCCCTACCCCGAATGAACTTCTACATATAGGGTGTCCCACGTGCAGTGAACTGCCTCAAGCAAGGCAGGTTGTAGTAAGGAATGTAAGCCTTTCCTCTCCCAAAAGGCGCAGTTTTACCCGAAGAACTCTGCTTTCGTTGCAGGTGGAACACAAGCAACTTTTCTCTCGCAGTGTACCCAATGGGCCTTTGCCCGAAAGAACTTCTATACTCAAGGTGTCCCGCGTGGAGTGAAATGCCTAAACCAAGGCAGGCTCTAGTGAGGTCTCTAAGCATTCCCCTCCCAAAACACAGCAGTTTTACCCAAAGAACTCTGCTTTAGTTGCAGGTGGAACACAAGCAGCATTTCTCTCACTGTGTACTCTTTGGGCTCCTCCACGAATGAACTGCTACGTGCAGGGTTTCCCACCTGGAGTGAACTGCCTTAACCAAGGCAGTCTGTAGTGAGGACTGTAAGCATTTCTACTCCCAAAACTCGCCGTTTTAACGAATGAACTCTGCGTTAGGTGCAGGTGGAACACAAGCAGGTTTTCTCCCGCAGTGTACACAATGGGCCTTTCCCCGAATGAACTTCTATACGCAGGGTGTCCCGCGTGGAGTGAACTACCTCAAACAAGGCAGGCTCTTCTTAGGCCTCTAAGCGTTTCCTCTCCCAAAACACGCAGTTTTACCCGAAGAACTCTGACTTAGTTGGAGGTGGAACACAAGCAGCTTTTCTCCCACTGTGTACACAGTGGCCTTGCCCGAAAGAGCTTCTATACTCAAGGTGTCCCGCGTGGAGTGAAATGCCTAAACCGAGGCAGGCTCTAGTGAGGCCTCTAAGCATTTCCTCTCCCAAAACACGGCAGTTTTACCCGAAGAACTCTGCTTTAGTTCCAGGTGTAACACAAGCAGCATTTCTCCATCAGTGCACACAATGGGCACTTTCCCGAATGAACTTGTTCTCTATGCAGGGTGTCCCGCGTGGAGCGAACTGCCTCAACCATGGCAGGCTCTACTGTGGTCTCTAAGGAATTCCTCTCTGAAAACACGGCACTTTTACCCGAAGAACTCTGCCCTAATTGTAGGTGGAACACAAGCTGCATTTCTCCCACATTGTACACAAAGGGCCCTACCCCGAATGAACTTCTATATATAGGGTGTCCCACGTGCAGTGAACTGCCTCAAGCAAGGCAGGTTGTAGTAAGGACTGTAAGCCTTTCCTCTCCCAAAAGGCGCAGTTTTACCCGAAGAACTCTGCTTTCGTTGCAGGTGGAACACAAGCAACTTTTCTCCCACAGTGTACCCAATGGGCCTTTGCCCGAAAGAACTTCTATACTCAAGGTGTCCCGCGTGGAGTGAAATGCCTAAACCAAGGCAGGCTCTAGTGAGGTCTCTAAGCATTTCCCCTCCCTAAACACGGCAGTTTTACCCAAAGAACTCTGCTTTAGTTGCAGGTGCAACACAAGCAGCATTTCTCCCACTGTGTACTCTTTGGGCTCTGCCACGAATGAACTTCTATATTCAAGGTTTCCCACCTGGCGCGAACTGCCTTAACCAAGGCAGGCGGTAGTGAGGACTGTAAGCATTTCCACTCCCCAAACTCGCAGTTTTAACGAATGAACTCTGCTTTAGTTGCAGGTGGAACACACGCAGGTTTTCTCCCACAGTGTACACAAAGGGCCTTTCCCCGAATGAACGTCTATACGCAGGGGGTCCCGCGTGGAGTGAACTACCTCAACCAAGGGAGGTTCCTCCTATGCCTCTCAGCGTTTCCTCTCCCAAAACACGCAGTTTTACCCGAAGAACTCTGCTTTAGTTGCAGGTGGAACACAAGCAACTTTTCACCCACAGTGTACACAATGGGCTTTTCGCCGAATGAACTTCTACACGCAGGGTTTCCCTCGTGGAGTGAAATGCCTAAACCGAGGCAGGCTCTAGTGAGGCCTCTAAGCATTTCCTCTCCCCAAACACGGCAGTTTTACCCGAAGAACTCTGCTTTAGTTCCAGGTGTAACACAAGCAGCATTTCTCCATCAGTGCACACAATGGGCACTTTCCCGAATGAACTTGTTCTCTATGCAGGGTGTCCCGCGTGGAGCGAACTGCCTCAACCATGGCAGGCTCTACTGTGGTCTCTAAGGAATTTCTCACTGAAAACACGACACTTTTACCCGAAGAACTCTGCCCTAATTGCAGGTGGAACACAAGCTGCATTTCTCCCACATTGTACACAAAGGGCCCTACCCCGAATGAACTTCTATATATAGGGTGTCCCACGTGCAGTGAACTGCCTCAAGCAAGGCAGGTTGTAGTAAGGACTGTAAGCCTTTCCTCTCCCAAAAGGCGCAGTTTTACCCGAAGAACTCTGCTTTCATTGCAGGTGGAACACAAGCAACTTTTCTCTCGCAGTGTACCCAATGGGCCTTTGCCCGAAAGAACTTCTATACTCAAGGTGTCCCGCGTGGAGTGAAATGCCTAAACCAAGGCAGGCTCTAGTGAGGTCTCTAAGCATTCCCCTCCCAAAACACAGCAGTTTTACCCAAAGAACTCTGCTTTAGTTGCAGGTGGAACACAAGCAGCATTTCTCTCACTGTGTACTCTTTGGGCTCCTCCACGAATGAACTGCTACGTGCAGGGTTTCCCACCTGGAGTGAACTGCCTTAACCAAGGCAGTCTGTAGTGAGGACTGTAAGCATTTCTACTCCCCAAACTCGCCGTTTTAACGAATGAACTCTGCGTTAGGTGCAGGTGGAACACAAGCAGGTTTTCTCCCGCAGTGTACACAATGGGCCTTTCCCCGAATGAACTTCTATACGCAGGGTGCCCCGCGTGGAGTGAACTACCTCAAACAAGGCAGGCTCTTCTTAGGCCTCTAAGCGTTTCCTCTCCCAAAACACGCAGTTTTACCCGAAGAACTCTGACTTAGTTGGAGGTGGAACACAAGCAGCTTTTCTCCCACTGTGTACACAGTGGCCTTGCCCGAAAGAGCTTCTATACTCAAGGTGTCCCGCGTGGAGTGAAATGCCTAAACCGAGGCAGGCTCTAGTGAGGCCTCCAAGCATTTCCTCTCCCAAAACACGGCAGTTTTACCCGGAGAACTCTGCTTTAGTTCCAGGTGTAACACAAGCAGCATTTCTCCATCAGTGCACACAATGGGCACTCTCCCGAATGAACTTGTTCTCTATGCAGGGTGTCCCGCGTGGAGCGAACTGCCTCAACCATGGCAGGCTCTACTGTGGTCTCTAAGGAATTCCTCTCTGAAAACACGGCACTTTTACCCGAAGAACTCTGCCCTAATTGTAGGTGGAACACAAGCTGCATTTCTCCCACATTGTACACAAAGGGCCCTACCCCGAATGAACTTCTATATATAGGGTGTCCCACGTGCAGTGAACTGCCTCAAGCAAGGCAGGTTGTAGTAAGGACTGTAAGCCTTTCCTCTCCCAAAAGGCGCAGTTTTACCCGAAGAACTCTGCTTTCGTTGCAGGTGGAACACAAGCAACTTTTCTCCCACAGTGTACCCAATGGGCCTTTGCCCGAAAGAACTTCTATACTCAAGGTGTCCCGCGTGGAGTGAAATGCCTAAACCAAGGCAGGCTCTAGTGAGGTCTCTAAGCATTTCCCCTCCCTAAACACGGCAGTTTTACCCAAAGAACTCTGCTTTAGTTGCAGGTGCAACACAAGCAGCATTTCTCCCACTGTGTACTCTTTGGGCTCTGCCACGAATGAACTTCTATATTCAAGGTTTCCCACCTGGAGCGAACTGCCTTAACCAAGGCAGGCGGTAGTGAGGACTGTAAGCATTTCCACTCCCCAAACTCGCAGTTTTAACGAATGAACTCTGCTTTAGTTGCAGGTGGAACACACGCAGGTTTTCTCCCACAGTGTACACAAAGGGCCTTTCCCCGAATGAACGTCTATACGCAGGGGGTCCCGCGTGGAGTGAACTACCTCAACCAAGGGAGGTTCCTCCTATGCCTCTAAGCGTTTCCTCTCCCAAAACACGCAGTTTTACCCGAAGAACTCTGCTTTAGTTGCAGGTGGAACACAAGCAACTTTTCACCCACAGTGTACACAATGGGCTTTTCGCCGAATGAACTTCTACACGCAGGGTTTCCCTCGTGGAGTGAAATGCCTAAACCGAGGCAGGCTCTAGTGAGGCCTCTAAGCATTTCCTCTCCCCAAACACGGCAGTTTTACCCGAAGAACTCTGCTTTAGTTCCAGGTGTAACACAAGCAGCATTTCTCCATCAGTGCACACAATGGGCACTTTCCCGAATGAACTTGTTCTCTATGCAGGGTGTCCCGCGTGGAGCGAACTGCCTCAACCATGGCAGGCTCTACTGTGGTCTCTAAGGAATTTCTCACTGAAAACACGGCACTTTTACCCGAAGAACTCTGCCCTAATTGCAGGTGGAACACAAGCTGCATTTCTCCCACATTGTACACAAAGGGCCCTACCCCGAATGAACTTCTATATATAGGGTGTCCCACGTGCAGTGAACTGCCTCAAGCAAGGCAGGTTGTAGTAAGGACTGTAAGCCTTTCCTCTCCCAAAAGGCGCAGTTTTACCCGAAGAACTCTGCTTTCATTGCAGGTGGAACACAAGCAACTTTTCTCTCGCAGTGTACCCAATGGGCCTTTGCCCGAAAGAACTTCTATACTCAAGGTGTCCCGCGTGGAGTGAAATGCCTAAACCAAGGCAGGCTCTAGTGAGGTCTCTAAGCATTCCCCTCCCAAAACACAGCAGTTTTACCCAAAGAACTCTGCTTTAGTTGCAGGTGGAACACAAGCAGCATTTCTCTCACTGTGTACTCTTTGGGCTCCTCCACGAATGAACTGCTACGTGCAGGGTTTCCCACCTGGAGTGAACTGCCTTAACCAAGGCAGTCTGTAGTGAGGACTGTAAGCATTTCTACTCCCAAAACTCGCCGTTTTAACGAATGAACTCTGCGTTAGGTGCAGGTGGAACACAAGCAGGTTTTCTCCCGCAGTGTACACAATGGGCCTTTCCCCGAATGAACTTCTATACGCAGGGTGCCCCGCGTGGAGTGAACTACCTCAAACAAGGCAGGCTCTTCTTAGGCCTCTAAGCGTTTCCTCTCCCAAAACACGCAGTTTTACCCGAAGAACTCTGACTTAGTTGGAGGTGGAACACAAGCAGCTTTTCTCCCACTGTGTACACAGTGGCCTTGCCCGAAAGAGCTTCTATACTCAAGGTGTCCCGCGTGGAGTGAAATGCCTAAACCGAGGCAGGCTCTAGTGAGGCCTCCAAGCATTTCCTCTCCCAAAACACGGCAGTTTTACCCGGAGAACTCTGCTTTAGTTCCAGGTGTAACACAAGCAGCATTTCTCCATCAGTGCACACAGTGGGCACTCTCCCGAATGAACTTGTTCTCTATGCAGGGTGTCCCGCGTGGAGCGAACTGCCTCAACCATGGCAGGCTCTACTGTGGTCTCTAAGGAATTCCTCTCTGAAAACACGGCACTTTTACCCGAAGAACTCTGCCCTAATTGTAGGTGGAACACAAGCTGCATTTCTCCCACATTGTACACAAAGGGCCCTACCCCGAATGAACTTCTATATATAGGGTGTCCCACGTGCAGTGAACTGCCTCAAGCAAGGCAGGTTGTAGTAAGGACTGTAAGCCTTTCCTCTCCCAAAAGGCGCAGTTTTACCCGAAGAACTCTGCTTTCGTTGCAGGTGGAACACAAGCAACTTTTCTCCCACAGTGTACCCAATGGGCCTTTGCCCGAAAGAACTTCTATACTCAAGGTGTCCCGCGTGGAGTGAAATGCCTAAACCAAGGCAGGCTCTAGTGAGGTCTCTAAGCATTTCCCCTCCCTAAACACGGCAGTTTTACCCAAAGAACTCTGCTTTAGTTGCAGGTGCAACACAAGCAGCATTTCTCCCACTGTGTACTCTTTGGGCTCTGCCACGAATGAACTTCTATATTCAAGGTTTCCCACCTGGAGCGAACTGCCTTAACCAAGGCAGGCGGTAGTGAGGACTGTAAGCATTTCCACTCCCCAATCTCGCAGTTTTAACGAATGAACTCTGCTTTAGTTGCAGGTGGAACACACGCAGGTTTTCTCCCACAGTGTACACAAAGGGCCTTTCCCCGAATGAACGTCTATACGCAGGGGGTCCCGCGTGGAGTGAACTACCTCAACCAAGGGAGGTTCCTCCTATGCCTCTAAGCGTTTCCTCTCCCAAAACACGCAGTTTTACCCGAAGAACTCTGCTTTAGTTGCAGGTGGAACACAAGCAACTTTTCACCCACAGTGTACACAATGGGCTTTTCGCCGAATGAACTTCTACACGCAGGGTTTCCCTCGTGGAGTGAAATGCCTAAACCGAGGCAGGCTCTAGTGAGGCCTCTAAGCATTTCCTCTCCCCAAACACGGCAGTTTTACCTGAAGAACTCTGCTTTAGTTCCAGGTGTAACACAAGCAGCATTTCTCCATCAGTGCACACAATGGGCACTTTCCCGAATGAACTTGTTCTCTATGCAGGGTGTCCCGCGTGGAGCGAACTGCCTCAACCATGGCAGGCTCTACTGTGGTCTCTAAGGAATTTCTCACTGAAAACACGGCACTTTTACCCGAAGAACTCTGCCCTAATTGCAGGTGGAACACAAGCTGCATTTCTCCCACATTGTACACAAAGGGCCCTACCCCGAATGAACTTCTATATATAGGGTGTCCCACGTGCAGTGAACTGCCTCAAGCAAGGCAGGTTGTAGTAAGGACTGTAAGCCTTTCCTCTCCCAAAAGGCGCAGTTTTACCCGAAGAACTCTGCTTTCGTTGCAGGTGGAACACAAGCAACTTTTCTCTCGCAGTGTACCCAATGGGCCTTTGCCCGAAAGAACTTCTATACTCAAGGTGTCCCGCGTGGAGTGAAATGCCTAAACCAAGGCAGGCTCTAGTGAGGTCTCTAAGCATTCCCCTCCCAAAACACAGCAGTTTTACCCAAAGAACTCTGCTTTAGTTGCAGGTGGAACACAAGCAGCATTTCTCTCACTGTGTACTCTTTGGGCTCCTCCACGAATGAACTGCTACACGCAGGGTTTCCCACCTGGAGTGAACTGCCTTAACCAAGGCAGTCTGTAGTGAGGACTGTAAGCATTTCTACTCCCAAAACTCGCCGTTTTAACGAATGAACTCTGCGTTAGGTGCAGGTGGAACACAAGCAGGTTTTCTCCCGCAGTGTACACAATGGGCCTTTCCCCGAATGAACTTCTATACGCAGGGTGTCCCGCGTGGAGTGAACTACCTCAAACAAGGCAGGCTCTTCTTAGGCCTCTAAGCGTTTCCTCTCCCAAAACACGCAGTTTTACCCGAAGAACTCTGATTTAGTTGGAGGTGGAACACAAGCAGCTTTTCTCCCACTGTGTACACAGTGGCCTTGCCAGAAAGAGCTTCTATACTCAAGGTGTCCCACGTGGAGTGAAATGCCTAAACCGAGGCAGGCTCTAGTGAGGCCTCCAAGCATTTCCTCTCCCAAAACACGGCAGTTTTACCCGAAGAACTCTGCTTTAGTTCCAGGTGTAACACAAGCAGCATTTCTCCATCAGTGCACACAATGGGCACTTTCCCGAATGAACTTGTTCTCTATGCAGGGTGTCCCGCGTGGAGCGAACTGCCTCAACCATGGCAGGCTCTACTGTGGTCTCTAAGGAATTCCTCTCTGAAAACACGGCACTTTTACCCGAAGAACTCTGCCCTAATTGTAGGTGGAACACAAGCTGCATTTCTCCCACATTGTACACAAAGGGCCCTACCCCGAATGAACTTCTATATATAGGGTGTCCCACGTGCAGTGAACTGCCTCAAGCAAGGCAGGTTGTAGTAAGGACTGTAAGCCTTTCCTCTCCCAAAAGGCGCAGTTTTACCCGAAGAACTCTGCTTTCGTTGCAGGTGGAACACAAGCAACTTTTCTCCCACAGTGTACCCAATGGGCCTTTGCCCGAAAGAACTTCTATACTCAAGGTGTCCCGCGTGGAGTGAAATGCCTAAACCAAGGCAGGCGGTAGTGAGGACTGTAAGCATTTCCTCTCCCCAATCTCGCAGTTTTAACGAATGAACTCTGCTTTAGTTGCAGGTGGAACACACGCAGGTTTTCTCCCACAGTGTACACAAAGGGCCTTTCCCCGAATGAACGTCTATACGCAGGGGGTCCCGCGTGGAGTGAACTACCTCAACCAAGGGAGGTTCCTCCTATGCCTCTAAGCGTTTCCTCTCCCAAAACACGCAGTTTTACCCGAAGAACTCTGCTTTAGTTGCAGGTGGAACACAAGCAACTTTTCACCCACAGTGTACACAATGGGCTTTTCGCCGAATGAACTTCTACACGCAGGGTTTCCCTCGTGGAGCGAAATGCCTCAACCATGGCAGGCTCTACTGTGGTCTCTAAGGAATTTCTCACTGAAAACACGGCACTTTTACCCGAAGAACTCTGCCCTAATTGCAGGTGGAACACAAGCTGCATTTCTCCCACATTGTACACAAAGGGCCCTACCCCGAATGAACTTCTATATATAGGGTGTCCCACGTGCAGTGAACTGCCTCAAGCAAGGCAGGTTGTAGTAAGGACTGTAAGCCTTTCCTCTCCCAAAAGGCGCAGTTTTACCCGAAGAACTCTGCTTTCATTGCAGGTGGAACACAAGCAACTTTTCTCTCGCAGTGTACCCAATGGGCCTTTGCCCGAAAGAACTTCTATACTCAAGGTGTCCCGCGTGGAGTGAAATGCCTAAACCAAGGCAGGCTCTAGTGAGGTCTCTAAGCATTCCCCTCCCAAAACACAGCAGTTTTACCCAAAGAACTCTGCTTTAGTTGCAGGTGGAACACAAGCAGCATTTCTCTCACTGTGTACTCTTTGGGCTCCTCCACGAATGAACTGCTACACGCAGGGTTTCCCACCTGGAGTGAACTGCCTTAACCAAGGCAGTCTGTAGTGAGGACTGTAAGCATTTCTACTCCCAAAACTCGCCGTTTTAACGAATGAACTCTGCGTTAGGTGCAGGTGGAACACAAGCAGGTTTTCTCCCGCAGTGTACACAATGGGCCTTTCCCCGAATGAACTTCTATACGCAGGGTGTCCCGCGTGGAGTGAACTACCTCAAACAAGGCAGGCTCTTCTTAGGCCTCTAAGCGTTTCCTCTCCCAAAACACGCAGTTTTACCCGAAGAACTCTGATTTAGTTGGAGGTGGAACACAAGCAGCTTTTCTCCCACTGTGTACACAGTGGCCTTGCCCGAAAGAGCTTCTATACTCAAGGTGTCCCGCGTGGAGTGAAATGCCTAAACCGAGGCAGGCTCTAGTGAGGCCTCCAAGCATTTCCTCTCCCAAAACACGGCAGTTTTACCCGAAGAACTCTGCTTTAGTTCCAGGTGTAACACAAGCAGCATTTCTCCATCAGTGCACACAATGGGCACTTTCCCGAATGAACTTGTTCTCTATGCAGGGTGTCCCGCGTGGAGCGAACTGCCTCAACCATGGCAGGCTCTACTGTGGTCTCTAAGGAATTCCTCTCTGAAAACACGGCACTTTTACCCGAAGAACTCTGCCCTAATTGTAGGTGGAACACAAGCTGCATTTCACCCACATTGTACACAAAGGGCCCTACCCCGAATGAACTTCTATATATAGGGTGTCCCACGTGCAGTGAACTGCCTCAAGCAAGGCAGGTTGTAGTAAGGACTGTAAGCCTTTCCTCTCCCAAAAGGCGCAGTTTTACCCGAAGAACTCTGCTTTCGTTGCAGGTGGAACACAAGCAACTTTTCTCCCACAGTGTACCCAATGGGCCTTTGCCCGAAAGAACTTCTATACTCAAGGTGTCCCGCGTGGAGTGAAATGCCTAAACCAAGGCAGGCTCTAGTGAGGTCTCTAAGCATTTCCCCTCCCTAAACACGGCAGTTTTACCCAAAGAACTCTGCTTTAGTTGCAGGTGCAACACAAGCAGCATTTCTCCCACTGTGTACTCTTTGGGCTCTGCCACGAATGAACTTCTATATTCAAGGTTTCCCACCTGGAGCGAACTGCCTTAACCAAGGCAGGCGGTAGTGAGGACTGTAAGCATTTCCACTCCCCAAACTCGCAGTTTTAACGAATGAACTCTGCTTTAGTTGCAGGTGGAACACACGCAGGTTTTCTCCCACAGTGTACACAAAGGGCCTTTCCCCGAATGAACGTCTATACACAGGGGGTCCCGCGTGGAGTGAACTACCTCAACCAAGGGAGGTTCCTCCTATGCCTCTAAGCGTTTCCTCTCCCAAAACACGCAGTTTTACCCGAAGAACTCTGCTTTAGTTGCAGGTGGAACACAAGCAACTTTTCACCCACAGTGTACACAATGGGCTTTTCGCCGAATGAACTTCTACACGCAGGGTTTCCCTCGTGGAGTGAAATGCCTAAACCGAGGCAGGCTCTAGTGAGGCCTCTAAGCATTTCCTCTCCCCAAACACGGCAGTTTTACCCGAAGAACTCTGCTTTAGTTCCAGGTGTAACACAAGCAGCATTTCTCCATCAGTGCACACAATGGGCACTTTCCCGAATGAACTTGTTCTCTATGCAGGGTGTCCCGCGTGGAGCGAACTGCCTCAACCATGGCAGGCTCTACTGTGGTCTCTAAGGAATTTCTCACTGAAAACACGGCACTTTTACCCGAAGAACTCTGCCCTAATTGCAGGTGGAACACAAGCTGCATTTCTCCCACATTGTACACAAAGGGCCCTACCCCGAATGAACTTCTACATATAGGGTGTCCCACGTGCAGTGAACTGCCTCAAGCAAGGCAGGTTGTAGTAAGGACTGTAAGCCTTTCCTCTCCCAAAAGGCGCAGTTTTACCCGAAGAACTCTGCTTTCATTGCAGGTGGAACACAAGCAACTTTTCTCTCGCAGTGTACCCAATGGGCCTTTGCCCGAAAGAACTTCTATACTCAAGGTGTCCCGCGTGGAGTGAAATGCCTAAACCAAGGCAGGCTCTAGTGAGGTCTCTAAGCATTCCCCTCCCAAAACACAGCAGTTTTACCCAAAGAACTCTGCTTTAGTTGCAGGTGGAACACAAGCAGCATTTCTCTCACTGTGTACTCTTTGGGCTCCTCCACGAATGAACTGCTACGTGCAGGGTTTCCCACCTGGAGTGAACTGCCTTAACCAAGGCAGTCTGTAGTGAGGACTGTAAGCATTTCTACTCCCCAAACTCGCCGTTTTAACGAATGAACTCTGCGTTAGGTGCAGGTGGAACACAAGCAGGTTTTCTCCCGCAGTGTACACAATGGGCCTTTCCCCGAATGAACTTCTATACGCAGGGTGCCCCGCGTGGAGTGAACTACCTCAAACAAGGCAGGCTCTTCTTAGGCCTCTAAGCGTTTCCTCTCCCAAAACACGCAGTTTTACCCGAAGAACTCTGACTTAGTTGGAGGTGGAACACAAGCAGCTTTTCTCCCACTGTGTACACAGTGGCCTTGCCCGAAAGAGCTTCTATACTCAAGGTGTCCCGCGTGGAGTGAAATGCCTAAACCGAGGCAGGCTCTAGTGAGGCCTCCAAGCATTTCCTCTCCCAAAACACGGCAGTTTTACCCGGAGAACTCTGCTTTAGTTCCAGGTGTAACACAAGCAGCATTTCTCCATCAGTGCACACAGTGGGCACTCTCCCGAATGAACTTGTTCTCTATGCAGGGTGTCCCGCGTGGAGCGAACTGCCTCAACCATGGCAGGCTCTACTGTGGTCTCTAAGGAATTCCTCTCTGAAAACACGGCACTTTTACCCGAAGAACTCTGCCCTAATTGTAGGTGGAACACAAGCTGCATTTCTCCCACATTGTACACAAAGGGCCCTACCCCGAATGAACTTCTATATATAGGGTGTCCCACGTGCAGTGAACTGCCTCAAGCAAGGCAGGTTGTAGTAAGGACTGTAAGCCTTTCCTCTCCCAAAAGGCGCAGTTTTACCCGAAGAACTCTGCTTTCGTTGCAGGTGGAACACAAGCAACTTTTCTCCCACAGTGTACCCAATGGGCCTTTGCCCGAAAGAACTTCTATACTCAAGGTGTCCCGCGTGGAGTGAAATGCCTAAACCAAGGCAGGCTCTAGTGAGGTCTCTAAGCATTTCCCCTCCCTAAACACGGCAGTTTTACCCAAAGAACTCTGCTTTAGTTGCAGGTGCAACACAAGCAGCATTTCTCCCACTGTGTACTCTTTGGGCTCTGCCACGAATGAACTTCTATATTCAAGGTTTCCCACCTGGAGCGAACTGCCTTAACCAAGGCAGGCGGTAGTGAGGACTGTAAGCATTTCCACTCCCCAAACTCGCAGTTTTAACGAATGAACTCTGCTTTAGTTGCAGGTGGAACACACGCAGGTTTTCTCCCACAGTGTACACAAAGGGCCTTTCCCCGAATGAACGTCTATACGCAGGGGGTCCCGCGTGGAGTGAACTACCTCAACCAAGGGAGGTTCCTCCTATGCCTCTAAGCGTTTCCTCTCCCAAAACACGCAGTTTTACCCGAAGAACTCTGACTTAGTTGGAGGTGGAACACAAGCAGCTTTTCTCCCACTGTGTACACAGTGGCCTTGCCCGAAAGAGCTTCTATACTCAAGGTGTCCCGCGTGGAGTGAAATGCCTAAACCGAGGCAGGCTCTAGTGAGGCCTCCAAGCATTTCCTCTCCCAAAACACGGCAGTTTTACCCGGAGAACTCTGCTTTAGTTCCAGGTGTAACACAAGCAGCATTTCTCCATCAGTGCACACAGTGGGCACTCTCCCGAATGAACTTGTTCTCTATGCAGGGTGTCCCGCGTGGAGCGAACTGCCTCAACCATGGCAGGCTCTACTGTGGTCTCTAAGGAATTCCTCTCTGAAAACACGGCACTTTTACCCGAAGAACTCTGCCCTAATTGTAGGTGGAACACAAGCTGCATTTCTCCCACATTGTACACAAAGGGCCCTACCCCGAATGAACTTCTATATATAGGGTGTCCCACGTGCAGTGAACTGCCTCAAGCAAGGCAGGTTGTAGTAAGGACTGTAAGCCTTTCCTCTCCCAAAAGGCGCAGTTTTACCCGAAGAACTCTGCTTTCGTTGCAGGTGGAACACAAGCAACTTTTCTCCCACAGTGTACCCAATGGGCCTTTGCCCGAAAGAACTTCTATACTCAAGGTGTCCCGCGTGGAGTGAAATGCCTAAACCAAGGCAGGCTCTAGTGAGGTCTCTAAGCATTTCCCCTCCCTAAACACGGCAGTTTTACCCAAAGAACTCTGCTTTAGTTGCAGGTGCAACACAAGCAGCATTTCTCCCACTGTGTACTCTTTGGGCTCTGCCACGAATGAACTTCTATATTCAAGGTTTCCCACCTGGAGCGAACTGCCTTAACCAAGGCAGGCGGTAGTGAGGACTGTAAGCATTTCCACTCCCCAATCTCGCAGTTTTAACGAATGAACTCTGCTTTAGTTGCAGGTGGAACACACGCAGGTTTTCTCCCACAGTGTACACAAAGGGCCTTTCCCCGAATGAACGTCTATACGCAGGGGGTCCCGCGTGGAGTGAACTACCTCAACCAAGGGAGGTTCCTCCTATGCCTCTAAGCGTTTCCTCTCCCAAAACACGCAGTTTTACCCGAAGAACTCTGCTTTAGTTGCAGGTGGAACACAAGCAACTTTTCACCCACAGTGTACACAATGGGCTTTTCGCCGAATGAACTTCTACACGCAGGGTTTCCCTCGTGGAGTGAAATGCCTAAACCGAGGCAGGCTCTAGTGAGGCCTCTAAGCATTTCCTCTCCCCAAACACGGCAGTTTTACCTGAAGAACTCTGCTTTAGTTCCAGGTGTAACACAAGCAGCATTTCTCCATCAGTGCACACAATGGGCACTTTCCCGAATGAACTTGTTCTCTATGCAGGGTGTCCCGCGTGGAGCGAACTGCCTCAACCATGGCAGGCTCTACTGTGGTCTCTAAGGAATTTCTCACTGAAAACACGGCACTTTTACCCGAAGAACTCTGCCCTAATTGCAGGTGGAACACAAGCTGCATTTCTCCCACATTGTACACAAAGGGCCCTACCCCGAATGAACTTCTATATATAGGGTGTCCCACGTGCAGTGAACTGCCTCAAGCAAGGCAGGTTGTAGTAAGGACTGTAAGCCTTTCCTCTCCCAAAAGGCGCAGTTTTACCCGAAGAACTCTGCTTTCGTTGCAGGTGGAACACAAGCAACTTTTCTCTCGCAGTGTACCCAATGGGCCTTTGCCCGAAAGAACTTCTATACTCAAGGTGTCCCGCGTGGAGTGAAATGCCTAAACCAAGGCAGGCTCTAGTGAGGTCTCTAAGCATTCCCCTCCCAAAACACAGCAGTTTTACCCAAAGAACTCTGCTTTAGTTGCAGGTGGAACACAAGCAGCATTTCTCTCACTGTGTACTCTTTGGGCTCCTCCACGAATGAACTGCTACACGCAGGGTTTCCCACCTGGAGTGAACTGCCTTAACCAAGGCAGTCTGTAGTGAGGACTGTAAGCATTTCTACTCCCAAAACTCGCCGTTTTAACGAATGAACTCTGCGTTAGGTGCAGGTGGAACACAAGCAGGTTTTCTCCCGCAGTGTACACAATGGGCCTTTCCCCGAATGAACTTCTATACGCAGGGTGTCCCGCGTGGAGTGAACTACCTCAAACAAGGCAGGCTCTTCTTAGGCCTCTAAGCGTTTCCTCTCCCAAAACACGCAGTTTTACCCGAAGAACTCTGATTTAGTTGGAGGTGGAACACAAGCAGCTTTTCTCCCACTGTGTACACAGTGGCCTTGCCAGAAAGAGCTTCTATACTCAAGGTGTCCCACGTGGAGTGAAATGCCTAAACCGAGGCAGGCTCTAGTGAGGCCTCCAAGCATTTCCTCTCCCAAAACACGGCAGTTTTACCCGAAGAACTCTGCTTTAGTTCCAGGTGTAACACAAGCAGCATTTCTCCATCAGTGCACACAATGGGCACTTTCCCGAATGAACTTGTTCTCTATGCAGGGTGTCCCGCGTGGAGCGAACTGCCTCAACCATGGCAGGCTCTACTGTGGTCTCTAAGGAATTCCTCTCTGAAAACACGGCACTTTTACCCGAAGAACTCTGCCCTAATTGTAGGTGGAACACAAGCTGCATTTCTCCCACATTGTACACAAAGGGCCCTACCCCGAATGAACTTCTATATATAGGGTGTCCCACGTGCAGTGAACTGCCTCAAGCAAGGCAGGTTGTAGTAAGGACTGTAAGCCTTTCCTCTCCCAAAAGGCGCAGTTTTACCCGAAGAACTCTGCTTTCGTTGCAGGTGGAACACAAGCAACTTTTCTCCCACAGTGTACCCAATGGGCCTTTGCCCGAAAGAACTTCTATACTCAAGGTGTCCCGCGTGGAGTGAAATGCCTAAACCAAGGCAGGCGGTAGTGAGGACTGTAAGCATTTCCTCTCCCCAATCTCGCAGTTTTAACGAATGAACTCTGCTTTAGTTGCAGGTGGAACACACGCAGGTTTTCTCCCACAGTGTACACAAAGGGCCTTTCCCCGAATGAACGTCTATACGCAGGGGGTCCCGCGTGGAGTGAACTACCTCAACCAAGGGAGGTTCCTCCTATGCCTCTAAGCGTTTCCTCTCCCAAAACACGCAGTTTTACCCGAAGAACTCTGCTTTAGTTGCAGGTGGAACACAAGCAACTTTTCACCCACAGTGTACACAATGGGCTTTTCGCCGAATGAACTTCTACACGCAGGGTTTCCCTCGTGGAGCGAAATGCCTCAACCATGGCAGGCTCTACTGTGGTCTCTAAGGAATTTCTCACTGAAAACACGGCACTTTTACCCGAAGAACTCTGCCCTAATTGCAGGTGGAACACAAGCTGCATTTCTCCCACATTGTACACAAAGGGCCCTACCCCGAATGAACTTCTATATATAGGGTGTCCCACGTGCAGTGAACTGCCTCAAGCAAGGCAGGTTGTAGTAAGGACTGTAAGCCTTTCCTCTCCCAAAAGGCGCAGTTTTACCCGAAGAACTCTGCTTTCATTGCAGGTGGAACACAAGCAACTTTTCTCTCGCAGTGTACCCAATGGGCCTTTGCCCGAAAGAACTTCTATACTCAAGGTGTCCCGCGTGGAGTGAAATGCCTAAACCAAGGCAGGCTCTAGTGAGGTCTCTAAGCATTCCCCTCCCAAAACACAGCAGTTTTACCCAAAGAACTCTGCTTTAGTTGCAGGTGGAACACAAGCAGCATTTCTCTCACTGTGTACTCTTTGGGCTCCTCCACGAATGAACTGCTACACGCAGGGTTTCCCACCTGGAGTGAACTGCCTTAACCAAGGCAGTCTGTAGTGAGGACTGTAAGCATTTCTACTCCCAAAACTCGCCGTTTTAACGAATGAACTCTGCGTTAGGTGCAGGTGGAACACAAGCAGGTTTTCTCCCGCAGTGTACACAATGGGCCTTTCCCCGAATGAACTTCTATACGCAGGGTGTCCCGCGTGGAGTGAACTACCTCAAACAAGGCAGGCTCTTCTTAGGCCTCTAAGCGTTTCCTCTCCCAAAACACGCAGTTTTACCCGAAGAACTCTGATTTAGTTGGAGGTGGAACACAAGCAGCTTTTCTCCCACTGTGTACACAGTGGCCTTGCCCGAAAGAGCTTCTATACTCAAGGTGTCCCGCGTGGAGTGAAATGCCTAAACCGAGGCAGGCTCTAGTGAGGCCTCCAAGCATTTCCTCTCCCAAAACACGGCAGTTTTACCCGAAGAACTCTGCTTTAGTTCCAGGTGTAACACAAGCAGCATTTCTCCATCAGTGCACACAATGGGCACTTTCCCGAATGAACTTGTTCTCTATGCAGGGTGTCCCGCGTGGAGCGAACTGCCTCAACCATGGCAGGCTCTACTGTGGTCTCTAAGGAATTCCTCTCTGAAAACACGGCACTTTTACCCGAAGAACTCTGCCCTAATTGTAGGTGGAACACAAGCTGCATTTCACCCACATTGTACACAAAGGGCCCTACCCCGAATGAACTTCTATATATAGGGTGTCCCACGTGCAGTGAACTGCCTCAAGCAAGGCAGGTTGTAGTAAGGACTGTAAGCCTTTCCTCTCCCAAAAGGCGCAGTTTTACCCGAAGAACTCTGCTTTCGTTGCAGGTGGAACACAAGCAACTTTTCTCCCACAGTGTACCCAATGGGCCTTTGCCCGAAAGAACTTCTATACTCAAGGTGTCCCGCGTGGAGTGAAATGCCTAAACCAAGGCAGGCTCTAGTGAGGTCTCTAAGCATTTCCCCTCCCTAAACACGGCAGTTTTACCCAAAGAACTCTGCTTTAGTTGCAGGTGCAACACAAGCAGCATTTCTCCCACTGTGTACTCTTTGGGCTCTGCCACGAATGAACTTCTATATTCAAGGTTTCCCACCTGGAGCGAACTGCCTTAACCAAGGCAGGCGGTAGTGAGGACTGTAAGCATTTCCACTCCCCAAACTCGCAGTTTTAACGAATGAACTCTGCTTTAGTTGCAGGTGGAACACACGCAGGTTTTCTCCCACAGTGTACACAAAGGGCCTTTCCCCGAATGAACGTCTATACACAGGGGGTCCCGCGTGGAGTGAACTACCTCAACCAAGGGAGGTTCCTCCTATGCCTCTAAGCGTTTCCTCTCCCAAAACACGCAGTTTTACCCGAAGAACTCTGCTTTAGTTGCAGGTGGAACACAAGCAACTTTTCACCCACAGTGTACACAATGGGCTTTTCGCCGAATGAACTTCTACACGCAGGGTTTCCCTCGTGGAGTGAAATGCCTAAACCGAGGCAGGCTCTAGTGAGGCCTCTAAGCATTTCCTCTCCCCAAACACGGCAGTTTTACCCGAAGAACTCTGCTTTAGTTCCAGGTGTAACACAAGCAGCATTTCTCCATCAGTGCACACAATGGGCACTTTCCCGAATGAACTTGTTCTCTATGCAGGGTGTCCCGCGTGGAGCGAACTGCCTCAACCATGGCAGGCTCTACTGTGGTCTCTAAGGAATTTCTCACTGAAAACACGGCACTTTTACCCGAAGAACTCTGCCCTAATTGCAGGTGGAACACAAGCTGCATTTCTCCCACATTGTACACAAAGGGCCCTACCCCGAATGAACTTCTACATATAGGGTGTCCCACGTGCAGTGAACTGCCTCAAGCAAGGCAGGTTGTAGTAAGGACTGTAAGCCTTTCCTCTCCCAAAAGGCGCAGTTTTACCCGAAGAACTCTGCTTTCATTGCAGGTGGAACACAAGCAACTTTTCTCTCGCAGTGTACCCAATGGGCCTTTGCCCGAAAGAACTTCTATACTCAAGGTGTCCCGCGTGGAGTGAAATGCCTAAACCAAGGCAGGCTCTAGTGAGGTCTCTAAGCATTCCCCTCCCAAAACACAGCAGTTTTACCCAAAGAACTCTGCTTTAGTTGCAGGTGGAACACAAGCAGCATTTCTCTCACTGTGTACTCTTTGGGCTCCTCCACGAATGAACTGCTACGTGCAGGGTTTCCCACCTGGAGTGAACTGCCTTAACCAAGGCAGTCTGTAGTGAGGACTGTAAGCATTTCTACTCCCCAAACTCGCCGTTTTAACGAATGAACTCTGCGTTAGGTGCAGGTGGAACACAAGCAGGTTTTCTCCCGCAGTGTACACAATGGGCCTTTCCCCGAATGAACTTCTATACGCAGGGTGCCCCGCGTGGAGTGAACTACCTCAAACAAGGCAGGCTCTTCTTAGGCCTCTAAGCGTTTCCTCTCCCAAAACACGCAGTTTTACCCGAAGAACTCTGACTTAGTTGGAGGTGGAACACAAGCAGCTTTTCTCCCACTGTGTACACAGTGGCCTTGCCCGAAAGAGCTTCTATACTCAAGGTGTCCCGCGTGGAGTGAAATGCCTAAACCGAGGCAGGCTCTAGTGAGGCCTCCAAGCATTTCCTCTCCCAAAACACGGCAGTTTTACCCGGAGAACTCTGCTTTAGTTCCAGGTGTAACACAAGCAGCATTTCTCCATCAGTGCACACAGTGGGCACTCTCCCGAATGAACTTGTTCTCTATGCAGGGTGTCCCGCGTGGAGCGAACTGCCTCAACCATGGCAGGCTCTACTGTGGTCTCTAAGGAATTCCTCTCTGAAAACACGGCACTTTTACCCGAAGAACTCTGCCCTAATTGTAGGTGGAACACAAGCTGCATTTCTCCCACATTGTACACAAAGGGCCCTACCCCGAATGAACTTCTATATATAGGGTGTCCCACGTGCAGTGAACTGCCTCAAGCAAGGCAGGTTGTAGTAAGGACTGTAAGCCTTTCCTCTCCCAAAAGGCGCAGTTTTACCCGAAGAACTCTGCTTTCGTTGCAGGTGGAACACAAGCAACTTTTCTCCCACAGTGTACCCAATGGGCCTTTGCCCGAAAGAACTTCTATACTCAAGGTGTCCCGCGTGGAGTGAAATGCCTAAACCAAGGCAGGCTCTAGTGAGGTCTCTAAGCATTTCCCCTCCCTAAACACGGCAGTTTTACCCAAAGAACTCTGCTTTAGTTGCAGGTGCAACACAAGCAGCATTTCTCCCACTGTGTACTCTTTGGGCTCTGCCACGAATGAACTTCTATATTCAAGGTTTCCCACCTGGAGCGAACTGCCTTAACCAAGGCAGGCGGTAGTGAGGACTGTAAGCATTTCCACTCCCCAATCTCGCAGTTTTAACGAATGAACTCTGCTTTAGTTGCAGGTGGAACACACGCAGGTTTTCTCCCACAGTGTACACAAAGGGCCTTTCCCCGAATGAACGTCTATACGCAGGGGGTCCCGCGTGGAGTGAACTACCTCAACCAAGGGAGGTTCCTCCTATGCCTCTAAGCGTTTCCTCTCCCAAAACACGCAGTTTTACCCGAAGAACTCTGCTTTAGTTGCAGGTGGAACACAAGCAACTTTTCACCCACAGTGTACACAATGGGCTTTTCGCCGAATGAACTTCTACACGCAGGGTTTCCCTCGTGGAGTGAAATGCCTAAACCGAGGCAGGCTCTAGTGAGGCCTCTAAGCATTTCCTCTCCCCAAACACGGCAGTTTTACCCGAAGAACTCTGCTTTAGTTCCAGGTGTAACACAAGCAGCATTTCTCCATCAGTGCACACAATGGGCACTTTCCCGAATGAACTTGTTCTCTATGCAGGGTGTCCCGCGTGGAGCGAACTGCCTCAACCATGGCAGGCTCTACTGTGGTCTCTAAGGAATTTCTCACTGAAAACACGGCACTTTTACCCGAAGAACTCTGCCCTAATTGCAGGTGGAACACAAGCTGCATTTCTCCCACATTGTACACAAAGGGCCCTACCCCGAATGAACTTCTACATATAGGGTGTCCCACGTGCAGTGAACTGCCTCAAGCAAGGCAGGTTGTAGTAAGGACTGTAAGCCTTTCCTCTCCCAAAAGGCGCAGTTTTACCCGAAGAACTCTGCTTTCATTGCAGGTGGAACACAAGCAACTTTTCTCTCGCAGTGTACCCAATGGGCCTTTGCCCGAAAGAACTTCTATACTCAAGGTGTCCCGCGTGGAGTGAAATGCCTAAACCAAGGCAGGCTCTAGTGAGGTCTCTAAGCATTCCCCTCCCAAAACACAGCAGTTTTACCCAAAGAACTCTGCTTTAGTTGCAGGTGCAACACAAGCAGCATTTCTCTCACTGTGTACTCTTTGGGCTCCTCCACGAATGAACTGCTACGTGCAGGGTTTCCCACCTGGAGTGAACTGCCTTAACCAAGGCAGTCTGTAGTGAGGACTGTAAGCATTTCTACTCCCAAAACTCGCCGTTTTAACGAATGAACTCTGCGTTAGGTGCAGGTGGAACACAAGCAGGTTTTCTCCCGCAGTGTACACAATGGGCCTTTCCCCGAATGAACTTCTATACGCAGGGTGTCCCGCGTGGAGTGAACTACCTCAAACAAGGCAGGCTCTTCTTAGGCCTCTAAGCGTTTCCTCTCCCAAAACACGCAGTTTTACCCGAAGAACTCTGACTTAGTTGGAGGTGGAACACAAGCAGCTTTTCTCCCACTGTGTACACAGTGGCCTTGCCCGAAAGAGCTTCTATACTCAAGGTGTCCCGCGTGGAGTGAAATGCCTAAACCGAGGCAGGCTCTAGTGAGGCCTCTAAGCATTTCCTCTCCCCAAACACGGCAGTTTTACCCGAAGAACTCTGCTTTAGTTCCAGGTGTAACACAAGCAGCATTTCTCCATCAGTGCACACAATGAGCACTTTCCCGAATGAACTTGTTCTCTATGCAGGGTGTCCCGCGTGGAGCGAACTGCCTCAACCATGGCAGGCTCTACTGTGGTCTCTAAGGAATTCCTCTCTGAAAACACGGCACTTTTACCCGAAGAACTCTGCCCTAATTGTAGGTGGAACACAAGCTGCATTTCTCCCACATTGTACACAAAGGGCCCTACCCCGAATGAACTTCTATATATAGGGTGTCCCACGTGCAGTGAACTGCCTCAAGCAAGGCAGGTTGTAGTAAGGACTGTAAGCCTTTCCTCTCCCAAAAGGCGCAGTTTTACCCGAAGAACTCTGCTTTCGTTGCAGGTGGAACACAAGCAACTTTTCTCCCACAGTGTACCCAATGGGCCTTTGCCCGAAAGAACTTCTATACTCAAGGTGTCCCGCGTGGAGTGAAATGCCTAAACCAAGGCAGGCTCTAGTGAGGTCTCTAAGCATTTCCCCTCCCTAAACACGGCAGTTTTACCCAAAGAACTCTGCTTTAGTTGCAGGTGCAACACAAGCAGCATTTCTCCCACTGTGTACTCTTTGGGCTCTGCCACGAATGAACTTCTATATTCAAGGTTTCCCACCTGGAGCGAACTGCCTTAACCAAGGCAGGCGGTAGTGAGGACTGTAAGCATTTCCACTCCCCAATCTCGCAGTTTTAACGAATGAACTCTGCTTTAGTTGCAGGTGGAACACACGCAGGTTTTCTCCCACAGTGTACACAAAGGGCCTTTCCCCGAATGAACGTCTATACGCAGGGGGTCCCGCGTGGAGTGAACTACCTCAACCAAGGGAGGTTCCTCCTATGCCTCTAAGCGTTTCCTCTCCCAAAACACGCAGTTTTACCCGAAGAACTCTGCTTTAGTTGCAGGTGGAACACAAGCAACTTTTCACCCACAGTGTACACAATGGGCTTTTCGCCGAATGAACTTCTACACGCAGGGTTTCCCTCGTGGAGTGAAATGCCTAAACCGAGGCAGGCTCTAGTGAGGCCTCTAAGCATTTCCTCTCCCCAAACACGGCAGTTTTACCCGAAGAACTCTGCTTTAGTTCCAGGTGTAACACAAGCAGCATTTCTCCATCAGTGCACACAATGGGCACTTTCCCGAATGAACTTGTTCTCTATGCAGGGTGTCCCGCGTGGAGCGAACTGCCTCAACCATGGCAGGCTCTACTGTGGTCTCTAAGGAATTTCTCACTGAAAACACGGCACTTTTACCCGAAGAACTCTGCCCTAATTGCAGGTGGAACACAAGCTGCATTTCTCCCACATTGTACACAAAGGGCCCTACCCCGAATGAACTTCTACATATAGGGTGTCCCACGTGCAGTGAACTGCCTCAAGCAAGGCAGGTTGTAGTAAGGACTGTAAGCCTTTCCTCTCCCAAAAGGCGCAGTTTTACCCGAAGAACTCTGCTTTCATTGCAGGTGGAACACAAGCAACTTTTCTCTCGCAGTGTACCCAATGGGCCTTTGCCCGAAAGAACTTCTATACTCAAGGTGTCCCGCGTGGAGTGAAATGCCTAAACCAAGGCAGGCTCTAGTGAGGTCTCTAAGCATTCCCCTCCCAAAACACAGCAGTTTTACCCAAAGAACTCTGCTTTAGTTGCAGGTGGAACACAAGCAGCATTTCTCTCACTGTGTACTCTTTGGGCTCCTCCACGAATGAACTGCTACGTGCAGGGTTTCCCACCTGGAGTGAACTGCCTTAACCAAGGCAGTCTGTAGTGAGGACTGTAAGCATTTCTACTCCCAAAACTCGCCGTTTTAACGAATGAACTCTGCGTTAGGTGCAGGTGGAACACAAGCAGGTTTTCTCCCGCAGTGTACACAATGGGCCTTTCCCCGAATGAACTTCTATACGCAGGGTGTCCCGCGTGGAGTGAACTACCTCAAACAAGGCAGGCTCTTCTTAGGCCTCTAAGCGTTTCCTCTCCCAAAACACGCAGTTTTACCCGAAGAACTCTGACTTAGTTGGAGGTGGAACACAAGCAGCTTTTCTCCCACTGTGTACACAGTGGCCTTGCCCGAAAGAGCTTCTATACTCAAGGTGTCCCGCGTGGAGTGAAATGCCTAAACCGAGGCAGGCTCTAGTGAGGCCTCTAAGCATTTCCTCTCCCCAAACACGGCAGTTTTACCCGAAGAACTCTGCTTTAGTTCCAGGTGTAACACAAGCAGCATTTCTCCATCAGTGCACACAATGAGCACTTTCCCGAATGAACTTGTTCTCTATGCAGGGTGTCCCGCGTGGAGCGAACTGCCTCAACCATGGCAGGCTCTACTGTGGTCTCTAAGGAATTCCTCTCTGAAAACACGGCACTTTTACCCGAAGAACTCTGCCCTAATTGTAGGTGGAACACAAGCTGCATTTCTCCCACATTGTACACAAAGGGCCCTACCCCGAATGAACTTCTATATATAGGGTGTCCCACGTGCAGTGAACTGCCTCAAGCAAGGCAGGTTGTAGTAAGGACTGTAAGCCTTTCCTCTCCCAAAAGGCGCAGTTTTACCCGAAGAACTCTGCTTTCGTTGCAGGTGGAACACAAGCAACTTTTCTCCCACAGTGTACCCAATGGGCCTTTGCCCGAAAGAACTTCTATACTCAAGGTGTCCCGCGTGGAGTGAAATGCCTAAACCAAGGCAGGCTCTAGTGAGGTCTCTAAGCATTTCCCCTCCCTAAACACGGCAGTTTTACCCAAAGAACTCTGCTTTAGTTGCAGGTGCAACACAAGCAGCATTTCTCCCACTGTGTACTCTTTGGGCTCTGCCACGAATGAACTTCTATATTCAAGGTTTCCCACCTGGAGCGAACTGCCTTAACCAAGGCAGGCGGTAGTGAGGACTGTAAGCATTTCCACTCCCCAATCTCGCAGTTTTAACGAATGAACTCTGCTTTAGTTGCAGGTGGAACACACGCAGGTTTTCTCCCACAGTGTACACAAAGGGCCTTTCCCCGAATGAACGTCTATACGCAGGGGGTCCCGCGTGGAGTGAACTACCTCAACCAAGGGAGGTTCCTCCTATGCCTCTAAGCGTTTCCTCTCCCAAAACACGCAGTTTTACCCGAAGAACTCTGCTTTAGTTGCAGGTGGAACACAAGCAACTTTTCACCCACAGTGTACACAATGGGCTTTTCGCCGAATGAACTTCTACACGCAGGGTTTCCCTCGTGGAGTGAAATGCCTAAACCGAGGCAGGCTCTAGTGAGGCCTCTAAGCATTTCCTCTCCCCAAACACGGCAGTTTTACCCGAAGAACTCTGCTTTAGTTCCAGGTGTAACACAAGCAGCATTTCTCCATCAGTGCACACAATGGGCACTTTCCCGAATGAACTTGTTCTCTATGCAGGGTGTCCCGCGTGGAGCGAACTGCCTCAACCATGGCAGGCTCTACTGTGGTCTCTAAGGAATTTCTCACTGAAAACACGGCACTTTTACCCGAAGAACTCTGCCCTAATTGCAGGTGGAACACAAGCTGCATTTCTCCCACATTGTACACAAAGGGCCCTACCCCGAATGAACTTCTATATATAGGGTGTCCCACGTGCAGTGAACTGCCTCAAGCAAGGCAGGTTGTAGTAAGGACTGTAAGCCTTTCCTCTCCCAAAAGGCGCGGTTTTACCCGAAGAACTCTGCTTTCATTGCAGGTGGAACACAAGCAACTTTTCTCTCGCAGTGTACCCAATGGGCCTTTGCCCGAAAGAACTTCTATACTCAAGGTGTCCCGCGTGGAGTGAAATGCCTAAACCAAGGCAGGCTCTAGTGAGGTCTCTAAGCATTCCCCTCCCAAAACACAGCAGTTTTACCCAAAGAACTCTGCTTTAGTTGCAGGTGGAACACAAGCAGCATTTCTCTCACTGTGTACTCTTTGGGCTCCTCCACGAATGAACTGCTACGTGCAGGGTTTCCCACCTGGAGTGAACTGCCTTAACCAAGGCAGTCTGTAGTGAGGACTGTAAGCATTTCTACTCCCCAAACTCGCCGTTTTAACGAATGAACTCTGCGTTAGGTGCAGGTGGAACACAAGCAGGTTTTCTCCCGCAGTGTACACAATGGGCCTTTCCCCGAATGAACTTCTATACGCAGGGTGTCCCGCGTGGAGTGAACTACCTCAAACAAGGCAGGCTCTTCTTAGGCCTCTAAGCGTTTCCTCTCCCAAAACACGCAGTTTTACCCGAAGAACTCTGATTTAGTTGGAGGTGGAACACAAGCAGCTTTTCTCCCACTGTGTACACAGTGGCCTTGCCCGAAAGAGCTTCTATACTCAAGGTGTCCCGCGTGGAGTGAAATGCCTAAACCGAGGCAGGCTCTAGTGAGGCCTCCAAGCATTTCCTCTCCCAAAACACGGCAGTTTTACCCGAAGAACTCTGCTTTAGTTCCAGGTGTAACACAAGCAGCATTTCTCCATCAGTGCACACAATGGGCACTTTCCCGAATGAACTTGTTCTCTATGCAGGGTGTCCCGCGTGGAGCGAACTGCCTCAACCATGGCAGGCTCTACTGTGGTCTCTAAGGAATTCCTCTCTGAAAACACGGCACTTTTACCCGAAGAACTCTGCCCTAATTGTAGGTGGAACACAAGCTGCATTTCTCCCACATTGTACACAAAGGGCCCTACCCCGAATGAACTTCTATATATAGGGTGTCCCACGTGCAGTGAACTGCCTCAAGCAAGGCAGGTTGTAGTAAGGACTGTAAGCCTTTCCTCTCCCAAAAGGCGCAGTTTTACCCGAAGAACTCTGCTTTCGTTGCAGGTGGAACACAAGCAACTTTTCTCCCACAGTGTACCCAATGGGCCTTTGCCCGAAAGAACTTCTATACTCAAGGTGTCCCGCGTGGAGTGAAATGCCTAAACCAAGGCAGGCTCTAGTGAGGTCTCTAAGCATTTCCCCTCCCTAAACACGGCAGTTTTACCCAACGAACTCTGCTTTAGTTGCAGGTGCAACACAAGCAGCATTTCTCCCACTGTGTACTCTTTGGGCTCTGCCACAAATGAACTTCTATATTCAAGGTTTCCCACCTGGAGCGAACTGCCTTAACCAAGGCACGCGGTAGTGAGGACTGTAAGCATTTCCTCTCCCCAATCTCGCAGTTTTAACGAATGAACTCTGCTTTAGTTGCAGGTGGAACACACGCAGGTTTTCTCCCACAGTGTACACAAAGGGCCTTTCCCCGAATGAACGTCTATACGCAGGGGGTCCCGCGTGGAGTGAACTACCTCAACCAAGGGAGGTTCCTCCTATGCCTCTAAGCGTTTCCTCTCCCAAAACACGCAGTTTTACCCGAAGAACTCTGCTTTAGTTGCAGGTGGAACACAAGCAACTTTTCACCCACAGTGTACACAATGGGCTTTTCGCCGAATGAACTTCTACACGCAGGGTTTCCCTCGTGGAGCGAAATGCCTCAACCATGGCAGGCTCTACTGTGGTCTCTAAGGAATTTCTCACTGAAAACACGGCACTTTTACCCGAAGAACTCTGCCCTAATTGCAGGTGGAACACAAGCTGCATTTCTCCCACATTGTACACAAAGGGCCCTACCCCGAATGAACTTCTATATATAGGGTGTCCCACGTGCAGTGAACTGCCTCAAGCAAGGCAGGTTGTAGTAAGGACTGTAAGCCATTCCTCTCCCAAAAGGCGCGGTTTTACCCGAAGAACTCTGCTTTCATTGCAGGTGGAACACAAGCAACTTTTCTCTCGCAGTGTACCCAATGGGCCTTTGCCCGAAAGAACTTCTATACTCAAGGTGTCCCGCGTGGAGTGAAATGCCTAAACCAAGGCAGGCTCTAGTGAGGTCTCTAAGCATTCCCCTCCCAAAACACAGCAGTTTTACCCAAAGAACTCTGCTTTAGTTGCAGGTGGAACACAAGAAGCATTTCTCTCACTGTGTACTCTTTGGGCTCCTCCTCGAATGAACTGCTACGTGCAGGGTTTCCCACCTGGAGTGAACTGCCTTAACCAAGGCAGTCTGTAGTGAGGACTGTAAGCATTTCTACTCCCCAAACTCGCCGTTTTAACGAATGAACTCTGCGTTAGGTGCAGGTGGAACACAAGCAGGTTTTCTCCCGCAGTGTACACAATGGGCCTTTCCCCGAATGAACTTCTATACGCAGGGTGTCCCGCGTGGAGTGAACTACCTCAAACAAGGCAGGCTCTTCTTAGGCCTCTAAGCGTTTCCTCTCCCAAAACACGCAGTTTTACCCGAAGAACTCTGATTTAGTTGGAGGTGGAACACAAGCAGCTTTTCTCCCACTGTGTACACAGTGGCCTTGCCCGAAAGAGCTTCTATACTCAAGGTGTCCCGCGTGGAGTGAAATGCCTAAACCGAGGCAGGCTCTAGTGAGGCCTCCAAGCATTTCCTCTCCCAAAACACGGCAGTTTTACCCGAAGAACTCTGCTTTAGTTCCAGGTGTAACACAAGCAGCATTTCTCCATCAGTGCACACAATGGGCACTTTCCCGAATGAACTTGTTCTCTATGCAGGGTGTCCCGCGTGGAGCGAACTGCCTCAACCATGGCAGGCTCTACTGTGGTCTCTAAGGAATTTCTCACTGAAAACACGGCACTTTTACCCGAAGAACTCTGCCCTAATTGCAGGTGGAACACAAGCTGCATTTCTCCCACATTGTACACAAAGGGCCCTACCCCGAATGAACTTCTATATATAGGGTGTCCCACGTGCAGTGAACTGCCTCAAGCAAGGCAGGTTGTAGTAAGGACTGTAAGCCTTTCCTCTCCCAAAAGGCGCAGTTTTACCCGAAGAACTCTGCTTTCATTGCAGGTGGAACACAAGCAACTTTTCTCTCGCAGTGTACCCAATGGGCCTTTGCCCGAAAGAACTTCTATACTCAAGGTGTCCCGCGTGGAGTGAAATGCCTAAACCAAGGCAGGCTCTAGTGAGGTCTCTAAGCATTCCCCTCCCCAAACACAGCAGTTTTACCCAAAGAACTCTGCTTTAGTTGCAGGTGGAACACAAGCAGCATTTCTCTCACTGTGTACTCTTTGGGCTCCTCCACGAATGAACTGCTACGTGCAGGGTTTCCCACCTGGAGTGAACTGCCTTAACCAAGGCAGTCTGTAGTGAGGACTGTAAGCATTTCTACTCCCAAAACTCGCCGTTTTAACGAATGAACTCTGCGTTAGGTGCAGGTGGAACACAAGCAGGTTTTCTCCCGCAGTGTACACAATGGGCCTTTCCCCGAATGAACTTCTATACGCAGGGTGTCCCGCGTGGAGTGAACTACCTCAAACAAGGCAGGCTCTTCTTAGGCCTCTAAGCGTTTCCTCTCCCAAAACACGCAGTTTTACCCGAAGAACTCTGATTTAGTTGGAGGTGGAACACAAGCAGCTTTTCTCCCACTGTGTACACAGTGGCCTTGCCCGAAAGAGCTTCTATACTCAAGGTGTCCCGCGTGGAGTGAAATGCCTAAACCGAGGCAGGCTCTAGTGAGGCCTCCAAGCATTTCCTCTCCCAAAACACGGCAGTTTTACCCGAAGAACTCTGCTTTAGTTCCAGGTGTAACACAAGCAGCATTTCTCCATCAGTGCACACAATGGGCACTTTCCCGAATGAACTTGTTCTCTATGCAGGGTGTCCCGCGTGGAGCGAACTGCCTCAACCATGGCAGGCTCTACTGTGGTCTCTAAGGAATTCCTCTCTGAAAACACGGCACTTTTACCCGAAGAACTCTGCCCTAATTGTAGGTGGAACACAAGCTGCATTTCTCCCACATTGTACACAAAGGGCCCTACCCCGAATGAACTTCTATATATAGGGTGTCCCACGTGCAGTGAACTGCCTCAAGCAAGGCAGGTTGTAGTAAGGACTGTAAGCCTTTCCTCTCCCAAAAGGCGCAGTTTTACCCGAAGAACTCTGCTTTCGTTGCAGGTGGAACACAAGCAACTTTTCTCCCACAGTGTACCCAATGGGCCTTTGCCCGAAAGAACTTCTATACTCAAGGTGTCCCGCGTGGAGTGAAATGCCTAAACCAAGGCAGGCTCTAGTGAGGTCTCTAAGCATTTCCCCTCCCTAAACACGGCAGTTTTACCCAAAGAACTCTGCTTTAGTTGCAGGTGCAACACAAGCAGCATTTCTCCCACTGTGTACTCTTTGGGCTCTGCCACGAATGAACTTCTATATTCAAGGTTTCCCACCTGGAGCGAACTGCCTTAACCAAGGCAGGCGGTAGTGAGGACTGTAAGCATTTCCACTCCCCAAACTCGCAGTTTTAACGAATGAACTCTGCTTTAGTTGCAGGTGGAACACACGCAGGTTTTCTCCCACAGTGTACACAAAGGGCCTTTCCCCGAATGAACGTCTATACGCAGGGGGTCCCGCGTGGAGTGAACTACCTCAACCAAGGGAGGTTCCTCCTATGCCTCTAAGCGTTTCCTCTCCCAAAACACGCAGTTTTACCCGAAGAACTCTGCTTTAGTTGCAGGTGGAACACAAGCAACTTTTCACCCACAGTGTACACAATGGGCTTTTCGCCGAATGAACTTCTACACGCAGGGTTTCCCTCGTGGAGTGAAATGCCTAAACCGAGGCAGGCTCTAGTGAGGCCTCTAAGCATTTCCTCTCCCCAAACACGGCAGTTTTACCCGAAGAACTCTGCTTTAGTTCCAGGTGTAACACAAGCAGCATTTCTCCATCAGTGCACACAATGGGCACTTTCCCGAATGAACTTGTTCTCTATGCAGGGTGTCCCGCGTGGAGCGAACTGCCTCAACCATGGCAGGCTCTACTGTGGTCTCTAAGGAATTTCTCACTGAAAACACGGCACTTTTACCCGAAGAACTCTGCCCTAATTGCAGGTGGAACACAAGCTGCATTTCTCCCACATTGTACACAAAGGGCCCTACCCCGAATGAACTTCTATATATAGGGTGTCCCACGTGCAGTGAACTGCCTCAAGCAAGGCAGGTTGTAGTAAGGACTGTAAGCCTTTCCTCTCCCAAAAGGCGCAGTTTTACCCGAAGAACTCTGCTTTCATTGCAGGTGGAACACAAGCAACTTTTCTCTCGCAGTGTACCCAATGGGCCTTTGCCCGAAAGAACTTCTATACTCAAGGTGTCCCGCGTGGAGTGAAATGCCTAAACCAAGGCAGGCTCTAGTGAGGTCTCTAAGCATTCCCCTCCCCAAACACAGCAGTTTTACCCAAAGAACTCTGCTTTAGTTGCAGGTGGAACACAAGCAGCATTTCTCTCACTGTGTACTCTTTGGGCTCCTCCACGAATGAACTGCTACGTGCAGGGTTTCCCACCTGGAGTGAACTGCCTTAACCAAGGCAGTCTGTAGTGAGGACTGTAAGCATTTCTACTCCCAAAACTCGCCGTTTTAACGAATGAACTCTGCGTTAGGTGCAGGTGGAACACAAGCAGGTTTTCTCCCGCAGTGTACACAATGGGCCTTTCCCCGAATGAACTTCTATACGCAGGGTGTCCCGCGTGGAGTGAACTACCTCAAACAAGGCAGGCTCTTCTTAGGCCTCTAAGCGTTTCCTCTCCCAAAACACGCAGTTTTACCCGAAGAACTCTGATTTAGTTGGAGGTGGAACACAAGCAGCTTTTCTCCCACTGTGTACACAGTGGCCTTGCCCGAAAGAGCTTCTATACTCAAGGTGTCCCGCGTGGAGTGAAATGCCTAAACCGAGGCAGGCTCTAGTGAGGCCTCCAAGCATTTCCTCTCCCAAAACACGGCAGTTTTACCCGAAGAACTCTGCTTTAGTTCCAGGTGTAACACAAGCAGCATTTCTCCATCAGTGCACACAATGGGCACTTTCCCGAATGAACTTGTTCTCTATGCAGGGTGTCCCGCGTGGAGCGAACTGCCTCAACCATGGCAGGCTCTACTGTGGTCTCTAAGGAATTCCTCTCTGAAAACACGGCACTTTTACCCGAAGAACTCTGCCCTAATTGTAGGTGGAACACAAGCTGCATTTCTCCCACATTGTACACAAAGGGCCCTACCCCGAATGAACTTCTATATATAGGGTGTCCCACGTGCAGTGAACTGCCTCAAGCAAGGCAGGTTGTAGTAAGGACTGTAAGCCTTTCCTCTCCCAAAAGGCGCAGTTTTACCCGAAGAACTCTGCTTTCGTTGCAGGTGGAACACAAGCAACTTTTCTCCCACAGTGTACCCAATGGGCCTTTGCCCGAAAGAACTTCTATACTCAAGGTGTCCCGCGTGGAGTGAAATGCCTAAACCAAGGCAGGCTCTAGTGAGGTCTCTAAGCATTTCCCCTCCCTAAACACGGCAGTTTTACCCAAAGAACTCTGCTTTAGTTGCAGGTGCAACACAAGCAGCATTTCTCCCACTGTGTACTCTTTGGGCTCTGCCACGAATGAACTTCTATATTCAAGGTTTCCCACCTGGAGCGAACTGCCTTAACCAAGGCAGGCGGTAGTGAGGACTGTAAGCATTTCCACTCCCCAAACTCGCAGTTTTAACGAATGAACTCTGCTTTAGTTGCAGGTGGAACACACGCAGGTTTTCTCCCACAGTGTACACAAAGGGCCTTTCCCCGAATGAACGTCTATACGCAGGGGGTCCCGCGTGGAGTGAACTACCTCAACCAAGGGAGGTTCCTCCTATGCCTCTAAGCGTTTCCTCTCCCAAAACACGCAGTTTTACCCGAAGAACTCTGCTTTAGTTGCAGGTGGAACACAAGCAACTTTTCACCCACAGTGTACACAATGGGCTTTTCGCCGAATGAACTTCTACACGCAGGGTTTCCCTCGTGGAGTGAAATGCCTAAACCGAGGCAGGCTCTAGTGAGGCCTCTAAGCATTTCCTCTCCCCAAACACGGCAGTTTTACCCGAAGAACTCTGCTTTAGTTCCAGGTGTAACACAAGCAGCATTTCTCCATCAGTGCACACAATGGGCACTTTCCCGAATGAACTTGTTCTCTATGCAGGGTGTCCCGCGTGGAGCGAACTGCCTCAACCATGGCAGGCTCTACTGTGGTCTCTAAGGAATTTCTCACTGAAAACACGGCACTTTTACCCGAAGAACTCTGCCCTAATTGCAGGTGGAACACAAGCTGCATTTCTCCCACATTGTACACAAAGGGCCCTACCCCGAATGAACTTCTATATATAGGGTGTCCCACGTGCAGTGAACTGCCTCAAGCAAGGCAGGTTGTAGTAAGGACTGTAAGCCTTTCCTCTCCCAAAAGGCGCAGTTTTACCCGAAGAACTCTGCTTTCATTGCAGGTGGAACACAAGCAACTTTTCTCTCGCAGTGTACCCAATGGGCCTTTGCCCGAAAGAACTTCTATACTCAAGGTGTCCCGCGTGGAGTGAAATGCCTAAACCAAGGCAGGCTCTAGTGAGGTCTCTAAGCATTCCCCTCCCCAAACACAGCAGTTTTACCCAAAGAACTCTGCTTTAGTTGCAGGTGGAACACAAGCAGCATTTCTCTCACTGTGTACTCTTTGGGCTCCTCCACGAATGAACTGCTACGTGCAGGGTTTCCCACGTGGAGTGAACTGCCGTAACCAAGGCAGTCTGTAGTGAGGACTGTAAGCATTTCTACTCCCAAAACTCGCCGTTTTAACGAATGAACTCTGCGTTAGGTGCAGGTGGAACACAAGCAGGTTTTCTCCCGCAGTGTACACAATGGGCCTTTCCCCGAATGAACTTCTATACGCAGGGTGTCCCGCGTGGAGTGAACTACCTCAAAGAAGGCAGGCTCTTCTTAGGCCTCTAAGCGTTTCCTCTCCCAAAACACGCAGTTTTACCCGAAGAACTCTGATTTAGTTGGAGGTGGAACACAAGCAGCTTTTCTCCCACTGTGTACACAGTGGCCTTGCCTGAAAGAGCTTCTATACTCAAGGTGTCCCGCGTGGAGTGAAATGCCTAAACCGAGGCAGGCTCTAGTGAGGCCTCCAAGCATTTCCTCTCCCAAAACACGGCAGTTTTACCCGAAGAACTCTGCTTTAGTTCCAGGTGTAACACAAGCAGCATTTCTCCATCAGTGCACACAATGGGCACTTTCCCGAATGAACTTGTTCTCTATGCAGGGTGTCCCGCGTGGAGCGAACTGCCTCAACCATGGCAGGCTCTACTGTGGTCTCTAAGGAATTCCTCTCTGAAAACACGGCACTTTTACCCGAAGAACTCTGCCCTAATTGTAGGTGGAACACAAGCTGCATTTCTCCCACATTGTACACAAAGGGCCCTACCCCGAATGAACTTCTATATATAGGGTGTCCCACGTGCAGTGAACTGCCTCAAGCAAGGCAGGTTGTAGTAAGGACTGTAAGCCTTTCCTCTCCCAAAAGGCGCAGTTTTACCCGAAGAACTCTGCTTTCGTTGCAGGTGGAACACAAGCAACTTTTCTCCCACAGTGTACCCAATGGGCCTTTGCCCGAAAGAACTTCTATACTCAAGGTGTCCCGCGTGGAGTGAAATGCCTAAACCAAGGCAGGCTCTAGTGAGGTCTCTAAGCATTTCCCCTCCCTAAACACGGCAGTTTTACCCAAAGAACTCTGCTTTAGTTGCAGGTGCAACACAAGCAGCATTTCTCCCACTGTGTACTCTTTGGGCTCTGCCACGAATGAACTTCTATATTCAAGGTTTCCCACCTGGAGCGAACTGCCTTAACCAAGGCAGGCGGTAGTGAGGACTGTAAGCATTTCCACTCCCCAAACTCGCAGTTTTAACGAATGAACTCTGCTTTAGTTGCAGGTGGAACACACGCAGGTTTTCTCCCACAGTGTACACAAAGGGCCTTTCCCCGAATGAACGTCTATACGCAGGGGGTCCCGCGTGGAGTGAACTACCTCAACCAAGGGAGGTTCCTCCTATGCCTCTAAGCGTTTCCTCTCCCAAAACACGCAGTTTTACCCGAAGAACTCTGCTTTAGTTGCAGGTGGAACACAAGCAACTTTTCACCCACAGTGTACACAATGGGCTTTTCGCCGAATGAACTTCTACACGCAGGGTTTCCCTCGTGGAGTGAAATGCCTAAACCGAGGAAGGCTCTAGTGAGGCCTCTAAGCATTTCCTCTCCCCAAACACGGCAGGTTTACCCGAAGAACTCTGCTTTAGTTCCAGGTGTAACACAAGCAGCATTTCTCCATCAGTGCACACAATGGGCACTTTCCCGAATGAACTTGTTCTCTATGCAGGGTGTCCCGCGTGGAGCGAACTGCCTCAACCATGGCAGGCTCTACTGTGGTCTCTAAGGAATTTCTCACTGAAAACACGGCACTTTTACCCGAAGAACTCTGCCCTAATTGCAGGTGGAACACAAGCTGCATTTCTCCCACATTGTACACAAAGGGCCCTACCCCGAATGAACTTCTATATATAGGGTGTCCCACGTGCAGTGAACTGCCTCAAGCAAGGCAGGTTGTAGTAAGGACTGTAAGCCTTTCCTCTCCCAAAAGGCGCAGTTTTACCCGAAGAACTCTGCTTTCATTGCAGGTGGAACACAAGCAACTTTTCTCTCGCAGTGTACCCAATGGGCCTTTGCCCGAAAGAACTTCTATACTCAAGGTGTCCCGCGTGGAGTGAAATGCCTAAACCAAGGCAGGCTCTAGTGAGGTCTCTAAGCATTCCCCTCCCCAAACACAGCAGTTTTACCCAAAGAACTCTGCTTTAGTTGCAGGTGGAACACAAGCAGCATTTCTCTCACTGTGTACTCTTTGGGCTCCTCCACGAATGAACTGCTACGTGCAGGGTTTCCCACCTGGAGTGAACTGCCTTAACCAAGGCAGTCTGTAGTGAGGACTGTAAGCATTTCTACTCCCAAAACTCGCCGTTTTAACGAATGAACTCTGCGTTAGGTGCAGGTGGAACACAAGCAGGTTTTCTCCCGCAGTGTACACAATGGGCCTTTCCCCGAATGAAATTCTATACGCAGGGTGTCCCGCGTGGAGTGAACTACCTCAAACAAGGCAGGCTCTTCTTAGGCCTCTAAGCGTTTCCTCTCCCAAAACACGCAGTTTTACCCGAAGAACTCTGATTTAGTTGGAGGTGGAACACAAGCAGCTTTTCTCCCACTGTGTACACAGTGGCCTTGCCCGAAAGAGCTTCTATACTCAAGGTGTCCCGCGTGGAGTGAAATGCCTAAACCGAGGCAGGCTCTAGTGAGGCCTCCAAGCATTTCCTCTCCCAAAACACGGCAGTTTTACCCGAAGAACTCTGCTTTAGTTCCAGGTGTAACACAAGCAGCATTTCTCCATCAGTGCACACAATGGGCACTTTCCCGAATGAACTTGTTCTCTATGCAGGGTGTCCCGCGTGGAGCGAACTGCCTCAACCATGGCAGGCTCTACTGTGGTCTCTAAGGAATTCCTCTCTGAAAACACGGCACTTTTACCCGAAGAACTCTGCCCTAATTGTAGGTGGAACACAAGCTGCATTTCTCCCACATTGTACACAAAGGGCCCTACCCCGAATGAACTTCTATATATAGGGTGTCCCACGTGCAGTGAACTGCCTCAAGCAAGGCAGGTTGTAGTAAGGACTGTAAGCCTTTCCTCTCCCAAAAGGCGCAGTTTTACCCGAAGAACTCTGCTTTCGTTGCAGGTGGAACACAAGCAACTTTTCTCCCACAGTGTACCCAATGGGCCTTTGCCCGAAAGAACTTCTATACTCAAGGTGTCCCGCGTGGAGTGAAATGCCTAAACCAAGGCAGGCTCTAGTGAGGTCTCTAAGCATTTCCCCTCCCTAAACACGGCAGTTTTACCCAAAGAACTCTGCTTTAGTTGCAGGTGCAACACAAGCAGCATTTCTCCCACTGTGTACTCTTTGGGCTCTGCCACGAATGAACTTCTATATTCAAGGTTTCCCACCTGGAGCGAACTGCCTTAACCAAGGCAGGCGGTAGTGAGGACTGTAAGCATTTCCACTCCCCAATCTCGCAGTTTTAACGAATGAACTCTGCTTTAGTTGCAGGTGGAACACACGCAGGTTTTCTCCCACAGTGTACACAAAGGGCCTTTCCCCGAATGAACGTCTATACGCAGGGGGTCCCGCGTGGAGTGAACTACCTCAACCAAGGGAGGTTCCTCCTATGCCTCTAAGCGTTTCCTCTCCCAAAACACGCAGTTTTACCCGAAGAACTCTGCTTTAGTTGCAAGTGGAACACAAGCAACTTTTCACCCACAGTGTACACAATGGGCTTTTTGCCGAATGAACTTCTACACGCAGGGTTTCCCTCGTGGAGTGAAATGCCTAAACCGAGGCAGGCTCTAGTGAGGCCTCTAAGCATTTCCTCTCCCCAAACACGGCAGTTTTACCCGAAGAACTCTGCTTTAGTTCCAGGTGTAACACAAGCAGCATTTCTCCATCAGTGCACACAATGGGCACTTTCCCGAATGAACTTGTTCTCTATGCAGGGTGTCCCGCGTGGAGCGAACTGCCTCAACCATGGCAGGCTCTACTGTGGTCTCTAAGGAATTTCTCACTGAAAACACGGCACTTTTACCCGAAGAACTCTGCCCTAATTGCAGGTGGAACACAAGCTGCATTTCTCCCACATTGTACACAAAGGGCCCTACCCCGAATGAACTTCTATATATAGGGTGTCCCACGTGCAGTGAACTGCCTCAAGCAAGGCAGGTTGTAGTAAGGACTGTAAGCCTTTCCTCTCCCAAAAGGCGCAGTTTTACCCGAAGAACTCTGCTTTCGTTGCAGGTGGAACACAAGCAACTTTTCTCCCACAGTGTACCCAATGGGCCTTTGCCCGAAAGAACTTCTATACTCAAGGTGTCCCGCGTGGAGTGAAATGCCTAAACCAAGGCAGGCTCTAGTGAGGTCTCTAAGCATTTCCCCTCCCTAAACACGGCAGTTTTACCCAAAGAACTCTGCTTTAGTTGCAGGTGCAACACAAGCAGCATTTCTCCCACTGTGTACTCTTTGGGCTCTGCCACGAATGAACTTCTATATTCAAGGTTTCCCACCTGGAGCGAACTGCCTTAACCAAGGCAGGCGGTAGTGAGGACTGTAAGCATTTCCACTCCCCAATCTCGCAGTTTTAACGAATGAACTCTGCTTTAGTTGCAGGTGGAACACACGCAGGTTTTCTCCCACAGTGTACACAAAGGGCCTTTCCCCGAATGAACGTCTATACGCAGGGGGTCCCGCGTGGAGTGAACTACCTCAACCAAGGGAGGTTCCTCCTATGCCTCTAAGCGTTTCCTCTCCCAAAACACGCAGTTTTACCCGAAGAACTCTGCTTTAGTTGCAGGTGGAACACAAGCAACTTTTCACCCACAGTGTACACAATGGGCTTTTCGCCGAATGAACTTCTACACGCAGGGTTTCCCTCGTGGAGTGAAATGCCTAAACCGAGGCAGGCTCTAGTGAGGCCTCTAAGCATTTCCTCTCCCCAAACACGGCAGTTTTACCCGAAGAACTCTGCTTTAGTTCCAGGTGTAACACAAGCAGCATTTCTCCATCAGTGCACACAATGGGCACTTTCCCGAATGAACTTGTTCTCTATGCAGGGTGTCCCGCGTGGAGCGAACTGCCTCAACCATGGCAGGCTCTACTGTGGTCTCTAAGGAATTCCTCTCTGAAAACACGGCACTTTTACCCGAAGAACTCTGCCCTAATTGCAGGTGGAACACAAGCTGCATTTCTCCCACATTGTACACAAAGGGCCCTACCCCGAATGAACTTCTATATATAGGGTGTCCCACGTGCAGTGAACTGCCTCAAGCAAGGCAGGTTGTAGTAAGGACTGTAAGCCTTTCCTCTCCCAAAAGGCGCAGTTTTACCCGAAGAACTCTGCTTTCATTGCAGGTGGAACACAAGCAACTTTTCTCTCGCAGTGTACCCAATGGGCCTTTGCCCGAAAGAACTTCTATACTCAAGGTGTCCCGCGTGGAGTGAAATGCCTAAACCAAGGCAGGCTCTAGTGAGGTCTCTAAGCATTCCCCTCCCAAAACACAGCAGTTTTACCCAAAGAACTCTGCTTTAGTTGCAGGTGGAACACAAGCAGCATTTCTCTCACTGTGTACTCTTTGGGCTCCTCCACGAATGAACTGCTACGTGCAGGGTTTCCCACCTGGAGTGAACTGCCTTAACCAAGGCAGTCTGTAGTGAGGACTGTAAGCATTTCTACTCCCAAAACTCGCCGTTTTAACGAATGAACTCTGCGTTAGGTGCAGGTGGAACACAAGCAGGTTTTCTCCCGCAGTGTACACAATGGGCCTTTCCCCGAATGAACTTCTATACGCAGGGTGTCCCGCGTGGAGTGAACTACCTCAAACAAGGCAGGCTCTTCTTAGGCCTCTAAGCGTTTCCTCTCCCAAAACACGCAGTTTTACCCGAAGAACTCTGATTTAGTTGGAGGTGGAACACAAGCAGCTTTTCTCCCACTGTGTACACAGTGGCCTTGCCCGAAAGAGCTTCTATACTCAAGGTGTCCCGCGTGGAGTGAAATGCCTAAACCGAGGCAGGCTCTAGTGAGGCCTCCAAGCATTTCCTCTCCCAAAACACGGCAGTTTTACCCGAAGAACTCTGCTTTAGTTCCAGGTGTAACACAAGCAGCATTTCTCCATCAGTGCACACAATGGGCACTTTCCCGAATGAACTTGTTCTCTATGCAGGGTGTCCCGCGTGGAGCGAACTGCCTCAACCATGGCAGGCTCTACTGTGGTCTCTAAGGAATTCCTCTCTGAAAACACGGCACTTTTACCCGAAGAACTCTGCCCTAATTGTAGGTGGAACACAAGCTGCATTTCTCCCACATTGTACACAAAGGGCCCTACCCCGAATGAACTTCTATATATAGGGTGTCCCACGTGCAGTGAACTGCCTCAAGCAAGGCAGGTTGTAGTAAGGACTGTAAGCCTTTCCTCTCCCAAAAGGCGCAGTTTTACCCGAAGAACTCTGCTTTCGTTGCAGGTGGAACACAAGCAACTTTTCTCCCACAGTGTACCCAATGGGCCTTTGCCCGAAAGAACTTCTATACTCAAGGTGTCCCGCGTGGAGTGAAATGCCTAAACCAAGGCAGGCTCTAGTGAGGTCTCTAAGCATTTCCCCTCCCTAAACACGGCAGTTTTACCCAAAGAACTCTGCTTTAGTTGCAGGTGCAACACAAGCAGCATTTCTCCCACTGTGTACTCTTTGGGCTCTGCCACGAATGAACTTCTATATTCAAGGTTTCCCACCTGGAGCGAACTGCCTTAACCAAGGCAGGCGGTAGTGAGGACTGTAAGCATTTCCACTCCCCAAACTCGCAGTTTTAACGAATGAACTCTGCTTTAGTTGCAGGTGGAACACACGCAGGTTTTCTCCCACAGTGTACACAAAGGGCCTTTCCCCGAATGAACGTCTATACGCAGGGGGTCCCGCGTGGAGTGAACTACCTCAACCAAGGGAGGTTCCTCCTATGCCTCTAAGCGTTTCCTCTCCCAAAACACGCAGTTTTACCCGAAGAACTCTGCTTTAGTTGCAGGTGGAACACAAGCAACTTTTCACCCACAGTGTACACAATGGGCTTTTCGCCGAATGAACTTCTACACGCAGGGTTTCCCTCGTGGAGTGAAATGCCTAAACCGAGGCAGGCTCTAGTGAGGCCTCTAAGCATTTCCTCTCCCCAAACACGGCAGTTTTACCCGAAGAACTCTGCTTTAGTTCCAGGTGTAACACAAGCAGCATTTCTCCATCAGTGCACACAATGGGCACTTTCCCGAATGAACTTGTTCTCTATGCAGGGTGTCCCGCGTGGAGCGAACTGCCTCAACCATGGCAGGCTCTACTGTGGTCTCTAAGGAATTTCTCACTGAAAACACGGCACTTTTACCCGAAGAACTCTGCCCTAATTGCAGGTGGAACACAAGCTGCATTTCTCCCACATTGTACACAAAGGGCCCTACCCCGAATGAACTTCTATATATAGGGTGTCCCACGTGCAGTGAACTGCCTCAAGCAAGGCAGGTTGTAGTAAGGACTGTAAGCCTTTCCTCTCCCAAAAGGCGCAGTTTTACCCGAAGAACTCTGCTTTCATTGCAGGTGGAACACAAGCAACTTTTCTCTCGCAGTGTACCCAATGGGCCTTTGCCCGAAAGAACTTCTATACTCAAGGTGTCCCGCGTGGAGTGAAATGCCTAAACCAAGGCAGGCTCTAGTGAGGTCTCTAAGCATTCCCCTCCCAAAACACAGCAGTTTTACCCAAAGAACTCTGCTTTAGTTGCAGGTGGAACACAAGCAGCATTTCTCTCACTGTGTACTCTTTGGGCTCCTCCACGAATGAACTGCTACGTGCAGGGTTTCCCACCTGGAGTGAACTGCCGTAACCAAGGCAGTCTGTAGTGAGGACTGTAAGCATTTCTACTCCCAAAACTCGCCGTTTTAACGAATGAACTCTGCGTTAGGTGCAGGTGGAACACAAGCAGGTTTTCTCCCGCAGTGTACACAATGGGCCTTTCCCCAAATGAACTTCTATACGCAGGGTGTCCCGCCTGGAGTGAACTACCTCAAACAAGGCAGGCTCTTCTTAGGCCTCTAAGCGTTTCCTCTCCCAAAACACGCAGTTTTACCCGAAGAACTCTGATTTAGTTGGAGGTGGAACACAAGCAGCTTTTCTCCCACTGTGTACACAGTGGCCTTGCCCGAAAGAGCTTCTATACTCAAGGTGTCCCGCGTGGAGTGAAATGCCTAAACCGAGGCAGGCTCTAGTGAGGCCTCCAAGCATTTCCTCTCCCTAAACACGGCAGTTTTACCCGAAGAACTCTGCTTTAGTTCCAGGTGTAACACAAGCAGCATTTCTCCATCAGTGCACACAATGGGCACTCTCCCGAATGAACTTGTTCTCTATGCAGGGTGTCCCGCGTGGAGCGAACTGCCTCAACCATGGCAGGCTCTACTGTGGTCTCTAAGGAATTCCTCTCTGAAAACACGGCACTTTTACCCGAAGAACTCTGCCCTAATAGTAGGTGGAACACAAGCTGCATTTCTCCCACATTGTACACAAAGGGCCCTACCCCGAATGAACTTCTATATATAGGGTGTCCCACGTGCAGTGAACTGCCTCAAGCAAGGCAGGTTGTAGTAAGGACTGTAAGCCTTTCCTCTCCCAAAAGGCGCAGTTTTACCCGAAGAACTCTGCTTTCGTTGCAGGTGGAACACAAGCAACTTTTCTCCCACAGTGTACCCAATGGGCCTTTGCCCGAAAGAACTTCTATACTCAAGGTGTCCCGCGTGGAGTGAAATGCCTAAACCAAGGCAGGCTCTAGTGAGGTCTCTAAGCATTTCCCCTCCCTAAACACGGCAGTTTTACCCAAAGAACTCTGCTTTAGTTGCAGGTGCAACACAAGCAGCATTTCTCCCACTGTGTACTCTTTGGGCTCTGCCACGAATGAACTTCTATATTCAAGGTTTCCCACCTGGAGCGAACTGCCTTAACCAAGGCAGGCGGTAGTGAGGACTGTAAGCATTTCCACTCCCCAATCTCGCAGTTTTAACGAATGAACTCTGCTTTAGTTGCAGGTGGAACACACGCAGGTTTTCTCCCACAGTGTACACAAAGGGCCTTTCCCCGAATGAACGTCTATACGCAGGGGGTCCCGCGTGGAGTGAACTACCTCAACCAAGGGAGGTTCCTCCTATGCCTCTAAGCGTTTCCTCTCCCAAAACACGCAGTTTTACCCGAAGAACTCTGCTTTAGTTGCAGGTGGAACACAAGCAACTTTTCACCCACAGTGTACACAATGGGCTTTTCGCCGAATGAACTTCTACACGCAGGGTTTCCCTCGTGGAGTGAAATGCCTAAACCGAGGCAGGCTCTAGTGAGGCCTCTAAGCATTTCCTCTCCCCAAACACGGCAGTTTTACCCGAAGAACTCTGCTTTAGTTCCAGGTGTAACACAAGCAGCATTTCTCCATCAGTGCACACAATGGGCACTTTCCCGAATGAACTTGTTCTCTATGCAGGGTGTCCCGCGTGGAGCGAACTGCCTCAACCATGGCAGGCTCTACTGTGGTCTCTAAGGAATTTCTCACTGAAAACACGGCACTTTTACCCGAAGAACTCTGCCCTAATTGCAGGTGGAACACAAGCTGCATTTCTCCCACATTGTACACAAAGGGCCCTACCCCGAATGAACTTCTATATATAGGGTGTCCCACGTGCAGTGAACTGCCTCAAGCAAGGCAGGTTGTAGTAAGGACTGTAAGCCTTTCCTCTCCCAAAAGGCGCAGTTTTACCCGAAGAACTCTGCTTTCATTGCAGGTGGAACACAAGCAACTTTTCTCTCGCAGTGTACCCAATGGGCCTTTGCCCGAAAGAACTTCTATACTCAAGGTGTCCCGCGTGGAGTGAAATGCCTAAACCAAGGCAGGCTCTAGTGAGGTCTCTAAGCATTCCCCTCCCAAAACACAGCAGTTTTACCCAAAGAACTCTGCTTTAGTTGCAGGTGGAACACAAGCAGCATTTCTCTCACTGTGTACTCTTTGGGCTCCTCCACGAATGAACTGCTACGTGCAGGGTTTCCCACCTGGAGTGAACTGCCTTAACCAAGGCAGTCTGTAGTGAGGACTGTAAGCATTTCTACTCCCAAAACTCGCCGTTTTAACGAATGAACTCTGCGTTAGGTGCAGGTGGAACACAAGCAGGTTTTCTCCCGCAGTGTACACAATGGGCCTTTCCCCGAATGAACTTCTATACGCAGGGTGTCCCGCGTGGAGTGAACTACCTCAAACAAGGCAGGCTCTTCTTAGGCCTCTAAGCGTTTCCTCTCCCAAAACACGCAGTTTTACCCGAAGAACTCTGATTTAGTTGGAGGTGGAACACAAGCAGCTTTTCTCCCACTGTGTACACAGTGGCCTTGCCCGAAAGAGCTTCTATACTCAAGGTGTCCCGCGTGGAGTGAAATGCCTAAACCGAGGCAGGCTCTAGTGAGGCCTCCAAGCATTTCCTCTCCCAAAACACGGCAGTTTTACCCGAAGAACTCTGCTTTAGTTCCAGGTGTAACACAAGCAGCATTTCTCCATCAGTGCACACAATGGGCACTTTCCCGAATGAACTTGTTCTCTATGCAGGGTGTCCCGCGTGGAGCGAACTGCCTCAACCATGGCAGGCTCTACTGTGGTCTCTAAGGAATTCCTCTCTGAAAACACGACACTTTTACCCGAAGAACTCTGCCCTAATTGTAGGTGGAACACAAGCTGCATTTCTCCCACATTGTACACAAAGGGCCCTACCCCGAATGAACTTCTATATATAGGGTGTCCCACGTGCAGTGAACTGCCTCAAGCAAGGCAGGTTGTAGTAAGGACTGTAAGCCTTTCCTCTCCCAAAAGGCGCAGTTTTACCCGAAGAACTCTGCTTTCGTTGCAGGTGGAACACAAGCAACTTTTCTCCCACAGTGTACCCAATGGGCCTTTGCCCGAAAGAACTTCTATACTCAAGGTGTCCCGCGTGGAGTGAAATGCCTAAACCAAGGCAGGCTCTAGTGAGGTCTCTAAGCATTTCCCCTCCCTAAACACGGCAGTTTTACCCAAAGAACTCTGCTTTAGTTGCAGGTGCAACACAAGCAGCATTTCTCCCACTGTGTACTCTTTGGGCTCTGCCACGAATGAACTTCTATATTCAAGGTTTCCCACCTGGAGCGAACTGCCTTAACCAAGGCAGGCGGTAGTGAGGACTGTAAGCATTTCCACTCCCCAAACTCGCAGTTTTAACGAATGAACTCTGCTTTAGTTGCAGGTGGAACACACGCAGGTTTTCTCCCACAGTGTACACAAAGGGCCTTTCCCCGAATGAACGTCTATACGCAGGGGGTCCCGCGTGGAGTGAACTACCTCAACCAAGGGAGGTTCCTCCTATGCCTCTAAGCGTTTCCTCTCCCAAAACACGCAGTTTTACCCGAAGAACTCTGCTTTAGTTGCAGGTGGAACACAAGCAACTTTTCACCCACAGTGTACACAATGGGCTTTTCGCCGAATGAACTTCTACACGCAGGGTTTCCCTCGTGGAGTGAAATGCCTAAACCGAGGCAGGCTCTAGTGAGGCCTCTAAGCATTTCCTCTCCCCAAACACGGCAGTTTTACCCGAAGAACTCTGCTTTAGTTCCAGGTGTAACACAAGCAGCATTTCTCCATCAGTGCACACAATGGGCACTTTCCCGAATGAACTTGTTCTCTATGCAGGGTGTCCCGCGTGGAGCGAACTGCCTCAACCATGGCAGGCTCTACTGTGGTCTCTAAGGAATTTCTCACTGAAAACACGGCACTTTTACCCGAAGAACTCTGCCCTAATTGCAGGTGGAACACAAGCTGCATTTCTCCCACATTGTACACAAAGGGCCCTACCCCGAATGAACTTCTACATATAGGGTGTCCCACGTGCAGTGAACTGCCTCAAGCAAGGCAGGTTGTAGTAAGGACTGTAAGCCTTTCCTCTCCCAAAAGGCGCAGTTTTACCCGAAGAACTCTGCTTTCATTGCAGGTGGAACACAAGCAACTTTTCTCTCGCAGTGTACCCAATGGGCCTTTGCCCGAAAGAACTTCTATACTCAAGGTGTCCCGCGTGGAGTGAAATGCCTAAACCAAGGCAGGCTCTAGTGAGGTCTCTAAGCATTCCCCTCCCAAAACACAGCAGTTTTACCCAAAGAACTCTGCTTTAGTTGCAGGTGGAACACAAGCAGCATTTCTCTCACTGTGTACTCTTTGGGCTCCTCCACGAATGAACTGCTACGTGCAGGGTTTCCCACCTGGAGTGAACTGCCTTAACCAAGGCAGTCTGTAGTGAGGACTGTAAGCATTTCTACTCCCAAAACTCGCCGTTTTAACGAATGAACTCTGCGTTAGGTGCAGGTGGAACACAAGCAGGTTTTCTCCCGCAGTGTACACAATGGGCCTTTCCCCGAATGAACTTCTATACGCAGGGTGTCCCGCGTGGAGTGAACTACCTCAAACAAGGCAGGCTCTTCTTAGGCCTCTAAGCGTTTCCTCTCCCAAAACACGCAGTTTTACCCGAAGAACTCTGATTTAGTTGGAGGTGGAACACAAGCAGCTTTTCTCCCACTGTGTACACAGTGGCCTTGCCCGAAAGAGCTTCTATACTCAAGGTGTCCCGCGTGGAGTGAAATGCCTAAACCGAGGCAGGCTCTAGTGAGGCCTCCAAGCATTTCCTCTCCCAAAACACGGCAGTTTTACCCGAAGAACTCTGCTTTAGTTCCAGGTGTAACACAAGCAGCATTTCTCCATCAGTGCACACAATGGGCACTTTCCCGAATGAACTTGTTCTCTATGCAGGGTGTCCCGCGTGGAGCGAACTGCCTCAACCATGGCAGGCTCTACTGTGGTCTCTAAGGAATTCCTCTCTGAAAACACGGCACTTTTACCCGAAGAACTCTGCCCTAATTGTAGGTGGAACACAAGCTGCATTTCTCCCACATTGTACACAAAGGGCCCTACCCCGAATGAACTTCTATATATAGGGTGTCCCACGTGCAGTGAACTGCCTCAAGCAAGGCAGGTTGTAGTAAGGACTGTAAGCCTTTCCTCTCCCAAAAGGCGCAGTTTTACCCGAAGAACTCTGCTTTCGTTGCAGGTGGAACACAAGCAACTTTTCTCCCACAGTGTACCCAATGGGCCTTTGCCAGAAAGAACTTCTATACTCAAGGTGTCCCGCGTGGAGTGAAATGCCTAAACCAAGGCAGGCTCTAGTGAGGTCTCTAAGCATTTCCCCTCCCTAAACACGGCAGTTTTACCCAAAGAACTCTGCTTTAGTTGCAGGTGCAACACAAGCAGCATTTCTCCCACTGTGTACTCTTTGGGCTCTGCCACGAATGAACTTCTATATTCAAGGTTTCCCACCTGGAGCGAACTGCCTTAACCAAGGCAGGCGGTAGTGAGGACTGTAAGCATTTCCACTCCCCAAACTCGCAGTTTTAACGAAGGAACTCTGCTTTAGTTGCAGGTGGAACACACGCAGGTTTTCTCCCACATTGTACACAAAGGGCCTTTCCCCGAATGAACGTCTATACGCAGGGGGTCCCGCGTGGAGTGAACTACCTCAACCAAGGGAGGTTCCTCCTATGCATCTAAGCGTTTCCTCTCCCAAAACACGCAGTTTTACCCGAAGAACTCTGCTTTAGTTGCAGGTGGAACACAAGCAACTTTTCACCCACAGTGTACACAATGGGCTTTTCGCCGAATGAACTTCTACACGCAGGGTTTCCCTCGTGGAGTGAAATGCCTAAACCGAGACAGGCTCTAGTGAGGCCTCTAAGCATTTCCTCTCCCCAAACACGGCAGTTTTACCCGAAGAACTCTGCTTTAGTTCCAGGTGTAACACAAGCAGCATTTCTCCATCAGTGCACACAATGGGCACTTTCCCGAATGAACTTGTTCTCTATGCAGGGTGTCCCGCGTGGAGCGAACTGCCTCAACCATGGCAGGCTCTACTGTGGTCTCTAAGGAATTTCTCACTGAAAACACGGCACTTTTACCCGAAGAACTCTGCCCTAATTGCAGGTGGAACACAAGCTGCATTTCTCCCACATTGTACACAAAGGGCCCTACCCCGAATGAACTTCTACATATAGGGTGTCCCACGTGCAGTGAACTGCCTCAAGCAAGGCAGGTTGTAGTAAGGACTGTAAGCCTTTCCTCTCCCAAAAGGCGCAGTTTTACCCGAAGAACTCTGCTTTCATTGCAGGTGGAACACAAGCAACTTTTCTCTCGCAGTGTACCCAATGAGCCTTTGCCCGAAAGAACTTCTATACTCAAGGTGTCCCGCGTGGAGTGAAATGCCTAAACCAAGGCAGGCTCTAGTGAGGTCTCTAAGCATTCCCCTCCCAAAACACAGCAGTTTTACCCAAAGAACTCTGCTTTAGTTGCAGGTGGAACACAAGCAGCATTTCTCTCACTGTGTACTCTTTGGGCTCCTCCACGAATGAACTGCTACGTGCAGGGTTTCCCACCTGGAGTGAACTGCCTTAACCAAGGCAGTCTGTAGTGAGGACTGTAAGCATTTCTACTCCCAAAACTCGCCGTTTTAACGAATGAACTCTGCGTTAGGTGCAGGTGGAACACAAGCAGGTTTTCTCCCGCAGTGTACACAATGGGCCTTTCCCCGAATGAACTTCTATACGCAGGGTGTCCCGCGTGGAGTGAACTACCTCAAACAAGGCAGGCTCTTCTTAGGCCTCTAAGCGTTTCCTCTCCCAAAACACGCAGTTTTACCCGAAGAACTCTGATTTAGTTGGAGGTGGAACACAAGCAGCTTTTCTCCCACTGTGTACACAGTGGCCTTGCCCGAAAGAGCTTCTATACTCAAGGTGTCCCGCGTGGAGTGAAATGCCTAAACCGAGGCAGGCTCTAGTGAGGCCTCCAAGCATTTCCTCTCCCAAAACACGGCAGTTTTACCCGAAGAACTCTGCTTTAGTTCCAGGTGTAACACAAGCAGCATTTCTCCATCAGTGCACACAATGGGCACTTTCCCGAATGAACTTGTTCTCTATGCAGGGTGTCCCGCGTGGAGCGAACTGCCTCAACCATGGCAGGCTCTACTGTGGTCTCTAAGGAATTCCTCTCTGAAAACACGGCACTTTTACCCGAAGAACTCTGCCCTAATTGTAGGTGGAACACAAGCTGCATTTCTCCCACATTGTACACAAAGGGCCCTACCCCGAATGAACTTCTATATATAGGGTGTCCCACGTGCAGTGAACTGCCTCAAGCAAGGCAGGTTGTAGTAAGGACTGTAAGCCTTTCCTCTCCCAAAAGGCGCAGTTTTACCCGAAGAACTCTGCTTTCGTTGCAGGTGGAACACAAGCAACTTTTCTCCCACAGTGTACCCAATGGGCCTTTGCCCGAAAGAACTTCTATACTCAAGGTGTCCCGCGTGGAGTGAAATGCCTAAACCAAGGCAGGCTCTAGTGAGGTCTCTAAGCATTTCCCCTCCCTTAACACGGCAGTTTTACCCAAAGAACTCTGCTTTAGTTGCAGGTGCAACACAAGCAGCATTTCTCCCACTGTGTACTCTTTGGGCTCTGCCACGAATGAACTTCTATATTCAAGGTTTCCCACCTGGAGCGAACTGCCTTAACCAAGGCAGGCGGTAGTGAGGACTGTAAGCATTTCCACTCCCTAATCTCGCAGTTTTAACGAATGAACTCTGCTTTAGTTGCAGGTGGAACACACGCAGGTTTTCTCCCACAGTGTACACAAAGGGCCTTTCCCCGAATGAACGTCTATACGCAGGGGGTCCCGCGTGGAGTGAACTACCTCAACCAAGGGAGGTTCCTCCTATGCCTCTAAGCGTTTCCTCTCCCAAAACACGCAGTTTTACCCGAAGAACTCTGCTTTAGTTGCAGGTGGAACACAAGCAACTTTTCACCCACAGTGTACACAATGGGCTTTTCGCCGAATGAACTTCTACACGCAGGGTTTCCCTCGTGGAGTGAAATGCCTAAACCGAGGCAGGCTCTAGTGAGGCCTCTAAGCATTTCCTCTCCCCAAACACGGCAGTTTTACCCGAAGAACTCTGCTTTAGTTCCAGGTGTAACACAAGCAGCATTTCTCCATCAGTGCACACAATGGGCACTTTCCCGAATGAACTTGTTCTCTATGCAGGGTGTCCCGCGTGGAGCGAACTGCCTCAACCATGGCAGGCTCTACTGTGGTCTCTAAGGAATTTCTCACTGAAAACACGGCACTTTTACCCGAAGAACTCTGCCCTAATTGCAGGTGGAACACAAGCTGCATTTCTCCCACATTGTACACAAAGGGCCCTACCCCGAATGAACTTCTACATATAGGGTGTCCCACGTGCAGTGAACTGCCTCAAGCAAGGCAGGTTGTAGTAAGGACTGTAAGCCTTTCCTCTCCCAAAAGGCGCAGTTTTACCCGAAGAACTCTGCTTTCATTGCAGGTGGAACACAAGCAACTTTTCTCTCGCAGTGTACCCAATGGGCCTTTGCCCGAAAGAACTTCTATACTCAAGGTGTCCCGCGTGGAGTGAAATGCCTAAACCAAGGCAGGCTCTAGTGAGGTCTCTAAGCATTCCCCTCCCAAAACACAGCAGTTTTACCCAAAGAACTCTGCTTTAGTTGCAGGTGGAACACAAGCAGCATTTCTCTCACTGTGTACTCTTTGGGCTCCTCCACGAATGAACTGCTACGTGCAGGGTTTCCCACCTGGAGTGAACTGCCTTAACCAAGGCAGTCTGTAGTGAGGACTGTAAGCATTTCTACTCCCAAAACTCGCCATTTTAACGAATGAACTCTGCGTTAGGTGCAGGTGGAATACAAGCAGGTTTTCTTCCGCAGTGTACACAATGGGCCTTTCCCCGAATGAACTTCTATACGCAGGGTGTCCCGCGTGGAGTGAACTACCTCAAACAAGGCAGGCTCTTCTTAGGCCTCTAAGTGTTTCCTCTCCCAAAACACGCAGTTTTACCCTAAGAACTCTGATTTAGTTGGAGGTGGAACACAAGCAACTTTTCTCCCACTGTGTACACAGTGGCCTTGCCCGAAAGAGATTCTATACTCAAGGTGTCCCGCGTGGAGTGAAATGCCTAAACCGAGGCAGGCTCTAGTGAGGCCTCCAAGCATTTCCTCTCCCAAAACACGGCAGTTTTACCCGAAGAACTCTGCTTTAGTTCCAGGTGTAACACAAGCAGCATTTCTCCATCAGTGCACACAATGGGCACTTTCCCGAATGAACTTGTTCTCTATGCAGGGTGTCCCGCGTGGAGCGAACTGCCTCAACCATGGCAGGCTCTACTGTGGTCTCTAAGGAATTCCTCTCTGAAAACACGGCACTTTTACCCGAAGAACTCTGCCCTAATTGTAGGTGGAACACAAGCTGCATTTCTCCCACATTGTACACAAAGGGCCCTACCCCGAATGAACTTCTATATATAGGGTGTCCCACGTGCAGTGAACTGCCTCAAGCAAGGCAGGTTGTAGTAAGGACTGTAAGCCTTTCCTCTCCCAAAAGGCGCAGTTTTACCCGAAGAACTCTGCTTTCGTTGCAGGTGGAACACAAGCAACTTTTCTCCCACAGTGTACCCAATGGGCCTTTGCCCGAAAGAACTTCTATACTCAAGGTGTCCCGCGTGGAGTGAAATGCCTAAACCAAGGCAGGCTCTAGTGAGGTCTCTAAGCATTCCCCTCCCAAAACATAGCAGTTTTACCCAAAGAACTCTGCTTTAGTTGCAGGTGGAACACAAGCAGCATTTCTCTCACTGTGTACTCTTTGGGCTCCTCCACGAATGAACTGCTACGTGCAGGGTTTCCCACCTGGAGTGAACTGCCTTAACCAAGGCAGTCTGTAGTGAGGACTGTAAGCATTTCTACTCCCAAAACTCGCCGTTTTAACGAATGAACTCTGCGTTAGGTGCAGGTGGAACACAAGCAGGTTTTCTCCCGCAGTGTACACAATGGGCCTTTCCCCGAATGAACTTCTATACGCAGGGTGTCCCGCGTGGAGTGAACTACCTCAAACAAGGCAGGCTCTTCTTAGGCCTCTAAGCGTTTCCTCTCCCAAAACACGCAGTTTTACCCGAAGAACTCTGATTTAGTTGGAGGTGGAACACAAGCAGCTTTTCTCCCACTGTGTACACAGTGGCCTTGCCCGAAAGAGCTTCTATACTCAAGGTGTCCCGCGTGGAGTGAAATGCCTAAACCGAGGCAGGCTCTAGTGAGGCCTCCAAGCATTTCCTCTCCCAAAACACGGCAGTTTTACCCGAAGAACTCTGCTTTAGTTCCAGGTGTAACACAAGCAGCATTTCTCCATCAGTGCACACAATGGGCACTTTCCCGAATGAACTTGTTCTCTATGCAGGGTGTCCCGCGTGGAGCGAACTGCCTCAACCATGGCAGGCTCTACTGTGGTCTCTAAGGAATTCCTCTCTGAAAACACGGCACTTTTACCCGAAGAACTCTGCCCTAATTGTAGGTGGAACACAAGCTGCATTTCTCCCACATTGTACACAAAGGGCCCTACCCCGAATGAACTTCTATATATAGGGTGTCCCACGTGCAGTGAACTGCCTCAAGCAAGGCAGGTTGTAGTAAGGACTGTAAGCCTTTCCTCTCCCAAAAGGCGCAGTTTTACCCGAAGAACTCTGCTTTCGTTGCAGGTGGAACACAAGCAACTTTTCTCCCACAGTGTACCCAATGGGCCTTTGCCCGAAAGAACTTCTATACTCAAGGTGTCCCGCGTGGAGTGAAATGCCTAAACCAAGGCAGGCTCTAGTGAGGTCTCTAAGCATTTCCCCTCCCTTAACACGGCAGTTTTACCCAAAGAACTCTGCTTTAGTTGCAGGTGCAACACAAGCAGCATTTCTCCCACTGTGTACTCTTTGGGCTCTGCCACGAATGAACTTCTATATTCAAGGTTTCCCACCTGGAGCGAACTGCCTTAACCAAGGCAGGCGGTAGTGAGGACTGTAAGCATTTCCACTCCCCAATCTCGCAGTTTTAACGAATGAACTCTGCTTTAGTTGCAGGTGGAACACACGCAGGTTTTCTCCCACAGTGTACACAAAGGGCCTTTCCCCGAATGAACGTCTATACGCAGGGGGTCCCGCGTGGAGTGAACTACCTCAACCAAGGGAGGTTCCTCCTATGCCTCTAAGCGTTTCCTCTCCCAAAACACGCAGTTTTACCCGAAGAACTCTGCTTTAGTTGCAGGTGGAACACAAGCAACTTTTCACCCACAGTGTACACAATGGGCTTTTCGCCGAATGAACTTCTACACGCAGGGTTTCCCTCGTGGAGTGAAATGCCTAAACCGAGGCAGGCTCTAGTGAGGCCTCTAAGCATTTCCTCTCCCCAAACACGGCAGTTTTACCCGAAGAACTCTGCTTTAGTTCCAGGTGTAACACAAGCAGCATTTCTCCATCAGTGCACACAATGGGCACTTTCCCGAATGAACTTGTTCTCTATGCAGGGTGTCCCGCGTGGAGCGAACTGCCTCAACCATGGCAGGCTCTACTGTGGTCTCTAAGGAATTTCTCACTGAAAACACGGCACTTTTACCCGAAGAACTCTGCCCTAATTGCAGGTGGAACACAAGCTGCATTTCTCCCACATTGTACACAAAGGGCCCTACCCCGAATGAACTTCTATATATAGGGTGTCCCACGTGCAGTGAACTGCCTCAAGCAAGGCAGGTTGTAGTAAGGACTGTAAGCCTTTCCTCTCCCAAAAGGCGCAGTTTTACCCGAAGAACTCTGCTTTCATTGCAGGTGGAACACAAGCAACTTTTCTCTCGCAGTGTACCCAATGGGCCTTTGCCCGAAAGAACTTCTATACTCAAGGTGTCCCGCGTGGAGTGAAATGCCTAAACCAAGGCAGGCTCTAGTGAGGTCTCTAAGCATTCCCCTCCCAAAACACAGCAGTTTTACCCAAAGAACTCTGCTTTAGTTGCAGGTGGAACACAAGCAGCATTTCTCTCACTGTGTACTCTTTGGGCTCCTCCACGAATGAACTGCTACGTGCAGGGTTTCCCACCTGGAGTGAACTGCCTTAACCAAGGCAGTCTGTAGTGAGGACTGTAAGCATTTCTACTCCCAAAACTCGCCGTTTTAACGAATGAACTCTGCGTTAGGTGCAGGTGGAACACAAGCAGGTTTTCTCCCGCAGTGTACACAATGGGCCTTTCCCCGAATGAACTTCTATACGCAGGGTGTCCCGCGTGGAGTGAACTACCTCAAACAAGGCAGGCTCTTCTTAGGCCTCTAAGCGTTTCCTCTCCCAAAACACGCAGTTTTACCCGAAGAACTCTGATTTAGTTGGAGGTGGAACACAAGCAGCTTTTCTCCCACTGTGTACACAGTGGCCTTGCCCGAAAGAGCTTCTATACTCAAGGTGTCCCGCGTGGAGTGAAATGCCTAAACCGAGGCAGGCTCTAGTGAGGCCTCCAAGCATTTCCTCTCCCAAAACACGGCAGTTTTACCCGAAGAACTCTGCTTTAGTTCCAGGTGTAACACAAGCAGCATTTCTCCATCAGTGCACACAATGGGCACTTTCCCGAATGAACTTGTTCTCTATGCAGGGTGTCCCGCGTGGAGCGAACTGCCTCAACCATGGCAGGCTCTACTGTGGTCTCTAAGGAATTCCTCTCTGAAAACACGGCACTTTTACCCGAAGAACTCTGCCCTAATTGTAGGTGGAACACAAGCTGCATTTCTCCCACATTGTACACAAAGGGCCCTACCCCGAATGAACTTCTATATATAGGGTGTCCCACGTGCAGTGAACTGCCTCAAGCAAGGCAGGTTGTAGTAAGGACTGTAAGCCTTTCCTCTCCCAAAAGGCGCAGTTTTACCCGAAGAACTCTGCTTTCGTTGCAGGTGGAACACAAGCAACTTTTCTCCCACAGTGTACCCAATGGGCCTTTGCCCGAAAGAACTTCTATACTCAAGGTGTCCCGCGTGGAGTGAAATGCCTAAACCAAGGCAGGCTCTAGTGAGGTCTCTAAGCATTTCCCCTCCCTAAACACGGCAGTTTTACCCAAAGAACTCTGCTTTAGTTGCAGGTGCAACACAAGCAGCATTTCTCCCACTGTGTACTCTTTGGGCTCTGCCACGAATGAACTTCTATATTCAAGGTTTCCCACCTGGAGCGAACTGCCTTAACCAAGGCAGGCGGTAGTGAGGACTGTAAGCATTTCCACTCCCCAATCTCGCAGTTTTAACGAATGAACTCTGCTTTAGTTGCAGGTGGAACACACGCAGGTTTTCTCCCACAGTGTACACAAAGGGCCTTTCCCCGAATGAACGTCTATACGCAGGGGGTCCCGCGTGGAGTGAACTACCTCAACCAAGGGAGGTTCCTCCTATGCCTCTAAGCGTTTCCTCTCCCAAAACACGCAGTTTTACCCGAAGAACTCTGATTTAGTTGCAGGTGGAACACAAGCAACTTTTCACCCACAGTGTACACAATGGGCTTTTCGCCGAATGAACTTCTACACGCAGGGTTTCCCTCGTGGAGTGAAATGCCTAAACCGAGGCAGGCTCTAGTGAGGCCTCTAAGCATTTCCTCTCCCCAAACACGGCAGTTTTACCCGAAGAACTCTGCTTTAGTTCCAGGTGTAACACAAGCAGCATTTCTCCATCAGTGCACACAATGGGCACTTTCCCGAATGAACTTGTTCTCTATGCAGGGTGTCCCGCGTGGAGCGAACTGCCTCAACCATGGCAGGCTCTACTGTGGTCTCTAAGGAATTTCTCACTGAAAACACGGCACTTTTACCCGAAGAACTCTGCCCTAATTGCAGGTGGAACACAAGCTGCATTTCTCCCACATTGTACACAAAGGGCCCTACCCCGAATGAACTTCTATATATAGGGTGTCCCACGTGCAGTGAACTGCCTCAAGCAAGGCAGGTTGTAGTAAGGACTGTAAGCCTTTCCTCTCCCAAAAGGCGCAGTTTTACCCGAAGAACTCTGCTTTCGTTGCAGGTGGAACACAAGCAACTTTTCTCTCGCAGTGTACCCAATGGGCCTTTGCCCGAAAGAACTTCTATACTCAAGGTGTCCCGCGTGGAGTGAAATGCCTAAACCAAGGCAGGCTCTAGTGAGGTCTCTAAGCATTCCCCTCCCAAAACACAGCAGTTTTACCCAAAGAACTCTGCTTTAGTTGCAGGTGGAACACAAGCAGCATTTCTCTCACTGTGTACTCTTTGGGCTCCTCGACGAATGAACTGCTTCGTGCAGGGTTTCCCACCTGGAGTGAACTGCCTTAACCAAGGCAGTCTGTAGTGAGGACTGTAAGCATTTCTACTCCCAAAACTCGCCGTTTTAACGAATGAACAATGCGTTAGGTGCAGGTGGAACACAAGCAGGTTTTCTCCCGCAGTGTACACAATGGGCCTTTCCCCGAATGAACTTCTATACGCAGGGTGTCCCGCGTGGAGTGAACTACCTCAAACAAGGCAGGCTCTTCTTAGGCCTCTAAGCGTTTCCTCTCCCAAAACACGCAGTTTTACCCGAAGAACTCTGATTTAGTTGGAGGTGGAACACAAGCAGCTTTTCTCCCACTGTGTACACAGTGGCCTTGCCCGAAAGAGCTTCTATACTCAAGGTGTCCCGCGTGGAGTGAAATGCCTAAACCGAGGCAGGCTCTAGTGAGGCCTCCAAGCATTTCCTCTCCCAAAACACGGCAGTTTTACCCGAAGAACTCTGCTTTAGTTCCAGGTGTAACACAAGCAGCATTTCTCCATCAGTGCACACAATGGGTACTTTCCCGAATGAACTTGTTCTCTATGCAGGGTGTCCCGCGTGGAGCGAACTGCCTCAACCATGGCAGGCTCTACTGTGGTCTCTAAGGAATTCCTCTCTGAAAACACGGCACTTTTACCCGAAGAACTCTGCCCTAATTGTAGGTGGAACACAAGCTGCATTTCTCCCACATTGTACACAAAGGGCCCTACCCCGAATGAACTTCTATATATAGGGTGTCCCACGTGCAGTGAACTGCCTCAAGCAAGGCAGGTTGTAGTAAGGACTGTAAGCCTTTCCTCTCCCAAAAGGCGCAGTTTTACCCGAAGAACTCTGCTTTCGTTGCAGGTGGAACACAAGCAACTTTTCTCCCACAGTGTACCCAATGGGCCTTTGCCCGAAAGAACTTCTATACTCAAGGTGTCCCGAGTGGAGTGAAATGCCTAAACCAAGGCAGGCTCTAGTGAGGTCTCTAAGCATTTCCCCTCCCTTAACACGGCAGTTTTACCCAAAGAACTCTGCTTTAGTTGCAGGTGCAACACAAGCAGCATTTCTCCCACTGTGTACTCTTTGGGCTCTGCCACGAATGAACTTCTATATTCAAGGTTTCCCACCTGGAGCGAACTGCCTTAACCAAGGCAGGCGGTAGTGAGGACTGTAAGCATTTCCACTCCCCAATCTCGCAGTTTTAACGAATGAACTCTGCTTTAGTTGCAGGTGGAACACACGCAGGTTTTCTCCCACAGTGTACACAAAGGGCCTTTCCCCGAATGAACGTCTATACGCAGGGGGTCCCGCGTGGAGTGAACTACCTCAACCAAGGGAGGTTCCTCCTATGCCTCTAAGCGTTTCCTCTCCCAAAACACGCAGTTTTACCCGAAGAACTCTGCTTTAGTTGCAGGTGGAACACAAGCAACTTTTCACCCACAGTGTACACAATGGGCTTTTCGCCGAATGAACTTCTACACGCAGGGTTTCCCTCGTGGAGTGAAATGCCTAAACCGAGGCAGGCTCTAGTGAGGCCTCTAAGCATTTCCTCTCCCCAAACACGGCAGTTTTACCCGAAGAACTCTGCTTTAGTTCCAGGTGTAACACAAGCAGCATTTCTCCATCAGTGCACACAATGGGCACTTTCCCGAATGAACTTGTTCTCTATGCAGGGTGTCCCGCGTGGAGCGAACTGCCTCAACCATGGCAGGCTCTACTGTGGTCTCTAAGGAATTCCTCTCTGAAAACACGGCACTTTTACCCGAAGAACTCTGCCCTAATTGCAGGTGGAACACAAGCTGCATTTCTCCCACATTGTACACAAAGGGCCCTACCCCGAATGAACTTCTATATATAGGGTGTCCCACGTGCAGTGAACTGCCTCAAGCAAGGCAGGTTGTAGTAAGGACTGTAAGCCTTTCCTCTCCCAAAAGGCGCAGTTTTACCCGAAGAACTCTGCTTTCATTGCAGGTGGAACACAAGCAACTTTTCTCTCGCAGTGTACCCAATGGGCCTTTGCCCGAAAGAACTTCTATACTCAAGGTGTCCGGCGTGGAGTGAAATGCCTAAACCAAGGCAGGCTCTAGTGAGGTCTCTAAGCATTCCCCTCCCAAAACACAGCAGTTTTACCCAAAGAACTCTGCTTTAGTTGCAGGTGGAACACAAGCAGCATTTCTCTCACTGTGTACTCTTTGGGCTCCTCCACGAATGAACTGCTACGTGCAGGGTTTCCCACCTGGAGTGAACTGCCTTAACCAAGGCAGTCTGTAGTGAGGACTGTAAGCATTTCTACTCCCAAAACTCGCCATTTTAACGAATGAACTCTGCGTTAGGTGCAGGTGGAATACAAGCAGGTTTTCTTCCGCAGTGTACACAATGGGCCTTTCCCCGAATGAACTTCTATACGCAGGGTGTCCCGCGTGGAGTGAACTACCTCAAACAAGGCAGGCTCTTCTTAGGCCTCTAAGCGTTTCCTCTCCCAAAACACGCAGTTTTACCCTAAGAACTCTGATTTAGTTGGAGGTGGAACACAAGCAGCTTTTCTCCCACTGTGTACACAGTGGCCTTGCCCGAAAGAGATTCTATACTCAAGGTGTCCCGCGTGGAGTGAAATGCCTAAACCGAGGCAGGCTCTAGTGAGGCCTCCAAGCATTTCCTCTCCCAAAACACGGCAGTTTTACCCGAAGAACTCTGCTTTAGTTCCAGGTGTAACACAAGCAGCATTTCTCCATCAGTGCACACAATGGGCACTTTCCCGAATGAACTTGTTCTTTATGCAGGGTGTCCCGCGTGGAGCGAACTGCCTCAACCATGGCAGGCTCTACTGTGGTCTCTGAGGAATTCCTCTCTGAAAACACGGCACTTTTACCCGAAGAACTCTGCCCTAATTGTAGGTGGAACACAAGCTGCATTTCTCCCACATTGTACACAAAGGGCCCTACCCCGAATGAACTTCTATATATAGGGTGTCCCACGTGCAGTGAACTGCCTCAAGCAAGGCAGGTTGTAGTAAGGACTGTAAGCCTTTCCTCTCCCAAAAGGCGCAGTTTTACCCGAAGAACTCTGCTTTCGTTGCAGGTGGAACACAAGCAACTTTTCTCCCACAGTGTACCCAATGGGCCTTTGCCCGAAAGAACTTCTATACTCAAGGTGTCCCGCGTGGAGTGAAATGCCTAAACCAAGGCAGGCTCTAGTGAGGTCTCTAAGCATTTCCCCTCCCTTAACACGGCAGTTTTACCCAAAGAACTCTGCTTTAGTTGCAGGTGCAACACAAGCAGCATTTCTCCCACTGTGTACTCTTTGGGCTCTGCCACGAATGAACTTCTATATTCAAGGTTTCCCACCTGGAGCGAACTGCCTTAACCAAGGCAGGCGGTAGTGAGGACTGTAAGCATTTCCACTCCCCAATCTCGCAGTTTTAACGAATGAACTCTGCTTTAGTTGCAGGTGGAACACACGCAGGTTTTCTCCCACAGTGTACACAAAGGGCCTTTCCCCGAATGAACGTCTATACGCAGGGGGTCCCGCGTGGAGTGAACTACCTCAACCAAGGGAGGTTCCTCCTATGCCTCTAAGCGTTTCCTCTCCCAAAACACGCAGTTTTACCCGAAGAACTCTGATTTAGTTGCAGGTGGAACACAAGCAACTTTTCACCCACAGTGTACACAATGGGCTTTTCGCCGAATGAACTTCTACACGCAGGGTTTCCCTCGTGGAGTGAAATGCCTAAACCGAGGCAGGCTCTAGTGAGGCCTCTAAGCATTTCCTCTCCCCAAACACGGCAGTTTTACCCGAAGAACTCTGCTTTAGTTCCAGGTGTAACACAAGCAGCATTTCTCCATCAGTGCACACAATGGGCACTTTCCCGAATGAACTTGTTCTCTATGCAGGGTGTCCCGCGTGGAGCGAACTGCCTCAACCATGGCAGGCTCTACTGTGGTCTCTAAGGAATTTCTCACTGAAAACACGGCACTTTTACCCGAAGAACTCTGCCCTAATTGCAGGTGGAACACAAGCTGCATTTCTCCCACATTGTACACAAAGGGCCCTACCCCGAATGAACTTCTATATATAGGGTGTCCCACGTGCAGTGAACTGCCTCAAGCAAGGCAGGTTGTAGTAAGGACTGTAAGCCTTTCCTCTCCCAAAAGGCGCAGTTTTACCCGAAGAACTCTGCTTTCATTGCAGGTGGAACACAAGCAACTTTTCTCTCGCAGTGTACCCAATGGGCCTTTGCCCGAAAGAACTTCTATACTCAAGGTGTCCCGCGTGGAGTGAAATGCCTAAACAAAGGCAGGCTCTAGTGAGGTCTCTAAGCATTCCCCTCCCAAAACACAGCAGTTTTACCCAAAGAACTCTGCTTTAGTTGCAGGTGGAACACAAGCAGCATTTCTCTCACTGTGTACTCTTTGGGCTCCTCCACGAATGAACTGCTACGTGCAGGGTTTCCCACCTGGAGTGAACTGCCTTAACCAAGGCAGTCTGTAGTGAGGACTGTAAGCATTTCTACTCCCAAAACTCGCCATTTTAACGAATGAACTCTGCGTTAGGTGCAGGTGGAACACAAGCAGCATTTTTCTCACTGTGTACTCTTTGGGCTCCTCCACGAATGAACTGCTTCGTGCAGGGTTTCCCACCTGGAGTGAACTGCCTTAACCAAGGCAGTCTGTAGTGAGGACTGTAAGCATTTCTACTCCCAAAACTCGCCGTTTTAACGAATGAACAATGCGTTAGGTGCAGGTGGAACACAAGCAGGTTTTCTCCCGCAGTGTACACAATGGGCCTTTCCCCGAATGAACTTCTATACGCAGGGTGTCCCGCGTGGAGTGAACTACCTCAAACAAGGCAGGCTCTTCTTAGCCCTCTAAGCGTTTCCTCTCCCAAAACACGCAGTTTTACCCGAAGAACTCTGATTTAGTTGGAGGTGGAACACAAGCAGCTTTTCTCCCACTGTGTACACAGTGGCCTTGCCCGAAAGAGCTTCTATACTCAAGGTGTCCCGCGTGGAGTGAAATGCCTAAACCGAGGCAGGCTCTAGTGAGGCCTCCAAGCATTTTCTCTCCCAAAACACGGCAGTTTTACCCGAAGAACTCTGCTTTAGTTCCAGGTGTAACACAAGCAGCATTTCTCCATCAGTGCACACAATGGGCACTTTCCCGAATGAACTTGTTCTCTATGCAGGGTGTCCCGCGTGGAGCGAACTGCCTCAACCATGGCAGGCTCTACTGTGGTCTCTAAGGAATTCCTCTCGGAAAACACGGCACTTTTACCCGAAGAACTCTGCCCTAATTGCAGGTGGAACACAAGCTGCATTTCTCCCACATTGTACACAAAGGGCCCTACCCCGAATGAACTTCTATATATAGGGTGTCCCACGTGCAGTGAACTGCCTCAAGCAAGGCAGGTTGTAGTAAGGACTGTAAGCCTTTCCTCTCCCAAAAGGCGCAGTTTTACCCGAAGAACTCTGCTTTCGTTGCAGGTGGAACACAAGCAACTTTTCTCTCGCAGTGTACCCAATGGGCCTTTGCCCGAAAGAACTTCTATACTCAAGGTGTCCCGCGTGGAGTGAAATGCCTAAACCAAGGCAGGCTCTAGTGAGGTCTCTAAGCATTCCCCTCCCAAAACACAGCAGTTTTACCCAAAGAACTCTGCTTTAGTTGCAGGTGGAACACAAGCAGCATTTCTCTCACTGTGTACTCTTTGGGCTCCTCCACGAATGAACTGCTTCGTGCAGGGTTTCCCACCTGGAGTGAACTGCCTTAACCAAGGCAGTCTGTAGTGAGGACTGTAAGCATTTCTACTCCCAAAACTCGCCGTTTTAATGAATGAACAATGCGTTAGGTGCAGGTGGAACACAAGCAGGTTTTCTCCCGCAGTGTACACAATGGGCCTTTCCCCGAATGAACTTCTATACGCAGGGTGTCCCGCGTGGAGTGAACTACCTCAAACAAGGCAGGCTCTTCTTAGGCCTCTAAGCGTTTCCTCTCCCAAAACACGCAGTTTTACCCGAAGAACTCTGATTTAGTTGGAGGTGGAACACAAGCAGCTTTTCTCCCACTGTGTACACAGTGGCCTTGCCCGAAAGAGCTTCTATACTCAAGGTGTCCCGCGTGGAGTGAAATGCCTAAACCGAGGCAGGCTCTAGTGAGGCCTCCAAGCATTTCCTCTCCCAAAACACGGCAGTTTTACCCGAAGAACTCTGCTTTAGTTCCAGGTGTAACACAAGCAGCATTTCTCCATCAGTGCACACAATGGGCACTTTCCCGAATGAACTTGTTCTCTATGCAGGGTGTCCCGCGTGGAGCGAACTGCCTCAACCATGGCAGGCTCTACTGTGGTCTCTAAGGAATTCCTCTCTGAAAACACGGCACTTTTACCCGAAGAACTCTGCCCTAATTGTAGGTGGAACACAAGCTGCATTTCTCCCACATTGTACACAAAGGGCCCTACCCCGAATGAACTTCTATATATAGGGTGTCCCACGTGCAGTGAACTGCCTCAAGCAAGGCAGGTTGTAGTAAGGACTGTAAGCCTTTCCTCTCCCAAAAGGCGCAGTTTTACCCGAAGAACTCTGCTTTCGTTGCAGGTGGAACACAAGCAACTTTTCTCCCACAGTGTACCCAATGGGCCTTTGCCCGAAAGAACTTCTATACTCAAGGTGTCCCGCGTGGAGTGAAATGCCTAAACCAAGGCAGGCTCTAGTGAGGTCTCTAAGCATTTCCCCTCCCTTAACACGGCAGTTTTACCCAAAGAACTCTGCTTTAGTTGCAGGTGCAACACAAGCAGCATTTCTCCCACTGTGTACTCTTTGGGCTCTGCCACGAATGAACTTCTATATTCAAGGTTTCCCACCTGGAGCGAACTGCCTTAACCAAGGCAGGCGGTAGTGAGGACTGTAAGCATTTCCACTCCCCAATCTCGCAGTTTTAACGAATGAACTCTGCTTTAGTTGCAGGTGGAACACACGCAGGTTTTCTCCCACAGTGTACACAAAGGGCCTTTCCCCGAATGAACGTCTATACGCAGGGGGTCCCGCGTGGAGTGAACTACCTCAACCAAGGGAGGTTCCTCCTATGCCTCTAAGCGTTTCCTCTCCCAAAACACGCAGTTTTACCCGAAGAACTCTGCTTTAGTTGCAGGTGGAACACAAGCAACTTTTCACCCACAGTGTACACAATGGGCTTTTCGCCGAATGAACTTCTACACGCAGGGTTTCCCTCGTGGAGTGAAATGCCTAAACCGAGGCAGGCTCTAGTGAGGCCTCTAAGCATTTCCTCTCCCCAAACACGGCAGTTTTACCCGAAGAACTCTGCTTTAGTTCCAGGTGTAACACAAGCAGCATTTCTCCATCAGTGCACACAATGGGCACTTTCCCGAATGAACTTGTTCTCTATGCAGGGTGTCCCGCGTGGAGCGACCTGCCTCAACCATGGCAGGCTCTACTGTGGTCTCTAAGGAATTTCTCACTGAAAACACGGCACTTTTACCCGAAGAACTCTGCCCTAATTGCAGGTGGAACACAAGCTGCATTTCTCCCACATTGTACACAAAGGGCCCTACCCCGAATGAACTTCTATATATAGGGTGTCCCACGTGCAGTGAACTGCCTCAAGCAAGGCAGGTTGTAGTAAGGACTGTAAGCCTTTCCTCTCCCAAAAGGCGCAGTTTTACCCGAAGAACTCTGCTTTCATTGCAGGTGGAACACAAGCAACTTTTCTCTCGCAGTGTACCCAATGGGCCTTTGCCCGAAAGAACTTCTATACTCAAGGTGTCCGGCGTGGAGTGAAATGCCTAAACCAAGGCAGGCTCTAGTGAGGTCTCTAAGCATTCCCCTCCCAAAACACAGCAGTTTTACCCAAAGAACTCTGCTTTAGTTGCAGGTGGAACACAAGCAGCATTTCTCTCACTGTGTACTCTTTGGGCTCCTCCACGAATGAACTGCTACGTGCAGGGTTTCCCACCTGGAGTGAACTGCCTTAACCAAGGCAGTCTGTAGTGAGGACTGTAAGCATTTCTACTCCCAAAACTCGCCATTTTAACGAATGAACTCTGCGTTAGGTGCAGGTGGAATACAAGCAGGTTTTCTTCCGCAGTGTACACAATGGGCCTTTCCCCGAATGAACTTCTATACGCAGGGTGTCCCGCGTGGAGTGAACTACCTCAAACAAGGCAGGCTCTTCTTAGGCCTCTAAGCGTTTCCTCTCCCAAAACACGCAGTTTTACCCGAAGAACTCTGATTTAGTTGGAGGTGGAACACAAGCAGCTTTTCTCCCACTGTGTACACAGTGGCCTTGCCCGAAAGAGATTCTATACTCAAGGTGTCCCGCGTGGAGTGAAATGCCTAAACCGAGGCAGGCTCTAGTGAGGCCTCCAAGCATTTCCTCTCCCAAAACACGGCAGTTTTACCCGAAGAACTCTGCTTTAGTTCCAGGTGTAACACAAGCAGCATTTCTCCATCAGTGCACACAATGGGCACTTTCCCGAATGAACTTGTTCTTTATGCAGGGTGTCCCGCGTGGAGCGAACTGCCTCAACCATGGCAGGCTCTACTGTGGTCTCTGAGGAATTCCTCTCTGAAAACACGGCACTTTTACCCGAAGAACTCTGCCCTAATTGTAGGTGGAACACAAGCTGCATTTCTCCCACATTGTACACAAAGGGCCCTACCCCGAATGAACTTCTATATATAGGGTGTCCCACGTGCAGTGAACTGCCTCAAGCAAGGCAGGTTGTAGTAAGGACTGTAAGCCTTTCCTCTCCCAAAAGGCGCAGTTTTACCCGAAGAACTCTGCTTTCGTTGCAGGTGGAACACAAGCAACTTTTCTCCCACAGTGTACCCAATGGGCCTTTGCCCGAAAGAACTTCTATACTCAAGGTGTCCCGCGTGGAGTGAAATGCCTAAACCAAGGCAGGCTCTAGTGAGGTCTCTAAGCATTTCCCCTCCCTTAACACGGCAGTTTTACCCAAAGAACTCTGCTTTAGTTGCAGGTGCAACACAAGCAGCATTTCTCCCACTGTGTACTCTTTGGGCTCTGCCACGAATGAACTTCTATATTCAAGGTTTCCCACCTGGAGCGAACTGCCTTAACCAAGGCAGGCGGTAGTGAGGACTGTAAGCATTTCCACTCCCCAATCTCGCAGTTTTAACGAATGAACTCTGCTTTAGTTGCAGGTGGAACACACGCAGGTTTTCTCCCACAGTGTACACAAAGGGCCTTTCCCCGAATGAACGTCTATATGCAGGGGGTCCCGCGTGGAGTGAACTACCTCAACCAAGGGAGGTTCCTCCTATGCCTCTAAGCGTTTCCTCTCCCAAAACACGCAGTTTTACCCGAAGAACTCTGCTTTAGTTGCAGGTGGAACACAAGCAACTTTTCACCCACAGTGTACACAATGGGCTTTTCGCCGAATGAACTTCTACACGCAGGGTTTCCCTCGTGGAGTGAAATGCCTAAACCGAGGCAGGCTCTAGTGAGGCCTCTAAGCATTTCCTCTCCCCAAACACGGCAGTTTTACCCGAAGAACTCTGCTTTAGTTCCAGGTGTAACACAAGCAGCATTTCTCCATCAGTGCACACAATGGGCACTTTCCCGAATGAACTTGTTCTCTATGCAGGGTGTCCCGCGTGGAGCGAACTGCCTCAACCATGGCAGGCTCTACTGTGGTCTCTAAGGAATTTCTCACTGAAAACACGGCACTTTTACCCGAAGAACTCTGCCCTAATTGCAGGTGGAACACAAGCTGCATTTCTCCCACATTGTACACAAAGGGCCCTACCCCGAATGAACTTCTATATATAGGGTGTCCCACGTGCAGTGAACTGCCTCAAGCAAGGCAGGTTGTAGTAAGGACTGTAAGCCTTTCCTCTCCCAAAAGGCGCGGTTTTACCCGAAGAACTCTGCTTTCATTGCAGGTGGAACACAAGCAACTTTTCTCTCGCAGTGTACCCAATGGGCCTTTGCCCGAAAGAACTTCTATACTCAAGGTGTCCCGCGTGGAGTGAAATGCCTAAACAAAGGCAGGCTCTAGTGAGGTCTCTAAGCATTCCCCTCCCAAAACACAGCAGTTTTACCCAAAGAACTCTGCTTTAGTTGCAGGTGGAACACAAGCAGCATTTCTCTCACTGTGTACTCTTTGGGCTCCTCCACGAATGAACTGCTACGTGCAGGGTTTCCCACCTGGAGTGAACTGCCTTAACCAAGGCAGTCTGTAGTGAGGACTGTAAGCATTTCTACTCCCAAAACTCGCCATTTTAACGAATGAACTCTGCGTTAGGTGCAGGTGGAACACAAGCAGCATTTTTCTCACTGTGTACTCTTTGGGCTCCTCCACGAATGAACTGCTTCGTGCAGGGTTTCCCACCTGGAGTGAACTGCCTTAACCAAGGCAGTCTGTAGAGAGGACTGTAAGCATTTCTACTCCCAAAACTCGCCGTTTTAACGAATGAACAATGCGTTAGGTGCAGGTGGAACACAAGCAGGTTTTCTCCCGCAGTGTACACAATGGGCCTTTCCCCGAATGAACTTCTATACGCAGGGTGTCCCGCGTGGAGTGAACTACCTCAAACAAGGCAGGCTCTTCTTAGGCCTCTAAGCGTTTCCTCTCCCAAAACACGCAGTTTTACCCGAAGAACTCTGATTTAGTTGGAGGTGGAACACAAGCAGCTTTTCTCCCACTGTGTACACAGTGGCCTTGCCCGAAAGAGCTTCTATACTCAAGGTGTCCCGCGTGGAGTGAAATGCCTAAACCGAGGCAGGCTCTAGTGAGGCCTCCAAGCATTTCCTCTCCCAAAACACGGCAGTTTTATCCGAAGAACTCTGCTTTAGTTCCAGGTGTAACACAAGCAGCATTTCTCCATCAGTGCACACAATGGGCACTTTCCCGAATGAACTTGTTCTCTATGCAGGGTGTCCCGCGTGGAGCGAACTGCCTCAACCATGGCAGGCTCTACTGTGGTCTCTAAGGAATTCCTCTCTGAAAACACGACACTTTTACCCGAAGAACTCTGCCCTAATTGTAGGTGGAACACAAGCTGCATTTCTCCCACATTGTACACAAAGGGCCCTACCCCGAATGAACTTCTATATATAGGGTGTCCCACGTGCAGTGAACTGCCTCAAGCAAGGCAGGTTGTAGTAAGGACTGTAAGCCTTTCCTCTCCCAAAAGGCGCAGTTTTACCCGAAGAACTCTGCTTTCGTTGCAGGTGGAACACAAGCAACTTTTCTCCCACAGTGTACCCAATGGGCCTTTGCCCGAAAGAACTTCTATACTCAAGGTGTCCCGCGTGGAGTGAAATGCCTAAACCAAGGCAGGCTCTAGTGAGGTCTCTAAGCATTTCCCCTCCCTTAACACGGCAGTTTTACCCAAAGAACTCTGCTTTAGTTGCAGGTGCAACACAAGCAGCATTTCTCCCACTGTGTACTCTTTGGGCTCTGCCACGAATGAACTTCTATATTCAAGGTTTCCCACCTGGAGCGAACTGCCTTAACCAAGGCAGGCGGTAGTGAGGACTGTAAGCATTTCCACTCCCCAAACTCGCAGTTTTAACGAATGAACTCTGCTTTAGTTGCAGGTGGAACACACGCAGGTTTTCTCCCACAGTGTACACAAAGGGCCTTTCCCCGAATGAACGTCTATACGCAGGGGGTCCCGCGTGGAGTGAACTACCTCAACCAAGGGAGGTTCCTCCTATGCCTCTAAGCGTTTCCTCTCCCAAAACACGCAGTTTTACCCGAAGAACTCTGCTTTAGTTGCAGGTGGAACACAAGCAACTTTTCACCCACAGTGTACACAATGGGCTTTTCGCCGAATGAACTTCTACACGCAGGGTTTCCCTCGTGGAGTGAAATGCCTAAACCGAGGCAGGCTCTAGTGAGGCCTCTAAGCATTTCCTCTCCCCAAACACGGCAGTTTTACCCGAAGAACTCTGCTTTAGTTCCAGGTGTAACACAAGCAGCATTTCTCCATCAGTGCACACAATGGGCACTTTCCCGAATGAACTTGTTCTCTATGCAGGGTGTCCCGCGTGGAGCGAACTGCCTCAACCATGGCAGGCTCTACTGTGGTCTCTAAGGAATTTCTCACTGAAAACACGGCACTTTTACCCGAAGAACTCTGCCCTAATTGCAGGTGGAACACAAGCTGCATTTCTCCCACATTGTACACAAAGGGCCCTACCCCGAATGAACTTCTATATATAGGGTGTCCCACGTGCAGTGAACTGCCTCAAGCAAGGCAGGTTGTAGTAAGGACTGTAAGCCTTTCCTCTCCCAAAAGGCGCAGTTTTACCCGAAGAACTCTGCTTTCATTGCAGGTGGAACACAAGCAACTTTTCTCTCGCAGTGTACCCAATGGGCCTTTGCCCGAAAGAACTTCTATACTCAAGGTGTCCGGCGTGGAGTGAAATGCCTAAACCAAGGCAGGCTCTAGTGAGGTCTCTAAGCATACCCCTCCCAAAACACAGCAGTTTTACCCAAAGAACTCTGCTTTAGTTGCAGGTGGAACACAAGCAGCATTTCTCTCACTGTGTACTCTTTGGGCTCCTCCACGAATGAACTGCTACGTGCAGGGTTTCCCACCTGGAGTGAACTGCCTTAACCAAGGCAGTCTGTAGTGAGGACTGTAAGCATTTCTACTCCCAAAACTCGCCATTTTAACGAATGAACTCTGCGTTAGGTGCAGGTGGAATACAAGCAGGTTTTCTTCCGCAGTGTACACAATGGGCCTTTCCCCGAATGAACTTCTATACGCAGGGTGTCCCGCGTGGAGTGAACTACCTCAAACAAGGCAGGCTCTTCTTAGGCCTCTAAGCGTTTCCTCTCCCAAAACACGCAGTTTTACCCGAAGAACTCTGATTTAGTTGGAGGTGGAACACAAGCAGCTTTTCTCCCACTGTGTACACAGTGGCCTTGCCCGAAAGAGATTCTATACTCAAGGTGTCCCGCGTGGAGTGAAATGCCTAAACCGAGGCAGGCTCTAGTGAGGCCTCCAAGCATTTCCTCTCCCAAAACACGGCAGTTTTACCCGAAGAACTCTGCTTTAGTTCCAGGTGTAACACAAGCAGCATTTCTCCATCAGTGCACACAATGGGCACTTTCCCGAATGAACTTGTTCTTTATGCAGGGTGTCCCGCGTGGAGCGAACTGCCTCAACCATGGCAGGCTCTACTGTGGTCTCTGAGGAATTCCTCTCTGAAAACACGGCACTTTTACCCGAAGAACTCTGCCCTAATTGTAGGTGGAACACAAGCTGCATTTCTCCCACATTGTACACAAAGGGCCCTACCCCGAATGAACTTCTATATATAGGGTGTCCCACGTGCAGTGAACTGCCTCAAGCAAGGCAGGTTGTAGTAAGGACTGTAAGCCTTTCCTCTCCCAAAAGGCGCAGTTTTACCCGAAGAACTCTGCTTTCGTTGCAGGTGGAACACAAGCAACTTTTCTCCCACAGTGTACCCAATGGGCCTTTGCCCGAAAGAACTTCTATACTCAAGGTGTCCCGCGTGGAGTGAAATGCCTAAACCAAGGCAGGCTCTAGTGAGGTCTCTAAGCATTTCCCCTCCCTTAACACGGCAGTTTTACCCAAAGAACTCTGCTTTAGTTGCAGGTGCAACACAAGCAGCATTTCTCCCACTGTGTACTCTTTGGGCTCTGCCACGAATGAACTTCTATATTCAAGGTTTCCCACCTGGAGCGAACTGCCTTAACCAAGGCAGGCGGTAGTGAGGACTGTAAGCATTTCCACTCCCCAATCTCGCAGTTTTAACGAATGAACTCTGCTTTAGTTGCAGGTGGAACACACGCAGGTTTTCTCCCACAGTGTACACAAAGGGCCTTTCCCCGAATGAACGTCTATATGCAGGGGGTCCCGCGTGGAGTGAACTACCTCAACCAAGGGAGGTTCCTCCTATGCCTCTAAGCGTTTCCTCTCCCAAAACACGCAGTTTTACCCGAAGAACTCTGCTTTAGTTGCAGGTGGAACACAAGCAACTTTTCACCCACAGTGTACACAATGGGCTTTTCGCCGAATGAACTTCTACACGCAGGGTTTCCCTCGTGGAGTGAAATGCCTAAACCGAGGCAGGCTCTAGTGAGGCCTCTAAGCATTTCCTCTCCCCAAACACGGCAGTTTTACCCGAAGAACTCTGCTTTAGTTCCAGGTGTAACACAAGCAGCATTTCTCCATCAGTGCACACAATGGGCACTTTCCCGAATGAACTTGTTCTCTATGCAGGGTGTCCCGCGTGGAGCGAACTGCCTCAACCATGGCAGGCTCTACTGTGGTCTCTAAGGAATTTCTCACTGAAAACACGGCACTTTTACCCGAAGAACTCTGCCCTAATTGCAGGTGGAACACAAGCTGCATTTCTCCCACATTGTACACAAAGGGCCCTACCCCGAATGAACTTCTATATATAGGGTGTCCCACGTGCAGTGAACTGCCTCAAGCAAGGCAGGTTGTAGTAAGGACTGTAAGCCTTTCCTCTCCCAAAAGGCGCGGTTTTACCCGAAGAACTCTGCTTTCATTGCAGGTGGAACACAAGCAACTTTTCTCTCGCAGTGTACCCAATGGGCCTTTGCCCGAAAGAACTTCTATACTCAAGGTGTCCCGCGTGGAGTGAAATGCCTAAACAAAGGCAGGCTCTAGTGAGGTCTCTAAGCATTCCCCTCCCAAAACACAGCAGTTTTACCCAAAGAACTCTGCTTTAGTTGCAGGTGGAACACAAGCAGCATTTCTCTCACTGTGTACTCTTTGGGCTCCTCCACGAATGAACTGCTACGTGCAGGGTTTCCCACCTGGAGTGAACTGCCTTAACCAAGGCAGTCTGTAGTGAGGACTGTAAGCATTTCTACTCCCAAAACTCGCCATTTTAACGAATGAACTCTGCGTTAGGTGCAGGTGGAACACAAGCAGCATTTTTCTCACTGTGTACTCTTTGGGCTCCTCCACGAATGAACTGCTTCGTGCAGGGTTTCCCACCTGGAGTGAACTGCCTTAACCAAGGCAGTCTGTAGAGAGGACTGTAAGCATTTCTACTCCCAAAACTCGCCGTTTTAACGAATGAACAATGCGTTAGGTGCAGGTGGAACACAAGCAGGTTTTCTCCCGCAGTGTACACAATGGGCCTTTCCCCGAATGAACTTCTATACGCAGGGTGTCCCGCGTGGAGTGAACTACCTCAAACAAGGCAGGCTCTTCTTAGGCCTCTAAGCGTTTCCTCTCCCAAAACACGCAGTTTTACCCGAAGAACTCTGATTTAGTTGGAGGTGGAACACAAGCAGCTTTTCTCCCACTGTGTACACAGTGGCCTTGCCCGAAAGAGCTTCTATACTCAAGGTGTCCCGCGTGGAGTGAAATGCCTAAACCGAGGCAGGCTCTAGTGAGGCCTCCAAGCATTTCCTCTCCCAAAACACGGCAGTTTTATCCGAAGAACTCTGCTTTAGTTCCAGGTGTAACACAAGCAGCATTTCTCCATCAGTGCACACAATGGGCACTTTCCCGAATGAACTTGTTCTCTATGCAGGGTGTCCCGCGTGGAGCGAACTGCCTCAACCATGGCAGGCTCTACTGTGGTCTCTAAGGAATTCCTCTCTGAAAACACGACACTTTTACCCGAAGAACTCTGCCCTAATTGTAGGTGGAACACAAGCTGCATTTCTCCCACATTGTACACAAAGGGCCCTACCCCGAATGAACTTCTATATATAGGGTGTCCCACGTGCAGTGAACTGCCTCAAGCAAGGCAGGTTGTAGTAAGGACTGTAAGCCTTTCCTCTCCCAAAAGGCGCAGTTTTACCCGAAGAACTCTGCTTTCGTTGCAGGTGGAACACAAGCAACTTTTCTCCCACAGTGTACCCAATGGGCCTTTGCCCGAAAGAACTTCTATACTCAAGGTGTCCCGCGTGGAGTGAAATGCCTAAACCAAGGCAGGCTCTAGTGAGGTCTCTAAGCATTTCCCCTCCCTTAACACGGCAGTTTTACCCAAAGAACTCTGCTTTAGTTGCAGGTGCAACACAAGCAGCATTTCTCCCACTGTGTACTCTTTGGGCTCTGCCACGAATGAACTTCTATATTCAAGGTTTCCCACCTGGAGCGAACTGCCTTAACCAAGGCAGGCGGTAGTGAGGACTGTAAGCATTTCCACTCCCCAAACTCGCAGTTTTAACGAATGAACTCTGCTTTAGTTGCAGGTGGAACACACGCAGGTTTTCTCCCACAGTGTACACAAAGGGCCTTTCCCCGAATGAACGTCTATACGCAGGGGGTCCCGCGTGGAGTGAACTACCTCAACCAAGGGAGGTTCCTCCTATGCCTCTAAGCGTTTCCTCTCCCAAAACACGCAGTTTTACCCGAAGAACTCTGCTTTAGTTGCAGGTGGAACACAAGCAACTTTTCACCCACAGTGTACACAATGGGCTTTTCGCCGAATGAACTTCTACACGCAGGGTTTCCCTCGTGGAGTGAAATGCCTAAACCGAGGCAGGCTCTAGTGAGGCCTCTAAGCATTTCCTCTCCCCAAACACGGCAGTTTTACCCGAAGAACTCTGCTTTAGTTCCAGGTGTAACACAAGCAGCATTTCTCCATCAGTGCACACAATGGGCACTTTCCCGAATGAACTTGTTCTCTATGCAGGGTGTCCCGCGTGGAGCGAACTGCCTCAACCATGGCAGGCTCTACTGTGGTCTCTAAGGAATTTCTCACTGAAAACACGGCACTTTTACCCGAAGAACTCTGCCCTAATTGCAGGTGGAACACAAGCTGCATTTCTCCCACATTGTACACAAAGGGCCCTACCCCGAATGAACTTCTATATATAGGGTGTCCCACGTGCAGTGAACTGCCTCAAGCAAGGCAGGTTGTAGTAAGGACTGTAAGCCTTTCCTCTCCCAAAAGGCGCAGTTTTACCCGAAGAACTCTGCTTTCATTGCAGGTGGAACACAAGCAACTTTTCTCTCGCAGTGTACCCAATGGGCCTTTGCCCGAAAGAACTTCTATACTCAAGGTGTCCGGCGTGGAGTGAAATGCCTAAACCAAGGCAGGCTCTAGTGAGGTCTCTAAGCATACCCCTCCCAAAACACAGCAGTTTTACCCAAAGAACTCTGCTTTAGTTGCAGGTGGAACACAAGCAGCATTTCTCTCACTGTGTACTCTTTGGGCTCCTCCACGAATGAACTGCTACGTGCAGGGTTTCCCACCTGGAGTGAACTGCCTTAACCAAGGCAGTCTGTAGTGAGGACTGTAAGCATTTCTACTCCCAAAACTCGCCATTTTAACGAATGAACTCTGCGTTAGGTGCAGGTGGAATACAAGCAGGTTTTCTTCCGCAGTGTACACAATGGGCCTTTCCCCGAATGAACTTCTATACGCAGGGTGTCCCGCGTGGAGTGAACTACCTCAAACAAGGCAGGCTCTTCTTAGGCCTCTAAGCGTTTCCTCTCCCAAAACACGCAGTTTTACCCTAAGAACTCTGATTTAGTTGGAGGTGGAACACAAGCAGCTTTTCTCCCACTGTGTACACAGTGCCCTTGCCCGAAAGAGATTCTATACTCAAGGTGTCCCGCGTGGAGTGAAATGCCTAAACCGAGGCAGGCTCTAGTGAGGCCTCCAAGCATTTCCTCTCCCAAAACACGGCAGTTTTACCCGAAGAACTCTGCTTTAGTTCCAGGTGTAACACAAGCAGCATTTCTCCATCAGTGCACACAATGGGCACTTTCCCGAATGAACTTGTTCTTTATGCAGGGTGTCCCGCGTGGAGCGAACTGCCTCAACCATGGCAGGCTCTACTGTGGTCTCTGAGGAATTCCTCTCTGAAAACACGGCACTTTTACCCGAAGAACTCTGCCCTAATTGTAGGTGGAACACAAGCTGCATTTCTCCCACATTGTACACAAAGGGCCCTACCCCGAATGAACTTCTATATATAGGGTGTCCCACGTGCAGTGAACTGCCTCAAGCAAGGCAGGTTGTAGTAAGGACTGTAAGCCTTTCCTCTCCCAAAAGGCGCAGTTTTACCCGAAGAACTCTGCTTTCGTTGCAGGTGGAACACAAGCAACTTTTCTCCCACAGTGTACCCAATGGGCCTTTGCCCGAAAGAACTTCTATACTCAAGGTGTCCCGCGTGGAGTGAAATGCCTAAACCAAGGCAGGCTCTAGTGAGGTCTCTAAGCATTTCCCCTCCCTAAACACGGCAGTTTTACCCAAAGAACTCTGCTTTAGTTGCAGGTGCAACACAAGCAGCATTTCTCCCACTGTGTACTCTTTGGGCTCTGCCACGAATGAACTTCTATATTCAAGGTTTCCCACCTGGAGCGAACTGCCTTAACCAAGGCAGGCGGTAGTGAGGACTGTAAGCATTTCCACTCCCCAATCTCGCAGTTTTAACGAATGAACTCTGCTTTAGTTGCAGGTGGAACACACGCAGGTTTTCTCCCACAGTGTACACAAAGGGCCTTTCCCCGAATGAACGTCTATACGCAGGGGGTCCCGCGTGGAGTGAACTACCTCAACCAAGGGAGGTTCCTCCTATGCCTCTAAGCGTTTCCTCTCCCAAAACACGCAGTTTTACCCGAAGAACTCTGCTTTAGTTGCAGGTGGAACACAAGCAACTTTTCACCCACAGTGTACACAATGGGCTTTTCGCCGAATGAACTTCTACACGCAGGGTTTCCCTCGTGGAGTGAAATGCCTAAACCGAGGCAGGCTCTAGTGAGGCCTCTAAGCATTTCCTCTCCCCAAACACGGCAGTTTTACCCGAAGAACTCTGCTTTAGTTCCAGGTGTAACACAAGCAGCATTTCTCCATCAGTGCACACAATGGGCACTTTCCCGAATGAACTTGTTCTCTATGCAGGGTGTCCCGCGTGGAGCGAACTGCCTCAACCATGGCAGGCTCTACTGTGGTCTCTAAGGAATTTCTCACTGAAAACACGGCACTTTTACCCGAAGAACTCTGCCCTAATTGCAGGTGGAACACAAGCTGCATTTCTCCCACATTGTACACAAAGGGCCCTACCCCGAATGAACTTCTATATATAGGGTGTCCCACGTGCAGTGAACTGCCTCAAGCAAGGCAGGTTGTAGTAAGGACTGTAAGCCTTTCCTCTCCCAAAAGGCGCAGTTTTACCCGAAGAACTCTGCTTTCATTGCAGGTGGAACACAAGCAACTTTTCTCTCGCAGTGTACCCAATGGGCCTTTGCCCGAAAGAACTTCTATACTCAAGGTGTCCCGCGTGGAGTGAAATGCCTAAACCAAGGCAGGCTCTAGTGAGGTCTCTAAGCATTCCCCTCCCAAAACACAGCAGTTTTACCCAAAGAACTCTGCTTTAGTTGCAGGTGGAACACAAGCAGCATTTCTCTCACTGTGTACTCTTTGGGCTCCTCCACGAATGAACTGCTACGTGCAGGGTTTCCCACCTGGAGTGAACTGCCTTAACCAAGGCAGTCTGTAGTGAGGACTGTAAGCATTTCTACTCCCAAAACTCGCCATTTTAACGAATGAACTCTGCGTTAGGTGCAGGTGGAAGACAAGCAGGTTTTCTTCCGCAGTGTACACAATGGGCCTTTCCCCGAATGAACTTCTATACGCAGGGTGTCCCGCGTGGAGTGAACTACCTCAAACAAGGCAGGCTCTTCTTAGGCCTCTAAGTGTTTCCTCTCCCAAAACACGCAGTTTTACCCTAAGAACTCTGATTTAGTTGGAGGTGGGACACAAGCAGCTTTTCTCCCACTGTGTACACAGTGGCCTTGCCCGAAAGAGCTTCTATACTCAAGGTGTCCCGCGTGGAGTGAAATGCCTAAACCGAGGCAGGCTCTAGTGAGGCCTCCAAGCATTTCCTCTCCCAAAACACGGCAGTTTTACCCGAAGAACTCTGCTTTAGTTCCAGGTGTAACACAAGCAGCATTTCTCCATCAGTGCACACAATGGGCACTTTCCCGAATGAACTTGTTCTCTATGCAGGGTGTCCCGCGTGGAGCGAACTGCCTCAACCATGGCAGGCTCTACTGTGGTCTCTAAGGAATTCCTCTCTGAAAACACGGCACTTTTACCCGAAGAACTCTGCCCTAATTGTAGGTGGAACACAAGCTGCATTTCTCCCACATTGTACACAAAGGGCCCTACCCCGAATGAACTTCTATATATAGGGTGTCCCACGTGCAGTGAACTGCCTCAAGCAAGGCAGGTTGTAGTAAGGACTGTAAGCCTTTCCTCTCCCAAAAGGCGCAGTTTTACCCGAAGAACTCTGCTTTCGTTGCAGGTGGAACACAATCAACTTTTCTCCCACAGTGTACCCAATGGGCCTTTGCCCGAAAGAACTTCTATACTCAAGGTGTCCCGCGTGGAGTGAAATGCCTAAACCAAGGCAGGCTCTAGTGAGGTCTCTAAGCATTTCCCCTCCCTAAACACGGCAGTTTTACCCAAAGAACTCTGCTTTAGTTGCAGGTGCAACACAAGCAGCATTTCTCCCACTGTGTACTCTTTGGGCTCTGCCACGAATGAACTTCTATATTCAAGGTTTCCCACCTGGAGCGAACTGCCTTAACCAAGGCAGGCGGTAGTGAGGACTGTAAGCATTTCCACTCCCCAAACTCGCAGTTTTAATGAATGAACTCTGCTTTAGTTGCAGGTGGAACACACGCAGGTTTTCTCCCACAGTGTACACAAAGGGCCTTTCCCCGAATGAACGTCTATACGCAGGGGGTCCCGCGTGGAGTGAACTACCTCAACCAAGGGAGGTTCCTCCTATGCCTCTAAGCGTTTCCTCTCCCAAAACACGCAGTTTTACCCGAAGAACTCTGCTTTAGTTGCAGGTGGAACACAAGCAACTTTTCACCCACAGTGTACACAATGGGCTTTTCGCCGAATGAACTTCTACACGCAGGGTTTCCCTCGTGGAGTGAAATGCCTAAACCGAGGCAGGCTCTAGTGAGGCCTCTAAGCATTTCCTCTCCCCAAACACGGCAGTTTTACCCGAAGAACTCTGCTTTAGTTCCAGGTGTAACACAAGCAGCATTTCTCCATCAGTGCGCACAATGGGCACTTTCCCGAATGAACTTGTTCTCTATGCAGGGTGTCCCGCGTGGAGCGAACTGCCTCAACCATGGCAGGCTCTACTGTGGTCTCTAAGGAATTTCTCACTGAAAACACGGCACTTTTACCCGAAGAACTCTGCCCTAATTGCAGGTGGAACACAAGCTGCATTTCTCCCACATTGTACACAAAGGGCCCTACCCCGAATGAACTTCTATATATAGGGTGTCCCACGTGCAGTGAACTGCCTCAAGCAAGGCAGGTTGTAGTAAGGACTGTAAGCCTTTCCTCTCCCAAAAGGCGCAGTTTTACCCGAAGAACTCTGCTTTCATTGCAGGTGGAACACAAGCAACTTTTCTCTCGCAGTGTACCCAATGGGCCTTTGCCCGAAAGAACTTCTATACTCAAGGTGTCCGGCGTGGAGTGAAATGCCTAAACCAAGGCAGGCTCTAGTGAGGTCTCTAAGCATTCCCCTCCCAAAACACAGCAGTTTTACCAAAAGAACTCTGCTTTAGTTGCAGGTGGAACACAAGCAGCATTTCTCTCACTGTGTACTCTTTGGGCTCCTCCACGAATGAACTGCTACGTGCAGGGTTTCCCACCTGGAGTGAACTGCCTTAACCAAGGCAGTCTGTAGTGAGGACTGTAAGCATTTCTACTCCCAAAACTCGCCGTTTTAACGAATGAACTCTGCGTTAGGTGCAGGTGGAACACAAGCAGGTTTTCTCCCGCAGTGTACACAATGGGCCTTTCCCCGAATGAACTTCTATACGCAGGGTGTCCCGCGTGGAGTGAACTACCTCAAACAAGGCAGGCTCTTCTTAGGCCTCTAAGCGTTTCCTCTCCCAAAACACGCAGTTTTACCCGAAGAACTCTGATTTAGTTGGAGGTGGAACACAAGCAGCTTTTCTCCCACTGTGTACACAGTGGCCTTGCCCGAAAGAGATTCTATACTCAAGGTGTCCCGCGTGGAGTGAAATGCCTAAACCGAGGCAGGCTCTAGTGAGGCCTCCAAGCATTTCCTCTCCCAAAACACTGCAGTTTTACCCGAAGAACTCTGCTTTAGTTCCAGGTGTAACACAAGCAGCATTTCTCCATCAGTGCACACAATGGGCACTTTCCCGAATGAACTTGTTCTCTATGCAGGGTGTCCCGCGTGGAGCGAACTGCCTCAACCATGGCAGGCTCTACTGTGGTCTCTAAGGAATTCCTCTCTGAAAACACGGCACTTTTACCCGAAGAACTCTGCCCTAATTGTAGGTGGAACACAAGCTGCATTTCTCCCACATTGTACACAAAGGGCCCTACCCCGAATGAACTTCTATATATAGGGTGTCCCACGTGCAGTGAACTGCCTCAAGCAAGGCAGGTTGTAGTAAGGACTGTAAGCCTTTCCTCTCCCAAAAGGCGCAGTTTTACCCGAAGAACTCTGCTTTCGTTGCAGGTGGAACACAAGCAACTTTTCTCCCACAGTGTACCCAATGGGCCTTTGCCCGAAAGAACTTCTATACTCAAGGTGTCCCGCGTGGAGTGAAATGCCTAAACCAAGGCAGGCTCTAGTGAGGTCTCTAAGCATTTCCCCTCCCTAAACACGGCAGTTTTACCCAAAGAACTCTGCTTTAGTTGCAGGTGCAACACAAGCAGCATTTCTCCCACTGTGTACTCTTTGGGCTCTGCCACGAATGAACTTCTATATTCAAGGTTTCCCACCTGGAGCGAACTGCCTTAACCAAGGCAGGCGGTAGTGAGGACTGTAAGCATTTCCACTCCCCAAACTCGCAGTTTTAACGAATGAACTCTGCTTTAGTTGCAGGTGGAACACACGCAGGTTTTCTCCCACAGTGTACACAAAGGGCCTTTCCCCGAATGAACGTCTATACGCAGGGGGTCCCACGTGGAGTGAACTACCTCAACCAAGGGAGGTTCCTCCTATGCCTCTAAGCGTTTCCTCTCCCAAAACACGCAGTTTTACCCGAAGAACTCTGCTTTAGTTGCAGGTGGAACACAAGCAACTTTTCACCCACAGTGTACACAATGGGCTTTTCGCCGAATGAACTTCTACACGCAGGGTTTCCCTCGTGGAGTGAAATGCCTAAACCGAGGCAGGCTCTAGTGAGGCCTCTAAGCATTTCCTCTCCCCAAACACGGCAGTTTTACCCGAAGAACTCTGCTTTAGTTCCAGGTGTAGCACAAGCAGCATTTCTCCATCAGTGCACACAATGGGCACTTTCCCGAATGAACTTGTTCTCTATGCAGGGTGTCCCGCGTGGAGCGAACTGCCTCAACCATGGCAGGCTCTACTGTGGTCTCTAAGGAATTTCTCACTGAAAACACGGCACTTTTACCCAAAGAACTCTGCCCTAATTGTAGGTGGAACACAAGCTGCATTTCTCCCACATTGTACACAAAGGGCCCTACCCCGAATGAACTTCTATATATAGGGTGTCCCACGTGCAGTGAACTGCCTCAAGCAAGGCAGGTTGTAGTAAGGACTGTAAGCCTTTCCTCTCCCAAAAGGCGCAGTTTTACCCGAAGAACTCTGCTTTCGTTGCAGGTGGAACACAAGCAACTTTTCTCCCACAGTGTACCCAATGGGCCTTTGCCCGAAAGAACTTCTATACTCAAGGTGTCCCGCGTGGAGTGAAATGCCTAAACCAAGGCAGGCTCTAGTGAGGTCTCTAAGCATTCCCCTCCCAAAACACAGCAGTTTTACCCAAAGAACTCTGCTTTAGTTGCAGGTGGAACACAAGCAGCATTTCTCTCACTGTGTACTCTTTGGGCTCCTCCACGAATGAACTGCTACATGCAGGGTTTCCCACCTGGAGTGAACTGCCTTAACCAAGGCAGTCTGTAGTGAGGACTGTAAGCATTTCTACTCCCCAAACTCGCCGTTTTAACGAATGAACTCTGCGTTAGGTGCAGGTGGAACACAAGCAGGTTTTCTCCCGCAGTGTACACAATGGGCCTTTCCCCGAATGAACTTCTATACGCAGGGTGTCCCGCGTGGAGTGAACTACCTCAAACAAGGCAGGCTCTTCTTAGGCCTCTAAGCGTTTCCTCTCCCAAAACACGCAGTTTTACCCGAAGAACTCTGATTTAGTTGGAGGTGGAACACAAGCAGCTTTTCTCCCACTGTGTACACAGTGGCCTTGCCCGAAAGAGCTTCTATACTCAAGGTGTCCCGCGTGGAGTGAAATGCCTAAACCGAGGCAGGCTCTAGTGAGGCCTCCAAGCATTTCCTCTCCCAAAACACGGCAGTTTTACCCGAAGAACTCTGCTTTAGTTCCAGGTGTAACACAAGCAGCATTTCTCCATCAGTGCACACAATGGGCACTTTCCCGAATGAACTTGTTCTCTATGCAGGGTGTCCCGCGTGGAGCGAACTGCCTCAACCATGGCAGGCTCTACTGTGGTCTCTAAGGAATTCCTCTCTGAAAACACGGCACTTTTACCCGAAGAACTCTGCCCTAATTGTAGGTGGAACACAAGCTGCATTTCTCCCACATTGTACACAAAGGGCCCTACCCCGAATGAACTTCTATATATAGGGTGTCCCACGTGCAGTGAACTGCCTCAAGCAAGGCAGGTTGTAGTAAGGACTGTAAGCCTTTCCTCTCCCAAAAGGCGCAGTTTTACCCGAAGAACTCTGCTTTCGTTGCAGGTGGAACACAAGCAACTTTTCTCCCACAGTGTACCCAATGGGCCTTTGCCCGAAAGAACTTCTATACTCAAGGTGTCCCGCGTGGAGTGAAATGCCTAAACCAAGGCAGGCTCTAGTGAGGTCTCTAAGCATTTCCCCTCCCTAAACACGGCAGTTTTACCCAAAGAACTCTGCTTTAGTTGCAGGTGCAACACAAGCAGCATTTCTCCCACTGTGTACTCTTTGGGCTCTGCCACGAATGAACTTCTATATTCAAGGTTTCCCACCTGGAGCGAACTGCCTTAACCAAGGCAGGCGGTAGTGAGGACTGTAAGCATTTCCACTCCCCAAACTCGCAGTTTTAATGAATGAACTCTGCTTTAGTTGCAGGTGGAACACACGCAGGTTTTCTCCCACAGTGTACACAAAGGGCCTTTCCCCGAATGAACGTCTATACGCAGGGGGTCCCGCGTGGAGTGAACTACCTCAACCAAGGGAGGTTCCTCCTATGCCTCTAAGCGTTTCCTCTCCCAAAACACGCAGTTTTACCCGAAGAACTCTGCTTTAGTTGCAGGTGGAACACAAGCAACTTTTCACCCACAGTGTACACAATGGGCTTTTCGCCGAATGAACTTCTACACGCAGGGTTTCCCTCGTGGAGTGAAATGCCTAAACCGAGGCAGGCTCTAGTGAGGCCTCTAAGCATTTCCTCTCCCCAAACACGGCAGTTTTACCCGAAGAACTCTGCTTTAGTTCCAGGTGTAACACAAGCAGCATTTCTCCATCAGTGCGCACAATGGGCACTTTCCCGAATGAACTTGTTCTCTATGCAGGGTGTCCCGCGTGGAGCGAACTGCCTCAACCATGTCAGGCTCTACTGTGGTCTCTAAGGAATTTCTCACTGAAAACACGGCACTTTTACCCGAAGAACTCTGCCCTAATTGCAGGTGGAACACAAGCTGCATTTCTCCCACATTGTACACAAAGGGCCCTACCCCGAATGAACTTCTATATATAGGGTGTCCCACGTGCAGTGAACTGCCTCAAGCAAGGCAGGTTGTAGTAAGGACTGTAAGCCTTTCCTCTCCCAAAAGGCGCAGTTTTACCCGAAGAACTCTGCTTTCATTGCAGGTGGAACACAAGCAACTTTTCTCTCGCAGTGTACCCAATGGGCCTTTGCCCGAAAGAACTTCTATACTCAAGGTGTCCGGCGTGGAGTGAAATGCCTAAACCAAGGCAGGCTCTAGTGAGGTCTCTAAGCATTCCCCTCCCAAAACACAGCAGTTTTACCCAAAGAACTCTGCTTTAGTTGCAGGTGGAACACAAGCAGCATTTCTCTCACTGTGTACTCTTTGGGCTCCTCCACGAATGAACTGCTACGTGCAGGGTTTCCCACCTGGAGTGAACTGCCTTAACCAAGGCAGTCTGTAGTGAGGACTGTAAGCATTTCTACTCCCAAAACTCGCCGTTTTAACGAATGAACTCTGCGTTAGGTGCAGGTGGAACACAAGCAGGTTTTCTCCCGCAGTGTACACAATGGGCCTTTCCCCGAATGAACTTCTATACGCAGGGTGTCCCGCGTGGAGTGAACTACCTCAAACAAGGCAGGCTCTTCTTAGGCCTCTAAGCGTTTCCTCTCCCAAAACACGCAGTTTTACCCGAAGAACTCTGATTTAGTTGGAGGTGGAACACAAGCAGCTTTTCTCCCACTGTGTACACAGTGGCCTTGCCCGAAAGAGATTCTATACTCAAGGTGTCCCGCGTGGAGTGAAATGCCTAAACCGAGGCAGGCTCTAGTGAGGCCTCCAAGCATTTCCTCTCCCAAAACACTGCAGTTTTACCCGAAGAACTCTGCTTTAGTTCCAGGTGTAACACAAGCAGCATTTCTCCATCAGTGCACACAATGGGCACTTTCCCGAATGAACCTGTTCTCTATGCAGGGTGTCCCGCGTGGAGCGAACTGCCTCAACCATGGCAGGCTCTACTGTGGTCTCTAAGGAATTCCTCTCTGAAAACACGGCACTTTTACCCGAAGAACTCTGCCCTAATTGTAGGTGGAACACAAGCTGCATTTCTCCCACATTGTACACAAAGGGCCCTACCCCGAATGAACTTCTATATATAGGGTGTCCCACGTGCAGTGAACTGCCTCAAGCAAGGCAGGTTGTAGTAAGGACTGTAAGCCTTTCCTCTCCCAAAAGGCGCAGTTTTACCCGAAGAACTCTGCTTTCGTTGCAGGTGGAACACAAGCAACTTTTCTCCCACAGTGTACCCAATGGGCCTTTGCCCGAAAGAACTTCTATACTCAAGGTGTCCCGCGTGGAGTGAAATGCCTAAACCAAGGCAGGCTCTAGTGAGGTCTCTAAGCATTTCCCCTCCCTAAACACGGCAGTTTTACCCAAAGAACTCTGCTTTAGTTGCAGGTGCAACACAAGCAGCATTTCTCCCACTGTGTACTCTTTGGGCTCTGCCACGAATGAACTTCTATATTCAAGGTTTCCCACCTGGAGCGAACTGCCTTAACCAAGGCAGGCGGTAGTGAGGACTGTAAGCATTTCCACTCCCCAAACTCGCAGTTTTAACGAATGAACTCTGCTTTAGTTGCAGGTGGAACACACGCAGGTTTTCTCCCACAGTGTACACAAAGGGCCTTTCCCCGAATGAACGTCTATACGCAGGGGGTCCCACGTGGAGTGAACTACCTCAACCAAGGGAGGTTCCTCCTATGCCTCTAAGCGTTTCCTCTCCCAAAACACGCAGTTTTACCCGAAGAACTCTGCTTTAGTTGCAGGTGGAACACAAGCAACTTTTCACCCACAGTGTACACAATGGGCTTTTCGCCGAATGAACTTCTACACGCAGGGTTTCCCTCGTGGAGTGAAATGCCTAAACCGAGGCAGGCTCTAGTGAGGCCTCTAAGCATTTCCTCTCCCCAAACACGGCAGTTTTACCCGAAGAACTCTGCTTTAGTTCCAGGTGTAGCACAAGCAGCATTTCTCCATCAGTGCACACAATGGGCACTTTCCCGAATGAACTTGTTCTCTATGCAGGGTGTCCCGCGTGGAGCGAACTGCCTCAACCATGGCAGGCTCTACTGTGGTCTCTAAGGAATTTCTCACTGAAAACACGGCACTTTTACCCAAAGAACTCTGCCCTAATTGTAGGTGGAACACAAGCTGCATTTCTCCCACATTGTACACAAAGGGCCCTACCCCGAATGAACTTCTATATATAGGGTGTCCCACGTGCAGTGAACTGCCTCAAGCAAGGCAGGTTGTAGTAAGGACTGTAAGCCTTTCCTCTCCCAAAAGGCGCAGTTTTACCCGAAGAACTCTGCTTTCGTTGCAGGTGGAACACAAGCAACTTTTCTCCCACAGTGTACCCAATGGGCCTTTGCCCGAAAGAACTTCTATACTCAAGGTGTCCCGCGTGGAGTGAAATGCCTAAACCAAGGCAGGCTCTAGTGAGGTCTCTAAGCATTCCCCTCCCAAAACACAGCAGTTTTACCCAAAGAACTCTGCTTTAGTTGCAGGTGGAACACAAGCAGCATTTCTCTCACTGTGTACTCTTTGGGCTCCTCCACGAATGAACTGCTACATGCAGGGTTTCCCACCTGGAGTGAACTGCCTTAACCAAGGCAGTCTGTAGTGAGGACTGTAAGCATTTCTACTCCCCAAACTCGCCGTTTTAACGAATGAACTCTGCGTTAGGTGCAGGTGGAACACAAGCAGGTTTTCTCCCGCAGTGTACACAATGGGCCTTTCCCCGAATGAACTTCTATACGCAGGGTGTCCCGCGTGGAGTGAACTACCTCAAACAAGGCAGGCTCTTCTTAGGCCTCTAAGCGTTTCCTCTCCCAAAACACGCAGTTTTACCCGAAGAACTCTGATTTAGTTGGAGGTGGAACACAAGCAGCTTTTCTCCCACTGTGTACACAGTGGCCTTGCCCGAAAGAGCTTCTATACTCAAGGTGTCCCGCGTGGAGTGAAATGCCTAAACCGAGGCAGGCTCTAGTGAGGCCTCTAAGCATTTCCTCTCCCCAAACACGGCAGTTTTACCCGAAGAACTCTGCTTTAGTTCCAGGTGTAACACAAGCAGCATTTCTCCATCAGTGCACACAATGGGCACTTTCCCGAATGAACTTGTTCTCTATGCAGGGTGTCCCGCGTGGAGCGAACTGCCTCAACCATGGCAGGCTCTACTGTGGTCTCTAAGGAATTCCTCTCTGAAAACACGGCACTTTTACCCGAAGAACTCTGCCCTAATTGTAGGTGGAACACAAGCTGCATTTCTCCCACATTGTACACAAAGGGCCCTACCCCGAATGAACTTCTATATATAGGGTGTCCCACGTGCAGTGAACTGCCTCAAGCAAGGCAGGTTGTAGTAAGGACTGTAAGCCTTTCCTCTCCCAAAAGGCGCAGTTTTACCCGAAGAACTCTGCTTTCGTTGCAGGTGGAACACAAGCAACTTTTCTCCCACAGTGTACCCAATGGGCCTTTGCCCGAAAGAACTTCTATACTCAAGGTGTCCCGCGTGGAGTGAAATGCCTAAACCAAGGCAGGCTCTAGTGAGGTCTCTAAGCATTCCCCTCCCAAAACACAGCAGTTTTACCCAAAGAACTCTGCTTTAGTTGCAGGTGGAACACAAGCAGCATTTCTCTCACTGTGTACTCTTTGGGCTCCTCCACGAATGAACTGCTACGTGCAGGGTTTCCCACCTGGAGTGAACTGCCTTAACCAAGGCAGTCTGTAGTGAGGACTGTAAGCATTTCTACTCCCAAAACTCGCCGTTTTAACGAATGAACTCTGCGTTAGGTGCAGGTGGAACACAAGCAGGTTTTCTCCCGCAGTGTACACAATGGGCCTTTCCCCGAATGAACTTCTATACGCAGGGTGTCCCGCGTGGAGTGAACTACCTCAAACAAGGCAGGCTCTTCTTAGGCCTCTAAGCGTTTCCTCTCCCAAAACACGCAGTTTTACCCGAAGAACTCTGATTTAGTTGGAGGTGGAACACAAGCAGCTTTTCTCCCACTGTGTACACAGTGGCCTTGCCCGAAAGAGCTTCTATACTCAAGGTGTCCCGCGTGGAGTGAAATGCCTAAACCGAGGCAGGCTCTAGTGAGGCCTCCAAGCATTTCCTCTCCCAAAACACGGCAGTTTTACCCGAAGAACTCTGCTTTAGTTCCAGGTGTAACACAAGCAGCATTTCTCCATCAGTGCACACAATGGGCACTTTCCCGAATGAACTTGTTCTCTATGCAGGGTGTCCCGCGTGGAGCGAACTGCCTCAACCATGGCAGGCTCTACTGTGGTCTCTAAGGAATTCCTCTCTGGAAACACGGCACTTTTACCCGAAGAACTCTGCCCTAATTGTAGGTGGAACACAAGCTGCATTTCTCCCACATTGTACACAAAGGGCCCTACCCCGAATGAACTTCTATATATAGGGTGTCCCACGTGCAGTGAACTGCCTCAAGCAAGGCAGGTTGTAGTAAGGACTGTAAGCCTTTCCTCTCCCAAAAGGCGCAGTTTTACCCGAAGAACTCTGCTTTCGTTGCAGGTGGAACACAAGCAACTTTTCTCCCACAGTGTACCCAATGGGCCTTTGCCCGAAAGAACTTCTATACTCAAGGTGTCCCGCGTGGAGTGAAATGCCTAAACCAAGGCAGGCTCTAGTGAGGTCTCTAAGCATTCCCCTCCCAAAACACAGCAGTTTTACCCAAAGAACTCTGCTTTAGTTGCAGGTGGAACACAAGCAGCATTTCTCTCACTGTGTACTCTTTGGGCTCCTCCACGAATGAACTGCTACGTGCAGGGTTTCCCACCTGGAGTGAACTGCCTTAACCAAGGCAGTCTGTAGTGAGGACTGTAAGCATTTCTACTCCCAAAACTCGCCGTTTTAACGAATGAACTCTGCGTTAGGTGCAGGTGGAACACAAGCAGGTTTTCTCCCGCAGTGTACACAATGGGCCTTTCCCCGAATGAACTTCTATACGCAGGGTGTCCCGCGTGGAGTGAACTACCTCAAACAAGGCAGGCTCTTCTTAGGCCTCTAAGCGTTTCCTCTCCCAAAACACGCAGTTTTACCCGAAGAACTCTGATTTAGTTGGAGGTGGAACACAAGCAGCTTTTCTCCCACTGTGTACACAGTGGCCTTGCCCGAAAGAGATTCTATACTCAAGGTGTCCCGCGTGGAGTGAAATGCCTAAACCGAGGCAGGCTCTAGTGAGGCCTCCAAGCATTTCCTCTCCCAAAACACGGCAGTTTTACCCGAAGAACTCTGCTTTAGTTCCAGGTGTAACACAAGCAGCATTTCTCCATCAGTGCACACAATGGGCACTTTCCCGAATGAACTTGTTCTCTATGCAGGGTGTCCCGCGTGGAGCGAACTGCCTCAACCATGGCAGGCTCTACTGTGGTCTCTAAGGAATTCCTCTCTGGAAACACGGCACTTTTACCCGAAGAACTCTGCCCTAATTGTAGGTGGAACACAAGCTGCATTTCTCCCACATTGTACACAAAGGGCCCTACCCCGAATGAACTTCTATATATAGGGTGTCCCACGTGCAGTGAACTGCCTCAAGCAAGGCAGGTTGTAGTAAGGACTGTAAGCCTTTCCTCTCCCAAAAGGCGCAGTTTTACCCGAAGAACTCTGCTTTCGTTGCAGGTGGAACACAAGCAACTTTTCTCCCACAGTGTACCCAATGGGCCTTTGCCCGAAAGAACTTCTATACTCAAGGTGTCCCGCGTGGAGTGAAATGCCTAAACCAAGGCAGGCTCTAGTGAGGTCTCTAAGCATTTCCCCTCCCTAAACACGGCAGTTTTACCCAAAGAACTCTGCTTTAGTTGCAGGTGCAACACAAGCAGCATTTCTCCCACTGTGTACTCTTTGGGCTCTGCCACGAATGAACTTCTATATTCAAGGTTTCCCACCTGGAGCGAACTGCCTTAACCAAGGCAGGCGGTAGTGAGGACTGTAAGCATTTCCACTCCCCAATCTCGCAGTTTTAACGAATGAACTCTGCTTTAGTTGCAGGTGGAACACACGCAGGTTTTCTCCCACAGTGTACACAAAGGGCCTTTCCCCGAATGAACGTCTATACGCAGGGGGTCCCGCGTGGAGTGAACTACCTCAACCAAGGGAGGTTCCTCCTATGCCTCTAAGCGTTTCCTCTCCCAAAACACGCAGTTTTACCCGAAGAACTCTGCTTTAGTTGCAGGTGGAACACAAGCAACTTTTCACCCACAGTGTACACAATGGGCTTTTCGCCGAATGAACTTCTACACGCAGGGTTTCCCTCGTGGAGTGAAATGCCTAAACCGAGGCAGGCTCTAGTGAGGCCTCTAAGCATTTCCTCTCCCCAAACACGGCAGTTTTACCCGAAGAACTCTGCTTTAGTTCCAGGTGTAACACAAGCAGCATTTCTCCATCAGTGCACACAATGGGCACTTTCCCGAATGAACTTGTTCTCTATGCAGGGTGTCCCGCGTGGAGCGAACTGCCTCAACCATGGCAGGCTCTACTGTGGTCTCTAAGGAATTCCTCTCTGAAAACACGGCACTTTTACCCGAAGAACTCTGCCCTAATTGTAGGTGGAACACAAGCTGCATTTCTCCCACATTGTACACAAAGGGCCCTACCCCGAATGAACTTCTATATATAGGGTGTCCCACGTGCAGTGAACTGCCTCAAGCAAGGCAGGTTGTAGTAAGGACTGTAAGCCTTTCCTCTCCCAAAAGGCGCAGTTTTACCCGAAGAACTCTGCTTTCGTTGCAGGTGGAACACAAGCAACTTTTCTCCCACAGTGTACCCAATGGGCCTTTGCCCGAAAGAACTTCTATACTCAAGGTGTCCCGCGTGGAGTGAAATGCCTAAACCAAGGCAGGCTCTAGTGAGGTCTCTAAGCATTTCCCCTCCCTAAACACGGCAGTTTTACCCAAAGAACTCTGCTTTAGTTGCAGGTGCAACACAAGCAGCATTTCTCCCACTGTGTACTCTTTGGGCTCTGCCACGAATGAACTTCTATATTCAAGGTTTCCCACCTGGAGCGAACTGCCTTAACCAAGGCAGGCGGTAGTGAGGACTGTAAGCATTTCCACTCCCCAATCTCGCAGTTTTAACGAATGAACTCTGCTTTAGTTGCAGGTGGAACACACGCAGGTTTTCTCCCACAGTGTACACAAAGGGCCTTTCCCCGAATGAACGTCTATACGCAGGGGGTCCCGCGTGGAGTGAACTACCTCAACCAAGGGAGGTTCCTCCTATGCCTCTAAGCGTTTCCTCTCCCAAAACACGCAGTTTTACCCGAAGAACTCTGCTTTAGTTGCAGGTGGAACACAAGCAACTTTTCACCCACAGTGTACACAATGGGCTTTTCGCCGAATGAACTTCTACACGCAGGGTTTCCCTCGTGGAGTGAAATGCCTAAACCGAGGCAGGCTCTAGTGAGGCCTCTAAGCATTTCCTCTCCCCAAACACGGCAGTTTTACCCGAAGAACTCTGCTTTAGTTCCAGGTGTAACACAAGCAGCATTTCTCCATCAGTGCACACAATGGGCACTTTCCCGAATGAACTTGTTCTCTATGCAGGGTGTCCCGCGTGGAGCGAACTGCCTCAACCATGGCAGGCTCTACTGTGGTCTCTAAGGAATTTCTCACTGAAAACACGGCACTTTTACCCGAAGAACTCTGCCCTAATTGCAGGTGGAACACAAGCTGCATTTCTCCCACATTGTACACAAAGGGCCCTACCCCGAATGAACTTCTATATATAGGGTGTCCCACGTGCAGTGAACTGCCTCAAGCAAGGCAGGTTGTAGTAAGGACTGTAAGCCTTTCCTCTCCCAAAAGGCGCAGTTTTACCCGAAGAACTCTGCTTTCATTGCAGGTGGAACACAAGCAACTTTTCTCTCGCAGTGTACCCAATGGGCCTTTGCCCGAAAGAACTTCTATACTCAAGGTGTCCCGCGTGGAGTGAAATGCCTAAACCAAGGCAGGCTCTAGTGAGGTCTCTAAGCATTCCCCTCCCAAAACACAGCAGTTTTACCCAAAGAACTCTGCTTTAGTTGCAGGTGGAACACAAGCAGCATTTCTCTCACTGTGTACTCTTTGGGCTCCTCCACGAATGAACTGCTACGTGCAGGGTTTCCCACCTGGAGTGAACTGCCTTAACCAAGGCAGTCTGTAGTGAGGACTGTAAGCATTTCTACTCCCAAAACTCGCCATTTTAACGAATGAACTCTGCGTTAGGTGCAGGTGGAATACAAGCAGGTTTTCTCCCACAGTGTACACAATGGGCCTTTCCCCGAATGAACTTCTATACGCAGGGTGTCCCGCGTGGAGTGAACTACCTCAAACAAGGCAGGCTCTTCTTAGGCCTCTAAGTGTTTCCTCTCCCAAAACACGCAGTTTTACCCGAAGAACTCTGATTTAGTTGGAGGTGGGACACAAGCAGCTTTTCTCCCACTGTGTACACAGTGGCCTTGCCCGAAAGAGCTTCTATACTCAAGGTGTCCCGCGTGGAGTGAAATGCCTAAACCGAGGCAGGCTCTAGTGAGGCCTCCAAGCATTTCCTCTCCCAAAACACGGCAGTTTTACCCGAAGAACTCTGCTTTAGTTCCAGGTGTAACACAAGCAGCATTTCTCCATCAGTGCACACAATGGGCACTTTCCCGAATGAACTTGTTCTCTATGCAGGGTGTCCCGCGTGGAGCGAACTGCCTCAACCATGGCAGGCTCTACTGTGGTCTCTAAGGAATTCCTCTCTGAAAACACGGCACTTTTACCCGAAGAACTCTGCCCTAATTGTAGGTGGAACACAAGCTGCATTTCTCCCACATTGTACACAAAGGGCCCTACCCCGAATGAACTTCTATATATAGGGTGTCCCACGTGCAGTGAACTGCCTCAAGCAAGGCAGGTTGTAGTAAGGACTGTAAGCCTTTCCTCTCCCAAAAGGCGCAGTTTTACCCGAAGAACTCTGCTTTCGTTGCAGGTGGAACACAAGCAACTTTTCTCCCACAGTGTACCCAATGGGCCTTTGCCCGAAAGAACTTCTATACTCAAGGTGTCCCGCGTGGAGTGAAATGCCTAAACCAAGGCAGGCTCTAGTGAGGTCTCTAAGCATTTCCCCTCCCTTAACACGGCAGTTTTACCCAAAGAACTCTGCTTTAGTTGCAGGTGCAACACAAGCAGCATTTCTCCCACTGTGTACTCTTTGGGCTCTGCCACGAATGAACTTCTATATTCAAGGTTTCCCACCTGGAGCGAACTGCCTTAACCAAGGCAGGCGGTAGTGAGGACTGTAAGCATTTCCACTCCCCAATCTCGCAGTTTTAACGAATGAACTCTGCTTTAGTTGCAGGTGGAACACACGCAGGTTTTCTCCCACAGTGTACACAAAGGGCCTTTCCCCGAATGAACGTCTATACGCAGGGGGTCCCGCATGGAGTGAACTACCTCAACCAAGGGAGGTTCCTCCTATGCCTCTAAGCGTTTCCTCTCCCAAAACACGCAGTTTTTCCCGAAGAACTCTGCTTTAGTTGCAGGTGGAACACAAGCAACTTTTCACCCACAGTGTACACAATTGGCTTTTCGCCGAATGAACTTCTACACGCAGGGTTTCCCTCGTGGAGTGAAATGCCTAAACCGAGGCAGGCTCTAGTGAGGCCTCTAAGCATTTCCTCTCCCCAAACACGGCAGTTTTACCCGAAGAACTCTGCTTTAGTTCCAGGTGTAACACAAGCAGCATTTCTCCATCAGTGCACACAATGGGCACTTTCCCGAATGAACTTGTTCTCTATGCAGGGTGTCCCGCGTGGAGCGAACTGCCTCAACCATGGCAGGCTCTACTGTGGTCTCTAAGGAATTTCTCACTGAAAACACGGCACTTTTACCCGAAGAACTCTGCCCTAATTGCAGGTGGAACACAAGCTGCATTTCTCCCACATTGTACACAAAGGGCCCTACCCCGAATGAACTTCTATATATAGGGTGTCCCACGTGCAGTGAACTGCCTCAAGCAAGGCAGGTTGTAGTAAGGACTGTAAGCCTTTCCTCTCCCAAAAGGCGCAGTTTTACCCGAAGAACTCTGCTTTCGTTGCAGGTGGAACACAAGCAACTTTTCTCTCGCAGTGTACCCAATGGGCCTTTGCCCGAAAGAACTTCTATACTCAAGGTGTCCGGCGTGGAGTGAAATGCCTAAACCAAGGCAGGCTCTAGTGAGGTCTCTAAGCATTCCCCTCCCAAAACACAGCAGTTTTACCCAAAGAACTCTGCTTTAGTTGCAGGTGGAACACAAGCAGCATTTCTCTCACTGTGTACTCTTTGGGCTCCTCCACGAATGAACTGCTACGTGCAGGGTTTCCCACCTGGAGTGAACTGCCTTAACCAAGGCAGTCTGTAGTGAGGACTGTAAGCATTTCTACTCCCAAAACTCGCCGTTTTAACGAATGAACTCTGCGTTAGGTGCAGGTGGAACACAAGCAGGTTTTCTCCCGCAGTGTACACAATGGGCCTTTCCCCGAATGAACTTCTATACGCAGGGTGTCCCGCGTGGAGTGAACTACCTCAAACAAGGCAGGCTCTTCTTAGGCCTCTAAGCGTTTCCTCTCCCAAAACACGCAGTTTTACCCGAAGAACTCTGATTTAGTTGGAGGTGGAACACAAGCAGCTTTTCTCCCACTGTGTACACAGTGGCCTTGCCCGAAAGAGATTCTATACTCAAGGTGTCCCGCGTGGAGTGAAATGCCTAAACCGAGGCAGGCTCTAGTGAGGCCTCCAAGCATTTCCTCTCCCAAAACACTGCAGTTTTACCCGAAGAACTCTGCTTTAGTTCCAGGTGTAACACAAGCAGCATTTCTCCATCAGTGCACACAATGGGCACTTTCCCGAATGAACTTGTTCTCTATGCAGGGTGTCCCGCGTGGAGCGAACTGCCTCAACCATGGCAGGCTCTACTGTGGTCTCTAAGGAATTCCTCTCTGAAAACACGGCACTTTTACCCGAAGAACTCTGCCCTAATTGTAGGTGGAACACAAGCTGCATTTCTCCCACATTGTACACAAAGGGCCCTACCCCGAATGAACTTCTATATATAGGGTGTCCCACGTGCAGTGAACTGCCTCAAGCAAGGCAGGTTGTAGTAAGGACTGTAAGCCTTTCCTCTCCCAAAAGGCGCAGTTTTACCCGAAGAACTCTGCTTTCGTTGCAGGTGGAACACAAGCAACTTTTCTCCCACAGTGTACCCAATGGGCCTTTGCCCGAAAGAACTTCTATACTCAAGGTGTCCCGCGTGGAGTGAAATGCCTAAACCAAGGCAGGCTCTAGTGAGGTCTCTAAGCATTTCCCCTCCCTAAACACGGCAGTTTTACCCAAAGAACTCTGCTTTAGTTGCAGGTGCAACACAAGCAGCATTTCTCCCACTGTGTACTCTTTGGGCTCTGCCACGAATGAACTTCTATATTCAAGGTTTCCCACCTGGAGCGAACTGCCTTAACCAAGGCAGGCGGTAGTGAGGACTGTAAGCATTTCCACTCCCCAAACTCGCAGTTTTAACGAATGAACTCTGCTTTAGTTGCAGGTGGAACACACGCAGGTTTTCTCCCACAGTGTACACAAAGGGCCTTTCCCCGAATGAACGTCTATACGCAGGGGGTCCCACGTGGAGTGAACTACCTCAACCAAGGGAGGTTCCTCCTATGCCTCTAAGCGTTTCCTCTCCCAAAACACGCAGTTTTACCCGAAGAACTCTGCTTTAGTTGCAGGTGGAACACAAGCAACTTTTCACCCACAGTGTACACAATGGGCTTTTCGCCGAATGAACTTCTACACGCAGGGTTTCCCTCGTGGAGTGAAATGCCTAAACCGAGGCAGGCTCTAGTGAGGCCTCTAAGCATTTCCTCTCCCCAAACACGGCAGTTTTACCCGAAGAACTCTGCTTTAGTTCCAGGTTTAGCACAAGCAGCATTTCTCCATCAGTGCACACAATGGGCACTTTCCCGAATGAACTTGTTCTCTATGCAGGGTGTCCCGCGTGGAGCGAACTGCCTCAACCATGGCAGGCTCTACTGTGGTCTCTAAGGAATTTCTCACTGAAAACACGGCACTTTTACCCAAAGAACTCTGCCCTAATTGCAGGTGGAACACAAGCTGCATTTCTCCCACATTGTACACAAAGGGCCCTACCCCGAATGAACTTCTATATATAGGGTGTCCCACGTGCAGTGAACTGCCTCAAGCAAGGCAGGTTGTAGTAAGGACTGTAAGCCTTTCCTCTCCCAAAAGGCGCAGTTTTACCCGAAGAACTCTGCTTTCGTTGCAGGTGGAACACAAGCAACTTTTCTCCCACAGTGTACCCAATGGGCCTTTGCCCGAAAGAACTTCTATACTCAAGGTGTCCCGCGTGGAGTGAAATGCCTAAACCAAGGCAGGCTCTAGTGAGGTCTCTAAGCATTCCCCTCCCAAAACACAGCAGTTTTACCCAAAGAACTCTGCTTTAGTTGCAGGTGGAACACAAGCAGCATTTCTCTCACTGTGTACTCTTTGGGCTCCTCCACGAATGAACTGCTACATGCAGGGTTTCCCACCTGGAGTGAACTGCCTTAACCAAGGCAGTCTGTAGTGAGGACTGTAAGCATTTCTACTCCCCAAACTCGCCGTTTTAACGAATGAACTCTGCGTTAGGTGCAGGTGGAACACAAGCAGGTTTTCTCCCGCAGTGTACACAATGGGCCTTTCCCCGAATGAACTTCTATACGCAGGGTGTCCCGCGTGGAGTGAACTACCTCAAACAAGGCAGGCTCTTCTTAGGCCTCTAAGCGTTTCCTCTCCCAAAACACGCAGTTTTACCCGAAGAACTCTGATTTAGTTGGAGGTGGAACACAAGCAGCTTTTCTCCCACTGTGTACACAGTGGCCTTGCCCGAAAGAGCTTCTATACTCAAGGTGTCCCGCGTGGAGTGAAATGCCTAAACCGAGGCAGGCTCTAGTGAGGCCTCCAAGCATTTCCTCTCCCAAAACACGGCAGTTTTACCCGAAGAACTCTGCTTTAGTTCCAGGTGTAACACAAGCAGCATTTCTCCATCAGTGCACACAATGGGCACTTTCCCGAATGAACTTGTTCTCTATGCAGGGTGTCCCGCGTGGAGCGAACTGCCTCAACCATGGCAGGCTCTACTGTGGTCTCTAAGGAATTCCTCTCTGAAAACACGGCACTTTTACCCGAAGAACTCTGCCCTAATTGTAGGTGGAACACAAGCTGCATTTCTCCCACATTGTACACAAAGGGCCCTACCCCGAATGAACTTCTATATATAGGGTGTCCCACGTGCAGTGAACTGCCTCAAGCAAGGCAGGTTGTAGTAAGGACTGTAAGCCTTTCCTCTCCCAAAAGGCGCAGTTTTACCCGAAGAACTCTGCTTTCGTTGCAGGTGGAACACAAGCAACTTTTCTCCCACAGTGTACCCAATGGGCCTTTGCCCGAAAGAACTTCTATACTCAAGGTGTCCCGCGTGGAGTGAAATGCCTAAACCAAGGCAGGCTCTAGTGAGGTCTCTAAGCATTTCCCCTCCCTAAACACGGCAGTTTTACCCAAAGAACTCTGCTTTAGTTGCAGGTGCAACACAAGCAGCATTTCTCCCACTGTGTACTCTTTGGGCTCTGCCACGAATGAACTTCTATATTCAAGGTTTCCCACCTGGAGCGAACTGCCTTAACCAAGGCAGGCGGTAGTGAGGACTGTAAGCATTTCCACTCCCCAAACTCGCAGTTTTAACGAATGAACTCTGCTTTAGTTGCAGGTGGAACACACGCAGGTTTTCTCCCACAGTGTACACAAAGGGCCTTTCCCCGAATGAACGTCTATACGCAGGGGGTCCCGCGTGGAGTGAACTACCTCAACCAAGGGAGGTTCCTCCTATGCCTCTAAGCGTTTCCTCTCCCAAAACACGCAGTTTTACCCGAAGAACTCTGCTTTAGTTGCAGGTGGAACACAAGCAACTTTTCACCCACAGTGTACACAATGGGCTTTTCGCCGAATGAACTTCTACACGCAGGGTTTCCCTCGTGGAGTGAAATGCCTAAACCGAGGCAGGCTCTAGTGAGGCCTCTAAGCATTTCCTCTCCCCAAACACGGCAGTTTTACCCGAAGAACTCTGCTTTAGTTCCAGGTGTAGCACAAGCAGCATTTCTCCATCAGTGCACACAATGGGCACTTTCCCGAATGAACTTGTTCTCTATGCAGGGTGTCCCGCGTGGAGCGAACTGCCTCAACCATGGCAGGCTCTACTGTGGTCTCTAAGGAATTTCTCACTGAAAACACGGCACTTTAACCCAAAGAACTCTGCCCTAATTGCAGGTGGAACACAAGCTGCATTTCTCCCACATTGTACACAAAGGGCCCTACCCCGAATGAACTTCTATATATAGGGTGTCCCACGTGCAGTGAACTGCCTCAAGCAAGGCAGGTTGTAGTAAGGACTGTAAGCCTTTCCTCTCCCAAAAGGCGCAGTTTTACCCGAAGAACTCTGCTTTCATTGCAGGTGGAACACAAGCAACTTTTCTCTCGCAGTGTACCCAATGGGCCTTTGCCCGAAAGAACTTCTATACTCAAGGTGTCCCGCGTGGAGTGAAATGCCTAAACCAAGGCAGGCTCTAGTGAGGTCTCTAAGCATTCCCCTCCCAAAACACAACAGTTTTACCCAAAGAACTCTGCTTTAGTTGCAGGTGGAACACAAGCAGCATTTCTCTCACTGTGTACTCTTTGGGCTCCTCCACGAATGAACTGCTACGTGCAGGGTTTCCCACCTGGAGTGAACTGCCTTAACCAAGGCAGTCTGTAGTGAGGACTGTAAGCATTTCTACTCCCCAAACTCGCCGTTTTAACGAATGAACTCTGCGTTAGGTGCAGGTGGAACACAAGCAGGTTTTCTCCCGCAGTGTACACAATGGGCCTTTCCCCGAATGAACTTCTATACGCACGGTGTCCCGCGTGGAGTGAACTACCTCAAACAAGGCAGGCTCTTCTTAGGCCTCTAAGCGTTTCCTCTCCCAAAACACGCAGTTTTACCCGAAGAACTCTGATTTAGTTGGAGGTGGAACACAAGCAGCTTTTCTCCCACTGTGTACACAGTGGCCTTGCCCGAAAGAGCTTCTATACTCAAGGTGTCCCGCGTGGAGTGAAATGCCTAAACCGAGGCAGGCTCTAGTGAGGCCTCCAAGCATTTCCTCTCCCAAAACACGGCAGTTTTACCCGAAGAACTCTGCTTTAGTTCCAGGTGTAACACAAGCAGCATTTCTCCATCAGTGCACACAATGGGCACTTTCCCGAATGAACTTGTTCTCTATGCAGGGTGTCCCGCGTGGAGCGAACTGCCTCAACCATGGCAGGCTCTACTGTGGTCTCTAAGGAATTCCTCTCTGAAAACACGGCACTTTTACCCGAAGAACTCTGCCCTAATTGTAGGTGGAACACAAGCTGCATTTCTCCCACATTGTACACAAAGGGCCCTACCCCGAATGAACTTCTATATATAGGTTGTCCCACGTGCAGTGAACTGCCTCAAGCAAGGCAGGTTGTAGTAAGGACTGTAAGCCTTTCCTCTCCCAAAAGGCGCAGTTTTACCCGAAGAACTCTGCTTTCGTTGCAGGTGGAACACAAGCAACTTTTCTCCCACAGTGTACCCAATGGGCCTTTGCCCGAAAGAACTTCTATACTCAAGGTGTCCCGCGTGGAGTGAAATGCCTAAACCAAGGCAGGCTCTAGTGAGGTCTCTAAGCATTTCCCCTCCCTAAACACGGCAGTTTTACCCAAAGAACTCTGCTTTAGTTGCAGGTGCAACACAAGCAGCATTTCTCCCACTGTGTACTCTTTGGGCTCTGCCACGAATGAACTTCTATATTCAAGGTTTCCCACCTGGAGCGAACTGCCTTAACCAAGGCAGGCGGTAGTGAGGACTGTAAGCATTTCCACTCCCCAAACTCGCAGTTTTAACGAATGAACTCTGCTTTAGTTGCAGGTGGAACACACGCAGGTTTTCTCCCACAGTGTACACAAAGGGCCTTTCCCCGAATGAACGTCTATACGCAGGGGGTCCCGCGTGGAGTGAACTACCTCAACCAAGGGAGGTTCCTCCTATGCCTCTAAGCGTTTCCTCTCCCAAAACACGCAGTTTTACCCGAAGAACTCTGCTTTAGTTGCAGGTGGAACACAAGCAACTTTTCACCCACAGTGTACACAATGGGCTTTTCGCCGAATGAACTTCTACACGCAGGGTTTCCCTCGTGGAGTGAAATGCCTAAACCGAGGCAGGCTCTAGTGAGGCCTCTAAGCATTTCCTCTCCCCAAACACGGCAGTTTTACCCGAAGAACTCTGCTTTAGTTCCAGGTGTAGCACAAGCAGCATTTCTCCATCAGTGCACACAATGGGCACTTTCCCGAATGAACTTGTTCTCTATGCAGGGTGTCCCGCGTGGAGCGAACTGCCTCAACCATGGCAGGCTCTACTGTGGTCTCTAAGGAATTTCTCACTGAAAACACGGCACTTTTACCCAAAGAACTCTGCCCTAATTGTAGGTGGAACACAAGCTGCATTTCTCCCACATTGTACACAAAGGGCCCTACCCCGAATGAACTTCTATATATAGGGTGTCCCACGTGCAGTGAACTGCCTCAAGCAAGGCAGGTTGTAGTAAGGACTGTAAGCCTTTCCTCTCCCAAAAGGCGCAGTTTTACCCGAAGAACTCTGCTTTCGTTGCAGGTGGAACACAAGCAACTTTTCTCCCACAGTGTACCCAATGGGCCTTTGCCCGAAAGAACTTCTATACTCAAGGTGTCCCGCGTGGAGTGAAATGCCTAAACCAAGGCAGGCTCTAGTGAGGTCTCTAAGCATTCCCCTCCCAAAACACAGCAGTTTTACCCAAAGAACTCTGCTTTAGTTGCAGGTGGAACACAAGCAGCATTTCTCTCACTGTGTACTCTTTGGGCTCCTCCACGAATGAACTGCTACATGCAGGGTTTCCCACCTGGAGTGAACTGCCTTAACCAAGGCAGTCTGTAGTGAGGACTGTAAGCATTTCTACTCCCCAAACTCGCCGTTTTAACGAATGAACTCTGCGTTAGGTGCAGGTGGAACACAAGCAGGTTTTCTCCCGCAGTGTACACAATGGGCCTTTCCCCGAATGAACTTCTATACGCAGGGTGTCCTGCGTGGAGTGAACTACCTCAAACAAGGCAGGCTCTTCTTAGGCCTCTAAGCGTTTCCTCTCCCAAAACACGCAGTTTTACCCGAAGAACTCTGATTTAGTTGGAGGTGGAACACAAGCAGCTTTTCTCCCACTGTGTACACAGTGGCCTTGCCCGAAAGAGCTTCTATACTCAAGGTGTCCCGCGTGGAGTGAAATGCCTAAACCGAGGCAGGCTCTAGTGAGGCCTCCAAGCATTTCCTCTCCCAAAACACGGCAGTTTTACCCGAAGAACTCTGCTTTAGTTCCAGGTGTAACACAAGCAGCATTTCTCCATCAGTGCACACAATGGGCACTTTCCCGAATGAACTTGTTCTCTATGCAGGGTGTCCCGCGTGGAGCGAACTGCCTCAACCATGGCAGGCTCTACTGTGGTCTCTAAGGAATTCCTCTCTGAAAACACGGCACTTTTACCCGAAGAACTCTGCCCTAATTGTAGGTGGAACACAAGCTGCATTTCTCCCACATTGTACACAAAGGGCCCTACCCCGAATGAACTTCTATATATAGGGTGTCCCACGTGCAGTGAACTGCCTCAAGCAAGGCAGGTTGTAGTAAGGACTGTAAGCCTTTCCTCTCCCAAAAGGCGCAGTTTTACCCGAAGAACTCTGCTTTCGTTGCAGGTGGAACACAAGCAACTTTTCTCCCACAGTGTACCCAATGGGCCTTTGCCCGAAAGAACTTCTATACTCAAGGTGTCCCGCGTGGAGTGAAATGCCTAAACCAAGGCAGGCTCTAGTGAGGTCTCTAAGCATTTCCCCTCCCTAAACACGGCAGTTTTACCCAAAGAACTCTGCTTTAGTTGCAGGTGCAACACAAGCAGCATTTCTCCCACTGTGTACTCTTTGGGCTCTGCCACGAATGAACTTCTATATTCAAGGTTTCCCACCTGGAGCGAACTGCCTTAACCAAGGCAGGCGGTAGTGAGGACTGTAAGCATTTCCACTCCCCAAACTCGCAGTTTTAACGAATGAACTCTGCTTTAGTTGCAGGTGGAACACACGCAGGTTTTCTCCCACAGTGTACACAAAGGGCCTTTCCCCGAATGAACGTCTATACGCAGGGGGTCCCGCGTGGAGTGAACTACCTCAACCAAGGGAGGTTCCTCCTATGCCTCTAAGCGTTTCCTCTCCCAAAACACGCAGTTTTACCCGAAGAACTCTGCTTTAGTTGCAGGTGGAACACAAGCAACTTTTCACCCACAGTGTACACAATGGGCTTTTCGCCGAATGAACTTCTACACGCAGGGTTTCCCTCGTGGAGTGAAATGCCTAAACCGAGGCAGGCTCTAGTGAGGCCTCTAAGCATTTCCTCTCCCCAAACACGGCAGTTTTACCCGAAGAACTCTGCTTTAGTTCCAGGTGTAGCACAAGCAGCATTTCTCCATCAGTGCACACAATGGGCACTTTCCCGAATGAACTTGTTCTCTATGCAGGGTGTCCCGCGTGGAGCGAACTGCCTCAACCATGGCAGGCTCTACTGTGGTCTCTAAGGAATTTCTCACTGAAAACATGGCACTTTTACCCGAAGAACTCTGCCCTAATTGCAGGTGGAACACAAGCTGCATTTCTCCCACATTGTACACAAAGGGCCCTACCCCGAATGAACTTCTATATATAGGGTGTCCCACGTGCAGTGAACTGCCTCAAGCAAGGCAGGTTGTAGTAAGGACTGTAAGCCTTTCCTCTCCCAAAAGGCGCAGTTTTACCCGAAGAACTCTGCTTTCATTGCAGGTGGAACACAAGCAACTTTTCTCTCGCAGTGTACCCAATGGGCCTTTGCCCGAAAGAACTTCTATACTCAAGGTGTCCCGCGTGGAGTGAAATGCCTAAACCAAGGCAGGCTCTAGTGAGGTCTCTAAGCATTCCCCTCCCAAAACACAGCAGTTTTACCCAAAGAACTCTGCTTTAGTTGCAGGTGGAACACAAGCAGCATTTCTCTCACTGTGTACTCTTTGGGCTCCTCCACGAATGAACTGCTACATGCAGGGTTTCCCACCTGGAGTGAACTGCCTTAACCAAGGCAGTCTGTAGTGAGGACTGTAAGCATTTCTACTCCCCAAACTCGCCGTTTTAACGAATGAACTCTGCGTTAGGTGCAGGTGGAACACAAGCAGGTTTTCTCCCGCAGTGTACACAATGGGCCTTTCCCCGAATGAACTTCTATACGCAGGGTGTCCCGCGTGGAGTGAACTACCTCAAACAAGGCAGGCTCTTCTTAGGCCTCTAAGCGTTTCCTCTCCCAAAACACGCAGTTTTACCCGAAGAACTCTGATTTAGTTGGAGGTGGAACACAAGCAGCTTTTCTCCCACTGTGTACACAGTGGCCTTGCCCGAAAGAGCTTCTATACTCAAGGTGTCCCGCGTGGAGTGAAATGCCTAAACCGAGGCAGGCTCTAGTGAGGCCTCCAAGCATTTCCTCTCCCAAAACACGGCAGTTTTACCCGAAGAACTCTGCTTTAGTTCCAGGTGTAACACAAGCAGCATTTCTCCATCAGTGCACACAATGGGCACTTTCCCGAATGAACTTGTTCTCTATGCAGGGTGTCCCGCGTGGAGCGAACTGCCTCAACCATGGCAGGCTCTACTGTGGTCTCTAAGGAATTCCTCTCTGAAAACACGGCACTTTTACCCGAAGAACTCTGCCCTAATTGTAGGTGGAACACAAGCTGCATTTCTCCCACATTGTACACAAAGGGCCCTACCCCGAATGAACTTCTATATATAGGGTGTCCCACGTGCAGTGAACTGCCTCAAGCAAGGCAGGTTGTAGTAAGGACTGTAAGCCTTTCCTCTCCCAAAAGGCGCAGTTTTACCCGAAGAACTCTGCTTTCGTTGCAGGTGGAACACAAGCAACTTTTCTCCCACAGTGTACCCAATGGGCCTTTGCCCGAAAGAACTTCTATACTCAAGGTGTCCCGCGTGGAGTGAAATGCCTAAACCAAGGCAGGCTCTAGTGAGGTCTCTAAGCATTTCCCCTCCCTAAACACGGCAGTTTTACCCAAAGAACTCTGCTTTAGTTGCAGGTGCAACACAAGCAGCATTTCTCCCACTGTGTACTCTTTGGGCTCTGCCACGAATGAACTTCTATATTCAAGGTTTCCCACCTGGAGCGAACTGCCTTAACCAAGGCAGGCGGTAGTGAGGACTGTAAGCATTTCCACTCCCCAAACTCGCAGTTTTAACGAATGAACTCTGCTTTAGTTGCAGGTGGAACACACGCAGGTTTTCTCCCACAGTGTACACAAAGGGCCTTTCCCCGAATGAACGTCTATACGCAGGGGGTCCCGCGTGGAGTGAACTACCTCAACCAAGGGAGGTTCCTCCTATGCCTCTAAGCGTTTCCTCTCCCAAAACACGCAGTTTTACCCGAAGAACTCTGCTTTAGTTGCAGGTGGAACACAAGCAACTTTTCACCCACAGTGTACACAATGGGCTTTTCGCCGAATGAACTTCTACACGCAGGGTTTCCCTCGTGGAGTGAAATGCCTAAACCGAGGCAGGCTCTAGTGAGGCCTCTAAGCATTTCCTCTCCCCAAACACGGCAGTTTTACCCGAAGAACTCTGCTTTAGTTCCAGGTGTAGCACAAGCAGCATTTCTCCATCAGTGCACACAATGGGCACTTTCCCGAATGAACTTGTTCTCTATGCAGGGTGTCCCGCGTGGAGCGAACTGCCTCAACCATGGCAGGCTCTACTGTGGTCTCTAAGGAATTTCTCACTGAAAACACGGCACTTTTACCCAAAGAACTCTGCCCTAATTGTAGGTGGAACACAAGCTGCATTTCTCCCACATTGTACACAAAGGGCCCTACCCCGAATGAACTTCTATATATAGGGTGTCCCACGTGCAGTGAACTGCCTCAAGCAAGGCAGGTTGTAGTAAGGACTGTAAGCCTTTCCTCTCCCAAAAGGCGCAGTTTTACCCGAAGAACTCTGCTTTCGTTGCAGGTGGAACACAAGCAACTTTTCTCCCACAGTGTACCCAATGGGCCTTTGCCCGAAAGAACTTCTATACTCAAGGTGTCCCGCGTGGAGTGAAATGCCTAAACCAAGGCAGGCTCTAGTGAGGTCTCTAAGCATTCCCCTCCCAAAACACAGCAGTTTTACCCAAAGAACTCTGCTTTAGTTGCAGGTGGAACACAAGCAGCATTTCTCTCACTGTGTACTCTTTGGGCTCCTCCACGAATGAACTGCTACATGCAGGGTTTCCCACCTGGAGTGAACTGCCTTAACCAAGGCAGTCTGTAGTGAGGACTGTAAGCATTTCTACTCCCCAAACTCGCCGTTTTAACGAATGAACTCTGCGTTAGGTGCAGGTGGAACACAAGCAGGTTTTCTCCCGCAGTGTACACAATGGGCCTTTCCCCGAATGAACTTCTATACGCAGGGTGTCCTGCGTGGAGTGAACTACCTCAAACAAGGCAGGCTCTTCTTAGGCCTCTAAGCGTTTCCTCTCCCAAAACACGCAGTTTTACCCGAAGAACTCTGATTTAGTTGGAGGTGGAACACAAGCAGCTTTTCTCCCACTGTGTACACAGTGGCCTTGCCCGAAAGAGCTTCTATACTCAAGGTGTCCCGCGTGGAGTGAAATGCCTAAACCGAGGCAGGCTCTAGTGAGGCCTCCAAGCATTTCCTCTCCCAAAACACGGCAGTTTTACCCGAAGAACTCTGCTTTAGTTCCAGGTGTAACACAAGCAGCATTTCTCCATCAGTGCACACAATGGGCACTTTCCCGAATGAACTTGTTCTCTATGCAGGGTGTCCCGCGTGGAGCGAACTGCCTCAACCATGGCAGGCTCTACTGTGGTCTCTAAGGAATTCCTCTCTGAAAACACGGCACTTTTACCCGAAGAACTCTGCCCTAATTGTAGGTGGAACACAAGCTGCATTTCTCCCACATTGTACACAAAGGGCCCTACCCCGAATGAACTTCTATATATAGGGTGTCCCACGTGCAGTGAACTGCCTCAAGCAAGGCAGGTTGTAGTAAGGACTGTAAGCCTTTCCTCTCCCAAAAGGCGCAGTTTTACCCGAAGAACTCTGCTTTCGTTGCAGGTGGAACACAAGCAACTTTTCTCCCACAGTGTACCCAATGGGCCTTTGCCCGAAAGAACTTCTATACTCAAGGTGTCCCGCGTGGAGTGAAATGCCTAAACCAAGGCAGGCTCTAGTGAGGTCTCTAAGCATTTCCCCTCCCTAAACACGGCAGTTTTACCCAAAGAACTCTGCTTTAGTTGCAGGTGCAACACAAGCAGCATTTCTCCCACTGTGTACTCTTTGGGCTCTGCCACGAATGAACTTCTATATTCAAGGTTTCCCACCTGGAGCGAACTGCCTTAACCAAGGCAGGCGGTAGTGAGGACTGTAAGCATTTCCACTCCCCAAACTCGCAGTTTTAACGAATGAACTCTGCTTTAGTTGCAGGTGGAACACACGCAGGTTTTCTCCCACAGTGTACACAAAGGGCCTTTCCCCGAATGAACGTCTATACGCAGGGGGTCCCGCGTGGAGTGAACTACCTCAACCAAGGGAGGTTCCTCCTATGCCTCTAAGCGTTTCCTCTCCCAAAACACGCAGTTTTACCCGAAGAACTCTGCTTTAGTTGCAGGTGGAACACAAGCAACTTTTCACCCACAGTGTACACAATGGGCTTTTCGCCAAATGAACTTCTACACGCAGGGTTTCCCTCGTGGAGTGAAATGCCTAAACCGAGGCAGGCTCTAGTGAGGCCTCTAAGCATTTCCTCTCCCCAAACACGGCAGTTTTACCCGAAGAACTCTGCTTTAGTTCCAGGTGTAGCACAAGCAGCATTTCTCCATCAGTGCACACAATGGGCACTTTCCCGAATGAACTTGTTCTCTATGCAGGGTGTCCCGCGTGGAGCGAACTGCCTCAACCATGGCAGGCTCTACTGTGGTCTCTAAGGAATTTCTCACTGAAAACATGGCACTTTTACCCGAAGAACTCTGCCCTAATTGCAGGTGGAACACAAGCTGCATTTCTCCCACATTGTACACAAAGGGCCCTACCCCGAATGAACTTCTATATATAGGGTGTCCCACGTGCAGTGAACTGCCTCAAGCAAGGCAGGTTGTAGTAAGGACTGTAAGCCTTTCCTCTCCCAAAAGGCGCAGTTTTACCCGAAGAACTCTGCTTTCATTGCAGGTGGAACACAAGCAACTTTTCTCTCGCAGTGTACCCAATGGGCCTTTGCCCGAAAGAACTTCTATACTCAAGGTGTCCCGCGTGGAGTGAAATGCCTAAACCAAGGCAGGCTCTAGTGAGGTCTCTAAGCATTCCCCTCCCAAAACACAGCAGTTTTACCCAAAGAACTCTGCTTTAGTTGCAGGTGGAACACAAGCAGCATTTCTCTCACTGTGTACTCTTTGGGCTCCTCCACGAATGAACTGCTACATGCAGCGTTTCCCACCTGGAGTGAACTGCCTTAACCAAGGCAGTCTGTAGTGAGGACTGTAAGCATTTCTACTCCCCAAACTCGCCGTTTTAACGAATGAACTCTGCGTTAGGTGCAGGTGGAACACAAGCAGGTTTTCTCCCGCAGTGTACACAATGGGCCTTTCCCCGAATGAACTTCTATACGCAGGGTGTCCCGCGTGGAGTGAACTACCTCAAACAAGGCAGGCTCTTCTTAGGCCTCTAAGCGTTTCCTCTCCCAAAACACGCAGTTTTACCCGAAGAACTCTGATTTAGTTGGAGGTGGAACACAAGCAGCTTTTCTCCCACTGTGTACACAGTGGCCTTGCCCGAAAGAGCTTCTATACTCAAGGTGTCCCGCGTGGAGTGAAATGCCTAAACCGAGGCAGGCTCTAGTGAGGCCTCCAAGCATTTCCTCTCCCAAAACACGGCAGTTTTACCCGAAGAACTCTGCTTTAGTTCCAGGTGTAACACAAGCAGCATTTCTCCATCAGTGCACACAATGGGCACTTTCCCGAATGAACTTGTTCTCTATGCAGGGTGTCCCGCGTGGAGCGAACTGCCTCAACCATGGCAGGCTCTACTGTGGTCTCTAAGGAATTCCTCTCTGAAAACACGGCACTTTTACCCGAAGAACTCTGCCCTAATTGTAGGTGGAACACAAGCTGCATTTCTCCCACATTGTACACAAAGGGCCCTACCCCGAATGAACTTCTATATATAGGGTGTCCCACGTGCAGTGAACTGCCTCAAGCAAGGCAGGTTGTAGTAAGGACTGTAAGCCTTTCCTCTCCCAAAAGGCGCAGTTTTACCCGAAGAACTCTGCTTTCGTTGCAGGTGGAACACAAGCAACTTTTCTCCCACAGTGTACCCAATGGGCCTTTGCCCGAAAGAACTTCTATACTCAAGGTGTCCTGCGTGGAGTGAAATGCCTAAACCAAGGCAGGCTCTAGTGAGGTCTCTAAGCATTTCCCCTCCCTAAACACGGCAGTTTTACCCAACGAACTCTGCTTTAGTTGCAGGTGCAACACAAGCAGCATTTCTCCCACTGTGTACTCTTTGGGCTCTGCCACAAATGAACTTCTATATTCAAGGTTTCCCACCTGGAGCGAACTGCCTTAACCAAGGCAGGCGGTAGTGAGGACTCTAAGCATTTCCACTCCCCAATCTCGCAGTTTTAACGAATGAACTCTGCTTTAGTTGCAGGTGGAACACACGCAGGTTTTCTCCCACAGTGTACACAAAGGGCCTTTCCCCGAATGAACGTCTATACGCAGGGGGTCCCGCGTGGAGTGAACTACCTCAACCAAGGGAGGTTCCTCCTATGCTTCTAAGCGTTTCCTCTCCCAAAACACGCAGTTTTACCCGAAGAACTCTGCTTTAGTTGCAGGTGGAACACAAGCAACTTTTCACCCACAGTGTACACAATGGGCTTTTCGCCGAATGAACTTCTACACGCAGGGTTTCCCTCGTGGAGTGAAATGCCTAAACCGAGGCAGGCTCTAGTGAGGCCTCTAAGCATTTCCTCTCCCCAAACACGGCAGTTTTACCCGAAGAACTCTGCTTTAGTTCCAGGTGTAACACAAGCAGCATTTCTCCATCAGTGCACACAATGGGCACTTTCCCGAATGAACTTGTTCTCTATGCAGGGTGTCCCGCGTGGAGCGAACTGCCTCAACCATGGCAGGCTCTACTGTGGTCTCTAAGGAATTCCTCTCGGAAAACACGGCACTTTTACCCGAAGAACTCTGCCCTAATTGTAGGTGGAACACAAGCTGCATTTCTCCCACATTGTACACAAAGGGCCCTACCCCGAATGAACTTCTATATATAGGGTGTCCCACGTGCAGTGAACTGCCTCAAGCAAGGCAGGTTGTAGTAAGGACTGTAAGCCTTTCCTCTCCCAAAAGGCGCAGTTTTACCCGAAGAACTCTGCTTTCGTTGCAGGTGGAACACAAGCAGCTTTTCTCCCACAGTGTACCAAATGGGCCTTTGCCCGAAAGAACTTCTATACTCAAGGTGTCCCGCGTGGAGTGAAATGCCTAAACCAAGGCAGGCTCTAGTGAGGTCTCTAAGCATTCCCCTCCCAAAACACAGCAGTTTTACCCAAAGAACTCTGCTTTAGTTGCAGGTGGAACACAAGCAGCATTTCTCTCACTGTGTACTCTTTGGGCTCCTCCACGAATGAACTGCTACGTGCAGGGTTTCCCACCTGGAGTGAACTGCCTTAACCAAGGCAGTCTGTAGTGAGGACTGTAAGCATTTCTACTCCCCAAACTCGCCGTTTTAACGAATGAACTCTGCGTTAGGTGCAGGTGGAACACAAGCAGGTTTTCTCCCGCAGTGTACACAATGGGCCTTTCCCCGAATGAACTTCTATACGCAGGGTGTCCCGCGTGGAGTGAACTACCTCAAACAAGGCAGGCTCTTCTTAGGCCTCTAAGCGTTTCCTCTCCCAAAACACGCAGTTTTACCCGAAGAACTCTGATTTAGTTGGAGGTGGAACACAAGCAGCTTTTCTCCCACTGTGTACACAGTGGCCTTGCCCGAAAGAGCTTCTATACTCAAGGTGTCCCGCGTGGAGTGAAATGCCTAAACCGAGGCAGGCTCTAGTGAGGCCTCCAAGCATTTCCTCTCCCAAAACACGGCAGTTTTACCCGAAGAACTCTGCTTTAGTTCCAGGTGTAACACAAGCAGCATTTCTCCATCAGTGCACACAATGGGCACTTTCCCGAATGAACTTGTTCTCTATGCAGGGTGTCCCGCGTGGAGCGAACTGCCTCAACCATGGCAGGCTCTACTGTGGTCTCTAAGGAATTCCTCTCTGAAAACACGGCACTTTTACCCGAAGAACTCTGCCCTAATTGTAGGTGGAACACAAGCTGCATTTCTCCCACATTGTACACAAAGGGCCCTACCCCGAATGAACTTCTATATATAGGGTGTCCCACGTGCAGTGAACTGCCTCAAGCAAGGCAGGTTGTAGTAAGGACTGTAAGCCTTTCCTCTCCCAAAAGGCGCAGTTTTACCCGAAGAACTCTGCTTTCGTTGCAGGTGGAACACAAGCAACTTTTCTCCCACAGTGTACCCAATGGGCCTTTGCCCGAAAGAACTTCTATACTCAAGGTGTCCCGCGTGGAGTGAAATGCCTAAACCAAGGCAGGCTCTAGTGAGGTCTCTAAGCATTTCCCCTCCCTAAACACGGCAGTTTTACCCAAAGAACTCTGCTTTAGTTGCAGGTGCAACACAAGCAGCATTTCTCCCACTGTGTACTCTTTGGGCTCTGCCACGAATGAACTTCTATATTCAAGGTTTCCCACCTGGAGCGAACTGCCTTAACCAAGGCAGGCGGTAGTGAGGACTGTAAGCATTTCCACTCCCCAAACTCGCAGTTTTAACGAATGAACTCTGCTTTAGTTGCAGGTGGAACACACGCAGGTTTTCTCCCACAGTGTACACAAAGGGCCTTTCCCCGAATGAACGTCTATACGCAGGGGGTCCCGCGTGGAGTGAACTACCTCAACCAAGGGAGGTTCCTCCTATGCCTCTAAGCGTTTCCTCTCCCAAAACACGCAGTTTTACCCGAAGAACTCTGCTTTAGTTGCAGGTGGAACACAAGCAACTTTTCACCCACAGTGTACACAATGGGCTTTTCGCCGAATGAACTTCTACACGCAGGGTTTCCCTCGTGGAGTGAAATGCCTAAACCGAGGCAGGCTCTAGTGAGGCCTCTAAGCATTTCCTCTCCCCAAACACGGCAGTTTTACCCGAAGAACTCTGCTTTAGTTCCAGGTGTAGCACAAGCAGCATTTCTCCATCAGTGCACACAATGGGCACTTTCCCGAATGAACTTGTTCTCTATGCAGGGTGTCCCGCGTGGAGCGAACTGCCTCAACCATGGCAGGCTCTACTGTGGTCTCTAAGGAATTTCTCACTGAAAACACGGCACTTTTACCCAAAGAACTCTGCCCTAATTGCAGGTGGAACACAAGCTGCATTTCTCCCACATTGTACACAAAGGGCCCTACCCCGAATGAACTTCTATATATAGGGTGTCCCACGTGCAGTGAACTGCCTCAAGCAAGGCAGGTTGTAGTAAGGACTGTAAGCCTTTCCTCTCCCAAAAGGCGCAGTTTTACCCGAAGAACTCTGCTTTCATTGCAGGTGGAAAACAAGCAACTTTTCTCTCGCAGTGTACCCAATGGGACTTTGCCCGAAAGAACTTCTATACTCAAGGTGTCCCGCGTGGAGTGAAATGCCTAAACCAAGGCAGGCTCTAGTGAGGTCTCTAAGCATTCCCCTCCCAAAACACAGCAGTTTTACCCAAAGAACTCTGCTTTAGTTGCAGGTGGAACACAAGCAGCATTTCTCTCACTGTGTACTCTTTGGGCTCCTCCACGAATGAACTGCTACATGCAGCGTTTCCCACCTGGAGTGAACTGCCTTAACCAAGGCAGTCTGTAGTGAGGACTGTAAGCATTTCTACTCCCCAAACTCGCCGTTTTAACGAATGAACTCTGCGTTAGGTGCAGGTGGAACACAAGCAGGTTTTCTCCCGCAGTGTACACAATGGGCCTTTCCCCGAATGAACTTCTATACGCAGGGTGTCCCGCGTGGAGTGAACTACCTCAAACAAGGCAGGCTCTTCTTAGGCCTCTAAGCGTTTCCTCTCCCAAAACACGCAGTTTTACCCGAAGAACTCTGATTTAGTTGGAGGTGGAACACAAGCAGCTTTTCTCCCACTGTGTACACAGTGGCCTTGCCCGAAAGAGCTTCTATACTCAAGGTGTCCCGCGTGGAGTGAAATGCCTAAACCGAGGCAGGCTCTAGTGAGGCCTCCAAGCATTTCCTCTCCCAAAACACGGCAGTTTTACCCGAAGAACTCTGCTTTAGTTCCAGGTGTAACACAAGCAGCATTTCTCCATCAGTGCACACAATGGGCACTTTCCCGAATGAACTTGTTCTCTATGCAGGGTGTCCCACGTGGAGCGAACTGCCTCAACCATGGCAGGCTCTACTGTGGTCTCTAAGGAATTCCTCTCTGAAAACACGGCACTTTTACCCGAAGAACTCTGCCCTAATTGTAGGTGGAACACAAGCTGCATTTCTCCCACATTGTACACAAAGGGCCCTACCCCGAATGAACTTCTATATATAGGGTGTCCCACGTGCAGTGAACTGCCTCAAGCAAGGCAGGTTGTAGTAAGGACTGTAAGCCTTTCCTCTCCCAAAAGGCGCAGTTTTACCCGAAGAACTCTGCTTTCGTTGCAGGTGGAACACAAGCAACTTTTCTCCCACAGTGTACCCAATGGGCCTTTGCCCGAAAGAACTTCTATACTCAAGGTGTCCCGCGTGGAGTGAAATGCCTAAACCAAGGCAGGCTCTAGTGAGGTCTCTAAGCATTTCCCCTCCCTAAACACGGCAGTTTTACCCAAAGAACTCTGCTTTAGTTGCAGGTGCAACACAAGCAGCATTTCTCCCACTGTGTACTCTTTGGGCTCTGCCACGAATGAACTTCTATATTCAAGGTTTCCCACCTGGAGCGAACTGCCTTAACCAAGGCAGGCGGTAGTGAGGACTGTAAGCATTTCCACTCCCCAAACTCGCAGTTTTAACGAATGAACTCTGCTTTAGTTGCAGGTGGAACACACGCAGGTTTTCTCCCACAGTGTACACAAAGGGCCTTTCCCCGAATGAACGTCTATACGCAGGGGGTCCCGCGTGGAGTGAACTACCTCAACCAAGGGAGGTTCCTCCTATGCCTCTAAGCGTTTCCTCTCCCAAAACACGCAGTTTTACCCGAAGAACTCTGCTTTAGTTGCAGGTGGAACACAAGCAACTTTTCACCCACAGTGTACACAATGGGCTTTTCGCCGAATGAACTTCTACACGCAGGGTTTCCCTCGTGGAGTGAAATGCCTAAACCGAGGCAGGCTCTAGTGAGGCCTCTAAGCATTTCCTCTCCCCAAACACGGCAGTTTTACCCGAAGAACTCTGCTTTAGTTCCAGGTGTAGCACAAGCAGCATTTCTCCATCAGTGCACACAATGGGCACTTTCCCGAATGAACTTGTTCTCTATGCAGGGTGTCCCGCGTGGAGCGAACTGCCTCAACCATGGCAGGCTCTACTGTGGTCTCTAAGGAATTTCTCACTGAAAACACGGCACTTTTACCCGAAGAACTCTGCCCTAATTGCAGGTGGAACACAAGCTGCATTTCTCCCACATTGTACACAAAGGGCCCTACCCCGAATGAACTTCTATATATAGGGTGTCCCACGTGCAGTGAACTGCCTCAAGCAAGGCAGGTTGTAGTAAGGACTGTAAGCCTTTCCTCTCCCAAAAGGCGCAGTTTTACCCGAAGAACTCTGCTTTCATTGCAGGTGGAACACAAGCAACTTTTCTCTCGCAGTGTACCCAATGGGACTTTGCCCGAAAGAACTTCTATACTCAAGGTGTCCCGCGTGGAGTGAAATGCCTAAACCAAGGCAGGCTCTAGTGAGGTCTCTAAGCATTCCCCTCCCAAAACACAGCAGTTTTACCCAAAGAACTCTGCTTTAGTTGCAGGTGGAACACAAGCAGCATTTCTCTCACTGTGTACTCTTTGGGCTCCTCCACGAATGAACTGCTACATGCAGGGTTTCCCACCTGGAGTGAACTGCCTTAACCAAGGCAGTCTGTAGTGAGGACTGTAAGCATTTCTACTCCCAAAACTCGCCGTTTTAACGAATGAACTCTGCGTTAGGTGCAGGTGGAACACAAGCAGGTTTTCTCCCGCAGTGTACACAATGGGCCTTTCCCCGAATGAACTTCTATACGCACGGTGTCCCGCGTGGAGTGAACTACCTCAAACAAGGCAGGCTCTTCTTAGGCCTCTAAGCGTTTCCTCTCCCAAAACACGCAGTTTTACCCGAAGAACTCTGATTTAGTTGGAGGTGGAACACAAACAGCTTTTCTCCCACTGTGTACACAGTGGCCTTGCCCGAAAGAGCTTCTATACTCAAGGTGTCCCGCGTGGAGTGAAATGCCTAAACCGAGGCAGGCTCTAGTGAGGCCTCCAAGCATTTCCTCTCCCAAAACACGGCAGTTTTACCCGAAGAACTCTGCTTTAGTTCCAGGTGTAACACAAGCAGCATTTCTCCATCAGTGCACACAATGGGCACTTTCCCGAATGAACTTGTTCTCTATGCAGGGTGTCCCGCGTGGAGCGAACTGCCTCAACCATGGCAGGCTCTACTGTGGTCTCTAAGGAATTCCTCTCTGAAAACACGGCACTTTTACCCGAAGAACTCTGCCCTAATTGTAGGTGGAACACAAGCTGCATTTCTCCCACATTGTACACAAAGGGCCCTACCCCGAATGAACTTCTATATATAGGGTGTCCCACGTGCAGTGAACTGCCTCAAGCAAGGCAGGTTGTAGTAAGGACTGTAAGCCTTTCCTCTCCCAAAAGGCGCAGTTTTACCCGAAGAACTCTGCTTTCGTTGCAGGTGGAACACAAGCAACTTTTCTCCCACAGTGTACCCAATGGGCCTTTGCCCGAAAGAACTTCTATACTCAAGGTGTCCCGCGTGGAGTGAAATGCCTAAACCAAGGCAGGCTCTAGTGAGGTCTCTAAGCATTTCCCCTCCCTAAACACGGCAGTTTTACCCAAAGAACTCTGCTTTAGTTGCAGGTGCAACACAAGCAGCATTTCTCCCACTGTGTACTCTTTGGGCTCTGCCACGAATGAACTTCTATATTCAAGGTTTCCCACCTGGAGCGAACTGCCTTAACCAAGGCAGGCGGTAGTGAGGACTGTAAGCATTTCCACTCCCCAAACTCGCAGTTTTAACGAATGAACTCTGCTTTAGTTGCAGGTGGAACACACGCAGGTTTTCTCCCACAGTGTACACAAAGGGCCTTTCCCCGAATGAACGTCTATACGCAGGCGGTCCCGCGTGGAGTGAACTACCTCAACCAAGGGAGGTTCCTCCTATGCCTCTAAGCGTTTCCTCTCCCAAAACACGCAGTTTTACCCGAAGAACTCTGCTTTAGTTGCAGGTGGAACACAAGCAACTTTTCACCCACAGTGTACACAATGGGCTTTTCGCCGAATGAACTTCTACACGCAGGGTTTCCCTCGTGGAGTGAAATGCCTAAACCGAGGCAGGCTCTAGTGAGGCCTCTAAGCATTTCCTCTCCCCAAACACGGCAGTTTTACCCGAAGAACTCTGCTTTAGTTCCAGGTGTAGCACAAGCAGCATTTCTCCATCAGTGCACACAATGGGCACTTTCCCGAATGAACTTGTTCTCTATGCAGGGTGTCCCGCGTGGAGCGAACTGCCTCAACCATGGCAGGCTCTACTGTGGTCTCTAAGGAATTTCTCACTGAAAACACGGCACTTTTACCCGAAGAACTCTGCCCTAATTGCAGGTGGAACACAAGCTGCATTTCTCCCACATTGTACACAAAGGGCCCTACCCCGAATGAACTTCTATATATAGGGTGTCCCACGTGCAGTGAACTGCCTCAAGCAAGGCAGGTTGTAGTAAGGACTGTAAGCCTTTCCTCTCCCAAAAGGCGCAGTTTTACCCGAAGAACTCTGCTTTCATTGCAGGTGGAACACAAGCAACTTTTCTCTCGCAGTGTACCCAATGGGACTTTGCCCGAAAGAACTTCTATACTCAAGGTGTCCCGCGTGGAGTGAAATGCCTAAACCAAGGCAGGCTCTAGTGAGGTCTCTAAGCATTCCCCTCCCAAAACACAGCAGTTTTACCCAAAGAACTCTGCTTTAGTTGCAGGTGGAACACAAGCAGCATTTCTCTCACTGTGTACTCTTTGGGCTCCTCCACGAATGAACTGCTACGTGCAGGGTTTCCCACCTGGAGTGAACTGCCTTAACCAAGGCAGTCTGTAGTGAGGACTGTAAGCATTTCTACTCCCAAAACTCGCCGTTTTAACGAATGAACTCTGCGTTAGGTGCAGGTGGAACACAAGCAGGTTTTCTCCCGCAGTGTACACAATGGGCCTTTCCCCGAATGAACTTCTATACGCACGGTGTCCCGCGTGGAGTGAACTACCTCAAACAAGGCAGGCTCTTCTTAGGCCTCTAAGCGTTTCCTCTCCCAAAACACGCAGTTTTACCCGAAGAACTCTGATTTAGTTGGAGGTGGAACACAAGCAGCTTTTCTCCCACTGTGTACACAGTGGCCTTGCCCGAAAGAGCTTCTATACTCAAGGTGTCCCGCGTGGAGTGAAATGCCTAAACCGAGGCAGGCTCTAGTGAGGCCTCCAAGCATTTCCTCTCCCAAAACACGGCAGTTTTACCCGAAGAACTCTGCTTTAGTTCCAGGTGTAACACAAGCAGCATTTCTCCATCAGTGCACACAATGGGCACTTTCCCGAATGAACTTGTTCTCTATGCAGGGTGTCCCACGTGGAGCGAACTGCCTCAACCATGGCAGGCTCTACTGTGGTCTCTAAGGAATTCCTCTCTGAAAACACGGCACTTTTACCCGAAGAACTCTGCCCTAATTGTAGGTGGAACACAAGCTGCATTTCTCCCACATTGTACACAAAGGGCCCTACCCCGAATGAACTTCTATATATAGGGTGTCCCACGTGCAGTGAACTGCCTCAAGCAAGGCAGGTTGTAGTAAGGACTGTAAGCCTTTCCTCTCCCAAAAGGCGCAGTTTTACCCGAAGAACTCTGCTTTCGTTGCAGGTGGAACACAAGCAACTTTTCTCCCACAGTGTACCCAATGGGCCTTTGCCCGAAAGAACTTCTATACTCAAGGTGTCCCGCGTGGAGTGAAATGCCTAAACCAAGGCAGGCTCTAGTGAGGTCTCTAAGCATTTCCCCTCCCTAAACACGGCAGTTTTACCCAAAGAACTCTGCTTTAGTTGCAGGTGCAACACAAGCAGCATTTCTCCCACTGTGTACTCTTTGGGCTCTGCCACGAATGAACTTCTATATTCAAGGTTTCCCACCTCGAGCGAACTGCCTTAACCAAGGCAGGCGGTAGTGAGGACTGTAAGCATTTCCACTCCCCAAACTCGCAGTTTTAACGAATGAACTCTGCTTTAGTTGCAGGTGGAACACACGCAGGTTTTCTCCCACAGTGTACACAAAGGGCCTTTCCCCGAATGAACGTCTATACGCAGGGGGTCCCGCGTGGAGTGAACTACCTCAACCAAGGGAGGTTCCTCCTATGCCTCTAAGCGTTTCCTCTCCCAAAACACGCAGTTTTACCCGAAGAACTCTGCTTTAGTTGCAGGTGGAACACAAGCAACTTTTCACCCACAGTGTACACAATGGGCTTTTCGCCGAATGAACTTCTACACGCAGGGTTTCCCTCGTGGAGTGAAATGCCTAAACCGAGGCAGGCTCTAGTGAGGCCTCTAAGCATTTCCTCTCCCCAAACACGGCAGTTTTACCCGAAGAACTCTGCTTTAGTTCCAGGTGTAACACAAGCAGCATTTCTCCATCAGTGCACACAATGGGCACTTTCCCGAATGAACTTGTTCTCTATGCAGGGTGTCCCGCGTGGAGCGAACTGCCTCAACCATGGCAGGCTCTACTGTGGTCTCTAAGGAATTCCTCTCTGAAAACACGGCACTTTTACCCGAAGAACTCTGCCCTAATTGCAGGTGGAACACAAGCTGCATTTCTCCCACATTGTACACAAAGGGCCCTACCCCGAATGAACTTCTATATATAGGGTGTCCCACGTGCAGTGAACTGCCTCAAGCAAGGCAGGTTGTAGTAAGGACTGTAAGCCTTTCCTCTCCCAAAAGGCGCAGTTTTACCCGAAGAACTCTGCTTTCATTGCAGGTGGAACACAAGCAACTTTTCTCTCGCAGTGTACCCAATGGGCCTTTGCCCGAAAGAACTTCTATACTCAAGGTGTCCCGCGTGGAGTGAAATGCCTAAACCAAGGCAGGCTCTAGTGAGGTCTCTAAGCATTCCCCTCCCAAAACACAGCAGTTTTACCCAAAGAACTCTGCTTTAGTTGCAGGTGGAACACAAGCAGCATTTCTCTCACTGTGTACTCTTTGGGCTCCTCCACGAATGAACTGCTACGTGCAGGGTTTCCCACCTGGAGTGAACTGCCTTAACCAAGGCAGTCTGTAGTGAGGACTGTAAGCATTTCTACTCCCAAAACTCGCCGTTTTAACGAATGAACTCTGCGTTAGGTGCAGGTGGAACACAAGCAGGTTTTCTCCCGCAGTGTACACAATGGGCCTTTCCCCGAATGAACTTCTATACGCAGGGTGTCCCGCGTGGAGTGAACTACCTCAAACAAGGCAGGCTCTTCTTAGGCCTCTAAGCGTTTCCTCTCCCAAAACACGCAGTTTTACCCGAAGAACTCTGATTTAGTTGGAGGTGGAACACAAGCAGCTTTTCTCCCACTGTGTACACAGTGGCCTTGCCCGAAAGAGCTTCTATACTCAAGGTGTCCCGCGTGGAGTGAAATGCCTAAACCGAGGCAGGCTCTAGTGAGGCCTCCAAGCATTTCCTCTCCCAAAACACGGCAGTTTTACCCGAAGAACTCTGCTTTAGTTCCAGGTGTAACACAAGCAGCATTTCTCCATCAGTGCACACAATGGGCACTTTCCCGAATGAACTTGTTCTCTATGCAGGGTGTCCCGCGTGGAGCGAACTGCCTCAACCATGGCAGGCTCTACTGTGGTCTCTAAGGAATTCCTCTCTGAAAACACGGCACTTTTACCCGAAGAACTCTGCCCTAATTGTAGGTGGAACACAAGCTGCATTTCTCCCACATTGTACACAAAGGGCCCTACCCCGAATGAACTTCTATATATAGGGTGTCCCACGTGCAGTGAACTGCCTCAAGCAAGGCAGGTTGTAGTAAGGACTGTAAGCCTTTCCTCTCCCAAAAGGCGCAGTTTTACCCGAAGAACTCTGCTTTCGTTGCAGGTGGAACACAAGCAACTTTTCTCCCACAGTGTACCCAATGGGCCTTTGCCCGAAAGAACTTCTATACTCAAGGTGTCCCGCGTGGAGTGAAATGCCTAAACCAAGGCAGGCTCTAGTGAGGTCTCTAAGCATTTCCCCTCCCTAAACACGGCAGTTTTACCCAAAGAACTCTGCTTTAGTTGCAGGTGCAACACAAGCAGCATTTCTCCCACTGTGTACTCTTTGGGCTCTGCCACGAATGAACTTCTATATTCAAGGTTTCCCACCTGGAGCGAACTGCCTTAACCAAGGCAGGCGGTAGTGAGGACTGTAAGCATTTCCACTCCCCAAACTCGCAGTTTTAACGAATGAACTCTGCTTTAGTTGCAGGTGGAACACACGCAGGTTTTCTCCCACAGTGTACACAAAGGGCCTTTCCCCGAATGAACGTCTATACGCAGGGGGTCCCGCGTGGAGTGAACTACCTCAACCAAGGGAGGTTCCTCCTATGCCTCTAAGCGTTTCCTCTCCCAAAACACGCAGTTTTACCCGAAGAACTCTGCTTTAGTTGCAGGTGGAACACAAGCAACTTTTCACCCACAGTGTACACAATGGGCTTTTCGCCGAATGAACTTCTACACGCAGGGTTTCCCTCGTGGAGTGAAATGCCTAAACCGAGGCAGGCTCTAGTGAGGCCTCTAAGCATTTCCTCTCCCCAAACACGGCAGTTTTACCCGAAGAACTCTGCTTTAGTTCCAGGTGTAGCACAAGCAGCATTTCTCCATCAGTGCACACAATGGGCAAATTCCCGAATGAACTTGTTCTCTATGCAGGGTGTCCCGCGTGGAGCGAACTGCCTCAACCATGGCAGGCTCTACTGTGGTCTCTAAGTAATTCCTCTCGGAAAACACGGCACTTTTACCCGAAGAACTCTGCCCTAATTGCAGGTGGAACACAAGCTGCATTTCTCCCACATTGTACACAAAGGGCCCTACCCCGAATGAACTTCTATATATAGGGTGTCCCACGTGCAGTGAACTGCCTCAAGCAAGGCAGGTTGTAGTAAGGACTGTAAGCCTTTCCTCTCCCAAAAGGCGCAGTTTTACCCGAAGAACTCTGCTTTCATTGCAGGTGGAACACAAGCAACTTTTCTCTCGCAGTGTACCCAATGGGACTTTGCCCGAAAGAACTTCTATACTCAAGGTGTCCCGCGTGGAGTGAAATGCCTAAACCAAGGCAGGCTCTAGTGAGGTCTCTAAGCATTCCCCTCCCAAAACACAGCAGTTTTACCCAAAGAACTCTGCTTTAGTTGCAGGTGGAACACAAGCAGCATTTCTCTCACTGTGTACTCTTTGGGCTCCTCCACAAATGAACTGCTACATGCAGGGTTTCCCACCTGGAGTGAACTGCCTTAACCAAGGCAGTCTGTAGTGAGGACTGTAAGCATTTCTACTCCCCAAACTCGCCGTTTTAACGAATGAACTCTGCGTTAGGTGCAGGTGGAACACAAGCAGGTTTTCTCCCGCAGTGTACACAATGGGCCTTTCCCCGAATGAACTTCTATACGCAGGGTGTCCCGCGTGGAGTGAACTACCTCAAACAAGGCAGGCTCTTCTTAGGCCTCTAAGCGTTTCCTCTCCCAAAACACGCAGTTTTACCCGAAGAACTCTGATTTAGTTGGAGGTGGAACACAAGCAGCTTTTCTCCCACTGTGTACACAGTGGCCTTGCCCGAAAGAGTTTCTATACTCAAGGTGTCCCGCGTGGAGTGAAATGCCTAAACCGAGGCAGGCTCTAGTGAGGCCTCCAAGCATTTCCTCTCCCAAAACACGGCAGTTTTACCCGAAGAACTCTGCTTTAGTTCCAGGTGTAACACAAGCAGCATTTCTCCATCAGTGCACACAATGGGCACTTTCCCGAATGAACTTGTTCTCTATGCAGGGTGTCCCGCGTGGAGCGAACTGCCTCAACCATGGCAGGCTCTACTGTGGTCTCTAAGGAATTCCTCTCTGAAAACACGGCACTTTTACCCGAAGAACTCTGCCCTAATTGTAGGTGGAACACAAGCTGCATTTCTCCCACATTGTACACAAAGGGCCCTACCCTGAATGAACTTCTATATATAGGGTGTCCCACGTGCAGTGAACTGCCTCAAGCAAGGCAGGTTGTAGTAAGGACTGTAAGCCTTTCCTCTCCCAAAAGGCGCAGTTTTACCCGAAGAACTCTGCTTTCGTTGCAGGTGGAACACAAGCAACTTTTCTCCCACAGTGTACCCAATGGGCCTTTGCCCGAAAGAACTTCTATACTCAAGGTGTCCCGCGTGGAGTGAAATGCCTAAACCAAGGCAGGCTCTAGTGAGGTCTCTAAGCATTTCCCCTCCCTAAACACGGCAGTTTTACCCAAAGAACTCTGCTTTAGTTGCAGGTGCAACACAAGCAGCATTTCTCCCACTGTGTACTCTTTGGGCTCTGCCACGAATGAACTTCTATATTCAAGGTTTCCCACCTGGAGCGAACTGCCTTAACCAAGGCAGGCGGTAGTGAGGACTGTAAGCATTTCCACTCCCCAAACTCGCAGTTTTAACGAATGAACTCTGCTTTAGTTGCAGGTGGAACACACGCAGGTTTTCTCCCACAGTGTACACAAAGGGCCTTTCCCCGAATGAACGTCTATACGCAGGGGGTCCCGCGTGGAGTGAACTACCTCAACCAAGGGAGGTTCCTCCTATGCCTCTAAGCGTTTCCTCTCCCAAAACACGCAGTTTTACCCGAAGAACTCTGCTTTAGTTGCAGGTGGAACACAAGCAACTTTTCACCCACAGTGTACACAATGGGCTTTTCGCCGAATGAACTTCTACACGCAGGGTTTCCCTCGTGGAGTGAAATGCCTAAACCGAGGCAGGCTCTAGTGAGGCCTCTAAGCATTTCCTCTCCCCAAACACGGCAGTTTTACCCGAAGAACTCTGCTTTAGTTCCAGGTGTAGCACAAGCAGCATTTCTCCATCAGTGCACACAATGGGCACTTTCCCGAATGAACTTGTTCTCTATGCAGGGTGTCCCGCGTGGAGCGAACTGCTTCAACCATGGCAGGCTCTACTGTGGTCTCTAAGGAATTCCTCTCGGAAAACACGGCACTTTTACCCGAAGAACTCTGCCCTAATTGCAGGTGGAACACAAGCTGCATTTCTCCCACATTGTACACAAAGGGCCCTACCCCGAATGAACTTCTATATATAGGGTGTCCCACGTGCAGTGAACTGCCTCAAGCAAGGCAGGTTGTAGTAAGGACTGTAAGCCTTTCCTCTCCCAAAAGGCGCAGTTTTACCCGAAGAACTCTGCTTTCATTGCAGGTGGAACACAAGCAACTTTTCTCTCGCAGTGTACCCAATGGGCCTTTGCCCGAAAGAACTTCTATACTCAAGGTGTCCCGCGTGGAGTGAAATGCCTAAACCAAGGCAGGCTCTAGTGAGGTCTCTAAGCATTCCCCTCCCAAAACACAGCAGTTTTACCCAAAGAACTCTGCTTTAGTTGCAGGTGGAACACAAGCAGCATTTCTCTCACTGTGTACTCTTTGGGCTCCTCCACGAATGAACTGCTACATGCAGGGTTTCCCACCTGGAGTGAACTGCCTTAACCAAGGCAGTCTGTAGTGAGGACTGTAAGCATTTCTACTCCCCAAACTCGCCGTTTTAACGAATGAACTCTGCGTTAGGTGCAGGTGGAACACAAGCAGGTTTTCTCCCGCAGTGTACACAATGGGCCTTTCCCCGAATGAACTTCTATACGCAGGGTGTCCCGCGTGGAGTGAACTACCTCAAACAAGGCAGGCTCTTCTTAGGCCTCTAAGCGTTTCCTCTCCCAAAACACGCAGTTTTACCCGAAGAACTCTGATTTAGTTGGAGGTGGAACACAAGCAGCTTTTCTCCCACTGTGTACACAGTGGCCTTGCCCGAAAGAGTTTCTATACTCAAGGAGTCCCGCGTGGAGTGAAATGCCTAAACCGAGGCAGGCTCTAGTGAGGCCTCCAAGCATTTCCTCTCCCAAAACACGGCAGTTTTACCCGAAGAACTCTGCTTTAGTTCCAGGTGTAACACAAGCAGCATTTCTCCATCAGTGCACACAATGGGCACTTTCCCGAATGAACTTGTTCTCTATGCAGGGTGTCCCGCGTGGAGCGAACTGCCTCAACCATGGCAGGCTCTACTGTGGTCTCTAAGGAATTCCTCTCTGAAAACACGGCACTTTTACCCGAAGAACTCTGCCCTAATTGTAGGTGGAACACAAGCTGCATTTCTCCCACATTGTACACAAAGGGCCCTACCCCGAATGAACTTCTATATATAGGGTGTCCCACGTGCAGTGAACTGCCTCAAGCAAGGCAGGTTGTAGTAAGGACTGTAAGCCTTTCCTCTCCCAAAAGGCGCAGTTTTACCCGAAGAACTCTGCTTTCGTTGCAGGTGGAACACAAGCAACTTTTCTCCCACAGTGTACCCAATGGGCCTTTGCCCGAAAGAACTTCTATACTCAAGGTGTCCCGCGTGGAGTGAAATGCCTAAACCAAGGCAGGCTCTAGTGAGGTCTCTAAGCATTTCCCCTCCCTAAACACGGCAGTTTTACCCAAAGAACTCTGCTTTAGTTGCAGGTGCAACACAAGCAGCATTTCTCCCACTGTGTACTCTTTGGGCTCTGCCACGAATGAACTTCTATATTCAAGGTTTCCCACCTGGAGCGAACTGCCTTAACCAAGGCAGGCGGTAGTGAGGACTGTAAGCATTTCCACTCCCCAAACTCGCAGTTTTAACGAATGAACTCTGCTTTAGTTGCAGGTGGAACACACGCAGGTTTTCTCCCACAGTGTACACAAAGGGCCTTTCCCCGAATGAACGTCTATACGCAGGGGGTCCCGCGTGGAGTGAACTACCTCAACCAAGGGAGGTTCCTCCTATGCCTCTAAGCGTTTCCTCTCCCAAAACACGCAGTTTTACCCGAAGAACTCTGCTTTAGTTGCAGGTGGAACACAAGCAACTTTTCACCCACAGTGTACACAATGGGCTTTTTGCCGAATGAACTTCTACACGCAGGGTTTCCCTCGTGGAGTGAAATGCCTAAACCGAGGCAGGCTCTAGTGAGGCCTCTAAGCATTTCCTCTCCCCAAACACGGCAGTTTTACCCGAAGAACTCTGCTTTAGTTCCAGGTGTAGCACAAGCAGCATTTCTCCATCAGTGCACACAATGGGCACTTTCCCGAATGAACTTGTTCTCTATGCAGGGTGTCCCGCGTGGAGCGAACTGCCTCAACCATGGCAGGCTCTACTGTGGTCTCTAAGGAATTTCTCACTGAAAACACGGCACTTTTACCCGAAGAACTCTGCCCTAATTGCAGGTGGAACACAAGCTGCATTTCTCCCACATTGTACACAAAGGGCCCTACCCCGAATGAACTTCTATATATAGGGTGTCCCACGTGCAGTGAACTGCCTCAAGCAAGGCAGGTTGTAGTAAGGACTGTAAGCCTTTCCTCTCCCAAAAGGCGCAGTTTTACCCGAAGAACTCTGCTTTCATTGCAGGTGGAACACAAGCAACTTTTCTCTCGCAGTGTACCCAATGGGCCTTTGCCCGAAAGAACTTCTATACTCAAGGTGTCCCGCGTGGAGTGAAATGCCTAAACCAAGGCAGGCTCTAGTGAGGTCTCTAAGCATTCCCCTCCCAAAACACAGCAGTTTTACCCAAAGAACTCTGCTTTAGTTGCAGGTGGAACACAAGCAGCATTTCTCTCACTGTGTACTCTTTGGGCTCCTCCACGAATGAACTGCTACATGCAGGGTTTCCCACCTGGAGTGAACTGCCTTAACCAAGGCAGTCTGTAGTGAGGACTGTAAGCATTTCTACTCCCAAAACTCGCCGTTTTAACGAATGAACTCTGCGTTAGGTGCAGGTGGAACACAAGCAGGTTTTCTCCCGCAGTGTACACAATGGGCCTTTCCCCGAATGAACTTCTATACGCAGGGTGTCCCGCGTGGAGTGAACTACCTCAAACAAGGCAGGCTCTTCTTAGGCCTCTAAGCGTTTCCTCTCCCAAAACACGCAGTTTTACCCGAAGAACTCTGATTTAGTTGGAGGTGGAACACAAGCTTCTTTTCTCCCACTGTGTACACAGTGGCCTTGCCCGAAAGAGATTCTATACTCAAGGTGTCCCGCGTGGAGTGAAATGCCTAAACCGAGGCAGGCTCTAGTGAGGCCTCCAAGCATTTCCTCTCCCAAAACACGGCAGTTTTACCCGAAGAACTCTGCTTTAGTTCCAGGTGTAACACAAGCAGCATTTCTCCATCAGTGCACACAATGGGCACTCTCCCGAATGAACTTGTTCTCTATGCAGGGTGTCCCGCGTGGAGCGAACTGCCTCAACCATGGCAGGCTCTACTGTGGTCTCTAAGGAATTCCTCTCTGAAAACACGGCACTTTTACCCGAAGAACTCTGCCCTAATTGTAGGTGGAACACAAGCTGCATTTCTCCCACATTGTACACAAAGGGCCCTACCCCGAATGAACTTCTATATATAGGGTGTCCCACGTGCAGTGAACTGCCTCAAGCAAGGCAGGTTGTAGTAAGGACTGTAAGCCTTTCCTCTCCCAAAAGGCGCAGTTTTACCCGAAGAACTCTGCTTTCGTTGCAGGTGGAACACAAGCAACTTTTCTCCCACAGTGTACCCAATGGGCCTTTGCCCGAAAGAACTTCTATACTCAAGGTGTCCCGCGTGGAGTGAAATGCCTAAACCAAGGCAGGCTCTAGTGAGGTCTCTAAGCATTTCCCCTCCCTAAACACGGCAGTTTTACCCAACGAACTCTGCTTTAGTTGCAGGTGCAACACAAGCAGCATTTCTCCCACTGTGTACTCTTTGGGCTCTGCCACAAATGAACTTCTATATTCAAGGTTTCCCACCTGGAGCGAACTGCCTTAACCAAGGCAGGCGGTAGTGAGGACTGTAAGCATTTCCACTCCCCAATCTCGCAGTTTTAACGAATGAACTCTGCTTTAGTTGCAGGTGGAACACACGCAGGTTTTCTCCCACAGTGTACACAAAGGGCCTTTCCCCGAATGAACGTCTATACGCAGGGGGTCCCGCGTGGAGTGAACTACCTCAACCAAGGGAGGTTCCTCCTATGCCTCTAAGCGTTTCCTCTCCCAAAACACGCAGTTTTACCCGAAGAACTCTGCTTTAGTTGCAGGTGGAACACAAGCAACTTTTCACCCACAGTGTACACAATGGGCTTTTCGCCGAATGAACTTCTACACGCAGGGTTTCCCTCGTGGAGTGAAATGCCTAAACCGAGGCAGGCTCTAGTGAGGCCTCTAAGCATTTCCTCTCCCCAAACACGGCAGTTTTACCCGAAGAACTCTGCTTTAGTTCCAGGTGTAGCACAAGCAGCATTTCTCCCTCAGTGCACACAATGGGCACTTTCCCGAATGAACTTGTTCTCTATGCAGGGTGTCCCGCGTGGAGCGAACTGCCTCAACCATGGCAGGCTCTACTGTGGTCTCTAAGGAATTCCTCTCGGAAAACACGGCACTTTTACCCGAAGAACTCTGCCCTAATTGCAGGTGGAACACAAGCTGCATTTCTCCCACATTGTACACAAAGGGCCCTACCCCGAATGAACTTCTATATATAGGGTGTCCCACGTGCAGTGAACTGCCTCAAGCAAGGCAGGTTGTAGTAAGGACTGTAAGCCTTTCCTCTCCCAAAAGGCGCAGTTTTACCCGAAGAACTCTGCTTTCGTTGCAGGTGGAACACAAGCAGCTTTTCTCCCACAGTGTACCAAATGGGCCTTTGCCCGAAAGAACTTCTATACTCAAGGTGTCCCGCGTGGAGTGAAATGCCTAAACCAAGGCAGGCTCTAGTGAGGTCTCTAAGCATTCCCCTCCCAAAACACAGCAGTTTTACCCAAAGAACTCTGCTTTAGTTGCAGGTGGAACACAAGCAGCATTTCTCTCACTGTGTACTCTTTGGGCTCCTCCACGAATGAACTGCTACGTGCAGGGTTTCCCACCTGGAGTGAACTGCCTTAACCAAGGCAGTCTGTAGTGAGGACTGTAAGCATTTCTACTCCCAAAACTCGCCGTTTTAACGAATGAACTCTGCGTTAGGTGCAGGTGGAACACAAGCAGGTTTTCTCCCGCAGTGTACACAATGGGCCTTTCCCCGAATGAACTTCTATACGCAGGGTGTCCCGCGTGGAGTGAACTACCTCAAACAAGGCAGGCTCTTCTTAGGCCTCTAAGCGTTTCCTCTCCCAAAACACGCAGTTTTACCCGAAGAACTCTGATTTAGTTGGAGGTGGAACACAAGCAGCTTTTCTCCCACTGTGTACACAGTGGCCTTGCCCGAAAGAGCTTCTATACTCAAGGTGTCCCGCGTGGAGTGAAATGCCTAAACCGAGGCAGGCTCTAGTGAGGCCTCCAAGCATTTCCTCTCCCAAAACACGGCAGTTTTACCCGAAGAACTCTGCTTTAGTTCCAGGTGTAACACAAGCAGCATTTCTCCATCAGTGCACACAATGGGCACTTTCCCGAATGAACTTGTTCTCTATGCAGGGTGTCCCGCGTGGAGCGAACTGCCTCAACCATGGCAGGCTCTACTGTGGTCTCTAAGGAATTCCTCTCTGAAAACACGGCACTTTTACCCGAAGAACTCTGCCCTAATTGTAGGTGGAACACAAGCTGCATTTCTCCCACATTGTACACAAAGGGCCCTACCCCGAATGAACTTCTATATATAGGGTGTCCCACGTGCAGTGAACTGCCTCAAGCAAGGCAGGTTGTAGTAAGGACTGTAAGCCTTTCCTCTCCCAAAAGGCGCAGTTTTACCCGAAGAACTCTGCTTTCGTTGCAGGTGGAACACAAGCAACTTTTCTCCCACAGTGTACCCAATGGGCCTTTGCCCGAAAGAACTTCTATACTCAAGGTGTCCCGCGTGGAGTGAAATGCCTAAACCAAGGCAGGCTCTAGTGAGGTCTCTAAGCATTTCCCCTCCCTAAACACGGCAGTTTTACCCAACGAACTCTGCTTTAGTTGCAGGTGCAACACAAGCAGCATTTCTCCCACTGTGTACTCTTTGGGCTCTGCCACAAATGAACTTCTATATTCAAGGTTTCCCACCTGGAGCGAACTGCCTTAACCAAGGCAGGCGGTAGTGAGGACTGTAAGCATTTCCACTCCCCAATCTCGCAGTTTTAACGAATGAACTCTGCTTTAGTTGCAGGTGGAACACACGCAGGTTTTCTCCCACAGTGTACACAAAGGGCCTTTCCCCGAATGAACGTCTATACGCAGGGGGTCCCGCGTGGAGTGAACTACCTCAACCAAGGGAGGTTCCTCCTATGCCTCTAAGCGTTTCCTCTCCCAAAACACGCAGTTTTACCCGAAGAACTCTGCTTTAGTTGCAGGTGGAACACAAGCAACTTTTCACCCACAGTGTACACAATGGGCTTTTCGCCGAATGAACTTCTACACGCAGGGTTTCCCTCGTGGAGTGAAATGCCTAAACCGAGGCAGGCTCTAGTGAGGCCTCTAAGCATTTCCTCTCCCCAAACACGGCAGTTTTACCCGAAGAACTCTGCTTTAGTTCCAGGTGTAGCACAAGCAGCATTTCTCCCTCAGTGCACACAATGGGCACTTTCCCGAATGAACTTGTTCTCTATGCAGGGTGTCCCGCGTGGAGCGAACTGCCTCAACCATGGCAGGCTCTACTGTGGTCTCTAAGGAATTCCTCTCGGAAAACACGGCACTTTTACCCGAAGAACTCTGCCCTAATTGCAGGTGGAACACAAGCTGCATTTCTCCCACATTGTACACAAAGGGCCCTACCCCGAATGAACTTCTATATATAGGGTGTCCCACGTGCAGTGAACTGCCTCAAGCAAGGCAGGTTGTAGTAAGGACTGTAAGCCTTTCCTCTCCCAAAAGGCGCAGTTTTACCCGAAGAACTCTGCTTTCGTTGCAGGTGGAACACAAGCAGCTTTTCTCCCACAGTGTACCAAATGGGCCTTTGCCCGAAAGAACTTCTATACTCAAGGTGTCCCGCGTGGAGTGAAATGCCTAAACCAAGGCAGGCTCTAGTGAGGTCTCTAAGCATTCCCCTCCCAAAACACAGCAGTTTTACCCAAAGAACTCTGCTTTAGTTGCAGGTGGAACACAAGCAGCATTTCTCTCACTGTGTACTCTTTGGGCTCCTCCACGAATGAACTGCTACGTGCAGGGTTTCCCACCTGGAGTGAACTGCCTTAACCAAGGCAGTCTGTAGTGAGGACTGTAAGCATTTCTACTCCCCAAACTCGCCGTTTTAACGAATGAACTCTGCGTTAGGTGCAGGTGGAACACAAGCAGGTTTTCTCCCGCAGTGTACACAATGGGCCTTTCCCCGAATGAACTTCTATACGCAGGGTGTCCCGCGTGGAGTGAACTACCTCAAACAAGGCAGGCTCTTCTTAGGCCTCTAAGCGTTTCCTCTCCCAAAACACGCAGTTTTACCCGAAGAACTCTGATTTAGTTGGAGGTGGAACACAAGCAGCTTTTCTCCCACTGTGTACACAGTGGCCTTGCCCGAAAGAGCTTCTATACTCAAGGTGTCCCGCGTGGAGTGAAATGCCTAAACCGAGGCAGGCTCTAGTGAGGCCTCCAAGCATTTCCTCTCCCAAAACACGGCAGTTTTACCCGAAGAACTCTGCTTTAGTTCCAGGTGTAACACAAGCAGCATTTCTCCATCAGTGCACACAATGGGCACTTTCCCGAATGAACTTGTTCTCTATGCAGGGTGTCCCGCGTGGAGCGAACTGCCTCAACCATGGCAGGCTCTACTGTGGTCTCTAAGGAATTCCTCTCTGAAAACACGGCACTTTTACCCGAAGAACTCTGCCCTAATTGTAGGTGGAACACAAGCTGCATTTCTCCCACATTGTACACAAAGGGCCCTACCCCGAATGAACTTCTATATATAGGGTGTCCCACGTGCAGTGAACTGCCTCAAGCAAGGCAGGTTGTAGTAAGGACTGTAAGCCTTTCCTCTCCCAAAAGGCGCAGTTTTACCCGAAGAACTCTGCTTTCGTTGCAGGTGGAACACAAGCAACTTTTCTCCCACAGTGTACCCAATGGGCCTTTGCCCGAAAGAACTTCTATACTCAAGGTGTCCCGCGTGGAGTGAAATGCCTAAACCAAGGCAGGCTCTAGTGAGGTCTCTAAGCATTTCCCCTCCCTAAACACGGCAGTTTTACCCAAAGAACTCTGCTTTAGTTGCAGGTGCAACACAAGCAGCATTTCTCCCACTGTGTACTCTTTGGGCTCTGCCACGAATGAACTTCTATATTCAAGGTTTCCCACCTGGAGCGAACTGCCTTAACCAAGGCAGGCGGTAGTGAGGACTGTAAGCATTTCCACTCCCCAATCTCGCAGTTTTAACGAATGAACTCTGCTTTAGTTGCAGGTGGAACACACGCAGGTTTTCTCCCACAGTGTACACAAAGGGCCTTTCCCCGAATGAACGTCTATACGCAGGGGGTCCCGCGTGGAGTGAACTACCTCAACCAAGGGAGGTTCCTCCTATGCCTCTAAGCGTTTCCTCTCCCAAAACACGCAGTTTTACCCGAAGAACTCTGCTTTAGTTGCAGGTGGAACACAAGCAACTTTTCACCCACAGTGTACACAATGGGCTTTTCGCCGAATGAACTTCTACACGCAGGGTTTCCCTCGTGGAGTGAAATGCCTAAACCGAGGCAGGCTCTAGTGAGGCCTCTAAGCATTTCCTCTCCCCAAACACGGCAGTTTTACCCGAAGAACTCTGCTTTAGTTCCAGGTGTAACACAAGCAGCATTTCTCCATCAGTGCACACAATGGGCACTTTCCCGAATGAACTTGTTCTCTATGCAGGGTGTCCCGCGTGGAGCGAACTGCCTCAACCATGGCAGGCTCTACTGTGGTCTCTAAGGAATTTCTCACTGAAAACACGGCACTTTTACCCGAAGAACTCTGCCCTAATTGCAGGTGGAACACAAGCTGCATTTCTCCCACATTGTACACAAAGGGCCCTACCCCGAATGAACTTCTATATATAGGGTGTCCCACGTGCAGTGAACTGCCTCAAGCAAGGCAGGTTGTAGTAAGGACTGTAAGCCTTTCCTCTCCCAAAAGGCGCAGTTTTACCCGAAGAACTCTGCTTTCGTTGCAGGTGGAACACAAGCAGCTTTTCTCCCACAGTGTACCAAATGGGCCTTTGCCCGAAAGAACTTCTATACTCAAGGTGTCCCGCGTGGAGTGAAATGCCTAAACCAAGGCAGGCTCTAGTGAGGTCTCTAAGCATTCCCCTCCCAAAACACAGCAGTTTTACCCAAAGAACTCTGCTTTAGTTGCAGGTGGAACACAAGCAGCATTTCTCTCACTGTGTACTCTTTGGGCTCCTCCACGAATGAACTGCTACGTGCAGGGTTTCCCACCTGGAGTGAACTGCCTTAACCAAGGCAGTCTGTAGTGAGGACTGTAAGCATTTCTACTCCCCAAACTCGCCGTTTTAACGAATGAACTCTGCGTTAGGTGCAGGTGGAACACAAGCAGGTTTTCTCCCGCAGTGTACACAATGGGCCTTTCCCCGAATGAACTTCTATACGCAGGGTGTCCCGCGTGGAGTGAACTACCTCAAACAAGGCAGGCTCTTCTTAGGCCTCTAAGCGTTTCCTCTCCCAAAACACGCAGTTTTACCCGAAGAACTCTGATTTAGTTGGAGGTGGAACACAAGCAGCTTTTCTCCCACTGTGTACACAGTGGCCTTGCCCGAAAGAGATTCTATACTCAAGGTGTCCCGCGTGGAGTGAAATGCCTAAACCGAGGCAGGCTCTAGTGAGGCCTCCAAGCATTTCCTCTCCCAAAACACGGCAGTTTTACCCGAAGAACTCTGCTTTAGTTCCAGGTGTAACACAAGCAGCATTTCTCCATCAGTGCACACAATGGGCACTTTCCCGAATGAACTTGTTCTCTATGCAGGGTGTCCCGCGTGGAGCGAACTGCCTCAACCATGGCAGGCTCTACTGTGGTCTCTAAGGAATTCCTCTCTGAAAACACGGCACTTTTACCCGAAGAACTCTGCCCTAATTGTAGGTGGAACACAAGCTGCATTTCTCCCACATTGTACACAAAGGGCCCTACCCCGAATGAACTTCTATATATAGGGTGTCCCACGTGCAGTGAACTGCCTCAAGCAAGGCAGGTTGTAGTAAGGACTGTAAGCCTTTCCTCTCCCAAAAGGCGCAGTTTTACCCGAAGAACTCTGCTTTCGTTGCAGGTGGAACACAAGCAACTTTTCTCCCACAGTGTACCCAATGGGCCTTTGCCCGAAAGAACTTCTATACTCAAGGTGTCCCGCGTGGAGTGAAATGCCTAAACCAAGGCAGGCTCTAGTGAGGTCTCTAAGCATTTCCCCTCCCTAAACACGGCAGTTTTACCCAAAGAACTCTGCTTTAGTTGCAGGTGCAACACAAGCAGCATTTCTCCCACTGTGTACTCTTTGGGCTCTGCCACGAATGAACTTCTATATTCAAGGTTTCCCACCTGGAGCGAACTGCCTTAACCAAGGCAGGCGGTAGTGAGGACTGTAAGCATTTCCACTCCCCAAACTCGCAGTTTTAACGAATGAACTCTGCTTTAGTTGCAGGTGGAACACACGCAGGTTTTCTCCCACAGTGTACACAAAGGGCCTTTCCCCGAATGAACGTCTATACGCAGGGGGTCCCGCGTGGAGTGAACTACCTCAACCAAGGGAGGTTCCTCCTATGCCTCTAAGCGTTTCCTCTCCCAAAACACGCAGTTTTACCCGAAGAACTCTGCTTTAGTTGCAGGTGGAACACAAGCAACTTTTCACCCACAGTGTACACAATGGGCTTTTCGCCGAATGAACTTCTACACGCAGGGTTTCCCTCGTGGAGTGAAATGCCTAAACCGAGGCAGGCTCTAGTGAGGCCTCTAAGCATTTCCTCTCCCCAAACACGGCAGTTTTACCCGAAGAACTCTGCTTTAGTTCCAGGTGTAGCACAAGCAGCATTTCTCCATCAGTGCACACAATGGGCACTTTCCCGAATGAACTTGTTCTTTATGCAGGGTGTCCCGCGTGGAGCGAACTGCCTCAACCATGGCAGGCTCTACTGTGGTCTCTAAGGAATTTCTCACTGAAAACACGGCACTTTTACCCGAAGAACTCTGCCCTAATTGCAGGTGGAACACAAGCTGCATTTCTCCCACATTGTACACAAAGGGCCCTACCCCGAATGAACTTCTATATATAGGGTGTCCCACGTGCAGTGAACTGCCTCAAGCAAGGCAGGTTGTAGTAAGGACTGTAAGCCTTTCCTCTCCCAAAAGGCGCAGTTTTACCCGAAGAACTCTGCTTTCATTGCAGGTGGAACACAAGCAACTTTTCTCTCGCAGTGTACCCAATGGGACTTTGCCCGAAAGAACTTCTATACTCAAGGTGTCCCGCGTGGAGTGAAATGCCTAAACCAAGGCAGGCTCTAGTGAGGTCTCTAAGCATTCCCCTCCCAAAACACAGCAGTTTTACCCAAAGAACTCTGCTTTAGTTGCAGGTGGAACACAAGCAGCATTTCTCTCACTGTGTACTCTTTGGGCTCCTCCACGAATGAACTGCTACGTGCAGGGTTTCCCACCTGGAGTGAACTGCCTTAACCAAGGCAGTCTGTAGTGAGGACTGTAAGCATTTCTACTCCCCAAACTCGCCGTTTTAACGAATGAACTCTGCGTTAGGTGCAGGTGGAACACAAGCAGGTTTTCTCCCGCAGTGTACACAATGGGCCTTTCCCCGAATGAACTTCTATACGCAGGGTGTCCCGCGTGGAGTGAACTACCTCAAACAAGGCAGGCTCTTCTTAGGCCTCTAAGCGTTTCCTCTCCCAAAACACGCAGTTTTACCCGAAGAACTCTGATTTAGTTGGAGGTGGAACACAAGCAGCTTTTCTCCCACTGTGTACACAGTGGCCTTGCCCGAAAGAGCTTCTATACTCAAGGTGTCCCGCGTGGAGTGAAATGCCTAAACCGAGGCAGGCTCTAGTGAGGCCTCCAAGCATTTCCTCTCCCAAAACACGGCAGTTTTACCCGAAGAACTCTGCTTTAGTTCCAGGTGTAACACAAGCAGCATTTCTCCATCAGTGCACACAATGGGCACTTTCCCGAATGAACTTGTTCTCTATGCAGGGTGTCCCGCGTGGAGCGAACTGCCTCAACCATGGCAGGCTCTACTGTGGTCTCTAAGGAATTCCTCTCTGAAAACACGGCACTTTTACCCGAAGAACTCTGCCCTAATTGTAGGTGGAACACAAGCTGCATTTCTCCCACATTGTACACAAAGGGCCCTACCCCGAATGAACTTCTATATATAGGGTGTCCCACGTGCAGTGAACTGCCTCAAGCAAGGCAGGTTGTAGTAAGGACTGTAAGCCTTTCCTCTCCCAAAAGGCGCAGTTTTACCCGAAGAACTCTGCTTTCGTTGCAGGTGGAACACAAGCAACTTTTCTCCCACAGTGTACCCAATGGGCCTTTGCCCGAAAGAACTTCTATACTCAAGGTGTCCCGCGTGGAGTGAAATGCCTAAACCAAGGCAGGCTCTAGTGAGGTCTCTAAGCATTTCCCCTCCCTAAACACGGCAGTTTTACCCAAAGAACTCTGCTTTAGTTGCAGGTGCAACACAAGCAGCATTTCTCCCACTGTGTACTCTTTGGGCTCTGCCACGAATGAACTTCTATATTCAAGGTTTCCCACCTGGAGCGAACTGCCTTAACCAAGGCAGGCGGTAGTGAGGACTGTAAGCATTTCCACTCCCCAAACTCGCAGTTTTAACGAATGAACTCTGCTTTAGTTGCAGGTGGAACACACGCAGGTTTTCTCCCACAGTGTACACAAAGGGCCTTTCCCCGAATGAACGTCTATACGCAGGGGGTCCCGCGTGGAGTGAACTACCTCAACCAAGGGAGGTTCCTCCTATGCCTCTAAGCGTTTCCTCTCCCAAAACACGCAGTTTTACCCGAAGAACTCTGCTTTAGTTGCAGGTGGAACACAAGCAACTTTTCACCCACAGTGTACACAATGGGCTTTTCGCCGAATGAACTTCTACACGCAGGGTTTCCCTCGTGGAGTGAAATGCCTAAACCGAGGCAGGCTCTAGTGAGGCCTCTAAGCATTTCCTCTCCCCAAACACGGCAGTTTTACCCGAAGAACTCTGCTTTAGTTCCAGGTGTAGCACAAGCAGCATTTCTCCATCAGTGCACACAATGGGCACTTTCCCGAATGAACTTGTTCTCTATGCAGGGTGTCCCGCGTGGAGCGAACTGCCTCAACCATGGCAGGCTCTACTGTGGTCTCTAAGGAATTTCTCACTGAAAACACGGCACTTTTACCCGAAGAACTCTGCCCTAATTGCAGGTGGAACACAAGCTGCATTTCTCCCACATTGTACACAAAGGGCCCTACCCCGAATGAACTTCTATATATAGGGTGTCCCACGTGCAGTGAACTGCCTCAAGCAAGGCAGGTTGTAGTAAGGACTGTAAGCCTTTCCTCTCCCAAAAGGCGCAGTTTTACCCGAAGAACTCTGCTTTCATTGCAGGTGGAACACAAGCAACTTTTCTCTCGCAGTGTACCCAATGGGACTTTGCCCGAAAGAACTTCTATACTCAAGGTGTCCCGCGTGGAGTGAAATGCCTAAACCAAGGCAGGCTCTAGTGAGGTCTCTAAGCATTCCCCTCCCAAAACACAGCAGTTTTACCCAAAGAACTCTGCTTTAGTTGCAGGTGGAACACAAGCAGCATTTCTCTCACTGTGTACTCTTTGGGCTCCTCCACGAATGAACTGCTACATGCAGGGTTTCCCACCTGGAGTGAACTGCCTTAAACAAGGCAGTCTGTAGTGAGGACTGTAAGCATTTCTACTCCCAAAACTCGCCGTTTTAACGAATGAACTCTGCGTTAGGTGCAGGTGGAACACAAGCAGGTTTTCTCCCGCAGTGTACACAATGGGCCTTTCCCCGAATGAACTTCTATACGCAGGGTGTCCCGCGTGGAGTGAACTACCTCAAACAAGGCAGGCTCTTCTTAGGCCTCTAAGCGTTTCCTCTCCCAAAACACGCAGTTTTACCCGAAGAACTCTGATTTAGTTGGAGGTGGAACACAAGCAGCTTTTCTCCCACTGTGTACACAGTGGCCTTGCCCGAAAGAGCTTCTATACTCAAGGTGTCCCGCGTGGAGTGAAATGCCTAAACCGAGGCAGGCTCTAGTGAGGCCTCCAAGCATTTCCTCTCCCAAAACACGGCAGTTTTACCCGAAGAACTCTGCTTTAGTTCCAGGTGTAACACAAGCAGCATTTCTCCATCAGTGCACACAATGGGCACTTTCCCGAATGAACTTGTTCTCTATGCAGGGTGTCCCGCGTGGAGCGAACTGCCTCAACCATGGCAGGCTCTACTGTGGTCTCTAAGGAATTCCTCTCTGAAAACACGGCACTTTTACCCGAAGAACTCTGCCCTAATTGTAGGTGGAACACAAGCTGCATTTCTCCCACATTGTACACAAAGGGCCCTACCCCGAATGAACTTCTATATATAGGGTGTCCCACGTGCAGTGAACTGCCTCAAGCAAGGCAGGTTGTAGTAAGGACTGTAAGCCTTTCCTCTCCCAAAAGGCGCAGTTTTACCCGAAGAACTCTGCTTTCGTTGCAGGTGGAACACAAGCAACTTTTCTCCCACAGTGTACCCAATGGGCCTTTGCCCGAAAGAACTTCTATACTCAAGGTGTCCCGCGTGGAGTGAAATGCCTAAACCAAGGCAGGCTCTAGTGAGGTCTCTAAGCATTTCCCCTCCCTAAACACGGCAGTTTTACCCAAAGAACTCTGCTTTAGTTGCAGGTGCAACACAAGCAGCATTTCTCCCACTGTGTACTCTTTGGGCTCTGCCACGAATGAACTTCTATATTCAAGGTTTCCCACCTGGAGCGAACTGCCTTAACCAAGGCAGGCGGTAGTGAGGACTGTAAGCATTTCCACTCCCCAAACTCGCAGTTTTAACGAATGAACTCTGCTTTAGTTGCAGGTGGAACACACGCAGGTTTTCTCCCACAGTGTACACAAAGGGCCTTTCCCCGAATGAACGTCTATACGCAGGGGGTCCCGCGTGGAGTGAACTTCCTCAACCAAGGGAGGTTCCTCCTATGCCTCTAAGCGTTTCCTCTCCCAAAACACGCAGTTTTACCCGAAGAACTCTGCTTTAGTTGCAGGTGGAACACAAGCAACTTTTCACCCACAGTGTACACAATGGGCTTTTCGCCGAATGAACTTCTACACGCAGGGTTTCCCTCGTGGAGTGAAATGCCTAAACCGAGGCAGGCTCTAGTGAGGCCTCTAAGCATTTCCTCTCCCCAAACACGGCAGTTTTACCCGAAGAACTCTGCTTTAGTTCCAGGTGTAACACAAGCAGCATTTCTCCATCAGTGCACACAATGGGCACTTTCCCGAATGAACTTGTTCTCTATGCAGGGTGTCCCGCGTGGAGCGAACTGCCTCAACCATGGCAGGCTCTACTGTGGTCTCTAAGGAATTCCTCTCTGAAAACACGGCACTTTTACCCGAAGAACTCTGCCCTAATTGCAGGTGGAACACAAGCTGCATTTCTCCCACATTGTACACAAAGGGCCCTACCCCAAATGAACTTCTATATATAGGGTGTCCCACGTGCAGTGAACTGCCTCAAGCAAGGCAGGTTGTAGTAAGGACTGTAAGCCTTTCCTCTCCCAAAAGGCGCAGTTTCACCCGAAGAACTCTGCTTTCATTGCAGGTGGAACACAAGCAACTTTTCTCTCGCAGTGTACCCAATGGGCCTTTGCCCGAAAGAACTTCTATACTCAAGGTGTCCCGCGTGGAGTGAAATGCCTAAACCAAGGCAGGCTCTAGTGAGGTCTCTAAGCATTCCCCTCCCAAAACACAGCAGTTTTACCCAAAGAACTCTGCTTTAGTTGCAGGTGGAACACAAGCAGCATTTCTCTCACTGTGTACTCTTTGGGCTCCTCCACGAATGAACTGCTACGTGCAGGGTTTCCCACCTGGAGTGAACTGCCTTAACCAAGGCAGTCTGTAGTGAGGACTGTAAGCATTTCTACTCCCAAAACTCGCCGTTTTAACGAATGAACTCTGCGTTAGGTGCAGGTGGAACACAAGCAGGTTTTCTCCCGCAGTGTACACAATGGGCCTTTCCCCGAATGAACTTCTATACGCAGGGTGTCCCGCGTGGAGTGAACTACCTCAAACAAGGCAGGCTCTTCTTAGGCCTCTAAGCGTTTCCTCTCCCAAAACACGCAGTTTTACCCGAAGAACTCTGATTTAGTTGGAGGTGGAACACAAGCAGCTTTTCTCCCACTGTGTACACAGTGGCCTTGCCCGAAAGAGCTTCTATACTCAAGGTGTCCCGCGTGGAGTGAAATGCCTAAACCGAGGCAGGCTCTAGTGAGGCCTCCAAGCATTTCCTCTCCCAAAACACGGCAGTTTTACCCGAAGAACTCTGCTTTAGTTCCAGGTGTAACACAAGCAGCATTTCTCCATCAGTGCACACAATGGGCACTTTCCCGAATGAACTTGTTCTCTATGCAGGGTGTCCCGCGTGGAGCGAACTGCCTCAACCATGGCAGGCTCTACTGTGGTCTCTAAGGAATTCCTCTCTGAAAACACGGCACTTTTACCCGAAGAACTCTGCCCTAATTGTAGGTGGAACACAAGCTGCATTTCTCCCACATTGTACACAAAGGGCCCTACCCCGAATGAACTTCTATATATAGGGTGTCCCACGTGCAGTGAACTGCCTCAAGCAAGGCAGGTTGTAGTAAGGACTGTAAGCCTTTCCTCTCCCAAAAGGCGCAGTTTTACCCGAAGAACTCTGCTTTCGTTGCAGGTGGAACACAAGCAACTTTTCTCCCACAGTGTACCCAATGGGCCTTTGCCCGAAAGAACTTCTATACTCAAGGTGTCCCGCGTGGAGTGAAATGCCTAAACCAAGGCAGGCTCTAGTGAGGTCTCTAAGCATTTCCCCTCCCTAAACACGGCAGTTTTACCCAAAGAACTCTGCTTTAGTTGCAGGTGCAACACAAGCAGCATTTCTCCCACTGTGTACTCTTTGGGCTCTGCCACGAATGAACTTCTATATTCAAGGTTTCCCACCTGGAGCGAACTGCCTTAACCAAGGCAGGCGGTAGTGAGGACTGTAAGCATTTCCACTCCCCAAACTCGCAGTTTTAACGAAGGAACTCTGCTTTAGTTGCAGGTGGAACACACGCAGGTTTTCTCCCACAGTGTACACAAAGGGCCTTTCCCCGAATGAACGTCTATACGCAGGGGGTCCCGCGTGGAGTGAACTACCTCAACCAAGGGAGGTTCCTCCTATGCCTCTAAGCGTTTCCTCTCCCAAAACACGCAGTTTTACCCGAAGAACTCTGCTTTAGTTGCAGGTGGAACACAAGCAACTTTTCACCCACAGTGTACACAATGGGCTTTTCGCCAAATGAACTTCTACACGCAGGGTTTCCCTCGTGGAGTGAAATGCCTAAACCGAGGCAGGCTCTAGTGAGGCCTCTAAGCATTTCCTCTCCCCAAACACGGCAGTTTTACCCGAAGAACTCTGCTTTAGTTCCAGGTGTAGCACAAGCAGCATTTCTCCATCAGTGCACACAATGGGCACTTTCCCGAATGAACTTGTTCTCTATGCAGGGTGTCCCGCGTGGAGCGAACTGCCTCAACCATGGCAGGCTCTACTGTGGTCTCTAAGGAATTTCTCACTGAAAACACGGCACTTTTACCCAAAGAACTCTGCCCTAATTGCAGGTGGAACACAAGCTGCATTTCTCCCACATTGTACACAAAGGGCCCTACCCCGAATGAACTTCTATATATAGGGTGTCCCACGTGAAGTGAACTGCCTCAAGCAAGGCAGGTTGTAGTAAGGACTGTAAGCCTTTCCTCTCCCAAACGGCGCAGTTTTACCCGAAGAACTCTGCTTTCGTTGCAGGTGGAACACAAGCAACTTTTCTCCCACAGTGTACCCAATGGGCCTTTGCCCGAAAGAACTTCTATACTCAAGGTGTCCCGCGTGGAGTGAAATGCCTAAACCAAGGCAGGCTCTAGTGAGGTCTCTAAGCATTCCCCTCCCAAAACACAGCAGATTTACCCAAAGAACTCTGCTTTAGTTGCAGGTGGAACACAAGCAGCATTTCTCTCACTGTGTACTCTTTGGGCTCCTCCACGAATGAACTGCTACATGCAGGGTTTCCCACCTGGAGTGAACTGCCTTAACCAAGGCAGTCTGTAGTGAGGACTGTAAGCATTTCTACTCCCCAAACTCGCCGTTTTAACGAATGAACTCTGCGTTAGGTGCAGGTGGAACACAAGCAGGTTTTCTCCCGCAGTGTACACAATGGGCCTTTCCCCGAATGAACTTCTATACGCAGGGTGTCCCGCGTGGAGTGAACTACCTCAAACAAGGCAGGCTCTTCTTAGGCCTCTAAGCGTTTCCTCTCCCAAAACACGCAGTTTTACCCGAAGAACTCTGATTTAGTTGGAGGTGGAACACAAGCAGCTTTTCTCCCACTGTGTACACAGTGGCCTTGCCCGAAAGAGCTTCTATACTCAAGGTGTCCCGCGTGGAGTGAAATGCCTAAACCGAGGCAGGCTCTAGTGAGGCCTCCAAGCATTTCCTCTCCCAAAACACGGCAGTTTTACCCGAAGAACTCTGCTTTAGTTCCAGGTGTAACACAAGCAGCATTTCTCCATCAGTGCACACAATGGGCACTTTCCCGAATGAACTTGTTCTCTATGCAGGGTGTCCCGCGTGGAGCGAACTGCCTCAACCATGGCAGGCTCTACTGTGGTCTCTAAGGAATTCCTCTCTGAAAACACGGCACTTTTACCCGAAGAACTCTGCCCTAATTGTAGGTGGAACACAAGCTGCATTTCTCCCACATTGTACACAAAGGGCCCTACCCCGAATGAACTTCTATATATAGGGTGTCCCACGTGCAGTGAACTGCCTCAAGCAAGGCAGGTTGTAGTAAGGACTGTAAGCCTTTCCTCTCCCAAAAGGCGCAGTTTTACCCGAAGAACTCTGCTTTCGTTGCAGGTGGAACACAAGCAACTTTTCTCCCACAGTGTACCCAATGGGCCTTTGCCCGAAAGAACTTCTATACTCAAGGTGTCCCGCGTGGAGTGAAATGCCTAAACCAAGGCAGGCTCTAGTGAGGTCTCTAAGCATTTCCCCTCCCTAAACACGGCAGTTTTACCCAAAGAACTCTGCTTTAGTTGCAGGTGCAACACAAGCAGCATTTCTCCCACTGTGTACTCTTTGGGCTCTGCCACGAATGAACTTCTATATTCAAGGTTTCCCACCTGGAGCGAACTGCCTTAACCAAGGCAGGCGGTAGTGAGGACTGTAAGCATTTCCACTCCCCAAACTCGCAGTTTTAACGAAGGAACTCTGCTTTAGTTGCAGGTGGAACACACGCAGGTTTTCTCCCACAGTGTACACAAAGGGCCTTTCCCCGAATGAACGTCTATACGCAGGGGGTCCCGCGTGGAGTGAACTACCTCAACCAAGGGAGGTTCCTCCTATGCCTCTAAGCGTTTCCTCTCCCAAAACACGCAGTTTTACCCGAAGAACTCTGCTTTAGTTGCAGGTGGAACACAAGCAACTTTTCACCCACAGTGTACACAATGGGCTTTTCGCCAAATGAACTTCTACACGCAGGGTTTCCCTCGTGGAGTGAAATGCCTAAACCGAGGCAGGCTCTAGTGAGGCCTCTAAGCATTTCCTCTCCCCAAACACGGCAGTTTTACCCGAAGAACTCTGCTTTAGTTCCAGGTGTAGCACAAGCAGCATTTCTCCATCAGTGCACACAATGGGCACTTTCCCGAATGAACTTGTTCTCTATGCAGGGTGTCCCGCGTGGAGCGAACTGCCTCAACCATGGCAGGCTCTACTGTGGTCTCTAAGGAATTTCTCACTGAAAACACGGCACTTTTACCCAAAGAACTCTGCCCTAATTGCAGGTGGAACACAAGCTGCATTTCTCCCACATTGTACACAAAGGGCCCTACCCCGAATGAACTTCTATATATAGGGTGTCCCACGTGAAGTGAACTGCCTCAAGCAAGGCAGGTTGTAGTAAGGACTGTAAGCCTTTCCTCTCCCAAACGGCGCAGTTTTACCCGAAGAACTCTGCTTTCGTTGCAGGTGGAACACAAGCAACTTTTCTCCCACAGTGTACCCAATGGGCCTTTGCCCGAAAGAACTTCTATACTCAAGGTGTCCCGCGTGGAGTGAAATGCCTAAACCAAGGCAGGCTCTAGTGAGGTCTCTAAGCATTCCCCTCCCAAAACACAGCAGATTTACCCAAAGAACTCTGCTTTAGTTGCAGGTGGAACACAAGCAGCATTTCTCTCACTGTGTACTCTTTGGGCTCCTCCACGAATGAACTGCTACATGCAGGGTTTCCCACCTGGAGTGAACTGCCTTAACCAAGGCAGTCTGTAGTGAGGACTGTAAGCATTTCTACTCCCCAAACTCGCCGTTTTAACGAATGAACTCTGCGTTAGGTGCAGGTGGAACACAAGCAGGTTTTCTCCCGCAGTGTACACAATGGGCCTTTCCCCGAATGAACTTCTATACGCAGGGTGTCCCGCGTGGAGTGAACTACCTCAAACAAGGCAGGCTCTTCTTAGGCCTCTAAGCGTTTCCTCTCCCAAAACACGCAGTTTTACCCGAAGAACTCTGATTTAGTTGGAGGTGGAACACAAGCAGCTTTTCTCCCACTGTGTACACAGTGGCCTTGCCCGAAAGAGCTTCTATACTCAAGGTGTCCCGCGTGGAGTGAAATGCCTAAACCGAGGCAGGCTCTAGTGAGGCCTCCAAGCATTTCCTCTCCCAAAACACGGCAGTTTTACCCGAAGAACTCTGCTTTAGTTCCAGGTGTAACACAAGCAGCATTTCTCCATCAGTGCACACAATGGGCACTTTCCCGAATGAACTTGTTCTCTATGCAGGGTGTCCCGCGTGGAGCGAACTGCCTCAACCATGGCAGGCTCTACTGTGGTCTCTAAGGAATTCCTCTCTGAAAACACGGCACTTTTACCCGAAGAACTCTGCCCTAATTGTAGGTGGAACACAAGCTGCATTTCTCCCACATTGTACACAAAGGGCCCTACCCCGAATGAACTTCTATATATAGGGTGTCCCACGTGCAGTGAACTGCCTCAAGCAAGGCAGGTTGTAGTAAGGACTGTAAGCCTTTCCTCTCCCAAAAGGCGCAGTTTTACCCGAAGAACTCTGCTTTCGTTGCAGGTGGAACACAAGCAACTTTTCTCCCACAGTGTACCCAATGGGCCTTTGCCCGAAAGAACTTCTATACTCAAGGTGTCCCGCGTGGAGTGAAATGCCTAAACCAAGGCAGGCTCTAGTGAGGTCTCTAAGCATTTCCCCTCCCTAAACACGGCAGTTTTACCCAAAGAACTCTGCTTTAGTTGCAGGTGCAACACAAGCAGCATTTCTCCCACTGTGTACTCTTTGGGCTCTGCCACGAATGAACTTCTATATTCAAGGTTTCCCACCTGGAGCGAACTGCCTTAACCAAGGCAGGCGGTAGTGAGGACTGTAAGCATTTCCACTCCCCAAACTCGCAGTTTTAACGAATGAACTCTGCTTTAGTTGCAGGTGGAACACACGCAGGTTTTCTCCCACAGTGTACACAAAGGGCCTTTCCCCGAATGAACGTCTATACGCAGGGGGTCCCGCGTGGAGTGAATTACCTCAACCAAGGGAGGTTCCTCCTATGCCTCTAAGCGTTTCCTCTCCCAAAACACGCAGTTTTACCCGAAGAACTCTGCTTTAGTTGCAGGTGGAACACAAGCAACTTTTCACCCACAGTGTACACAATGGGCTTTTCGCCGAATGAACTTCTACACGCAGGGTTTCCCTCGTGGAGTGAAATGCCTAAACCGAGGCAGGCTCTAGTGAGGCCTCTAAGCATTTCCTCTCCCCAAACACGGCAGTTTTACCCGAAGAACTCTGCTTTAGTTCCAGGTGTAACACAAGCAGCATTTCTCCATCAGTGCACACAATGGGCACTTTCCCGAATGAACTTGTTCTCTATGCAGGGTGTCCCGCGTGGAGCGAACTGCCTCAACCATGGCAGGCTCTACTGTGGTCTCTAAGGAATTCCTCTCGGAAAACACGGCACTTTTACCCGAAGAACTCTGCCCTAATTGCAGGTGGAACACAAGCTGCATTTCTCCCACATTGTACACAAAGGGCCCTACCCCGAATGAACTTCTATATATAGGGTGTCCCACGTGCAGTGAACTGCCTCAAGCAAGGCAGGTTGTAGTAAGGACTGTAAGCCTTTCCTCTCCCAAAAGGCGCAGTTTTACCCGAAGAACTCTGCTTTCATTGCAGGTGGAACACAAGCAACTTTTCTCTCGCAGTGTACCCAATGGGCCTTTGCCCGAAAGAACTTCTATACTCAAGGTGTCCCGCGTGGAGTGAAATGCCTAAACCAAGGCAGGCTCTAGTGAGGTCTCTAAGCATTCCCCTCCCAAAACACAGCAGTTTTACCCAAAGAACTCTGCTTTAGTTGCAGGTGGAACACAAGCAGCATTTCTCTCACTGTGTACTCTTTGGGCTCCTCCACGAATGAACTGCTACGTGCAGGGTTTCCCACCTGGAGTGAACTGCCTTAACCAAGGCAGTCTGTAGTGAGGACTGTAAGCATTTCTACTCCCAAAACTCGCCGTTTTAACGAATGAACTCTGCGTTAGGTGCAGGTGGAACACAAGCAGGTTTTCTCCCGCAGTGTACACAATGGGCCTTTCCCCGAATGAACTTCTATACGCAGGGTGTCCCGCGTGGAGTGAACTACCTCAAACAAGGCAGGCTCTTCTTAGGCCTCTAAGCGTTTCCTCTCCCAAAACACGCAGTTTTACCCGAAGAACTCTGATTTAGTTGGAGGTGGAACACAAGCAGCTTTTCTCCCACTGTGTACACAGTGGCCTTGCCCGAAAGAGCTTCTATACTCAAGGTGTCCCGCGTGGAGTGAAATGCCTAAACCGAGGCAGGCTCTAGTGAGGCCTCCAAGCATTTCCTCTCCCAAAACACGGCAGTTTTACCCGAAAAACTCTGCTTTAGTTCCAGGTGTAACACAAGCAGCATTTCTCCATCAGTGCACACAATGGGCACTTTCCCGAATGAACTTGTTCTCTATGCAGGGTGTCCCGCGTGGAGCGAACTGCCTCAACCATGGCAGGCTCTACTGTGGTCTCTAAGGAATTCCTCTCTGAAAACACGGCACTTTTACCCGAAGAACTCTGCCCTAATTGTAGGTGGAACACAAGCTGCATTTCTCCCACATTGTACACAAAGGGCCCTACCCCGAATGAACTTCTATATATAGGGTGTCCCACGTGCAGTGAACTGCCTCAAGCAAGGCAGGTTGTAGTAAGGACTGTAAGCCTTTCCTCTCCCAAAAGGCGCAGTTTTACCCGAAGAACTCTGCTTTCGTTGCAGGTGGAACACAAGCAACTTTTCTCCCACAGTGTACCCAATGGGCCTTTGCCCGAAAGAACTTCTATACTCAAGGTGTCCCGCGTGGAGTGAAATGCCTAAACCAAGGCAGGCTCTAGTGAGGTCTCTAAGCATTTCCCCTCCCTAAACACGGCAGTTTTACCCAAAGAACTCTGCTTTAGTTGCAGGTGCAACACAAGCAGCATTTCTCCCACTGTGTACTCTTTGGGCTCTGCCACGAATGAACTTCTATATTCAAGGTTTCCCACCTGGAGCGAACTGCCTTAACCAAGGCAGGCGGTAGTGAGGACTGTAAGCATTTCCACTCCCCAAACTCGCAGTTTTAACGAATGAACTCTGCTTTAGTTGCAGGTGGAACACACGCAGGTTTTCTCCCACAGTGTACACAAAGGGCCTTTCCCCGAATGAACGTCTATACGCAGGGGGTCCCGCGTGGAGTGAACTACCTCAACCAAGGGAGGTTCCTCCTATGCCTCTAAGCGTTTCCTCTCCCAAAACACGCAGTTTTACCCGAAGAACTCTGCTTTAGTTGCAGGTGGAACACAAGCAACTTTTCACCCACAGTGTACACAATGGGCTTTTCGCCGAATGAACTTCTACACGCAGGGTTTCCCTCGTGGAGTGAAATGCCTAAACCGAGGCAGGCTCTAGTGAGGCCTCTAAGCATTTCCTCTCCCCAAACACGGCAGTTTTACCCAAAGAACTCTGCTTTAGTTCCAGGTGTAGCACAAGCAGCATTTCTCCTTCAGTGCACACAATGGGCACTTTCCCGAATGAACTTGTTCTCTATGCAGGGTGTCCCGCGTGGAGCGAACTGCCTCAACCATGGCAGGCTCTACTGTGGTCTCTAAGGAATTTCTCACTGAAAACACGGCACTTTTACCCAAAGAACTCTGCCCTAATTGCAGGTGGAACACAAGCTGCATTTCTCCCACATTGTACACAAAGGGCCCTACCCCGAATGAACTTCTATATATATGGTGTCCCACGTGCAGTGAACTGCCTCAAGCAAGGCAGGTTGTAGTAAGGACTGTAAGCCTTTCCTCTCCCAAAAGGCACAGTTTTACCCGAAGAACTCTGCTTTCATTGCAGGTGGAACACAAGCAACTTTTCTCTCGCAGTGTACCCAATGGGCCTTTGCCCGAAAGAACTTCTATACTCAAGGTGTCCCGCGTGGAGTGAAATGCCTAAACCAAGGCAGGCTCTAGTGAGGTCTCTAAGCATTCCCCTCCCAAAACACAGCAGTTTTACCCAAAGAACTCTGCTTTAGTTGCAGGTGGAACACAAGCAGCATTTCTCTCACTGTGTACTCTTTGGGCTCCTCCACGAATGAACTGCTACATGCAGGGTTTCCCACCTGGAGTGAACTGCCTTAACCAAGGCAGTCTGTAGTGAGGACTGTAAGCATTTCTACTCCCCAAACTCGCCGTTTTAACGAATGAACTCTGCGTTAGGTGCAGGTGGAACACAAGCAGGTTTTCTCCCGCAGTGTACACAATGGGCCTTTCCCCGAATGAACTTCTATACGCAGGGTGTCCCGCGTGGAGTGAACTACCTCAAACAAGGCAGGCTCTTCTTAGGCCTCTAAGCGTTTCCTCTCCCAAAACACGCAGTTTTACCCGAAGAACTCTGATTTAGTTGGAGGTGGAACACAAACAGCTTTTCTCCCACTGTGTACACAGTGGCCTTGCCCGAAAGAGCTTCTATACTCAAGGTGTCCCGCGTGGAGTGAAATGCCTAAACCGAGGCAGGCTCTAGTGAGGCCTCCAAGCATTTCCTCTCCCAAAACACGGCAGTTTTACCCGAAGAACTCTGCTTTAGTTCCAGGTGTAACACAAGCAGCATTTCTCCATCAGTGCACACAATGGGCACTTTCCCGAATGAACTTGTTCTCTATGCAGGGTGTCCCGCGTGGAGCGAACTGCCTCAACCATGGCAGGCTCTACTGTGGTCTCTAAGGAATTCCTCTCTGAAAACACGGCACTTTTACCCGAAGAACTCTGCCCTAATTGTAGGTGGAACACAAGCTGCATTTCTCCCACATTGTACACAAAGGGCCCTACCCCGAATGAACTTCTATATATAGGGTGTCCCACGTGCAGTGAACTGCCTCAAGCAAGGCAGGTTGTAGTAAGGACTGTAAGCCTTTCCTCTCCCAAAAGGCGCAGTTTTACCCGAAGAACTCTGCTTTCGTTGCAGGTGGAACACAAGCAACTTTTCTCCCACAGTGTACCCAATGGGCCTTTACCCGAAAGAACTTCTATACTCAAGGTGTCCCGCGTGGAGTGAAATGCCTAAACCAAGGCAGGCTCTAGTGAGGTCTCTAAGCATTTCCCCTCCCTAAACACGGCAGTTTTACCCAACGAACTCTGCTTTAGTTGCAGGTGCAACACAAGCAGCATTTCTCCCACTGTGTACTCTTTGGGCTCTGCCACAAATGAACTTCTATATTCAAGGTTTCCCACCTGGAGCGAACTGCCTTAACCAAGGCAGGCGGTAGTGAGGACTGTAAGCATTTCCACTCCCCAATCTCGCAGTTTTAACGAATGAACTCTGCTTTAGTTGCAGGTGGAACACACGCAGGTTTTCTCCCACAGTGTACACAAAGGGCCTTTCCCCGAATGAACGTCTATACGCAGGCGGTCCCGCGTGGAGTGAACTACCTCAACCAAGGGAGGTTCCTCCTATGCCTCTAAGCGTTTCCTCTCCCAAAACACGCAGTTTTACCCGAAGAACTCTGCTTTAGTTGCAGGTGGAACACAAGCAACTTTTCACCCACAGTGTACACAATGGGCTTTTCGCCGAATGAACTTCTACACGCAGGGTTTCCCTCGTGGAGTGAAATGCCTAAACCGAGGCAGGCTCTAGTGAGGCCTCTAAGCATTTCCTCTCCCCAAACCGGCAGTTTTACCCGAAGAACTCTGCTTTAGTTCCAGGTGTAACACAAGCAGCATTTCTCCATCAGTGCACACAATGGGCACTTTCCCGAATGAACTTGTTCTCTATGCAGGGTGTCCCGCGTGGAGCGAACTGCCTCAACCATGGCAGGCTCTACTGTGGTCTCTAAGGAATTCCTCTCGGAAAACACGGCACTTTTACCCGAAGAACTCTGCCCTAATTGCAGGTGGAACACAAGCTGCATTTCTCCCACATTGTACACAAAGGGCCCTACCCCGAATGAACTTCTATATATAGGGTGTCCCACGTGCAGTGAACTGCCTCAAGCAAGGCAGGTTGTAGTAAGGACTGTAAGCCTTTCCTCTCCCAAAAGGCGCAGTTTTACCCGAAGAACTCTGCTTTCATTGCAGGTGGAACACAAGCAACTTTTCTCTCGCAGTGTACCCAATGGGCCTTTGCCCGAAAGAACTTCTATACTCAAGGTGTCCCGCGTGGAGTGAAATGCCTAAACCAAGGCAGGCTCTAGTGAGGTCTCTAAGCATTCCCCTCCCAAAACACAGCAGTTTTACCCAAAGAACTCTGCTTTAGTTGCAGGTGGAACACAAGCAGCATTTCTCTCACTGTGTACTCTTTGGGCTCCTCCACGAATGAACTGCTACGTGCAGGGTTTCCCACCTGGAGTGAACTGCCTTAACCAAGGCAGTCTGTAGTGAGGACTGTAAGCATTTCTACTCCCAAAACTCGCCGTTTTAACGAATGAACTCTGCGTTAGGTGCAGGTGGAACACAAGCAGGTTTTCTCCCGCAGTGTACACAATGGGCCTTTCCCCGAATGAACTTCTATACGCAGGGTGTCCCGCGTGGAGTGAACTACCTCAAACAAGGCAGGCTCTTCTTAGGCCTCTAAGCGTTTCCTCTCCCAAAACACGCAGTTTTACCCGAAGAACTCTGATTTAGTTGGAGGTGGAACACAAGCAGCTTTTCTCCCACTGTGTACACAGTGGCCTTGCCCGAAAGAGCTTCTATACTCAAGGTGTCCCGCGTGGAGTGAAATGCCTAAACCGAGGCAGGCTCTAGTGAGGCCTCCAAGCATTTCCTCTCCCAAAACACGGCAGTTTTACCCGAAAAACTCTGCTTTAGTTCCAGGTGTAACACAAGCAGCATTTCTCCATCAGTGCACACAATGGGCACTTTCCCGAATGAACTTGTTCTCTATGCAGGGTGTCCCGCGTGGAGCGAACTGCCTCAACCATGGCAGGCTCTACTGTGGTCTCTAAGGAATTCCTCTCTGAAAACACGGCACTTTTACCCGAAGAACTCTGCCCTAATTGTAGGTGGAACACAAGCTGCATTTCTCCCACATTGTACACAAAGGGCCCTACCCCGAATGAACTTCTATATATAGGGTGTCCCACGTGCAGTGAACTGCCTCAAGCAAGGCAGGTTGTAGTAAGGACTGTAAGCCTTTCCTCTCCCAAAAGGCGCAGTTTTACCCGAAGAACTCTGCTTTCGTTGCAGGTGGAACACAAGCAACTTTTCTCCCACAGTGTACCCAATGGGCCTTTGCCCGAAAGAACTTCTATACTCAAGGTGTCCCGCGTGGAGTGAAATGCCTAAACCAAGGCAGGCTCTAGTGAGGTCTCTAAGCATTTCCCCTCCCTAAACACGGCAGTTTTACCCAAAGAACTCTGCTTTAGTTGCAGGTGCAACACAAGCAGCATTTCTCCCACTGTGTACTCTTTGGGCTCTGCCACGAATGAACTTCTATATTCAAGGTTTCCCACCTGGAGCGAACTGCCTTAACCAAGGCAGGCGGTAGTGAGGACTGTAAGCATTTCCACTCCCCAAACTCGCAGTTTTAACGAATGAACTCTGCTTTAGTTGCAGGTGGAACACACGCAGGTTTTCTCCCACAGTGTACACAAAGGGCCTTTCCCCGAATGAACGTCTATACGCAGGGGGTCCCGCGTGGAGTGAACTACCTCAACCAAGGGAGGTTCCTCCTATGCCTCTAAGCGTTTCCTCTCCCAAAACACGCAGTTTTACCCGAAGAACTCTGCTTTAGTTGCAGGTGGAACACAAGCAACTTTTCACCCACAGTGTACACAATGGGCTTTTCGCCGAATGAACTTCTACACGCAGGGTTTCCCTCGTGGAGTGAAATGCCTAAACCGAGGCAGGCTCTAGTGAGGCCTCTAAGCATTTCCTCTCCCCAAACACGGCAGTTTTACCCAAAGAACTCTGCTTTAGTTCCAGGTGTAGCACAAGCAGCATTTCTCCATCAGTGCACACAATGGGCACTTTCCCGAATGAACTTGTTCTCTATGCAGGGTGTCCCGCGTGGAGCGAACTGCCTCAACCATGGCAGGCTCTACTGTGGTCTCTAAGGAATTTCTCACTGAAAACACGGCACTTTTACCCAAAGAACTCTGCCCTAATTGCAGGTGGAACACAAGCTGCATTTCTCCCACATTGTACACAAAGGGCCCTACCCCGAATGAACTTCTATATATATGGTGTCCCACGTGCAGTGAACTGCCTCAAGCAAGGCAGGTTGTAGTAAGGACTGTAAGCCTTTCCTCTCCCAAAAGGCACAGTTTTACCCGAAGAACTCTGCTTTCATTGCAGGTGGAACACAAGCAACTTTTCTCTCGCAGTGTACCCAATGGGACTTTGCCCGAAAGAACTTCTATACTCAAGGTGTCCCGCGTGGAGTGAAATGCCTAAACCAAGGCAGGCTCTAGTGAGGTCTCTAAGCATTCCCCTCCCAAAACACAGCAGTTTTACCCAAAGAACTCTGCTTTAGTTGCAGGTGGAACACAAGCAGCATTTCTCTCACTGTGTACTCTTTGGGCTCCTCCACGAATGAACTGCTACATGCAGGGTTTCCCACCTGGAGTGAACTGCCTTAACCAAGGCAGTCTGTAGTGAGGACTGTAAGCATTTCTACTCCCCAAACTCGCCGTTTTAACGAATGAACTCTGCGTTAGGTGCAGGTGGAACACAAGCAGGTTTTCTCCCGCAGTGTACACAATGGGCCTTTCCCCGAATGAACTTCTATACGCAGGGTGTCCCGCGTGGAGTGAACTACCTCAAACAAGGCAGGCTCTTCTTAGGCCTCTAAGCGTTTCCTCTCCCAAAACACGCAGTTTTACCCGAAGAACTCTGATTTAGTTGGAGGTGGAACACAAACAGCTTTTCTCCCACTGTGTACACAGTGGCCTTGCCCGAAAGAGCTTCTATACTCAAGGTGTCCCGCGTGGAGTGAAATGCCTAAACCGAGGCAGGCTCTAGTGAGGCCTCCAAGCATTTCCTCTCCCAAAACACGGCAGTTTTACCCGAAGAACTCTGCTTTAGTTCCAGGTGTAACACAAGCAGCATTTCTCCATCAGTGCACACAATGGGCACTTTCCCGAATGAACTTGTTCTCTATGCAGGGTGTCCCGCGTGGAGCGAACTGCCTCAACCATGGCAGGCTCTACTGTGGTCTCTAAGGAATTCCTCTCTGAAAACACGGCACTTTTACCCGAAGAACTCTGCCCTAATTGTAGGTGGAACACAAGCTGCATTTCTCCCACATTGTACACAAAGGGCCCTACCCCGAATGAACTTCTATATATAGGGTGTCCCACGTGCAGTGAACTGCCTCAAGCAAGGCAGGTTGTAGTAAGGACTGTAAGCCTTTCCTCTCCCAAAAGGCGCAGTTTTACCCGAAGAACTCTGCTTTCGTTGCAGGTGGAACACAAGCAACTTTTCTCCCACAGTGTACCCAATGGGCCTTTACCTGAAAGAACTTCTATACTCAAGGTGTCCCGCGTGGAGTGAAATGCCTAAACCAAGGCAGGCTCTAGTGAGGTCTCTAAGCATTTCCCCTCCCTAAACACGGCAGTTTTACCCAACGAACTCTGCTTTAGTTGCAGGTGCAACACAAGCAGCATTTCTCCCACTGTGTACTCTTTGGGCTCTGCCACAAATGAACTTCTATATTCAAGGTTTCCCACCTGGAGCGAACTGCCTTAACCAAGGCAGGCGGTAGTGAGGACTGTAAGCATTTCCACTCCCCAATCTCGCAGTTTTAACGAATGAACTCTGCTTTAGTTGCAGGTGGAACACACGCAGGTTTTCTCCCACAGTGTACACAAAGGGCCTTTCCCCGAATGAACGTCTATACGCAGGCGGTCCCGCGTGGAGTGAACTACCTCAACCAAGGGAGGTTCCTCCTATGCCTCTAAGCGTTTCCTCTCCCAAAACACGCAGTTTTACCCGAAGAACTCTGCTTTAGTTGCAGGTGGAACACAAGCAACTTTTCACCCACAGTGTACACAATGGGCTTTTCGCCGAATGAACTTCTACACGCAGGGTTTCCCTCGTGGAGTGAAATGCCTAAACCGAGGCAGGCTCTAGTGAGGCCTCTAAGCATTTCCTCTCCCCAAACCGGCAGTTTTACCCGAAGAACTCTGCTTTAGTTCCAGGTGTAACACAAGCAGCATTTCTCCATCAGTGCACACAATGGGCACTTTCCCGAATGAACTTGTTCTCTATGCAGGGTGTCCCGCGTGGAGCGAACTGCCTCAACCATGGCAGGCTCTACTGTGGTCTCTAAGGAATTCCTCTCGGAAAACACGGCACTTTTACCCGAAGAACTCTGCCCTAATTGCAGGTGGAACACAAGCTGCATTTCTCCCACATTGTACACAAAGGGCCCTACCCCGAATGAACTTCTATATATAGGGTGTCCCACGTGCAGTGAACTGCCTCAAGCAAGGCAGGTTGTAGTAAGGACTGTAAGCCTTTCCTCTCCCAAAAGGCGCAGTTTTACCCGAAGAACTCTGCTTTCATTGCAGGTGGAACACAAGCAACTTTTCTCTCGCAGTGTACCCAATGGGCCTTTGCCCGAAAGAACTTCTATACTCAAGGTGTCCCGCGTGGAGTGAAATGCCTAAACCAAGGCAGGCTCTAGTGAGGTCTCTAAGCATTCCCCTCCCAAAACACAGCAGTTTTACCCAAAGAACTCTGCTTTAGTTGCAGGTGGAACACAAGCAGCATTTCTCTCACTGTGTACTCTTTGGGCTCCTCCACGAATGAACTGCTACGTGCAGGGTTTCCCACCTGGAGTGAACTGCCTTAACCAAGGCAGTCTGTAGTGAGGACTGTAAGCATTTCTACTCCCAAAACTCGCCGTTTTAACGAATGAACTCTGCGTTAGGTGCAGGTGGAACACAAGCAGGTTTTCTCCCGCAGTGTACACAATGGGCCTTTCCCCGAATGAACTTCTATACGCAGGGTGTCCCGCGTGGAGTGAACTACCTCAAACAAGGCAGGCTCTTCTTAGGCCTCTAAGCGTTTCCTCTCCCAAAACACGCAGTTTTACCCGAAGAACTCTGATTTAGTTGGAGGTGGAACACAAGCAGCTTTTCTCCCACTGTGTACACAGTGGCCTTGCCCGAAAGAGCTTCTATACTCAAGGTGTCCCGCGTGGAGTGAAATGCCTAAACCGAGGCAGGCTCTAGTGAGGCCTCCAAGCATTTCCTCTCCCAAAACACGGCAGTTTTACCCGAAAAACTCTGCTTTAGTTCCAGGTGTAACACAAGCAGCATTTCTCCATCAGTGCACACAATGGGCACTTTCCCGAATGAACTTGTTCTCTATGCAGGGTGTCCCGCGTGGAGCGAACTGCCTCAACCATGGCAGGCTCTACTGTGGTCTCTAAGGAATTCCTCTCTGAAAACACGGCACTTTTACCCGAAGAACTCTGCCCTAATTGTAGGTGGAACACAAGCTGCATTTCTCCCACATTGTACACAAAGGGCCCTACCCCGAATGAACTTCTATATATAGGGTGTCCCACGTGCAGTGAACTGCCTCAAGCAAGGCAGGTTGTAGTAAGGACTGTAAGCCTTTCCTCTCCCAAAAGGCGCAGTTTTACCCGAAGAACTCTGCTTTCGTTGCAGGTGGAACACAAGCAACTTTTCTCCCACAGTGTACCCAATGGGCCTTTGCCCGAAAGAACTTCTATACTCAAGGTGTCCCGCGTGGAGTGAAATGCCTAAACCAAGGCAGGCTCTAGTGAGGTCTCTAAGCATTTCCCCTCCCTAAACACGGCAGTTTTACCCAAAGAACTCTGCTTTAGTTGCAGGTGCAACACAAGCAGCATTTCTCCCACTGTGTACTCTTTGGGCTCTGCCACGAATGAACTTCTATATTCAAGGTTTCCCACCTGGAGCGAACTGCCTTAACCAAGGCAGGCGGTAGTGAGGACTGTAAGCATTTCCACTCCCCAAACTCGCAGTTTTAACGAATGAACTCTGCTTTAGTTGCAGGTGGAACACACGCAGGTTTTCTCCCACAGTGTACACAAAGGGCCTTTCCCCGAATGAACGTCTATACGCAGGGGGTCCCGCGTGGAGTGAACTACCTCAACCAAGGGAGGTTCCTCCTATGCCTCTAAGCGTTTCCTCTCCCAAAACACGCAGTTTTACCCGAAGAACTCTGCTTTAGTTGCAGGTGGAACACAAGCAACTTTTCACCCACAGTGTACACAATGGGCTTTTCGCCGAATGAACTTCTACACGCAGGGTTTCCCTCGTGGAGTGAAATGCCTAAACCGAGGCAGGCTCTAGTGAGGCCTCTAAGCATTTCCTCTCCCCAAACACGGCAGTTTTACCCAAAGAACTCTGCTTTAGTTCCAGGTGTAGCACAAGCAGCATTTCTCCATCAGTGCACACAATGGGCACTTTCCCGAATGAACTTGTTCTCTATGCAGGGTGTCCCGCGTGGAGCGAACTGCCTCAACCATGGCAGGCTCTACTGTGGTCTCTAAGGAATTTCTCACTGAAAACACGGCACTTTTACCCAAAGAACTCTGCCCTAATTGCAGGTGGAACACAAGCTGCATTTCTCCCACATTGTACACAAAGGGCCCTACCCCGAATGAACTTCTATATATATGGTGTCCCACGTGCAGTGAACTGCCTCAAGCAAGGCAGGTTGTAGTAAGGACTGTAAGCCTTTCCTCTCCCAAAAGGCACAGTTTTACCCGAAGAACTCTGCTTTCATTGCAGGTGGAACACAAGCAACTTTTCTCTCGCAGTGTACCCAATGGGACTTTGCCCGAAAGAACTTCTATACTCAAGGTGTCCCGCGTGGAGTGAAATGCCTAAACCAAGGCAGGCTCTAGTGAGGTCTCTAAGCATTCCCCTCCCAAAACACAGCAGTTTTACCCAAAGAACTCTGCTTTAGTTGCAGGTGGAACACAAGCAGCATTTCTCTCACTGTGTACTCTTTGGGCTCCTCCACGAATGAACTGCTACATGCAGGGTTTCCCACCTGGAGTGAACTGCCTTAACCAAGGCAGTCTGTAGTGAGGACTGTAAGCATTTCTACTCCCCAAACTCGCCGTTTTAACGAATGAACTCTGCGTTAGGTGCAGGTGGAACACAAGCAGGTTTTCTCCCGCAGTGTACACAATGGGCCTTTCCCCGAATGAACTTCTATACGCAGGGTGTCCCGCGTGGAGTGAACTACCTCAAACAAGGCAGGCTCTTCTTAGGCCTCTAAGCGTTTCCTCTCCCAAAACACGCAGTTTTACCCGAAGAACTCTGATTTAGTTGGAGGTGGAACACAAACAGCTTTTCTCCCACTGTGTACACAGTGGCCTTGCCCGAAAGAGCTTCTATACTCAAGGTGTCCCGCGTGGAGTGAAATGCCTAAACCGAGGCAGGCTCTAGTGAGGCCTCCAAGCATTTCCTCTCCCAAAACACGGCAGTTTTACCCGAAGAACTCTGCTTTAGTTCCAGGTGTAACACAAGCAGCATTTCTCCATCAGTGCACACAATGGGCACTTTCCCGAATGAACTTGTTCTCTATGCAGGGTGTCCCGCGTGGAGCGAACTGCCTCAACCATGGCAGGCTCTACTGTGGTCTCTAAGGAATTCCTCTCTGAAAACACGGCACTTTTACCCGAAGAACTCTGCCCTAATTGTAGGTGGAACACAAGCTGCATTTCTCCCACATTGTACACAAAGGGCCCTACCCCGAATGAACTTCTATATATAGGGTGTCCCACGTGCAGTGAACTGCCTCAAGCAAGGCAGGTTGTAGTAAGGACTGTAAGCCTTTCCTCTCCCAAAAGGCGCAGTTTTACCCGAAGAACTCTGCTTTCGTTGCAGGTGGAACACAAGCAACTTTTCTCCCACAGTGTACCCAATGGGCCTTTACCTGAAAGAACTTCTATACTCAAGGTGTCCCGCGTGGAGTGAAATGCCTAAACCAAGGCAGGCTCTAGTGAGGTCTCTAAGCATTTCCCCTCCCTAAACACGGCAGTTTTACCCAACGAACTCTGCTTTAGTTGCAGGTGCAACACAAGCAGCATTTCTCCCACTGTGTACTCTTTGGGCTCTGCCACAAATGAACTTCTATATTCAAGGTTTCCCACCTGGAGCGAACTGCCTTAACCAAGGCAGGCGGTAGTGAGGACTGTAAGCATTTCCACTCCCCAATCTCGCAGTTTTAACGAATGAACTCTGCTTTAGTTGCAGGTGGAACACACGCAGGTTTTCTCCCACAGTGTACACAAAGGGCCTTTCCCCGAATGAACGTCTATACGCAGGCGGTCCCGCGTGGAGTGAACTACCTCAACCAAGGGAGGTTCCTCCTATGCCTCTAAGCGTTTCCTCTCCCAAAACACGCAGTTTTACCCGAAGAACTCTGCTTTAGTTGCAGGTGGAACACAAGCAACTTTTCACCCACAGTGTACACAATGGGCTTTTCGCCGAATGAACTTCTACACGCAGGGTTTCCCTCGTGGAGTGAAATGCCTAAACCGAGGCAGGCTCTAGTGAGGCCTCTAAGCATTTCCTCTCCCCAAACCGGCAGTTTTACCCGAAGAACTCTGCTTTAGTTCCAGGTGTAACACAAGCAGCATTTCTCCATCAGTGCACACAATGGGCACTTTCCCGAATGAACTTGTTCTCTATGCAGGGTGTCCCGCGTGGAGCGAACTGCCTCAACCATGGCAGGCTCTACTGTGGTCTCTAAGGAATTCCTCTCGGAAAACACGGCACTTTTACCCGAAGAACTCTGCCCTAATTGCAGGTGGAACACAAGCTGCATTTCTCCCACATTGTACACAAAGGGCCCTACCCCGAATGAACTTCTATATATAGGGTGTCCCACGTGCAGTGAACTGCCTCAAGCAAGGCAGGTTGTAGTAAGGACTGTAAGCCTTTCCTCTCCCAAAAGGCGCAGTTTTACCCGAAGAACTCTGCTTTCATTGCAGGTGGAACACAAGCAACTTTTCTCTCGCAGTGTACCCAATGGGCCTTTGCCCGAAAGAACTTCTATACTCAAGGTGTCCCGCGTGGAGTGAAATGCCTAAACCAAGGCAGGCTCTAGTGAGGTCTCTAAGCATTCCCCTCCCAAAACACAGCAGTTTTACCCAAAGAACTCTGCTTTAGTTGCAGGTGGAACACAAGCAGCATTTCTCTCACTGTGTACTCTTTGGGCTCCTCCACGAATGAACTGCTACATGCAGGGTTTCCCACCTGGAGTGAACTGCCTTAACCAAGGCAGTCTGTAGTGAGGACTGTAAGCATTTCTACTCCCAAAACTCGCCGTTTTAACGAATGAACTCTGCGTTAGGTGCAGGTGGAACACAAGCAGGTTTTCTCCCGCAGTGTACACAATGGGCCTTTCCCCGAATGAACTTCTATACGCACGGTGTCCCGCGTGGAGTGAACTACCTCAAACAAGGCAGGCTCTTCTTAGGCCTCTAAGCGTTTCCTCTCCCAAAACACGCAGTTTTACCCGAAGAACTCTGATTTAGTTGGAGGTGGAACACAAGCAGCTTTTCTCCCACTGTGTACACAGTGGCCTTGCCCGAAAGAGCTTCTATACTCAAGGTGTCCCGCGTGGAGTGAAATGCCTAAACCGAGGCAGGCTCTAGTGAGGCCTCCAAGCATTTCCTCTCCCAAAACACGGCAGTTTTACCCGAAGAACTCTGCTTTAGTTCCAGGTGTAACACAAGCAGCATTTCTCCATCAGTGCACACAATGGGCACTTTCCCGAATGAACTTGTTCTCTATGCAGGGTGTCCCACGTGGAGCGAACTGCCTCAACCATGGCAGGCTCTACTGTGGTCTCTAAGGAATTCCTCTCTGAAAACACGGCACTTTTACCCGAAGAACTCTGCCCTAATTGTAGGTGGAACACAAGCTGCATTTCTCCCACATTGTACACAAAGGGCCCTACCCCGAATGAACTTCTATATATAGGGTGTCCCACGTGCAGTGAACTGCCTCAAGCAAGGCAGGTTGTAGTAAGGACTGTAAGCCTTTCCTCTCCCAAAAGGCGCAGTTTTACCCGAAGAACTCTGCTTTCGTTGCAGGTGGAACACAAGCAACTTTTCTCCCACAGTGTACCCAATGGGCCTTTGCCCGAAAGAACTTCTATACTCAAGGTGTCCCGCGTGGAGTGAAATGCCTAAACCAAGGCAGGCTCTAGTGAGGTCTCTAAGCATTTCCCCTCCCTAAACACGGCAGTTTTACCCAAAGAACTCTGCTTTAGTTGCAGGTGCAACACAAGCAGCATTTCTCCCACTGTGTACTCTTTGGGCTCTGCCACGAATGAACTTCTATATTCAAGGTTTCCCACCTGGAGCGAACTGCCTTAACCAAGGCAGGCGGTAGTGAGGACTGTAAGCATTTCCACTCCCCAAACTCGCAGTTTTAACGAATGAACTCTGCTTTAGTTGCAGGTGGAACACACGCAGGTTTTCTCCCACAGTGTACACAAAGGGCCTTTCCCCGAATGAACGTCTATACGCAGGGGGTCCCGCGTGGAGTGAACTACCTCAACCAAGGGAGGTTCCTCCTATGCCTCTAAGCGTTTCCTCTCCCAAAACACGCAGTTTTACCCGAAGAACTCTGCTTTAGTTGCAGGTGGAACACAAGCAACTTTTCACCCACAGTGTACACAATGGGCTTTTCGCCGAATGAACTTCTACACGCAGGGTTTCCCTCGTGGAGTGAAATGCCTAAACCGAGGCAGGCTCTAGTGAGGCCTCTAAGCATTTCCTCTCCCCAAACACGGCAGTTTTACCCGAAGAACTCTGCTTTAGTTCCAGGTGTAACACAAGCAGCATTTCTCCATCAGTGCACACAATGGGCACTTTCCCGAATGAACTTGTTCTCTATGCAGGGTGTCCCGCGTGGAGCGAACTGCCTCAACCATGGCAGGCTCTACTGTGGTCTCTAAGGAATTCCTCTCGGAAAACACGGCACTTTTACCCGAAGAACTCTGCCCTAATTGCAGGTGGAACACAAGCTGCATTTCTCCCACATTGTACACAAAGGGCCCTACCCCGAATGAACTTCTATATATAGGGTGTCCCACGTGCAGTGAACTGCCTCAAGCAAGGCAGGTTGTAGTAAGGACTGTAAGCCTTTCCTCTCCCAAAAGGCGCAGTTTTACCCGAAGAACTCTGCTTTCATTGCAGGTGGAACACAAGCAACTTTTCTCTCGCAGTGTACCCAATGGGCCTTTGCCCGAAAGAACTTCTATACTCAAGGTGTCCCGCGTGGAGTGAAATGCCTAAACCAAGGCAGGCTCTAGTGAGGTCTCTAAGCATTCCCCTCCCAAAACACAGCAGTTTTACCCAAAGAACTCTGCTTTAGTTGCAGGTGGAACACAAGCAGCATTTCTCTCACTGTGTACTCTTTGGGCTCCTCCACGAATGAACTGCTACGTGCAGGGTTTCCCACCTGGAGTGAACTGCCTTAACCAAGGCAGTCTGTAGTGAGGACTGTAAGCATTTCTACTCCCAAAACTCGCCGTTTTAACGAATGAACTCTGCGTTAGGTGCAGGTGGAACACAAGCAGGTTTTCTCCCGCAGTGTACACAATGGGCCTTTCCCCGAATGAACTTCTATACGCAGGGTGTCCCGCGTGGAGTGAACTACCTCAAACAAGGCAGGCTCTTCTTAGGCCTCTAAGCGTTTCCTCTCCCAAAACACGCAGTTTTACCCGAAGAACTCTGATTTAGTTGGAGGTGGAACACAAGCAGCTTTTCTCCCACTGTGTACACAGTGGCCTTGCCCGAAAGAGCTTCTATACTCAAGGTGTCCCGCGTGGAGTGAAATGCCTAAACCGAGGCAGGCTCTAGTGAGGCCTCCAAGCATTTCCTCTCCCAAAACACGGCAGTTTTACCCGAAGAACTCTGCTTTAGTTCCAGGTGTAACACAAGCAGCATTTCTCCATCAGTGCACACAATGGGCACTTTCCCGAATGAACTTGTTCTCTATGCAGGGTGTCCCGCGTGGAGCGAACTGCCTCAACCATGGCAGGCTCTACTGTGGTCTCTAAGGAATTCCTCTCTGAAAACACGGCACTTTTACCCGAAGAACTCTGCCCTAATTGTAGGTGGAACACAAGCTGCATTTCTCCCACATTGTACACAAAGGGCCCTACCCCGAATGAACTTCTATATATAGGGTGTCCCACGTGCAGTGAACTGCCTCAAGCAAGGCAGGTTGTAGTAAGGACTGTAAGCCTTTCCTCTCCCAAAAGGCGCAGTTTTACCCGAAGAACTCTGCTTTCGTTGCAGGTGGAACACAAGCAACTTTTCTCCCACAGTGTACCCAATGGGCCTTTGCCCGAAAGAACTTCTATACTCAAGGTGTCCCGCGTGGAGTGAAATGCCTAAACCAAGGCAGGCTCTAGTGAGGTCTCTAAGCATTTCCCCTCCCTAAACACGGCAGTTTTACCCAAAGAACTCTGCTTTAGTTGCAGGTGCAACACAAGCAGCATTTCTCCCACTGTGTACTCTTTGGGCTCTGCCACGAATGAACTTCTATATTCAAGGTTTCCCACCTGGAGCGAACTGCCTTAACCAAGGCAGGCGGTAGTGAGGACTGTAAGCATTTCCACTCCCCAAACTCGCAGTTTTAACGAATGAACTCTGCTTTAGTTGCAGGTGGAACACACGCAGGTTTTCTCCCACAGTGTACACAAAGGGCCTTTCCCCGAATGAACGTCTATACGCAGGGGGTCCCGCGTGGAGTGAACTACCTCAACCAAGGGAGGTTCCTCCTATGCCTCTAAGCGTTTCCTCTCCCAAAACACGCAGTTTTACCCGAAGAACTCTGCTTTAGTTGCAGGTGGAACACAAGCAACTTTTCACCCACAGTGTACACAATGGGCTTTTCGCCGAATGAACTTCTACACGCAGGGTTTCCCTCGTGGAGTGAAATGCCTAAACCGAGGCAGGCTCTAGTGAGGCCTCTAAGCATTTCCTCTCCCCAAACACGGCAGTTTTACCCGAAGAACTCTGCTTTAGTTCCAGGTGTAGCACAAGCAGCATTTCTCCATCAGTGCACACAATGGGCAAATTCCCGAATGAACTTGTTCTCTATGCAGGGTGTCCCGCGTGGAGCGAACTGCCTCAACCATGGCAGGCTCTACTGTGGTCTCTAAGGAATTCCTCTCGGAAAACACGGCACTTTTACCCGAAGAACTCTGCCCTAATTGCAGGTGGAACACAAGCTGCATTTCTCCCACATTGTACACAAAGGGCCCTACCCCGAATGAACTTCTATATATAGGGTGTCCCACGTGCAGTGAACTGCCTCAAGCAAGGCAGGTTGTAGTAAGGACTGTAAGCCTTTCCTCTCCCAAAAGGCGCAGTTTTACCCGAAGAACTCTGCTTTCATTGCAGGTGGAACACAAGCAACTTTTCTCTCGCAGTGTACCCAATGGGACTTTGCCCGAAAGAACTTCTATACTCAAGGTGTCCCGCGTGGAGTGAAATGCCTAAACCAAGGCAGGCTCTAGTGAGGTCTCTAAGCATTCCCCTCCCAAAACACAGCAGTTTTACCCAAAGAACTCTGCTTTAGTTGCAGGTGGAACACAAGCAGCATTTCTCTCACTGTGTACTCTTTGGGCTCCTCCACAAATGAACTGCTACATGCAGGGTTTCCCACCTGGAGTGAACTGCCTTAACCAAGGCAGTCTGTAGTGAGGACTGTAAGCATTTCTACTCCCCAAACTCGCCGTTTTAACGAATGAACTCTGCGTTAGGTGCAGGTGGAACACAAGCAGGTTTTCTCCCGCAGTGTACACAATGGGCCTTTCCCCGAATGAACTTCTATACGCAGGGTGTCCCGCGTGGAGTGAACTACCTCAAACAAGGCAGGCTCTTCTTAGGCCTCTAAGCGTTTCCTCTCCCAAAACACGCAGTTTTACCCGAAGAACTCTGATTTAGTTGGAGGTGGAACACAAGCAGCTTTTCTCCCACTGTGTACACAGTGGCCTTGCCCGAAAGAGTTTCTATACTCAAGGTGTCCCGCGTGGAGTGAAATGCCTAAACCGAGGCAGGCTCTAGTGAGGCCTCCAAGCATTTCCTCTCCCAAAACACGGCAGTTTTACCCGAAGAACTCTGCTTTAGTTCCAGGTGTAACACAAGCAGCATTTCTCCATCAGTGCACACAATGGGCACTTTCCCGAATGAACTTGTTCTCTATGCAGGGTGTCCCGCGTGGAGCGAACTGCCTCAACCATGGCAGGCTCTACTGTGGTCTCTAAGGAATTCCTCTCTGAAAACACGGCACTTTTACCCGAAGAACTCTGCCCTAATTGTAGGTGGAACACAAGCTGCATTTCTCCCACATTGTACACAAAGGGCCCTACCCCGAATGAACTTCTATATATAGGGTGTCCCACGTGCAGTGAACTGCCTCAAGCAAGGCAGGTTGTAGTAAGGACTGTAAGCCTTTCCTCTCCCAAAAGGCGCAGTTTTACCCGAAGAACTCTGCTTTCGTTGCAGGTGGAACACAAGCAACTTTTCTCCCACAGTGTACCCAATGGGCCTTTGCCCGAAAGAACTTCTATACTCAAGGTGTCCCGCGTGGAGTGAAATGCCTAAACCAAGGCAGGCTCTAGTGAGGTCTCTAAGCATTTCCCCTCCCTAAACACGGCAGTTTTACCCAAAGAACTCTGCTTTAGTTGCAGGTGCAACACAAGCAGCATTTCTCCCACTGTGTACTCTTTGGGCTCTGCCACAAATGAACTTCTATATTCAAGGTTTCCCACCTGGAGCGAACTGCCTTAACCAAGGCAGGCGGTAGTGAGGACTGTAAGCATTTCCACTCCCCAATCTCGCAGTTTTAACGAATGAACTCTGCTTTAGTTGCAGGTGGAACACACGCAGGTTTTCTCCCACAGTGTACACAAAGGGCCTTTCCCCGAATGAACGTCTATACGCAGGGGGTCCCGCGTGGAGTGAACTACCTCAACCAAGGGAGGTTCCTCCTATGCCTCTAAGCGTTTCCTCTCCCAAAACACGCAGTTTTACCCGAAGAACTCTGCTTTAGTTGCAGGTGGAACACAAGCAACTTTTCACCCACAGTGTACACAATGGGCTTTTCGCCGAATGAACTTCTACACGCAGGGTTTCCCTCGTGGAGTGAAATGCCTAAACCGAGGCAGGCTCTAGTGAGGCCTCTAAGCATTTCCTCTCCCCAAACACGGCAGTTTTACCCGAAGAACTCTGCTTTAGTTCCAGGTGTAACACAAGCAGCATTTCTCCATCAGTGCACACAATGGGCACTTTCCCGAATGAACTTGTTCTCTATGCAGGGTGTCCCGCGTGGAGCGAACTGCCTCAACCATGGCAGGCTCTACTGTGGTCTCTAAGGAATTCCTCTCGGAAAACACGGCACTTTTACCCGAAGAACTCTGCCCTAATTGCAGGTGGAACACAAGCTGCATTTCTCCCACATTGTACACAAAGGGCCCTACCCCGAATGAACTTCTATATATAGGGTGTCCCACGTGCAGTGAACTGCCTCAAGCAAGGCAGGTTGTAGTAAGGACTGTAAGCCTTTCCTCTCCCAAAAGGCGCAGTTTTACACGAAGAACTCTGCTTTCGTTGCAGGTGGAACACAAGCAGCTTTTCTCCCACAGTGTACCAAATGGGCCTTTGCCCGAAAGAACTTCTATACTCAAGGTGTCCCGCGTGGAGTGAAATGCCTAAACCAAGGCAGGCTCTAGTGAGGTCTCTAAGCATTCCCCTCCCAAAACACAGCAGTTTTACCCAAAGAACTCTGCTTTAGTTGCAGGTGGAACACAAGCAGCATTTCTCTCACTGTGTACTCTTTGGGCTCCTCCACGAATGAACTGCTACGTGCAGGGTTTCCCACCTGGAGTGAACTGCCTTAACCAAGGCAGTCTGTAGTGAGGACTGTAAGCATTTCTACTCCCCAAACTCGCCGTTTTAACGAATGAACTCTGCGTTAGGTGCAGGTGGAACACAAGCAGGTTTTCTCCCGCAGTGTACACAATGGGCCTTTCCCCGAATGAACTTCTATACGCAGGGTGTCCCGCGTGGAGTGAACTACCTCAAACAAGGCAGGCTCTTCTTAGGCCTCTAAGCGTTTCCTCTCCCAAAACACGCAGTTTTACCCGAAGAACTCTGATTTAGTTGGAGGTGGAACACAAGCAGCTTTTCTCCCACTGTGTACACAGTGGCCTTGCCCGAAAGAGCTTCTATACTCAAGGTGTCCCGCATGGAGTGAAATGCCTAAACCGAGGCAGGCTCTAGTGAGGCCTCCAAGCATTTCCTCTCCCAAAACACGGCAGTTTTACCCGAAGAACTCTGCTTTAGTTCCAGGTGTAACACAAGCAGCATTTCTCCATCAGTGCACACAATGGGCACTTTCCCGAATGAACTTGTTCTCTATGCAGGGTGTCCCGCGTGGAGCGAACTGCCTCAACCATGGCAGGCTCTACTGTGGTCTCTAAGGAATTCCTCTCTGAAAACACGGCACTTTTACCCGAAGAACTCTGCCCTAATTGTAGGTGGAACACAAGCTGCATTTCTCCCACATTGTACACAAAGGGCCCTACCCTGAATGAACTTCTATATATAGGGTGTCCCACGTGCAGTGAACTGCCTCAAGCAAGGCAGGTTGTAGTAAGGACTGTAAGCCTTTCCTCTCCCAAAAGGCGCAGTTTTACCCGAAGAACTCTGCTTTCGTTGCAGGTGGAACACAAGCAACTTTTCTCCCACAGTGTACCCAATGGGCCTTTGCCCGAAAGAACTTCTATACTCAAGGTGTCCCGCGTGGAGTGAAATGCCTAAACCAAGGCAGGCTCTAGTGAGGTCTCTAAGCATTTCCCCTCCCTAAACACGGCAGTTTTACCCAAAGAACTCTGCTTTAGTTGCAGGTGCAACACAAGCAGCATTTCTCCCACTGTGTACTCTTTGGGCTCTGCCACGAATGAACTTCTATATTCAAGGTTTCCCACCTGGAGCGAACTGCCTTAACCAAGGCAGGCGGTAGTGAGGACTGTAAGCATTTCCACTCCCCAAACTCGCAGTTTTAACGAATGAACTCTGCTTTAGTTGCAGGTGGAACACACGCAGGTTTTCTCCCACAGTGTACACAAAGGGCCTTTCCCCGAATGAACGTCTATACGCAGGGGGTCCCGCGTGGAGTGAACTACCTCAACCAAGGGAGGTTCCTCCTATGCCTCTAAGCGTTTCCTCTCCCAAAACACGCAGTTTTACCCGAAGAACTCTGCTTTAGTTGCAGGTGGAACACAAGCAACTTTTCACCCACAGTGTACACAATGGGCTTTTCGCCGAATGAACTTCTACACGCAGGGTTTCCCTCGTGGAGTGAAATGCCTAAACCGAGGCAGGCTCTAGTGAGGCCTCTAAGCATTTCCTCTCCCCAAACACGGCAGTTTTACCCGAAGAACTCTGCTTTAGTTCCAGGTGTAGCACAAGCAGCATTTCTCCATCAGTGCACACAATGGGCACTTTCCCGAATGAACTTGTTCTCTATGCAGGGTGTCCCGCGTGGAGCGAACTGCCTCAACCATGGCAGGCTCTACTGTGGTCTCTAAGGAATTCCTCTCGGAAAACACGGCACTTTTACCCGAAGAACTCTGCCCTAATTGCAGGTGGAACACAAGCTGCATTTCTCCCACATTGTACACAAAGGGCCCTACCCCGAATGAACTTCTATATATAGGGTGTCCCACGTGCAGTGAACTGCCTCAAGCAAGGCAGGTTGTAGTAAGGACTGTAAGCCTTTCCTCTCCCAAAAGGCGCAGTTTTACCCGAAGAACTCTGCTTTCATTGCAGGTGGAACACAAGCAACTTTTCTCTCGCAGTGTACCCAATGGGCCTTTGCCCGAAAGAACTTCTATACTCAAGGTGTCCCGCGTGGAGTGAAATGCCTAAACCAAGGCAGGCTCTAGTGAGGTCTCTAAGCATTCCCCTCCCAAAACACAGCAGTTTTACCCAAAGAACTCTGCTTTAGTTGCAGGTGGAACACAAGCAGCATTTCTCTCACTGTGTACTCTTTGGGCTCCTCCACGAATGAACTGCTACATGCAGGGTTTCCCACCTGGAGTGAACTGCCTTAACCAAGGCAGTCTGTAGTGAGGACTGTAAGCATTTCTACTCCCCAAACTCGCCGTTTTAACGAATGAACTCTGCGTTAGGTGCAGGTGGAACACAAGCAGGTTTTCTCCCGCAGTGTACACAATGGGCCTTTCCCCGAATGAACTTCTATACGCAGGGTGTCCCGCGTGGAGTGAACTACCTCAAACAAGGCAGGCTCTTCTTAGGCCTCTAAGCGTTTCCTCTCCCAAAACACGCAGTTTTACCCGAAGAACTCTGATTTAGTTGGAGGTGGAACACAAGCAGCTTTTCTCCCACTGTGTACACAGTGGCCTTGCCCGAAAGAGTTTCTATACTCAAGGAGTCCCGCGTGGAGTGAAATGCCTAAACCGAGGCAGGCTCTAGTGAGGCCTCCAAGCATTTCCTCTCCCAAAACACGGCAGTTTTACCCGAAGAACTCTGCTTTAGTTCCAGGTGTAACACAAGCAGCATTTCTCCATCAGTGCACACAATGGGCACTTTCCCGAATGAACTTGTTCTCTATGCAGGGTGTCCCGCGTGGAGCGAACTGCCTCAACCATGGCAGGCTCTACTGTGGTCTCTAAGGAATTCCTCTCTGAAAACACGGCACTTTTACCCGAAGAACTCTGCCCTAATTGTAGGTGGAACACAAGCTGCATTTCTCCCACATTGTACACAAAGGGCCCTACCCCGAATGAACTTCTATATATAGGGTGTCCCACGTGCAGTGAACTGCCTCAAGCAAGGCAGGTTGTAGTAAGGACTGTAAGCCTTTCCTCTCCCAAAAGGCGCAGTTTTACCCGAAGAACTCTGCTTTCGTTGCAGGTGGAACACAAGCAACTTTTCTCCCACAGTGTACCCAATGGGCCTTTGCCCGAAAGAACTTCTATACTCAAGGTGTCCCGCGTGGAGTGAAATGCCTAAACCAAGGCAGGCTCTAGTGAGGTCTCTAAGCATTTCCCCTCCCTAAACACGGCAGTTTTACCCAAAGAACTCTGCTTTAGTTGCAGGTGCAACACAAGCAGCATTTCTCCCACTGTGTACTCTTTGGGCTCTGCCACGAATGAACTTCTATATTCAAGGTTTCCCACCTGGAGCGAACTGCCTTAACCAAGGCAGGCGGTAGTGAGGACTGTAAGCATTTCCACTCCCCAAACTCGCAGTTTTAACGAATGAACTCTGCTTTAGTTGCAGGTGGAACACACGCAGGTTTTCTCCCACAGTGTACACAAAGGGCCTTTCCCCGAATGAACGTCTATACGCAGGGGGTCCCGCGTGGAGTGAACTACCTCAACCAAGGGAGGTTCCTCCTATGCCTCTAAGCGTTTCCTCTCCCAAAACACGCAGTTTTACCCGAAGAACTCTGCTTTAGTTGCAGGTGGAACACAAGCAACTTTTCACCCACAGTGTACACAATGGGCTTTTTGCCGAATGAACTTCTACACGCAGGGTTTCCCTCGTGGAGTGAAATGCCTAAACCGAGGCAGGCTCTAGTGAGGCCTCTAAGCATTTCCTCTCCCCAAACACGGCAGTTTTACCCGAAGAACTCTGCTTTAGTTCCAGGTGTAGCACAAGCAGCATTTCTCCATCAGTGCACACAATGGGCACTTTCCCGAATGAACTTGTTCTCTATGCAGGGTGTCCCGCGTGGAGCGAACTGCCTCAACCATGGCAGGCTCTACTGTGGTCTCTAAGGAATTTCTCACTGAAAACACGGCACTTTTACCCGAAGAACTCTGCCCTAATTGCAGGTGGAACACAAGCTGCATTTCTCCCACATTGTACACAAAGGGCCCTACCCCGAATGAACTTCTATATATAGGGTGTCCCACGTGCAGTGAACTGCCTCAAGCAAGGCAGGTTGTAGTAAGGACTGTAAGCCTTTCCTCTCCCAAAAGGCGCAGTTTTACCCGAAGAACTCTGCTTTCATTGCAGGTGGAACACAAGCAACTTTTCTCTCGCAGTGTACCCAATGGGCCTTTGCCCGAAAGAACTTCTATACTCAAGGTGTCCCGCGTGGAGTGAAATGCCTAAACCAAGGCAGGCTCTAGTGAGGTCTCTAAGCATTCCCCTCCCAAAACACAGCAGTTTTACCCAAAGAACTCTGCTTTAGTTGCAGGTGGAACACAAGCAGCATTTCTCTCACTGTGTACTCTTTGGGCTCCTCCACGAATGAACTGCTACATGCAGGGTTTCCCACCTGGAGTGAACTGCCTTAACCAAGGCAGTCTGTAGTGAGGACTGTAAGCATTTCTACTCCCAAAACTCGCCGTTTTAACGAATGAACTCTGCGTTAGGTGCAGGTGGAACACAAGCAGGTTTTCTCCCGCAGTGTACACAATGGGCCTTTCCCCGAATGAACTTCTATACGCAGGGTGTCCCGCGTGGAGTGAACTACCTCAAACAAGGCAGGCTCTTCTTAGGCCTCTAAGCGTTTCCTCTCCCAAAACACGCAGTTTTACCCGAAGAACTCTGATTTAGTTGGAGGTGGAACACAAGCTTCTTTTCTCCCACTGTGTACACAGTGGCCTTGCCCGAAAGAGATTCTATACTCAAGGTGTCCCGCGTGGAGTGAAATGCCTAAACCGAGGCAGGCTCTAGTGAGGCCTCCAAGCATTTCCTCTCCCAAAACACGGCAGTTTTACCCGAAGAACTCTGCTTTAGTTCCAGGTGTAACACAAGCAGCATTTCTCCATCAGTGCACACAATGGGCACTCTCCCGAATGAACTTGTTCTCTATGCAGGGTGTCCCGCGTGGAGCGAACTGCCTCAACCATGGCAGGCTCTACTGTGGTCTCTAAGGAATTCCTCTCTGAAAACACGGCACTTTTACCCGAAGAACTCTGCCCTAATTGTAGGTGGAACACAAGCTGCATTTCTCCCACATTGTACACAAAGGGCCCTACCCCGAATGAACTTCTATATATAGGGTGTCCCACGTGCAGTGAACTGCCTCAAGCAAGGCAGGTTGTAGTAAGGACTGTAAGCCTTTCCTCTCCCAAAAGGCGCAGTTTTACCCGAAGAACTCTGCTTTCGTTGCAGGTGGAACACAAGCAACTTTTCTCCCACAGTGTACCCAATGGGCCTTTGCCCGAAAGAACTTCTATACTCAAGGTGTCCCGCGTGGAGTGAAATGCCTAAACCAAGGCAGGCTCTAGTGAGGTCTCTAAGCATTTCCCCTCCCTAAACACGGCAGTTTTACCCAACGAACTCTGCTTTAGTTGCAGGTGCAACACAAGCAGCATTTCTCCCACTGTGTACTCTTTGGGCTCTGCCACAAATGAACTTCTATATTCAAGGTTTCCCACCTGGAGCGAACTGCCTTAACCAAGGCAGGCGGTAGTGAGGACTGTAAGCATTTCCACTCCCCAATCTCGCAGTTTTAACGAATGAACTCTGCTTTAGTTGCAGGTGGAACACACGCAGGTTTTCTCCCACAGTGTACACAAAGGGCCTTTCCCCGAATGAACGTCTATACGCAGGGGGTCCCGCGTGGAGTGAACTACCTCAACCAAGGGAGGTTCCTCCTATGCCTCTAAGCGTTTCCTCTCCCAAAACACGCAGTTTTACCCGAAGAACTCTGCTTTAGTTGCAGGTGGAACACAAGCAACTTTTCACCCACAGTGTACACAATGGGCTTTTCGCCGAATGAACTTCTACACGCAGGGTTTCCCTCGTGGAGTGAAATGCCTAAACCGAGGCAGGCTCTAGTGAGGCCTCTAAGCATTTCCTCTCCCCAAACACGGCAGTTTTACCCGAAGAACTCTGCTTTAGTTCCAGGTGTAGCACAAGCAGCATTTCTCCCTCAGTGCACACAATGGGCACTTTCCCGAATGAACTTGTTCTCTATGCAGGGTGTCCCGCGTGGAGCGAACTGCCTCAACCATGGCAGGCTCTACTGTGGTCTCTAAGGAATTCCTCTCGGAAAACACGGCACTTTTACCCGAAGAACTCTGCCCTAATTGCAGGTGGAACACAAGCTGCATTTCTCCCACATTGTACACAAAGGGCCCTACCCCGAATGAACTTCTATATATAGGGTGTCCCACGTGCAGTGAACTGCCTCAAGCAAGGCAGGTTGTAGTAAGGACTGTAAGCCTTTCCTCTCCCAAAAGGCGCAGTTTTACCCGAAGAACTCTGCTTTCGTTGCAGGTGGAACACAAGCAGCTTTTCTCCCACAGTGTACCAAATGGGCCTTTGCCCGAAAGAACTTCTATACTCAAGGTGTCCCGCGTGGAGTGAAATGCCTAAACCAAGGCAGGCTCTAGTGAGGTCTCTAAGCATTCCCCTCCCAAAACACAGCAGTTTTACCCAAAGAACTCTGCTTTAGTTGCAGGTGGAACACAAGCAGCATTTCTCTCACTGTGTACTCTTTGGGCTCCTCCACGAATGAACTGCTACGTGCAGGGTTTCCCACCTGGAGTGAACTGCCTTAACCAAGGCAGTCTGTAGTGAGGACTGTAAGCATTTCTACTCCCAAAACTCGCCGTTTTAACGAATGAACTCTGCGTTAGGTGCAGGTGGAACACAAGCAGGTTTTCTCCCGCAGTGTACACAATGGGCCTTTCCCCGAATGAACTTCTATACGCAGGGTGTCCCGCGTGGAGTGAACTACCTCAAACAAGGCAGGCTCTTCTTAGGCCTCTAAGCGTTTCCTCTCCCAAAACACGCAGTTTTACCCGAAGAACTCTGATTTAGTTGGAGGTGGAACACAAGCAGCTTTTCTCCCACTGTGTACACAGTGGCCTTGCCCGAAAGAGCTTCTATACTCAAGGTGTCCCGCGTGGAGTGAAATGCCTAAACCGAGGCAGGCTCTAGTGAGGCCTCCAAGCATTTCCTCTCCCAAAACACGGCAGTTTTACCCGAAGAACTCTGCTTTAGTTCCAGGTGTAACACAAGCAGCATTTCTCCATCAGTGCACACAATGGGCACTTTCCCGAATGAACTTGTTCTCTATGCAGGGTGTCCCGCGTGGAGCGAACTGCCTCAACCATGGCAGGCTCTACTGTGGTCTCTAAGGAATTCCTCTCTGAAAACACGGCACTTTTACCCGAAGAACTCTGCCCTAATTGTAGGTGGAACACAAGCTGCATTTCTCCCACATTGTACACAAAGGGCCCTACCCCGAATGAACTTCTATATATAGGGTGTCCCACGTGCAGTGAACTGCCTCAAGCAAGGCAGGTTGTAGTAAGGACTGTAAGCCTTTCCTCTCCCAAAAGGCGCAGTTTTACCCGAAGAACTCTGCTTTCGTTGCAGGTGGAACACAAGCAACTTTTCTCCCACAGTGTACCCAATGGGCCTTTGCCCGAAAGAACTTCTATACTCAAGGTGTCCCGCGTGGAGTGAAATGCCTAAACCAAGGCAGGCTCTAGTGAGGTCTCTAAGCATTTCCCCTCCCTAAACACGGCAGTTTTACCCAACGAACTCTGCTTTAGTTGCAGGTGCAACACAAGCAGCATTTCTCCCACTGTGTACTCTTTGGGCTCTGCCACAAATGAACTTCTATATTCAAGGTTTCCCACCTGGAGCGAACTGCCTTAACCAAGGCAGGCGGTAGTGAGGACTGTAAGCATTTCCACTCCCCAATCTCGCAGTTTTAACGAATGAACTCTGCTTTAGTTGCAGGTGGAACACACGCAGGTTTTCTCCCACAGTGTACACAAAGGGCCTTTCCCCGAATGAACGTCTATACGCAGGGGGTCCCGCGTGGAGTGAACTACCTCAACCAAGGGAGGTTCCTCCTATGCCTCTAAGCGTTTCCTCTCCCAAAACACGCAGTTTTACCCGAAGAACTCTGCTTTAGTTGCAGGTGGAACACAAGCAACTTTTCACCCACAGTGTACACAATGGGCTTTTCGCCGAATGAACTTCTACACGCAGGGTTTCCCTCGTGGAGTGAAATGCCTAAACCGAGGCAGGCTCTAGTGAGGCCTCTAAGCATTTCCTCTCCCCAAACACGGCAGTTTTACCCGAAGAACTCTGCTTTAGTTCCAGGTGTAGCACAAGCAGCATTTCTCCCTCAGTGCACACAATGGGCACTTTCCCGAATGAACTTGTTCTCTATGCAGGGTGTCCCGCGTGGAGCGAACTGCCTCAACCATGGCAGGCTCTACTGTGGTCTCTAAGGAATTCCTCTCGGAAAACACGGCACTTTTACCCGAAGAACTCTGCCCTAATTGCAGGTGGAACACAAGCTGCATTTCTCCCACATTGTACACAAAGGGCCCTACCCCGAATGAACTTCTATATATAGGGTGTCCCACGTGCAGTGAACTGCCTCAAGCAAGGCAGGTTGTAGTAAGGACTGTAAGCCTTTCCTCTCCCAAAAGGCGCAGTTTTACCCGAAGAACTCTGCTTTCGTTGCAGGTGGAACACAAGCAGCTTTTCTCCCACAGTGTACCAAATGGGCCTTTGCCCGAAAGAACTTCTATACTCAAGGTGTCCCGCGTGGAGTGAAATGCCTAAACCAAGGCAGGCTCTAGTGAGGTCTCTAAGCATTCCCCTCCCAAAACACAGCAGTTTTACCCAAAGAACTCTGCTTTAGTTGCAGGTGGAACACAAGCAGCATTTCTCTCACTGTGTACTCTTTGGGCTCCTCCACGAATGAACTGCTACGTGCAGGGTTTCCCACCTGGAGTGAACTGCCTTAACCAAGGCAGTCTGTAGTGAGGACTGTAAGCATTTCTACTCCTCAAACTCGCCGTTTTAACGAATGAACTCTGCGTTAGGTGCAGGTGGAACACAAGCAGGTTTTCTCCCGCAGTGTACACAATGGGCCTTTCCCCGAATGAACTTCTATACGCAGGGTGTCCCGCGTGGAGTGAACTACCTCAAACAAGGCAGGCTCTTCTTAGGCCTCTAAGCGTTTCCTCTCCCAAAACACGCAGTTTTACCCGAAGAACTCTGATTTAGTTGGAGGTGGAACACAAGCAGCTTTTCTCCCACTGTGTACACAGTGGCCTTGCCCGAAAGAGCTTCTATACTCAAGGTGTCCCGCGTGGAGTGAAATGCCTAAACCGAGGCAGGCTCTAGTGAGGCCTCCAAGCATTTCCTCTCCCAAAACACGGCAGTTTTACCCGAAGAACTCTGCTTTAGTTCCAGGTGTAACACAAGCAGCATTTCTCCATCAGTGCACACAATGGGCACTTTCCCGAATGAACTTGTTCTCTATGCAGGGTGTCCCGCGTGGAGCGAACTGCCTCAACCATGGCAGGCTCTACTGTGGTCTCTAAGGAATTCCTCTCTGAAAACACGGCACTTTTACCCGAAGAACTCTGCCCTAATTGTAGGTGGAACACAAGCTGCATTTCTCCCACATTGTACACAAAGGGCCCTACCCCGAATGAACTTCTATATATAGGGTGTCCCACGTGCAGTGAACTGCCTCAAGCAAGGCAGGTTGTAGTAAGGACTGTAAGCCTTTCCTCTCCCAAAAGGCGCAGTTTTACCCGAAGAACTCTGCTTTCGTTGCAGGTGGAACACAAGCAACTTTTCTCCCACAGTGTACCCAATGGGCCTTTGCCCGAAAGAACTTCTATACTCAAGGTGTCCCGCGTGGAGTGAAATGCCTAAACCAAGGCAGGCTCTAGTGAGGTCTCTAAGCATTTCCCCTCCCTAAACACGGCAGTTTTACCCAAAGAACTCTGCTTTAGTTGCAGGTGCAACACAAGCAGCATTTCTCCCACTGTGTACTCTTTGGGCTCTGCCACGAATGAACTTCTATATTCAAGGTTTCCCACCTGGAGCGAACTGCCTTAACCAAGGCAGGCGGTAGTGAGGACTGTAAGCATTTCCACTCCCCAATCTCGCAGTTTTAACGAATGAACTCTGCTTTAGTTGCAGGTGGAACACACGCAGGTTTTCTCCCACAGTGTACACAAAGGGCCTTTCCCCGAATGAACGTCTATACGCAGGGGGTCCCGCGTGGAGTGAACTACCTCAACCAAGGGAGGTTCCTCCTATGCCTCTAAGCGTTTCCTCTCCCAAAACACGCAGTTTTACCCGAAGAACTCTGCTTTAGTTGCAGGTGGAACACAAGCAACTTTTCACCCACAGTGTACACAATGGGCTTTTCGCCGAATGAACTTCTACACGCAGGGTTTCCCTCGTGGAGTGAAATGCCTAAACCGAGGCAGGCTCTAGTGAGGCCTCTAAGCATTTCCTCTCCCCAAACACGGCAGTTTTACCCGAAGAACTCTGCTTTAGTTCCAGGTGTAACACAAGCAGCATTTCTCCATCAGTGCACACAATGGGCACTTTCCCGAATGAACTTGTTCTCTATGCAGGGTGTCCCGCGTGGAGCGAACTGCCTCAACCATGGCAGGCTCTACTGTGGTCTCTAAGGAATTTCTCACTGAAAACACGGCACTTTTACCCGAAGAACTCTGCCCTAATTGCAGGTGGAACACAAGCTGCATTTCTCCCACATTGTACACAAAGGGCCCTACCCCGAATGAACTTCTATATATAGGGTGTCCCACGTGCAGTGAACTGCCTCAAGCAAGGCAGGTTGTAGTAAGGACTGTAAGCCTTTCCTCTCCCAAAAGGCGCAGTTTTACCCGAAGAACTCTGCTTTCGTTGCAGGTGGAACACAAGCAGCTTTTCTCCCACAGTGTACCAAATGGGCCTTTGCCCGAAAGAACTTCTATACTCAAGGTGTCCCGCGTGGAGTGAAATGCCTAAACCAAGGCAGGCTCTAGTGAGGTCTCTAAGCATTCCCCTCCCAAAACACAGCAGTTTTACCCAAAGAACTCTGCTTTAGTTGCAGGTGGAACACAAGCAGCATTTCTCTCACTGTGTACTCTTTGGGCTCCTCCACGAATGAACTGCTACGTGCAGGGTTTCCCACCTGGAGTGAACTGCCTTAACCAAGGCAGTCTGTAGTGAGGACTGTAAGCATTTCTACTCCCCAAACTCGCCGTTTTAACGAATGAACTCTGCGTTAGGTGCAGGTGGAACACAAGCAGGTTTTCTCCCGCAGTGTACACAATGGGCCTTTCCCCGAATGAACTTCTATACGCAGGGTGTCCCGCGTGGAGTGAACTACCTCAAACAAGGCAGGCTCTTCTTAGGCCTCTAAGCGTTTCCTCTCCCAAAACACGCAGTTTTACCCGAAGAACTCTGATTTAGTTGGAGGTGGAACACAAGCAGCTTTTCTCCCACTGTGTACACAGTGGCCTTGCCCGAAAGAGCTTCTATACTCAAGGTGTCCCGCGTGGAGTGAAATGCCTAAACCGAGGCAGGCTCTAGTGAGGCCTCCAAGCATTTCCTCTCCCAAAACACGGCAGTTTTACCCGAAGAACTCTGCTTTAGTTCCAGGTGTAACACAAGCAGCATTTCTCCATCAGTGCACACAATGGGCACTTTCCCGAATGAACTTGTTCTCTATGCAGGGTGTCCCGCGTGGAGCGAACTGCCTCAACCATGGCAGGCTCTACTGTGGTCTCTAAGGAATTCCTCTCTGAAAACACGGCACTTTTACCCGAAGAACTCTGCCCTAATTGTAGGTGGAACACAAGCTGCATTTCTCCCACATTGTACACAAAGGGCCCTACCCCGAATGAACTTCTATATATAGGGTGTCCCACGTGCAGTGAACTGCCTCAAGCAAGGCAGGTTGTAGTAAGGACTGTAAGCCTTTCCTCTCCCAAAAGGCGCAGTTTTACCCGAAGAACTCTGCTTTCGTTGCAGGTGGAACACAAGCAACTTTTCTCCCACAGTGTACCCAATGGGCCTTTGCCCGAAAGAACTTCTATACTCAAGGTGTCCCGCGTGGAGTGAAATGCCTAAACCAAGGCAGGCTCTAGTGAGGTCTCTAAGCATTTCCCCTCCCTAAACACGGCAGTTTTACCCAAAGAACTCTGCTTTAGTTGCAGGTGCAACACAAGCAGCATTTCTCCCACTGTGTACTCTTTGGGCTCTGCCACGAATGAACTTCTATATTCAAGGTTTCCCACCTGGAGCGAACTGCCTTAACCAAGGCAGGCGGTAGTGAGGACTGTAAGCATTTCCACTCCCCAAACTCGCAGTTTTAACGAATGAACTCTGCTTTAGTTGCAGGTGGAACACACGCAGGTTTTCTCCCACAGTGTACACAAAGGGCCTTTCCCCGAATGAACGTCTATACGCAGGGGGTCCCGCGTGGAGTGAACTACCTCAACCAAGGGAGGTTCCTCCTATGCCTCTAAGCGTTTCCTCTCCCAAAACACGCAGTTTTACCCGAAGAACTCTGCTTTAGTTGCAGGTGGAACACAAGCAACTTTTCACCCACAGTGTACACAATGGGCTTTTTGCCGAATGAACTTCTACACGCAGGGTTTCCCTCGTGGAGTGAAATGCCTAAACCGAGGCAGGCTCTAGTGAGGCCTCTAAGCATTTCCTCTCCCCAAACACGGCAGTTTTACCCGAAGAACTCTGCTTTAGTTCCAGGTGTAGCACAAGCAGCATTTCTCCATCAGTGCACACAATGGGCACTTTCCCGAATGAACTTGTTCTCTATGCAGGGTGTCCCGCGTGGAGCGAACTGCCTCAACCATGGCAGGCTCTACTGTGGTCTCTAAGGAATTTCTCACTGAAAACACGGCACTTTTACCCGAAGAACTCTGCCCTAATTGCAGGTGGAACACAAGCTGCATTTCTCCCACATTGTACACAAAGGGCCCTACCCCGAATGAACTTCTATATATAGGGTGTCCCACGTGCAGTGAACTGCCTCAAGCAAGGCAGGTTGTAGTAAGGACTGTAAGCCTTTCCTCTCCCAAAAGGCGCAGTTTTACCCGAAGAACTCTGCTTTCATTGCAGGTGGAACACAAGCAACTTTTCTCTCGCAGTGTACCCAATGGGCCTTTGCCCGAAAGAACTTCTATACTCAAGGTGTCCCGCGTGGAGTGAAATGCCTAAACCAAGGCAGGCTCTAGTGAGGTCTCTAAGCATTCCCCTCCCAAAACACAGCAGTTTTACCCAAAGAACTCTGCTTTAGTTGCAGGTGGAACACAAGCAGCATTTCTCTCACTGTGTACTCTTTGGGCTCCTCCACGAATGAACTGCTACATGCAGGGTTTCCCACCTGGAGTGAACTGCCTTAACCAAGGCAGTCTGTAGTGAGGACTGTAAGCATTTCTACTCCCAAAACTCGCCGTTTTAACGAATGAACTCTGCGTTAGGTGCAGGTGGAACACAAGCAGGTTTTCTCCCGCAGTGTACACAATGGGCCTTTCCCCGAATGAACTTCTATACGCAGGGTGTCCCGCGTGGAGTGAACTACCTCAAACAAGGCAGGCTCTTCTTAGGCCTCTAAGCGTTTCCTCTCCCAAAACACGCAGTTTTACCCGAAGAACTCTGATTTAGTTGGAGGTGGAACACAAGCTTCTTTTCTCCCACTGTGTACACAGTGGCCTTGCCCGAAAGAGATTCTATACTCAAGGTGTCCCGCGTGGAGTGAAATGCCTAAACCGAGGCAGGCTCTAGTGAGGCCTCCAAGCATTTCCTCTCCCAAAACACGGCAGTTTTACCCGAAGAACTCTGCTTTAGTTCCAGGTGTAACACAAGCAGCATTTCTCCATCAGTGCACACAATGGGCACTCTCCCGAATGAACTTGTTCTCTATGCAGGGTGTCCCGCGTGGAGCGAACTGCCTCAACCATGGCAGGCTCTACTGTGGTCTCTAAGGAATTCCTCTCTGAAAACACGGCACTTTTACCCGAAGAACTCTGCCCTAATTGTAGGTGGAACACAAGCTGCATTTCTCCCACATTGTACACAAAGGGCCCTACCCCGAATGAACTTCTATATATAGGGTGTCCCACGTGCAGTGAACTGCCTCAAGCAAGGCAGGTTGTAGTAAGGACTGTAAGCCTTTCCTCTCCCAAAAGGCGCAGTTTTACCCGAAGAACTCTGCTTTCGTTGCAGGTGGAACACAAGCAACTTTTCTCCCACAGTGTACCCAATGGGCCTTTGCCCGAAAGAACTTCTATACTCAAGGTGTCCCGCGTGGAGTGAAATGCCTAAACCAAGGCAGGCTCTAGTGAGGTCTCTAAGCATTTCCCCTCCCTAAACACGGCAGTTTTACCCAACGAACTCTGCTTTAGTTGCAGGTGCAACACAAGCAGCATTTCTCCCACTGTGTACTCTTTGGGCTCTGCCACAAATGAACTTCTATATTCAAGGTTTCCCACCTGGAGCGAACTGCCTTAACCAAGGCAGGCGGTAGTGAGGACTGTAAGCATTTCCACTCCCCAATCTCGCAGTTTTAACGAATGAACTCTGCTTTAGTTGCAGGTGGAACACACGCAGGTTTTCTCCCACAGTGTACACAAAGGGCCTTTCCCCGAATGAACGTCTATACGCAGGGGGTCCCGCGTGGAGTGAACTACCTCAACCAAGGGAGGTTCCTCCTATGCCTCTAAGCGTTTCCTCTCCCAAAACACGCAGTTTTACCCGAAGAACTCTGCTTTAGTTGCAGGTGGAACACAAGCAACTTTTCACCCACAGTGTACACAATGGGCTTTTCGCCGAATGAACTTCTACACGCAGGGTTTCCCTCGTGGAGTGAAATGCCTAAACCGAGGCAGGCTCTAGTGAGGCCTCTAAGCATTTCCTCTCCCCAAACACGGCAGTTTTACCCGAAGAACTCTGCTTTAGTTCCAGGTGTAGCACAAGCAGCATTTCTCCCTCAGTGCACACAATGGGCACTTTCCCGAATGAACTTGTTCTCTATGCAGGGTGTCCCGCGTGGAGCGAACTGCCTCAACCATGGCAGGCTCTACTGTGGTCTCTAAGGAATTCCTCTCGGAAAACACGGCACTTTTACCCGAAGAACTCTGCCCTAATTGCAGGTGGAACACAAGCTGCATTTCTCCCACATTGTACACAAAGGGCCCTACCCCGAATGAACTTCTATATATAGGGTGTCCCACGTGCAGTGAACTGCCTCAAGCAAGGCAGGTTGTAGTAAGGACTGTAAGCCTTTCCTCTCCCAAAAGGCGCAGTTTTACCCGAAGAACTCTGCTTTCGTTGCAGGTGGAACACAAGCAGCTTTTCTCCCACAGTGTACCAAATGGGCCTTTGCCCGAAAGAACTTCTATACTCAAGGTGTCCCGCGTGGAGTGAAATGCCTAAACCAAGGCAGGCTCTAGTGAGGTCTCTAAGCATTCCCCTCCCAAAACACAGCAGTTTTACCCAAAGAACTCTGCTTTAGTTGCAGGTGGAACACAAGCAGCATTTCTCTCACTGTGTACTCTTTGGGCTCCTCCACGAATGAACTGCTACGTGCAGGGTTTCCCACCTGGAGTGAACTGCCTTAACCAAGGCAGTCTGTAGTGAGGACTGTAAGCATTTCTACTCCCAAAACTCGCCGTTTTAACGAATGAACTCTGCGTTAGGTGCAGGTGGAACACAAGCAGGTTTTCTCCCGCAGTGTACACAATGGGCCTTTCCCCGAATGAACTTCTATACGCAGGGTGTCCCGCGTGGAGTGAACTACCTCAAACAAGGCAGGCTCTTCTTAGGCCTCTAAGCGTTTCCTCTCCCAAAACACGCAGTTTTACCCGAAGAACTCTGATTTAGTTGGAGGTGGAACACAAGCAGCTTTTCTCCCACTGTGTACACAGTGGCCTTGCCCGAAAGAGCTTCTATACTCAAGGTGTCCCGCGTGGAGTGAAATGCCTAAACCGAGGCAGGCTCTAGTGAGGCCTCCAAGCATTTCCTCTCCCAAAACACGGCAGTTTTACCCGAAGAACTCTGCTTTAGTTCCAGGTGTAACACAAGCAGCATTTCTCCATCAGTGCACACAATGGGCACTTTCCCGAATGAACTTGTTCTCTATGCAGGGTGTCCCGCGTGGAGCGAACTGCCTCAACCATGGCAGGCTCTACTGTGGTCTCTAAGGAATTCCTCTCTGAAAACACGGCACTTTTACCCGAAGAACTCTGCCCTAATTGTAGGTGGAACACAAGCTGCATTTCTCCCACATTGTACACAAAGGGCCCTACCCCGAATGAACTTCTATATATAGGGTGTCCCACGTGCAGTGAACTGCCTCAAGCAAGGCAGGTTGTAGTAAGGACTGTAAGCCTTTCCTCTCCCAAAAGGCGCAGTTTTACCCGAAGAACTCTGCTTTCGTTGCAGGTGGAACACAAGCAACTTTTCTCCCACAGTGTACCCAATGGGCCTTTGCCCGAAAGAACTTCTATACTCAAGGTGTCCCGCGTGGAGTGAAATGCCTAAACCAAGGCAGGCTCTAGTGAGGTCTCTAAGCATTTCCCCTCCCTAAACACGGCAGTTTTACCCAAAGAACTCTGCTTTAGTTGCAGGTGCAACACAAGCAGCATTTCTCCCACTGTGTACTCTTTGGGCTCTGCCACGAATGAACTTCTATATTCAAGGTTTCCCACCTGGAGCGAACTGCCTTAACCAAGGCAGGCGGTAGTGAGGACTGTAAGCATTTCCACTCCCCAAACTCGCAGTTTTAACGAATGAACTCTGCTTTAGTTGCAGGTGGAACACACGCAGGTTTTCTCCCACAGTGTACACAAAGGGCCTTTCCCCGAATGAACGTCTATACGCAGGGGGTCCCGCGTGGAGTGAACTACCTCAACCAAGGGAGGTTCCTCCTATGCCTCTAAGCGTTTCCTCTCCCAAAACACGCAGTTTTACCCGAAGAACTCTGCTTTAGTTGCAGGTGGAACACAAGCAACTTTTCACCCACAGTGTACACAATGGGCTTTTTGCCGAATGAACTTCTACACGCAGGGTTTCCCTCGTGGAGTGAAATGCCTAAACCGAGGCAGGCTCTAGTGAGGCCTCTAAGCATTTCCTCTCCCCAAACACGGCAGTTTTACCCGAAGAACTCTGCTTTAGTTCCAGGTGTAGCACAAGCAGCATTTCTCCATCAGTGCACACAATGGGCACTTTCCCGAATGAACTTGTTCTCTATGCAGGGTGTCCCGCGTGGAGCGAACTGCCTCAACCATGGCAGGCTCTACTGTGGTCTCTAAGGAATTTCTCACTGAAAACACGGCACTTTTACCCGAAGAACTCTGCCCTAATTGCAGGTGGAACACAAGCTGCATTTCTCCCACATTGTACACAAAGGGCCCTACCCCGAATGAACTTCTATATATAGGGTGTCCCACGTGCAGTGAACTGCCTCAAGCAAGGCAGGTTGTAGTAAGGACTGTAAGCCTTTCCTCTCCCAAAAGGCGCAGTTTTACCCGAAGAACTCTGCTTTCATTGCAGGTGGAACACAAGCAACTTTTCTCTCGCAGTGTACCCAATGGGCCTTTGCCCGAAAGAACTTCTATACTCAAGGTGTCCCGCGTGGAGTGAAATGCCTAAACCAAGGCAGGCTCTAGTGAGGTCTCTAAGCATTCCCCTCCCAAAACACAGCAGTTTTACCCAAAGAACTCTGCTTTAGTTGCAGGTGGAACACAAGCAGCATTTCTCTCACTGTGTACTCTTTGGGCTCCTCCACGAATGAACTGCTACATGCAGGGTTTCCCACCTGGAGTGAACTGCCTTAACCAAGGCAGTCTGTAGTGAGGACTGTAAGCATTTCTACTCCCAAAACTCGCCGTTTTAACGAATGAACTCTGCGTTAGGTGCAGGTGGAACACAAGCAGGTTTTCTCCCGCAGTGTACACAATGGGCCTTTCCCCGAATGAACTTCTATACGCAGGGTGTCCCGCGTGGAGTGAACTACCTCAAACAAGGCAGGCTCTTCTTAGGCCTCTAAGCGTTTCCTCTCCCAAAACACGCAGTTTTACCCGAAGAACTCTGATTTAGTTGGAGGTGGAACACAAGCTTCTTTTCTCCCACTGTGTACACAGTGGCCTTGCCCGAAAGAGATTCTATACTCAAGGTGTCCCGCGTGGAGTGAAATGCCTAAACCGAGGCAGGCTCTAGTGAGGCCTCCAAGCATTTCCTCTCCCAAAACACGGCAGTTTTACCCGAAGAACTCTGCTTTAGTTCCAGGTGTAACACAAGCAGCATTTCTCCATCAGTGCACACAATGGGCACTCTCCCGAATGAACTTGTTCTCTATGCAGGGTGTCCCGCGTGGAGCGAACTGCCTCAACCATGGCAGGCTCTACTGTGGTCTCTAAGGAATTCCTCTCTGAAAACACGGCACTTTTACCCGAAGAACTCTGCCCTAATTGTAGGTGGAACACAAGCTGCATTTCTCCCACATTGTACACAAAGGGCCCTACCCCGAATGAACTTCTATATATAGGGTGTCCCACGTGCAGTGAACTGCCTCAAGCAAGGCAGGTTGTAGTAAGGACTGTAAGCCTTTCCTCTCCCAAAAGGCGCAGTTTTACCCGAAGAACTCTGCTTTCGTTGCAGGTGGAACACAAGCAACTTTTCTCCCACAGTGTACCCAATGGGCCTTTGCCCGAAAGAACTTCTATACTCAAGGTGTCCCGCGTGGAGTGAAATGCCTAAACCAAGGCAGGCTCTAGTGAGGTCTCTAAGCATTTCCCCTCCCTAAACACGGCAGTTTTACCCAACGAACTCTGCTTTAGTTGCAGGTGCAACACAAGCAGCATTTCTCCCACTGTGTACTCTTTGGGCTCTGCCACAAATGAACTTCTATATTCAAGGTTTCCCACCTGGAGCGAACTGCCTTAACCAAGGCAGGCGGTAGTGAGGACTGTAAGCATTTCCACTCCCCAATCTCGCAGTTTTAACGAATGAACTCTGCTTTAGTTGCAGGTGGAACACACGCAGGTTTTCTCCCACAGTGTACACAAAGGGCCTTTCCCCGAATGAACGTCTATACGCAGGGGGTCCCGCGTGGAGTGAACTACCTCAACCAAGGGAGGTTCCTCCTATGCCTCTAAGCGTTTCCTCTCCCAAAACACGCAGTTTTACCCGAAGAACTCTGCTTTAGTTGCAGGTGGAACACAAGCAACTTTTCACCCACAGTGTACACAATGGGCTTTTCGCCGAATGAACTTCTACACGCAGGGTTTCCCTCGTGGAGTGAAATGCCTAAACCGAGGCAGGCTCTAGTGAGGCCTCTAAGCATTTCCTCTCCCCAAACACGGCAGTTTTACCCGAAGAACTCTGCTTTAGTTCCAGGTGTAGCACAAGCAGCATTTCTCCCTCAGTGCACACAATGGGCACTTTCCCGAATGAACTTGTTCTCTATGCAGGGTGTCCCGCGTGGAGCGAACTGCCTCAACCATGGCAGGCTCTACTGTGGTCTCTAAGGAATTCCTCTCGGAAAACACGGCACTTTTACCCGAAGAACTCTGCCCTAATTGCAGGTGGAACACAAGCTGCATTTCTCCCACATTGTACACAAAGGGCCCTACCCCGAATGAACTTCTATATATAGGGTGTCCCACGTGCAGTGAACTGCCTCAAGCAAGGCAGGTTGTAGTAAGGACTGTAAGCCTTTCCTCTCCCAAAAGGCGCAGTTTTACCCGAAGAACTCTGCTTTCGTTGCAGGTGGAACACAAGCAGCTTTTCTCCCACAGTGTACCAAATGGGCCTTTGCCCGAAAGAACTTCTATACTCAAGGTGTCCCGCGTGGAGTGAAATGCCTAAACCAAGGCAGGCTCTAGTGAGGTCTCTAAGCATTCCCCTCCCAAAACACAGCAGTTTTACCCAAAGAACTCTGCTTTAGTTGCAGGTGGAACACAAGCAGCATTTCTCTCACTGTGTACTCTTTGGGCTCCTCCACGAATGAACTGCTACGTGCAGGGTTTCCCACCTGGAGTGAACTGCCTTAACCAAGGCAGTCTGTAGTGAGGACTGTAAGCATTTCTACTCCCAAAACTCGCCGTTTTAACGAATGAACTCTGCGTTAGGTGCAGGTGGAACACAAGCAGGTTTTCTCCCGCAGTGTACACAATGGGCCTTTCCCCGAATGAACTTCTATACGCAGGGTGTCCCGCGTGGAGTGAACTACCTCAAACAAGGCAGGCTCTTCTTAGGCCTCTAAGCGTTTCCTCTCCCAAAACACGCAGTTTTACCCGAAGAACTCTGATTTAGTTGGAGGTGGAACACAAGCAGCTTTTCTCCCACTGTGTACACAGTGGCCTTGCCCGAAAGAGCTTCTATACTCAAGGTGTCCCGCGTGGAGTGAAATGCCTAAACCGAGGCAGGCTCTAGTGAGGCCTCCAAGCATTTCCTCTCCCAAAACACGGCAGTTTTACCCGAAGAACTCTGCTTTAGTTCCAGGTGTAACACAAGCAGCATTTCTCCATCAGTGCACACAATGGGCACTTTCCCGAATGAACTTGTTCTCTATGCAGGGTGTCCCGCGTGGAGCGAACTGCCTCAACCATGGCAGGCTCTACTGTGGTCTCTAAGGAATTCCTCTCTGAAAACACGGCACTTTTACCCGAAGAACTCTGCCCTAATTGTAGGTGGAACACAAGCTGCATTTCTCCCACATTGTACACAAAGGGCCCTACCCCGAATGAACTTCTATATATAGGGTGTCCCACGTGCAGTGAACTGCCTCAAGCAAGGCAGGTTGTAGTAAGGACTGTAAGCCTTTCGTCTCCCAAAAGGCGCAGTTTTACCCGAAGAACTCTGCTTTCGTTGCAGGTGGAACACAAGCAACTTTTCTCCCACAGTGTACCCAATGGGCCTTTGCCCGAAAGAACTTCTATACTCAAGGTGTCCCGCGTGGAGTGAAATGCCTAAACCAAGGCAGGCTCTAGTGAGGTCTCTAAGCATTTCCCCTCCCTAAACACGGCAGTTTTACCCAACGAACTCTGCTTTAGTTGCAGGTGCAACACAAGCAGCATTTCTCCCACTGTGTACTCTTTGGGCTCTGCCACAAATGAACTTCTATATTCAAGGTTTCCCACCTGGAGCGAACTGCCTTAACCAAGGCAGGCGGTAGTGAGGACTGTAAGCATTTCCACTCCCCAATCTCGCAGTTTTAACGAATGAACTCTGCTTTAGTTGCAGGTGGAACACACGCAGGTTTTCTCCCACAGTGTACACAAAGGGCCTTTCCCCGAATGAACGTCTATACGCAGGGGGTCCCGCGTGGAGTGAACTACCTCAACCAAGGGAGGTTCCTCCTATGCCTCTAAGCGTTTCCTCTCCCAAAACACGCAGTTTTACCCGAAGAACTCTGCTTTAGTTGCAGGTGGAACACAAGCAACTTTTCACCCACAGTGTACACAATGGGCTTTTCGCCGAATGAACTTCTACACGCAGGGTTTCCCTCGTGGAGTGAAATGCCTAAACCGAGGCAGGCTCTAGTGAGGCCTCTAAGCATTTCCTCTCCCCAAACACGGCAGTTTTACCCGAAGAACTCTGCTTTAGTTCCAGGTGTAGCACAAGCAGCATTTCTCCCTCAGTGCACACAATGGGCACTTTCCCGAATGAACTTGTTCTCTATGCAGGGTGTCCCGCGTGGAGCGAACTGCCTCAACCATGGCAGGCTCTACTGTGGTCTCTAAGGAATTCCTCTCGGAAAACACGGCACTTTTACCCGAAGAACTCTGCCCTAATTGCAGGTGGAACACAAGCTGCATTTCTCCCACATTGTACACAAAGGGCCCTACCCCGAATGAACTTCTATATATAGGGTGTCCCACGTGCAGTGAACTGCCTCAAGCAAGGCAGGTTGTAGTAAGGACTGTAAGCCTTTCCTCTCCCAAAAGGCGCAGTTTTACCCGAAGAACTCTGCTTTCGTTGCAGGTGGAACACAAGCAGCTTTTCTCCCACAGTGTACCAAATGGGCCTTTGCCCGAAAGAACTTCTATACTCAAGGTGTCCCGCGTGGAGTGAAATGCCTAAACCAAGGCAGGCTCTAGTGAGGTCTCTAAGCATTCCCCTCCCAAAACACAGCAGTTTTACCCAAAGAACTCTGCTTTAGTTGCAGGTGGAACACAAGCAGCATTTCTCTCACTGTGTACTCTTTGGGCTCCTCCACGAATGAACTGCTACGTGCAGGGTTTCCCACCTGGAGTGAACTGCCTTAACCAAGGCAGTCTGTAGTGAGGACTGTAAGCATTTCTACTCCCCAAACTCGCCGTTTTAACGAATGAACTCTGCGTTAGGTGCAGGTGGAACACAAGCAGGTTTTCTCCCGCAGTGTACACAATGGGCCTTTCCCCGAATGAACTTCTATACGCAGGGTGTCCCGCGTGGAGTGAACTACCTCAAACAAGGCAGGCTCTTCTTAGGCCTCTAAGCGTTTCCTCTCCCAAAACACGCAGTTTTACCCGAAGAACTCTGATTTAGTTGGAGGTGGAACACAAGCAGCTTTTCTCCCACTGTGTACACAGTGGCCTTGCCCGAAAGAGCTTCTATACTCAAGGTGTCCCGCGTGGAGTGAAATGCCTAAACCGAGGCAGGCTCTAGTGAGGCCTCCAAGCATTTCCTCTCCCAAAACACGGCAGTTTTACCCGAAGAACTCTGCTTTAGTTCCAGGTGTAACACAAGCAGCATTTCTCCATCAGTGCACACAATGGGCACTTTCCCGAATGAACTTGTTCTCTATGCAGGGTGTCCCGCGTGGAGCGAACTGCCTCAACCATGGCAGGCTCTACTGTGGTCTCTAAGGAATTCCTCTCTGAAAACACGGCACTTTTACCCGAAGAACTCTGCCCTAATTGTAGGTGGAACACAAGCTGCATTTCTCCCACATTGTACACAAAGGGCCCTACCCCGAATGAACTTCTATATATAGGGTGTCCCACGTGCAGTGAACTGCCTCAAGCAAGGCAGGTTGTAGTAAGGACTGTAAGCCTTTCCTCTCCCAAAAGGCGCAGTTTTACCCGAAGAACTCTGCTTTCGTTGCAGGTGGAACACAAGCAACTTTTCTCCCACAGTGTACCCAATGGGCCTTTGCCCGAAAGAACTTCTATACTCAAGGTGTCCCGCGTGGAGTGAAATGCCTAAACCAAGGCAGGCTCTAGTGAGGTCTCTAAGCATTTCCCCTCCCTAAACACGGCAGTTTTACCCAAAGAACTCTGCTTTAGTTGCAGGTGCAACACAAGCAGCATTTCTCCCACTGTGTACTCTTTGGGCTCTGCCACGAATGAACTTCTATATTCAAGGTTTCCCACCTGGAGCGAACTGCCTTAACCAAGGCAGGCGGTAGTGAGGACTGTAAGCATTTCCACTCCCCAATCTCGCAGTTTTAACGAATGAACTCTGCTTTAGTTGCAGGTGGAACACACGCAGGTTTTCTCCCACAGTGTACACAAAGGGCCTTTCCCCGAATGAACGTCTATACGCAGGGGGTCCCGCGTGGAGTGAACTACCTCAACCAAGGGAGGTTCCTCCTATGCCTCTAAGCGTTTCCTCTCCCAAAACACGCAGTTTTACCCGAAGAACTCTGCTTTAGTTGCAGGTGGAACACAAGCAACTTTTCACCCACAGTGTACACAATGGGCTTTTCGCCAAATGAACTTCTACACGCAGGGTTTCCCTCGTGGAGTGAAATGCCTAAACCGAGGCAGGCTCTAGTGAGGCCTCTAAGCATTTCCTCTCCCCAAACACGGCAGTTTTACCCGAAGAACTCTGCTTTAGTTCCAGGTGTAACACAAGCAGCATTTCTCCATCAGTGCACACAATGGGCACTTTCCCGAATGAACTTGTTCTCTATGCAGGGTGTCCCGCGTGGAGCGAACTGCCTCAACCATGGCAGGCTCTACTGTGGTCTCTAAGGAATTTCTCACTGAAAACACGGCACTTTTACCCGAAGAACTCTGCCCTAATTGCAGGTGGAACACAAGCTGCATTTCTCCCACATTGTACACAAAGGGCCCTACCCCGAATGAACTTCTATATATAGGGTGTCCCACGTGCAGTGAACTGCCTCAAGCAAGGCAGGTTGTAGTAAGGACTGTAAGCCTTTCCTCTCCCAAAAGGCGCAGTTTTACCCGAAGAACTCTGCTTTCGTTGCAGGTGGAACACAAGCAGCTTTTCTCCCACAGTGTACCAAATGGGCCTTTGCCCGAAAGAACTTCTATACTCAAGGTGTCCCGCGTGGAGTGAAATGCCTAAACCAAGGCAGGCTCTAGTGAGGTCTCTAAGCATTCCCCTCCCAAAACACAGCAGTTTTACCCAAAGAACTCTGCTTTAGTTGCAGGTGGAACACAAGCAGCATTTCTCTCACTGTGTACTCTTTGGGCTCCTCCACGAATGAACTGCTACGTGCAGGGTTTCCCACCTGGAGTGAACTGCCTTAACCAAGGCAGTCTGTAGTGAGGACTGTAAGCATTTCTACTCCCCAAACTCGCCGTTTTAACGAATGAACTCTGCGTTAGGTGCAGGTGGAACACAAGCAGGTTTTCTCCCGCAGTGTACACAATGGGCCTTTCCCCGAATGAACTTCTATACGCAGGGTGTCCCGCGTGGAGTGAACTACCTCAAACAAGGCAGGCTCTTCTTAGGCCTCTAAGCGTTTCCTCTCCCAAAACACGCAGTTTTACCCGAAGAACTCTGATTTAGTTGGAGGTGGAACACAAGCAGCTTTTCTCCCACTGTGTACACAGTGGCCTTGCCCGAAAGAGCTTCTATACTCAAGGTGTCCCGCGTGGAGTGAAATGCCTAAACCGAGGCAGGCTCTAGTGAGGCCTCCAAGCATTTCCTCTCCCAAAACACGGCAGTTTTACCCGAAGAACTCTGCTTTAGTTCCAGGTGTAACACAAGCAGCATTTCTCCATCAGTGCACACAATGGGCACTTTCCCGAATGAACTTGTTCTCTATGCAGGGTGTCCCGCGTGGAGCGAACTGCCTCAACCATGGCAGGCTCTACTGTGGTCTCTAAGGAATTCCTCTCTGAAAACACGGCACTTTTACCCGAAGAACTCTGCCCTAATTGTAGGTGGAACACAAGCTGCATTTCTCCCACATTGTACACAAAGGGCCCTACCCCGAATGAACTTCTATATATAGGGTGTCCCACGTGCAGTGAACTGCCTCAAGCAAGGCAGGTTGTAGTAAGGACTGTAAGCCTTTCCTCTCCCAAAAGGCGCAGTTTTACCCGAAGAACTCTGCTTTCGTTGCAGGTGGAACACAAGCAACTTTTCTCCCACAGTGTACCCAATGGGCCTTTGCCCGAAAGAACTTCTATACTCAAGGTGTCCCGCGTGGAGTGAAATGCCTAAACCAAGGCAGGCTCTAGTGAGGTCTCTAAGCATTTCCCCTCCCTAAACACGGCAGTTTTACCCAAAGAACTCTGCTTTAGTTGCAGGTGCAACACAAGCAGCATTTCTCCCACTGTGTACTCTTTGGGCTCTGCCACGAATGAACTTCTATATTCAAGGTTTCCCACCTGGAGCGAACTGCCTTAACCAAGGCAGGCGGTAGTGAGGACTGTAAGCATTTCCACTCCCCAAACTCGCAGTTTTAACGAATGAACTCTGCTTTAGTTGCAGGTGGAACACACGCAGGTTTTCTCCCACAGTGTACACAAAGGGCCTTTCCCCGAATGAACGTCTATACGCAGGGGGTCCCGCGTGGAGTGAACTACCTCAACCAAGGGAGGTTCCTCCTATGCCTCTAAGCGTTTCCTCTCCCAAAACACGCAGTTTTACCCGAAGAACTCTGCTTTAGTTGCAGGTGGAACACAAGCAACTTTTCACCCACAGTGTACACAATGGGCTTTTCGCCGAATGAACTTCTACACGCAGGGTTTCCCTCGTGGAGTGAAATGCCTAAACCGAGGCAGGCTCTAGTGAGGCCTCTAAGCATTTCCTCTCCCCAAACACGGCAGTTTTACCCGAAGAACTCTGCTTTAGTTCCAGGTGTAGCACAAGCAGCATTTCTCCATCAGTGCACACAATGGGCACTTTCCCGAATGAACTTGTTCTTTATGCAGGGTGTCCCGCGTGGAGCGAACTGCCTCAACCATGGCAGGCTCTACTGTGGTCTCTAAGGAATTTCTCACTGAAAACACGGCACTTTTACCCGAAGAACTCTGCCCTAATTGCAGGTGGAACACAAGCTGCATTTCTCCCACATTGTACACAAAGGGCCCTACCCCGAATGAACTTCTATATATAGGGTGTCCCACGTGCAGTGAACTGCCTCAAGCAAGGCAGGTTGTAGTAAGGACTGTAAGCCTTTCCTCTCCCAAAAGGCGCAGTTTTACCCGAAGAACTCTGCTTTCATTGCAGGTGGAACACAAGCAACTTTTCTCTCGCAGTGTACCCAATGGGACTTTGCCCGAAAGAACTTCTATACTCAAGGTGTCCCGCGTGGAGTGAAATGCCTAAACCAAGGCAGGCTCTAGTGAGGTCTCTAAGCATTCCCCTCCCAAAACACAGCAGTTTTACCCAAAGAACTCTGCTTTAGTTGCAGGTGGAACACAAGCAGCATTTCTCTCACTGTGTACTCTTTGGGCTCCTCCACGAATGAACTGCTACGTGCAGGGTTTCCCACCTGGAGTGAACTGCCTTAACCAAGGCAGTCTGTAGTGAGGACTGTAAGCATTTCTACTCCCCAAACTCGCCGTTTTAACGAATGAACTCTGCGTTAGGTGCAGGTGGAACACAAGCAGGTTTTCTCCCGCAGTGTACACAATGGGCCTTTCCCCGAATGAACTTCTATACGCAGGGTGTCCCGCGTGGAGTGAACTACCTCAAACAAGGCAGGCTCTTCTTAGGCCTCTAAGCGTTTCCTCTCCCAAAACACGCAGTTTTACCCGAAGAACTCTGATTTAGTTGGAGGTGGAACACAAGCAGCTTTTCTCCCACTGTGTACACAGTGGCCTTGCCCGAAAGAGCTTCTATACTCAAGGTGTCCCGCGTGGAGTGAAATGCCTAAACCGAGGCAGGCTCTAGTGAGGCCTCCAAGCATTTCCTCTCCCAAAACACGGCAGTTTTACCCGAAGAACTCTGCTTTAGTTCCAGGTGTAACACAAGCAGCATTTCTCCATCAGTGCACACAATGGGCACTTTCCCGAATGAACTTGTTCTCTATGCAGGGTGTCCCGCGTGGAGCGAACTGCCTCAACCATGGCAGGCTCTACTGTGGTCTCTAAGGAATTCCTCTCTGAAAACACGGCACTTTTACCCGAAGAACTCTGCCCTAATTGTAGGTGGAACACAAGCTGCATTTCTCCCACATTGTACACAAAGGGCCCTACCCCGAATGAACTTCTATATATAGGGTGTCCCACGTGCAGTGAACTGCCTCAAGCAAGGCAGGTTGTAGTAAGGACTGTAAGCCTTTCCTCTCCCAAAAGGCGCAGTTTTACCCGAAGAACTCTGCTTTCGTTGCAGGTGGAACACAAGCAACTTTTCTCCCACAGTGTACCCAATGGGCCTTTGCCCGAAAGAACTTCTATACTCAAGGTGTCCCGCGTGGAGTGAAATGCCTAAACCAAGGCAGGCTCTAGTGAGGTCTCTAAGCATTTCCCCTCCCTAAACACGGCAGTTTTACCCAAAGAACTCTGCTTTAGTTGCAGGTGCAACACAAGCAGCATTTCTCCCACTGTGTACTCTTTGGGCTCTGCCACGAATGAACTTCTATATTCAAGGTTTCCCACCTGGAGCGAACTGCCTTAACCAAGGCAGGCGGTAGTGAGGACTGTAAGCATTTCCACTCCCCAAACTCGCAGTTTTAACGAATGAACTCTGCTTTAGTTGCAGGTGGAACACACGCAGGTTTTCTCCCACAGTGTACACAAAGGGCCTTTCCCCGAATGAACGTCTATACGCAGGGGGTCCCGCGTGGAGTGAACTACCTCAACCAAGGGAGGTTCCTCCTATGCCTCTAAGCGTTTCCTCTCCCAAAACACGCAGTTTTACCCGAAGAACTCTGCTTTAGTTGCAGGTGGAACACAAGCAACTTTTCACCCACAGTGTACACAATGGGCTTTTCGCCGAATGAACTTCTACACGCAGGGTTTCCCTCGTGGAGTGAAATGCCTAAACCGAGGCAGGCTCTAGTGAGGCCTCTAAGCATTTCCTCTCCCCAAACACGGCAGTTTTACCCGAAGAACTCTGCTTTAGTTCCAGGTGTAGCACAAGCAGCATTTCTCCATCAGTGCACACAATGGGCACTTTCCCGAATGAACTTGTTCTCTATGCAGGGTGTCCCGCGTGGAGCGAACTGCCTCAACCATGGCAGGCTCTACTGTGGTCTCTAAGGAATTTCTCACTGAAAACACGGCACTTTTACCCGAAGAACTCTGCCCTAATTGCAGGTGGAACACAAGCTGCATTTCTCCCACATTGTACACAAAGGGCCCTACCCCGAATGAACTTCTATATATAGGGTGTCCCACGTGCAGTGAACTGCCTCAAGCAAGGCAGGTTGTAGTAAGGACTGTAAGCCTTTCCTCTCCCAAAAGGCGCAGTTTTACCCGAAGAACTCTGCTTTCATTGCAGGTGGAACACAAGCAACTTTTCTCTCGCAGTGTACCCAATGGGACTTTGCCCGAAAGAACTTCTATACTCAAGGTGTCCCGCGTGGAGTGAAATGCCTAAACCAAGGCAGGCTCTAGTGAGGTCTCTAAGCATTCCCCTCCCAAAACACAGCAGTTTTACCCAAAGAACTCTGCTTTAGTTGCAGGTGGAACACAAGCAGCATTTCTCTCACTGTGTACTCTTTGGGCTCCTCCACGAATGAACTGCTACATGCAGGGTTTCCCACCTGGAGTGAACTGCCTTAAACAAGGCAGTCTGTAGTGAGGACTGTAAGCATTTCTACTCCCAAAACTCGCCGTTTTAACGAATGAACTCTGCGTTAGGTGCAGGTGGAACACAAGCAGGTTTTCTCCCGCAGTGTACACAATGGGCCTTTCCCCGAATGAACTTCTATACGCAGGGTGTCCCGCGTGGAGTGAACTACCTCAAACAAGGCAGGCTCTTCTTAGGCCTCTAAGCGTTTCCTCTCCCAAAACACGCAGTTTTACCCGAAGAACTCTGATTTAGTTGGAGGTGGAACACAAGCAGCTTTTCTCCCACTGTGTACACAGTGGCCTTGCCCGAAAGAGCTTCTATACTCAAGGTGTCCCGCGTGGAGTGAAATGCCTAAACCGAGGCAGGCTCTAGTGAGGCCTCCAAGCATTTCCTCTCCCAAAACACGGCAGTTTTACCCGAAGAACTCTGCTTTAGTTCCAGGTGTAACACAAGCAGCATTTCTCCATCAGTGCACACAATGGGCACTTTCCCGAATGAACTTGTTCTCTATGCAGGGTGTCCCGCGTGGAGCGAACTGCCTCAACCATGGCAGGCTCTACTGTGGTCTCTAAGGAATTCCTCTCTGAAAACACGGCACTTTTACCCGAAGAACTCTGCCCTAATTGTAGGTGGAACACAAGCTGCATTTCTCCCACATTGTACACAAAGGGCCCTACCCCGAATGAACTTCTATATATAGGGTGTCCCACGTGCAGTGAACTGCCTCAAGCAAGGCAGGTTGTAGTAAGGACTGTAAGCCTTTCCTCTCCCAAAAGGCGCAGTTTTACCCGAAGAACTCTGCTTTCGTTGCAGGTGGAACACAAGCAACTTTTCTCCCACAGTGTACCCAATGGGCCTTTGCCCGAAAGAACTTCTATACTCAAGGTGTCCCGCGTGGAGTGAAATGCCTAAACCAAGGCAGGCTCTAGTGAGGTCTCTAAGCATTTCCCCTCCCTAAACACGGCAGTTTTACCCAAAGAACTCTGCTTTAGTTGCAGGTGCAACACAAGCAGCATTTCTCCCACTGTGTACTCTTTGGGCTCTGCCACGAATGAACTTCTATATTCAAGGTTTCCCACCTGGAGCGAACTGCCTTAACCAAGGCAGGCGGTAGTGAGGACTGTAAGCATTTCCACTCCCCAAACTCGCAGTTTTAACGAATGAACTCTGCTTTAGTTGCAGGTGGAACACACGCAGGTTTTCTCCCACAGTGTACACAAAGGGCCTTTCCCCGAATGAACGTCTATACGCAGGGGGTCCCGCGTGGAGTGAACTTCCTCAACCAAGGGAGGTTCCTCCTATGCCTCTAAGCGTTTCCTCTCCCAAAACACGCAGTTTTACCCGAAGAACTCTGCTTTAGTTGCAGGTGGAACACAAGCAACTTTTCACCCACAGTGTACACAATGGGCTTTTCGCCGAATGAACTTCTACACGCAGGGTTTCCCTCGTGGAGTGAAATGCCTAAACCGAGGCAGGCTCTAGTGAGGCCTCTAAGCATTTCCTCTCCCCAAACACGGCAGTTTTACCCGAAGAACTCTGCTTTAGTTCCAGGTGTAACACAAGCAGCATTTCTCCATCAGTGCACACAATGGGCACTTTCCCGAATGAACTTGTTCTCTATGCAGGGTGTCCCGCGTGGAGCGAACTGCCTCAACCATGGCAGGCTCTACTGTGGTCTCTAAGGAATTCCTCTCTGAAAACACGGCACTTTTACCCGAAGAACTCTGCCCTAATTGCAGGTGGAACACAAGCTGCATTTCTCCCACATTGTACACAAAGGGCCCTACCCCAAATGAACTTCTATATATAGGGTGTCCCACGTGCAGTGAACTGCCTCAAGCAAGGCAGGTTGTAGTAAGGACTGTAAGCCTTTCCTCTCCCAAAAGGCGCAGTTTCACCCGAAGAACTCTGCTTTCATTGCAGGTGGAACACAAGCAACTTTTCTCTCGCAGTGTACCCAATGGGCCTTTGCCCGAAAGAACTTCTATACTCAAGGTGTCCCGCGTGGAGTGAAATGCCTAAACCAAGGCAGGCTCTAGTGAGGTCTCTAAGCATTCCCCTCCCAAAACACAGCAGTTTTACCCAAAGAACTCTGCTTTAGTTGCAGGTGGAACACAAGCAGCATTTCTCTCACTGTGTACTCTTTGGGCTCCTCCACGAATGAACTGCTACGTGCAGGGTTTCCCACCTGGAGTGAACTGCCTTAACCAAGGCAGTCTGTAGTGAGGACTGTAAGCATTTCTACTCCCAAAACTCGCCGTTTTAACGAATGAACTCTGCGTTAGGTGCAGGTGGAACACAAGCAGGTTTTCTCCCGCAGTGTACACAATGGGCCTTTCCCCGAATGAACTTCTATACGCAGGGTGTCCCGCGTGGAGTGAACTACCTCAAACAAGGCAGGCTCTTCTTAGGCCTCTAAGCGTTTCCTCTCCCAAAACACGCAGTTTTACCCGAAGAACTCTGATTTAGTTGGAGGTGGAACACAAGCAGCTTTTCTCCCACTGTGTACACAGTGGCCTTGCCCGAAAGAGCTTCTATACTCAAGGTGTCCCGCGTGGAGTGAAATGCCTAAACCGAGGCAGGCTCTAGTGAGGCCTCCAAGCATTTCCTCTCCCAAAACACGGCAGTTTTACCCGAAGAACTCTGCTTTAGTTCCAGGTGTAACACAAGCAGCATTTCTCCATCAGTGCACACAATGGGCACTTTCCCGAATGAACTTGTTCTCTATGCAGGGTGTCCCGCGTGGAGCGAACTGCCTCAACCATGGCAGGCTCTACTGTGGTCTCTAAGGAATTCCTCTCTGAAAACACGGCACTTTTACCCGAAGAACTCTGCCCTAATTGTAGGTGGAACACAAGCTGCATTTCTCCCACATTGTACACAAAGGGCCCTACCCCGAATGAACTTCTATATATAGGGTGTCCCACGTGCAGTGAACTGCCTCAAGCAAGGCAGGTTGTAGTAAGGACTGTAAGCCTTTCCTCTCCCAAAAGGCGCAGTTTTACCCGAAGAACTCTGCTTTCGTTGCAGGTGGAACACAAGCAACTTTTCTCCCACAGTGTACCCAATGGGCCTTTGCCCGAAAGAACTTCTATACTCAAGGTGTCCCGCGTGGAGTGAAATGCCTAAACCAAGGCAGGCTCTAGTGAGGTCTCTAAGCATTTCCCCTCCCTAAACACGGCAGTTTTACCCAAAGAACTCTGCTTTAGTTGCAGGTGCAACACAAGCAGCATTTCTCCCACTGTGTACTCTTTGGGCTCTGCCACGAATGAACTTCTATATTCAAGGTTTCCCACCTGGAGCGAACTGCCTTAACCAAGGCAGGCGGTAGTGAGGACTGTAAGCATTTCCACTCCCCAAACTCGCAGTTTTAACGAAGGAACTCTGCTTTAGTTGCAGGTGGAACACACGCAGGTTTTCTCCCACAGTGTACACAAAGGGCCTTTCCCCGAATGAACGTCTATACGCAGGGGGTCCCGCGTGGAGTGAACTACCTCAACCAAGGGAGGTTCCTCCTATGCCTCTAAGCGTTTCCTCTCCCAAAACACGCAGTTTTACCCGAAGAACTCTGCTTTAGTTGCAGGTGGAACACAAGCAACTTTTCACCCACAGTGTACACAATGGGCTTTTCGCCAAATGAACTTCTACACGCAGGGTTTCCCTCGTGGAGTGAAATGCCTAAACCGAGGCAGGCTCTAGTGAGGCCTCTAAGCATTTCCTCTCCCCAAACACGGCAGTTTTACCCGAAGAACTCTGCTTTAGTTCCAGGTGTAGCACAAGCAGCATTTCTCCATCAGTGCACACAATGGGCACTTTCCCGAATGAACTTGTTCTCTATGCAGGGTGTCCCGCGTGGAGCGAACTGCCTCAACCATGGCAGGCTCTACTGTGGTCTCTAAGGAATTTCTCACTGAAAACACGGCACTTTTACCCAAAGAACTCTGCCCTAATTGCAGGTGGAACACAAGCTGCATTTCTCCCACATTGTACACAAAGGGCCCTACCCCGAATGAACTTCTATATATAGGGTGTCCCACGTGAAGTGAACTGCCTCAAGCAAGGCAGGTTGTAGTAAGGACTGTAAGCCTTTCCTCTCCCAAACGGCGCAGTTTTACCCGAAGAACTCTGCTTTCGTTGCAGGTGGAACACAAGCAACTTTTCTCCCACAGTGTACCCAATGGGCCTTTGCCCGAAAGAACTTCTATACTCAAGGTGTCCCGCGTGGAGTGAAATGCCTAAACCAAGGCAGGCTCTAGTGAGGTCTCTAAGCATTCCCCTCCCAAAACACAGCAGATTTACCCAAAGAACTCTGCTTTAGTTGCAGGTGGAACACAAGCAGCATTTCTCTCACTGTGTACTCTTTGGGCTCCTCCACGAATGAACTGCTACATGCAGGGTTTCCCACCTGGAGTGAACTGCCTTAACCAAGGCAGTCTGTAGTGAGGACTGTAAGCATTTCTACTCCCCAAACTCGCCGTTTTAACGAATGAACTCTGCGTTAGGTGCAGGTGGAACACAAGCAGGTTTTCTCCCGCAGTGTACACAATGGGCCTTTCCCCGAATGAACTTCTATACGCAGGGTGTCCCGCGTGGAGTGAACTACCTCAAACAAGGCAGGCTCTTCTTAGGCCTCTAAGCGTTTCCTCTCCCAAAACACGCAGTTTTACCCGAAGAACTCTGATTTAGTTGGAGGTGGAACACAAGCAGCTTTTCTCCCACTGTGTACACAGTGGCCTTGCCCGAAAGAGCTTCTATACTCAAGGTGTCCCGCGTGGAGTGAAATGCCTAAACCGAGGCAGGCTCTAGTGAGGCCTCCAAGCATTTCCTCTCCCAAAACACGGCAGTTTTACCCGAAGAACTCTGCTTTAGTTCCAGGTGTAACACAAGCAGCATTTCTCCATCAGTGCACACAATGGGCACTTTCCCGAATGAACTTGTTCTCTATGCAGGGTGTCCCGCGTGGAGCGAACTGCCTCAACCATGGCAGGCTCTACTGTGGTCTCTAAGGAATTCCTCTCTGAAAACACGGCACTTTTACCCGAAGAACTCTGCCCTAATTGTAGGTGGAACACAAGCTGCATTTCTCCCACATTGTACACAAAGGGCCCTACCCCGAATGAACTTCTATATATAGGGTGTCCCACGTGCAGTGAACTGCCTCAAGCAAGGCAGGTTGTAGTAAGGACTGTAAGCCTTTCCTCTCCCAAAAGGCGCAGTTTTACCCGAAGAACTCTGCTTTCGTTGCAGGTGGAACACAAGCAACTTTTCTCCCACAGTGTACCCAATGGGCCTTTGCCCGAAAGAACTTCTATACTCAAGGTGTCCCGCGTGGAGTGAAATGCCTAAACCAAGGCAGGCTCTAGTGAGGTCTCTAAGCATTTCCCCTCCCTAAACACGGCAGTTTTACCCAAAGAACTCTGCTTTAGTTGCAGGTGCAACACAAGCAGCATTTCTCCCACTGTGTACTCTTTGGGCTCTGCCACGAATGAACTTCTATATTCAAGGTTTCCCACCTGGAGCGAACTGCCTTAACCAAGGCAGGCGGTAGTGAGGACTGTAAGCATTTCCACTCCCCAAACTCGCAGTTTTAACGAAGGAACTCTGCTTTAGTTGCAGGTGGAACACACGCAGGTTTTCTCCCACAGTGTACACAAAGGGCCTTTCCCCGAATGAACGTCTATACGCAGGGGGTCCCGCGTGGAGTGAACTACCTCAACCAAGGGAGGTTCCTCCTATGCCTCTAAGCGTTTCCTCTCCCAAAACACGCAGTTTTACCCGAAGAACTCTGCTTTAGTTGCAGGTGGAACACAAGCAACTTTTCACCCACAGTGTACACAATGGGCTTTTCGCCAAATGAACTTCTACACGCAGGGTTTCCCTCGTGGAGTGAAATGCCTAAACCGAGGCAGGCTCTAGTGAGGCCTCTAAGCATTTCCTCTCCCCAAACACGGCAGTTTTACCCGAAGAACTCTGCTTTAGTTCCAGGTGTAGCACAAGCAGCATTTCTCCATCAGTGCACACAATGGGCACTTTCCCGAATGAACTTGTTCTCTATGCAGGGTGTCCCGCGTGGAGCGAACTGCCTCAACCATGGCAGGCTCTACTGTGGTCTCTAAGGAATTTCTCACTGAAAACACGGCACTTTTACCCAAAGAACTCTGCCCTAATTGCAGGTGGAACACAAGCTGCATTTCTCCCACATTGTACACAAAGGGCCCTACCCCGAATGAACTTCTATATATAGGGTGTCCCACGTGAAGTGAACTGCCTCAAGCAAGGCAGGTTGTAGTAAGGACTGTAAGCCTTTCCTCTCCCAAACGGCGCAGTTTTACCCGAAGAACTCTGCTTTCGTTGCAGGTGGAACACAAGCAACTTTTCTCCCACAGTGTACCCAATGGGCCTTTGCCCGAAAGAACTTCTATACTCAAGGTGTCCCGCGTGGAGTGAAATGCCTAAACCAAGGCAGGCTCTAGTGAGGTCTCTAAGCATTCCCCTCCCAAAACACAGCAGATTTACCCAAAGAACTCTGCTTTAGTTGCAGGTGGAACACAAGCAGCATTTCTCTCACTGTGTACTCTTTGGGCTCCTCCACGAATGAACTGCTACATGCAGGGTTTCCCACCTGGAGTGAACTGCCTTAACCAAGGCAGTCTGTAGTGAGGACTGTAAGCATTTCTACTCCCCAAACTCGCCGTTTTAACGAATGAACTCTGCGTTAGGTGCAGGTGGAACACAAGCAGGTTTTCTCCCGCAGTGTACACAATGGGCCTTTCCCCGAATGAACTTCTATACGCAGGGTGTCCCGCGTGGAGTGAACTACCTCAAACAAGGCAGGCTCTTCTTAGGCCTCTAAGCGTTTCCTCTCCCAAAACACGCAGTTTTACCCGAAGAACTCTGATTTAGTTGGAGGTGGAACACAAGCAGCTTTTCTCCCACTGTGTACACAGTGGCCTTGCCCGAAAGAGCTTCTATACTCAAGGTGTCCCGCGTGGAGTGAAATGCCTAAACCGAGGCAGGCTCTAGTGAGGCCTCCAAGCATTTCCTCTCCCAAAACACGGCAGTTTTACCCGAAGAACTCTGCTTTAGTTCCAGGTGTAACACAAGCAGCATTTCTCCATCAGTGCACACAATGGGCACTTTCCCGAATGAACTTGTTCTCTATGCAGGGTGTCCCGCGTGGAGCGAACTGCCTCAACCATGGCAGGCTCTACTGTGGTCTCTAAGGAATTCCTCTCTGAAAACACGGCACTTTTACCCGAAGAACTCTGCCCTAATTGTAGGTGGAACACAAGCTGCATTTCTCCCACATTGTACACAAAGGGCCCTACCCCGAATGAACTTCTATATATAGGGTGTCCCACGTGCAGTGAACTGCCTCAAGCAAGGCAGGTTGTAGTAAGGACTGTAAGCCTTTCCTCTCCCAAAAGGCGCAGTTTTACCCGAAGAACTCTGCTTTCGTTGCAGGTGGAACACAAGCAACTTTTCTCCCACAGTGTACCCAATGGGCCTTTGCCCGAAAGAACTTCTATACTCAAGGTGTCCCGCGTGGAGTGAAATGCCTAAACCAAGGCAGGCTCTAGTGAGGTCTCTAAGCATTTCCCCTCCCTAAACACGGCAGTTTTACCCAAAGAACTCTGCTTTAGTTGCAGGTGCAACACAAGCAGCATTTCTCCCACTGTGTACTCTTTGGGCTCTGCCACGAATGAACTTCTATATTCAAGGTTTCCCACCTGGAGCGAACTGCCTTAACCAAGGCAGGCGGTAGTGAGGACTGTAAGCATTTCCACTCCCCAAACTCGCAGTTTTAACGAATGAACTCTGCTTTAGTTGCAGGTGGAACACACGCAGGTTTTCTCCCACAGTGTACACAAAGGGCCTTTCCCCGAATGAACGTCTATACGCAGGGGGTCCCGCGTGGAGTGAATTACCTCAACCAAGGGAGGTTCCTCCTATGCCTCTAAGCGTTTCCTCTCCCAAAACACGCAGTTTTACCCGAAGAACTCTGCTTTAGTTGCAGGTGGAACACAAGCAACTTTTCACCCACAGTGTACACAATGGGCTTTTCGCCGAATGAACTTCTACACGCAGGGTTTCCCTCGTGGAGTGAAATGCCTAAACCGAGGCAGGCTCTAGTGAGGCCTCTAAGCATTTCCTCTCCCCAAACACGGCAGTTTTACCCGAAGAACTCTGCTTTAGTTCCAGGTGTAACACAAGCAGCATTTCTCCATCAGTGCACACAATGGGCACTTTCCCGAATGAACTTGTTCTCTATGCAGGGTGTCCCGCGTGGAGCGAACTGCCTCAACCATGGCAGGCTCTACTGTGGTCTCTAAGGAATTCCTCTCGGAAAACACGGCACTTTTACCCGAAGAACTCTGCCCTAATTGCAGGTGGAACACAAGCTGCATTTCTCCCACATTGTACACAAAGGGCCCTACCCCGAATGAACTTCTATATATAGGGTGTCCCACGTGCAGTGAACTGCCTCAAGCAAGGCAGGTTGTAGTAAGGACTGTAAGCCTTTCCTCTCCCAAAAGGCGCAGTTTTACCCGAAGAACTCTGCTTTCATTGCAGGTGGAACACAAGCAACTTTTCTCTCGCAGTGTACCCAATGGGCCTTTGCCCGAAAGAACTTCTATACTCAAGGTGTCCCGCGTGGAGTGAAATGCCTAAACCAAGGCAGGCTCTAGTGAGGTCTCTAAGCATTCCCCTCCCAAAACACAGCAGTTTTACCCAAAGAACTCTGCTTTAGTTGCAGGTGGAACACAAGCAGCATTTCTCTCACTGTGTACTCTTTGGGCTCCTCCACGAATGAACTGCTACGTGCAGGGTTTCCCACCTGGAGTGAACTGCCTTAACCAAGGCAGTCTGTAGTGAGGACTGTAAGCATTTCTACTCCCAAAACTCGCCGTTTTAACGAATGAACTCTGCGTTAGGTGCAGGTGGAACACAAGCAGGTTTTCTCCCGCAGTGTACACAATGGGCCTTTCCCCGAATGAACTTCTATACGCAGGGTGTCCCGCGTGGAGTGAACTACCTCAAACAAGGCAGGCTCTTCTTAGGCCTCTAAGCGTTTCCTCTCCCAAAACACGCAGTTTTACCCGAAGAACTCTGATTTAGTTGGAGGTGGAACACAAGCAGCTTTTCTCCCACTGTGTACACAGTGGCCTTGCCCGAAAGAGCTTCTATACTCAAGGTGTCCCGCGTGGAGTGAAATGCCTAAACCGAGGCAGGCTCTAGTGAGGCCTCCAAGCATTTCCTCTCCCAAAACACGGCAGTTTTACCCGAAAAACTCTGCTTTAGTTCCAGGTGTAACACAAGCAGCATTTCTCCATCAGTGCACACAATGGGCACTTTCCCGAATGAACTTGTTCTCTATGCAGGGTGTCCCGCGTGGAGCGAACTGCCTCAACCATGGCAGGCTCTACTGTGGTCTCTAAGGAATTCCTCTCTGAAAACACGGCACTTTTACCCGAAGAACTCTGCCCTAATTGTAGGTGGAACACAAGCTGCATTTCTCCCACATTGTACACAAAGGGCCCTACCCCGAATGAACTTCTATATATAGGGTGTCCCACGTGCAGTGAACTGCCTCAAGCAAGGCAGGTTGTAGTAAGGACTGTAAGCCTTTCCTCTCCCAAAAGGCGCAGTTTTACCCGAAGAACTCTGCTTTCGTTGCAGGTGGAACACAAGCAACTTTTCTCCCACAGTGTACCCAATGGGCCTTTGCCCGAAAGAACTTCTATACTCAAGGTGTCCCGCGTGGAGTGAAATGCCTAAACCAAGGCAGGCTCTAGTGAGGTCTCTAAGCATTTCCCCTCCCTAAACACGGCAGTTTTACCCAAAGAACTCTGCTTTAGTTGCAGGTGCAACACAAGCAGCATTTCTCCCACTGTGTACTCTTTGGGCTCTGCCACGAATGAACTTCTATATTCAAGGTTTCCCACCTGGAGCGAACTGCCTTAACCAAGGCAGGCGGTAGTGAGGACTGTAAGCATTTCCACTCCCCAAACTCGCAGTTTTAACGAATGAACTCTGCTTTAGTTGCAGGTGGAACACACGCAGGTTTTCTCCCACAGTGTACACAAAGGGCCTTTCCCCGAATGAACGTCTATACGCAGGGGGTCCCGCGTGGAGTGAACTACCTCAACCAAGGGAGGTTCCTCCTATGCCTCTAAGCGTTTCCTCTCCCAAAACACGCAGTTTTACCCGAAGAACTCTGCTTTAGTTGCAGGTGGAACACAAGCAACTTTTCACCCACAGTGTACACAATGGGCTTTTCGCCGAATGAACTTCTACACGCAGGGTTTCCCTCGTGGAGTGAAATGCCTAAACCGAGGCAGGCTCTAGTGAGGCCTCTAAGCATTTCCTCTCCCCAAACACGGCAGTTTTACCCAAAGAACTCTGCTTTAGTTCCAGGTGTAGCACAAGCAGCATTTCTCCATCAGTGCACACAATGGGCACTTTCCCGAATGAACTTGTTCTCTATGCAGGGTGTCCCGCGTGGAGCGAACTGCCTCAACCATGGCAGGCTCTACTGTGGTCTCTAAGGAATTTCTCACTGAAAACACGGCACTTTTACCCAAAGAACTCTGCCCTAATTGCAGGTGGAACACAAGCTGCATTTCTCCCACATTGTACACAAAGGGCCCTACCCCGAATGAACTTCTATATATATGGTGTCCCACGTGCAGTGAACTGCCTCAAGCAAGGCAGGTTGTAGTAAGGACTGTAAGCCTTTCCTCTCCCAAAAGGCACAGTTTTACCCGAAGAACTCTGCTTTCATTGCAGGTGGAACACAAGCAACTTTTCTCTCGCAGTGTACCCAATGGGCCTTTGCCCGAAAGAACTTCTATACTCAAGGTGTCCCGCGTGGAGTGAAATGCCTAAACCAAGGCAGGCTCTAGTGAGGTCTCTAAGCATTCCCCTCCCAAAACACAGCAGTTTTACCCAAAGAACTCTGCTTTAGTTGCAGGTGGAACACAAGCAGCATTTCTCTCACTGTGTACTCTTTGGGCTCCTCCACGAATGAACTGCTACATGCAGGGTTTCCCACCTGGAGTGAACTGCCTTAACCAAGGCAGTCTGTAGTGAGGACTGTAAGCATTTCTACTCCCCAAACTCGCCGTTTTAACGAATGAACTCTGCGTTAGGTGCAGGTGGAACACAAGCAGGTTTTCTCCCGCAGTGTACACAATGGGCCTTTCCCCGAATGAACTTCTATACGCAGGGTGTCCCGCGTGGAGTGAACTACCTCAAACAAGGCAGGCTCTTCTTAGGCCTCTAAGCGTTTCCTCTCCCAAAACACGCAGTTTTACCCGAAGAACTCTGATTTAGTTGGAGGTGGAACACAAACAGCTTTTCTCCCACTGTGTACACAGTGGCCTTGCCCGAAAGAGCTTCTATACTCAAGGTGTCCCGCGTGGAGTGAAATGCCTAAACCGAGGCAGGCTCTAGTGAGGCCTCCAAGCATTTCCTCTCCCAAAACACGGCAGTTTTACCCGAAGAACTCTGCTTTAGTTCCAGGTGTAACACAAGCAGCATTTCTCCATCAGTGCACACAATGGGCACTTTCCCGAATGAACTTGTTCTCTATGCAGGGTGTCCCGCGTGGAGCGAACTGCCTCAACCATGGCAGGCTCTACTGTGGTCTCTAAGGAATTCCTCTCTGAAAACACGGCACTTTTACCCGAAGAACTCTGCCCTAATTGTAGGTGGAACACAAGCTGCATTTCTCCCACATTGTACACAAAGGGCCCTACCCCGAATGAACTTCTATATATAGGGTGTCCCACGTGCAGTGAACTGCCTCAAGCAAGGCAGGTTGTAGTAAGGACTGTAAGCCTTTCCTCTCCCAAAAGGCGCAGTTTTACCCGAAGAACTCTGCTTTCGTTGCAGGTGGAACACAAGCAACTTTTCTCCCACAGTGTACCCAATGGGCCTTTACCCGAAAGAACTTCTATACTCAAGGTGTCCCGCGTGGAGTGAAATGCCTAAACCAAGGCAGGCTCTAGTGAGGTCTCTAAGCATTTCCCCTCCCTAAACACGGCAGTTTTACCCAACGAACTCTGCTTTAGTTGCAGGTGCAACACAAGCAGCATTTCTCCCACTGTGTACTCTTTGGGCTCTGCCACAAATGAACTTCTATATTCAAGGTTTCCCACCTGGAGCGAACTGCCTTAACCAAGGCAGGCGGTAGTGAGGACTGTAAGCATTTCCACTCCCCAATCTCGCAGTTTTAACGAATGAACTCTGCTTTAGTTGCAGGTGGAACACACGCAGGTTTTCTCCCACAGTGTACACAAAGGGCCTTTCCCCGAATGAACGTCTATACGCAGGCGGTCCCGCGTGGAGTGAACTACCTCAACCAAGGGAGGTTCCTCCTATGCCTCTAAGCGTTTCCTCTCCCAAAACACGCAGTTGTACCCGAAGAACTCTGCTTTAGTTGCAGGTGGAACACAAGCAACTTTTCACCCACAGTGTACACAATGGGCTTTTCGCCGAATGAACTTCTACACGCAGGGTTTCCCTCGTGGAGTGAAATGCCTAAACCGAGGCAGGCTCTAGTGAGGCCTCTAAGCATTTCCTCTCCCCAAACCGGCAGTTTTACCCGAAGAACTCTGCTTTAGTTCCAGGTGTAACACAAGCAGCATTTCTCCATCAGTGCACACAATGGGCACTTTCCCGAATGAACTTGTTCTCTATGCAGGGTGTCCCGCGTGGAGCGAACTGCCTCAACCATGGCAGGCTCTACTGTGGTCTCTAAGGAATTCCTCTCGGAAAACACGGCACTTTTACCCGAAGAACTCTGCCCTAATTGCAGGTGGAACACAAGCTGCATTTCTCCCACATTGTACACAAAGGGCCCTACCCCGAATGAACTTCTATATATAGGGTGTCCCACGTGCAGTGAACTGCCTCAAGCAAGGCAGGTTGTAGTAAGGACTGTAAGCCTTTCCTCTCCCAAAAGGCGCAGTTTTACCCGAAGAACTCTGCTTTCATTGCAGGTGGAACACAAGCAACTTTTCTCTCGCAGTGTACCCAATGGGCCTTTGCCCGAAAGAACTTCTATACTCAAGGTGTCCCGCGTGGAGTGAAATGCCTAAACCAAGGCAGGCTCTAGTGAGGTCTCTAAGCATTCCCCTCCCAAAACACAGCAGTTTTACCCAAAGAACTCTGCTTTAGTTGCAGGTGGAACACAAGCAGCATTTCTCTCACTGTGTACTCTTTGGGCTCCTCCACGAATGAACTGCTACGTGCAGGGTTTCCCACCTGGAGTGAACTGCCTTAACCAAGGCAGTCTGTAGTGAGGACTGTAAGCATTTCTACTCCCAAAACTCGCCGTTTTAACGAATGAACTCTGCGTTAGGTGCAGGTGGAACACAAGCAGGTTTTCTCCCGCAGTGTACACAATGGGCCTTTCCCCGAATGAACTTCTATACGCAGGGTGTCCCGCGTGGAGTGAACTACCTCAAACAAGGCAGGCTCTTCTTAGGCCTCTAAGCGTTTCCTCTCCCAAAACACGCAGTTTTACCCGAAGAACTCTGATTTAGTTGGAGGTGGAACACAAGCAGCTTTTCTCCCACTGTGTACACAGTGGCCTTGCCCGAAAGAGCTTCTATACTCAAGGTGTCCCGCGTGGAGTGAAATGCCTAAACCGAGGCAGGCTCTAGTGAGGCCTCCAAGCATTTCCTCTCCCAAAACACGGCAGTTTTACCCGAAAAACTCTGCTTTAGTTCCAGGTGTAACACAAGCAGCATTTCTCCATCAGTGCACACAATGGGCACTTTCCCGAATGAACTTGTTCTCTATGCAGGGTGTCCCGCGTGGAGCGAACTGCCTCAACCATGGCAGGCTCTACTGTGGTCTCTAAGGAATTCCTCTCTGAAAACACGGCACTTTTACCCGAAGAACTCTGCCCTAATTGTAGGTGGAACACAAGCTGCATTTCTCCCACATTGTACACAAAGGGCCCTACCCCGAATGAACTTCTATATATAGGGTGTCCCACGTGCAGTGAACTGCCTCAAGCAAGGCAGGTTGTAGTAAGGACTGTAAGCCTTTCCTCTCCCAAAAGGCGCAGTTTTACCCGAAGAACTCTGCTTTCGTTGCAGGTGGAACACAAGCAACTTTTCTCCCACAGTGTACCCAATGGGCCTTTGCCCGAAAGAACTTCTATACTCAAGGTGTCCCGCGTGGAGTGAAATGCCTAAACCAAGGCAGGCTCTAGTGAGGTCTCTAAGCATTTCCCCTCCCTAAACACGGCAGTTTTACCCAAAGAACTCTGCTTTAGTTGCAGGTGCAACACAAGCAGCATTTCTCCCACTGTGTACTCTTTGGGCTCTGCCACGAATGAACTTCTATATTCAAGGTTTCCCACCTGGAGCGAACTGCCTTAACCAAGGCAGGCGGTAGTGAGGACTGTAAGCATTTCCACTCCCCAAACTCGCAGTTTTAACGAATGAACTCTGCTTTAGTTGCAGGTGGAACACACGCAGGTTTTCTCCCACAGTGTACACAAAGGGCCTTTCCCCGAATGAACGTCTATACGCAGGGGGTCCCGCGTGGAGTGAACTACCTCAACCAAGGGAGGTTCCTCCTATGCCTCTAAGCGTTTCCTCTCCCAAAACACGCAGTTTTACCCGAAGAACTCTGCTTTAGTTGCAGGTGGAACACAAGCAACTTTTCACCCACAGTGTACACAATGGGCTTTTCGCCGAATGAACTTCTACACGCAGGGTTTCCCTCGTGGAGTGAAATGCCTAAACCGAGGCAGGCTCTAGTGAGGCCTCTAAGCATTTCCTCTCCCCAAACACGGCAGTTTTACCCAAAGAACTCTGCTTTAGTTCCAGGTGTAGCACAAGCAGCATTTCTCCATCAGTGCACACAATGGGCACTTTCCCGAATGAACTTGTTCTCTATGCAGGGTGTCCCGCGTGGAGCGAACTGCCTCAACCATGGCAGGCTCTACTGTGGTCTCTAAGGAATTTCTCACTGAAAACACGGCACTTTTACCCAAAGAACTCTGCCCTAATTGCAGGTGGAACACAAGCTGCATTTCTCCCACATTGTACACAAAGGGCCCTACCCCGAATGAACTTCTATATATATGGTGTCCCACGTGCAGTGAACTGCCTCAAGCAAGGCAGGTTGTAGTAAGGACTGTAAGCCTTTCCTCTCCCAAAAGGCACAGTTTTACCCGAAGAACTCTGCTTTCATTGCAGGTGGAACACAAGCAACTTTTCTCTCGCAGTGTACCCAATGGGCCTTTGCACGAAAGAACTTCTATACTCAAGGTGTCCCGCGTGGAGTGAAATGCCTAAACCAAGGCAGGCTCTAGTGAGGTCTCTAAGCATTCCCCTCCCAAAACACAGCAGTTTTACCCAAAGAACTCTGCTTTAGTTGCAGGTGGAACACAAGCAGCATTTCTCTCACTGTGTACTCTTTGGGCTCCTCCACGAATGAACTGCTACATGCAGGGTTTCCCACCTGGAGTGAACTGCCTTAACCAAGGCAGTCTGTAGTGAGGACTGTAAGCATTTCTACTCCCCAAACTCGCCGTTTTAACGAATGAACTCTGCGTTAGGTGCAGGTGGAACACAAGCAGGTTTTCTCCCGCAGTGTACACAATGGGCCTTTCCCCGAATGAACTTCTATACGCAGGGTGTCCCGCGTGGAGTGAACTACCTCAAACAAGGCAGGCTCTTCTTAGGCCTCTAAGCGTTTCCTCTCCCAAAACACGCAGTTTTACCCGAAGAACTCTGATTTAGTTGGAGGTGGAACACAAACAGCTTTTCTCCCACTGTGTACACAGTGGCCTTGCCCGAAAGAGCTTCTATACTCAAGGTGTCCCGCGTGGAGTGAAATGCCTAAACCGAGGCAGGCTCTAGTGAGGCCTCCAAGCATTTCCTCTCCCAAAACACGGCAGTTTTACCCGAAGAACTCTGCTTTAGTTCCAGGTGTAACACAAGCAGCATTTCTCCATCAGTGCACACAATGGGCACTTTCCCGAATGAACTTGTTCTCTATGCAGGGTGTCCCGCGTGGAGCGAACTGCCTCAACCATGGCAGGCTCTACTGTGGTCTCTAAGGAATTCCTCTCTGAAAACACGGCACTTTTACCCGAAGAACTCTGCCCTAATTGTAGGTGGAACACAAGCTGCATTTCTCCCACATTGTACACAAAGGGCCCTACCCCGAATGAACTTCTATATATAGGGTGTCCCACGTGCAGTGAACTGCCTCAAGCAAGGCAGGTTGTAGTAAGGACTGTAAGCCTTTCCTCTCCCAAAAGGCGCAGTTTTACCCGAAGAACTCTGCTTTCGTTGCAGGTGGAACACAAGCAACTTTTCTCCCACAGTGTACCCAATGGGCCTTTACCCGAAAGAACTTCTATACTCAAGGTGTCCCGCGTGGAGTGAAATGCCTAAACCAAGGCAGGCTCTAGTGAGGTCTCTAAGCATTTCCCCTCCCTAAACACGGCAGTTTTACCCAACGAACTCTGCTTTAGTTGCAGGTGCAACACAAGCAGCATTTCTCCCACTGTGTACTCTTTGGGCTCTGCCACAAATGAACTTCTATATTCAAGGTTTCCCACCTGGAGTGAACTGCCTTAACCAAGGCAGGCGGTAGTGAGGACTGTAAGCATTTCCACTCCCCAATCTCGCAGTTTTAACGAATGAACTCTGCTTTAGTTGCAGGTGGAACACACGCAGGTTTTCTCCCACAGTGTACACAAAGGGCCTTTCCCCGAATGAACGTCTATACGCAGGCGGTCCCGCGTGGAGTGAACTACCTCAACCAAGGGAGGTTCCTCCTATGCCTCTAAGCGTTTCCTCTCCCAAAACACGCAGTTTTACCCGAAGAACTCTGCTTTAGTTGCAGGTGGAACACAAGCAACTTTTCACCCACAGTGTACACAATGGGCTTTTCGCCGAATGAACTTCTACACGCAGGGTTTCCCTCGTGGAGTGAAATGCCTAAACCGAGGCAGGCTCTAGTGAGGCCTCTAAGCATTTCCTCTCCCCAAACCGGCAGTTTTACCCGAAGAACTCTGCTTTAGTTCCAGGTGTAACACAAGCAGCATTTCTCCATCAGTGCACACAATGGGCACTTTCCCGAATGAACTTGTTCTCTATGCAGGGTGTCCCGCGTGGAGCGAACTGCCTCAACCATGGCAGGCTCTACTGTGGTCTCTAAGGAATTCCTCTCGGAAAACACGGCACTTTTACCCGAAGAACTCTGCCCTAATTGCAGGTGGAACACAAGCTGCATTTCTCCCACATTGTACACAAAGGGCCCTACCCCGAATGAACTTCTATATATAGGGTGTCCCACGTGCAGTGAACTGCCTCAAGCAAGGCAGGTTGTAGTAAGGACTGTAAGCCTTTCCTCTCCCAAAAGGCGCAGTTTTACCCGAAGAACTCTGCTTTCATTGCAGGTGGAACACAAGCAACTTTTCTCTCGCAGTGTACCCAATGGGCCTTTGCCCGAAAGAACTTCTATACTCAAGGTGTCCCGCGTGGAGTGAAATGCCTAAACCAAGGCAGGCTCTAGTGAGGTCTCTAAGCATTCCCCTCCCAAAACACAGCAGTTTTACCCAAAGAACTCTGCTTTAGTTGCAGGTGGAACACAAGCAGCATTTCTCTCACTGTGTACTCTTTGGGCTCCTCCACGAATGAACTGCTACGTGCAGGGTTTCCCACCTGGAGTGAACTGCCTTAACCAAGGCAGTCTGTAGTGAGGACTGTAAGCATTTCTACTCCCAAAACTCGCCGTTTTAACGAATGAACTCTGCGTTAGGTGCAGGTGGAACACAAGCAGGTTTTCTCCCGCAGTGTACACAATGGGCCTTTCCCCGAATGAACTTCTATACGCAGGGTGTCCCGCGTGGAGTGAACTACCTCAAACAAGGCAGGCTCTTCTTAGGCCTCTAAGCGTTTCCTCTCCCAAAACACGCAGTTTTACCCGAAGAACTCTGATTTAGTTGGAGGTGGAACACAAGCAGCTTTTCTCCCACTGTGTACACAGTGGCCTTGCCCGAAAGAGCTTCTATACTCAAGGTGTCCCGCGTGGAGTGAAATGCCTAAACCAAGGCAGGCTCTAGTGAGGCCTCCAAGCATTTCCTCTCCCAAAACACGGCAGTTTTAGCCGAAGAACTCTGCTTTAGTTCCAGGTGTAACACAAGCAGCATTTCTCCATCAGTGCACACAATGGGCACTTTCCCGAATGAACTTGTTCTCTATGCAGGGTGTCCCTCGTGGAGCGAACTGCCTCAACCATGGCAGGCTCTACTGTGGTCTCTAAGGAATTCCTCCCTGAAAACACGGCACTTTTACCCGAAGAACTCTGCCCTAATTGTAGGTGGAACACAAGCTGCATTTCTCCCACATTGTACACAAAGGGCCCTACCCCGAATGAACTTCTATATATAGGGTGTCCCACGTGCAGTGAACTGCCTCAAGCAAGGCAGGTTGTAGTAAGGACTGTAAGCCTTTCCTCTCCCAAAAGGCGCAGTTTTACCCGAAGAACTCTGCTTTCGTTGCAGGTGGAACACAAGCAACTTTTCTCCCACAGTGTACCCAATGGGCCTTTGCCCGAAAGAACTTCTATACTCAAGGTGTCCCGCGTGGAGTGAAATGCCTAAACCAAGGCAGGCTCTAGTGAGGTCTCTAAGCATTTCCCCTCCCTAAACACGGCAGTTTTACCCAAAGAACTCTGCTTTAGTTGCAGGTGCAACACAAGCAGCATTTCTCCCACTGTGTACTCTTTGGGCTCTGCCACGAATGAACTTCTATATTCAAGGTTTCCCACCTGGAGCGAACTGCCTTAACCAAGGCAGGCGGTAGTGAGGACTGTAAGCATTTCCACTCCCCAAACTCGCAGTTTTAACGAATGAACTCTGCTTTAGTTGCAGGTGGAACACACGCAGGTTTTCTCCCACAGTGTACACAAAGGGCCTTTCCCCGAATGAACGTCTATACGCAGGCGGTCCCGCGTGGAGTGAACTACCTCAACCAAGGGAGGTTCCTCCTATGCCTCTAAGCGTTTCCTCTCCCAAAACACGCAGTTTTACCCGAAGAACTCTGCTTTAGTTGCAGGTGGAACACAAGCAACTTTTCACCCACAGTGTACACAATGGGCTTTTCGCCGAATGAACTTCTACACGCAGGGTTTCCCTCGTGGAGTGAAATGCCTAAACCGAGGCAGGCTCTAGTGAGGCCTCTAAGCATTTCCTCTCCCCAAACACGGCAGTTTTACCCGAAGAACTCTGCTTTAGTTCCAGGTGTAGCACAAGCAGCATTTCTCCATCAGTGCACACAATGGGCACTTTCCCGAATGAACTTGTTCTCTATGCAGGGTGTCCCGCGTGGAGCGAACTGCCTCAACCATGGCAGGCTCTACTGTGGTCTCTAAGGAATTCCTCTCGGAAAACACGGCACTTTTACCCGAAGAACTCTGCCCTAATTGCAGGTGGAACACAAGCTGCATTTCTCCCACATTGTACACAAAGGGCCCTACCCCGAATGAACTTCTATATATAGGGTGTCCCACGTGCAGTGAACTGCCTCAAGCAAGGCAGGTTGTAGTAAGGACTGTAAGCCTTTCCTCTCCCAAAAGGCGCAGTTTTACCCGAAGAACTCTGCTTTCATTGCAGGTGGAACACAAGCAACTTTTCTCTCGCAGTGTACCCAATGGGACTTTGCCCGAAAGAACTTCTATACTCAAGGTGTCCCGCGTGGAGTGAAATGCCTAAACCAAGGCAGGCTCTAGTGAGGTCTCTAAGCATTCCCCTCCCAAAACACAGCAGTTTTACCCAAAGAACTCTGCTTTAGTTGCAGGTGGAACACAAGCAGCATTTCTCTCACTGTGTACTCTTTGGGCTCCTCCACGAATGAACTGCTACATGCAGGGTTTCCCACCTGGAGTGAACTGCCTTAACCAAGGCAGTCTGTAGTGAGGACTGTAAGCATTTCTACTCCCAAAACTCGCCGTTTTAACGAATGAACTCTGCGTTAGGTGCAGGTGGAACACAAGCAGGTTTTCTCCCGCAGTGTACACAATGGGCCTTTCCCCGAATGAACTTCTATACGCAGGGTGTCCCGCGTGGAGTGAACTACCTCAAACAAGGCAGGCTCTTCTTAGGCCTCTAAGCGTTTCCTCTCCCAAAACACGCAGTTTTACCCGAAGAACTCTGATTTAGTTGCAGGTGGAACACAAGCAGCTTTTCTCCCACTGTGTACACAGTGGCCTTGCCCGAAAGAGCTTCTATACTCAAGGTGTCCCGCGTGGAGTGAAATGCCTAAACCGAGGCAGGCTCTAGTGAGGCCTCCAAGCATTTCCTCTCCCCAAACACGGCAGTTTTACCCGAAGAACTCTGCTTTAGTTCCAGGTGTAACACAAGCAGCATTTCTCCATCAGTGCACACAATGGGCACTTTCCCGAAAGAACTTGTTCTCTATGCAGGGTGTCCCGCGTGGAGCGAACTGCCTCAACCATGGCAGGCTCTACTGTGGTCTCTAAGGAATTCCTCTCTGAAAACACGGCACTTTTACCCGAAGAACTCTGCCCTAATTGTAGGTGGAACACAAGCTGCATTTCTCCCACATTGTACACAAAGGGCCCTACCCCGAATGAACTTCTATATATAGGGTGTCCCACGTGCAGTGAACTGCCTCAAGCAAGGCAGGTTGTAGTAAGGACTGTAAGCCTTTCCTCTCCCAAAAGGCGCAGTTTTACCCGAAGAACTCTGCTTTCGTTGCAGGTGGAACACAAGCAACTTTTCTCCCACAGTGTACCCAATGGGCCTTTGCCCGAAAGAACTTCTATACTCAAGGTGTCCCGCGTGGAGTGAAATGCCTAAACCAAGGCAGGCTCTAGTGAGGTCTCTAAGCATTTCCCCTCCCTAAACACGGCAGTTTTACCCAAAGAACTCTGCTTTAGTTGCAGGTGCAACACAAGCAGCATTTCTCCCACTGTGTACTCTTTGGGCTCTGCCACGAATGAACTTCTATATTCAAGGTTTCCCACCTGGAGCGAACTGCCTTAACCAAGGCAGGCGGTAGTGAGGACTGTAAGCATTTCCACTCCCCAAACTCGCAGTTTTAACGAAGGAACTCTGCTTTAGTTGCAGGTGGAACACACGCAGGTTTTCTCCCACAGTGTACACAAAGGGCCTTTCCCCGAATGAACGTCTATACGCAGGGGGTCCCGCGTGGAGTGAACTACCTCAACCAAGGGAGGTTCCTCCTATGCCTCTAAGCGTTTCCTCTCCCAAAACACGCAGTTTTACCCGAAGAACTCTGCTTTAGTTGCAGGTGGAACACAAGCAACTTTTCACCCACAGTGTACACAATGGGCTTTTCGCCAAATGAACTTCTACACGCAGGGTTTCCCTCGTGGAGTGAAATGCCTAAACCGAGGCAGGCTCTAGTGAGGCCTCTAAGCATTTCCTCTCCCCAAACACGGCAGTTTTACCCGAAGAACTCTGCTTTAGTTCCAGGTGTAGCACAAGCAGCATTTCTCCATCAGTGCACACAATGGGCACTTTCCCGAATGAACTTGTTCTCTATGCAGGGTGTCCCGCGTGGAGCGAACTGCCTCAACCATGGCAGGCTCTACTGTGGTCTCTAAGGAATTTCTCACTGAAAACACGGCACTTTTACCCAAAGAACTCTGCCCTAATTGCAGGTGGAACACAAGCTGCATTTCTCCCACATTGTACACAAAGGGCCCTACCCCGAATGAACTTCTATATATAGGGTGTCCCACGTGCAGTGAACTGCCTCAAGCAAGGCAGGTTGTAGTAAGGACTGTAAGCCTTTCCTCTCCCAAAAGGCGCAGTTTTACCCGAAGAACTCTGCTTTCGTTGCAGGTGGAACACAATTAGCTTTTCTCCCACAGTGTACCAAATGGGCCTTTGCCCGAAAGAACTTCTATACTCAAGGTGTCCCGCGTGGAGTGAAATGCCTAAACCAAGGCAGGCTCTAGTGAGGTCTCTAAGCATTCCCCTCCCAAAACACAGCAGTTTTACCCAAAGAACTCTGCTTTAGTTGCAGGTGGAACACAAGCAGCATTTCTCTCACTGTGTACTCTTTGGGCTCCTCCACGAATGAACTGCTACGTGCAGGGTTTCCCACCTGGAGTGAACTGCCTTAACCAAGGCAGTCTGTAGTGAGGACTGTAAGCATTTCTACTCCCAAAACTCGCCGTTTTAACGAATGAACTCTGCGTTAGGTGCAGGTGGAACACAAGCAGGTTTTCTCCCGCAGTGTACACAATGGGCCTTTCCCCGAATGAACTTCTATACGCAGGGTGTCCCGCGTGGAGTGAACTACCTCAAACAAGGCAGGCTCTTCTTAGGCCTCTAAGCGTTTCCTCTCCCAAAACACGCAGTTTTACCCGAAGAACTCTGATTTAGTTGGAGGTGGAACACAAGCAGCTTTTCTCCCACTGTGTACACAGTGGCCTTGCCCGAAAGAGCTTCTATACTCAAGGTGTCCCGCGTGGAGTGAAATGCCTAAACCGAGGCAGGCTCTAGTGAGGCCTCCAAGCATTTCCTCTCCCAAAACACGGCAGTTTTACCCGAAGAACTCTGCTTTAGTTCCGAATGTAACACAAGCAGCATTTCTCCATCAGTGCACACAATGGGCACTTTCCCGAAAGAACTTGTTCTCTATGCAGGGTGTCCCGCGTGGAGCGAACTGCCTCAACCATGGCAGGCTCTACTGTGGTCTCTAAGGAATTCCTCTCTGAAAACACGGCACTTTTACCCGAAGAACTCTGCCCTAATTGTAGGTGGAACACAAGCTGCATTTCTCCCACATTGTACACAAAGGGCCCTACCCCGAATGAACTTCTATATATAGGGTGTCCCACGTGCAGTGAACTGCCTCAAGCAAGGCAGGTTGTAGTAAGGACTGTAAGCCTTTCCTCTCCCAAAAGGCGCAGTTTTACCCGAAGAACTCTGCTTTCGTTGCAGGTGGAACACAAGCAACTTTTCTCCCACAGTGTACCCAATGGGCCTTTGCCCGAAAGAACTTCTATACTCAAGGTGTCCCGCGTGGAGTGAAATGCCTAAACCAAGGCAGGCTCTAGTGAGGTCTCTAAGCATTTCCCCTCCCTAAACACGGCAGTTTTACCCAAAGAACTCTGCTTTAGTTGCAGGTGCAACACAAGCAGCATTTCTCCCACTGTGTACTCTTTGGGCTCTGCCACGAATGAACTTCTATATTCAAGGTTTCCCACCTGGAGCGAACTGCCTTAACCAAGGCAGGCGGTAGTGAGGACTGTAAGCATTTCCACTCCCCAAACTCGCAGTTTTAACGAAGGAACTCTGCTTTAGTTGCAGGTGGAACACACGCAGGTTTTCTCCCACAGTGTACACAAAGGGCCTTTCCCCGAATGAACGTCTATACGCAGGGGGTCCCGCGTGGAGTGAACTACCTCAACCAAGGGAGGTTCCTCCTATGCCTCTAAGCGTTTCCTCTCCCAAAACACGCAGTTTTACCCGAAGAACTCTGCTTTAGTTGCAGGTGGAACACAAGCAACTTTTCACCCACAGTGTACACAATGGGCTTTTCGCCAAATGAACTTCTACACGCAGGGTTTCCCTCGTGGAGTGAAATGCCTAAACCGAGGCAGGCTCTAGTGAGGCCTCTAAGCATTTCCTCTCCCCAAACACGGCAGTTTTACCCGAAGAACTCTGCTTTAGTTCCAGGTGTAGCACAAGCAGCATTTCTCCATCAGTGCACACAATGGGCACTTTCCCGAATGAACTTGTTCTCTATGCAGGGTGTCCCGCGTGGAGCGAACTGCCTCAACCATGGCAGGCTCTACTGTGGTCTCTAAGGAATTCCTCTCGGAAAACACGGCACTTTTACCCGAAGAACTCTGCCCTAATTGCAGGTGGAACACAAGCTGCATTTCTCCCACATTGTACACAAAGGGCCCTACCCCGAATGAACTTCTATATATAGGGTGTCCCACGTGCAGTGAACTGCCTCAAGCAAGGCAGGTTGTAGTAAGGACTGTAAGCCTTTCCTCTCCCAAAAGGCGCAGTTTTACCCGAAGAACTCTGCTTTCATTGCAGGTGGAACACAAGCAACTTTTCTCTCGCAGTGTACCCAATGGGACTTTGCCCGAAAGAACTTCTATACTCAAGGTGTCCCGCGTGGAGTGAAATGCCTAAACCAAGGCAGGCTCTAGTGAGGTCTCTAAGCATTCCCCTCCCAAAACACAGCAGTTTTACCCAAAGAACTCTGCTTTAGTTGCAGGTGGAACACAAGCAGCATTTCTCTCACTGTGTACTCTTTGGGCTCCTCCACGAATGAACTGCTACATGCAGGGTTTCCCACCTGGAGTGAACTGCCTTAACCAAGGCAGTCTGTAGTGAGGACTGTAAGCATTTCTACTCCCAAAACTCGCCGTTTTAACGAATGAACTCTGCGTTAGGTGCAGGTGGAACACAAGCAGGTTTTCTCCCGCAGTGTACACAATGGGCCTTTCCCCGAATGAACTTCTATACGCAGGGTGTCCCGCGTGGAGTGAACTACCTCAAACAAGGCAGGCTCTTCTTAGGCCTCTAAGCGTTTCCTCTCCCAAAACACGCAGTTTTACCCGAAGAACTCTGATTTAGTTGGAGGTGGAACACAAGCAGCTTTTCTCCCACTGTGTACACAGTGGCCTTGCCCGAAAGAGCTTCTATACTCAAGGTGTCCCGCGTGGAGTGAAATGCCTAAACCGAGGCAGGCTCTAGTGAGGCCTCCAAGCATTTCCTCTCCCAAAACACGGCAGTTTTACCCGAAGAACTCTGCTTTAGTTCCAGGTGTAACACAAGCAGCATTTCTCCATCAGTGCACACAATGGGCACTTTCCCGAATGAACTTGTTCTCTATGCAGGGTGTCCCGCGTGGAGCGAACTGCCTCAACCATGGCAGGCTCTACTGTGGTCTCTAAGGAATTCCTCTCTGAAAACACGGCACTTTTACCCGAAGAACTCTGCCCTAATTGTAGGTGGAACACAAGCTGCATTTCTCCCACATTGTACACAAAGGGCCCTACCCCGAATGAACTTCTATATATAGGGTGTCCCACGTGCAGTGAACTGCCTCAAGCAAGGCAGGTTGTAGTAAGGACTGTAAGCCTTTCCTCTCCCAAAAGGCGCAGTTTTACCCGAAGAACTCTGCTTTCGTTGCAGGTGGAACACAAGCAACTTTTCTCCCACAGTGTACCCAATGGGCCTTCGCCCGAAAGAACTTCTATACTCAAGGTGTCCCGCGTGGAGTGAAATGCCTAAACCAAGGCAGGCTCTAGTGAGGTCTCTAAGCATTTCCCCTCCCTAAACACGGCAGTTTTACCCAAAGAACTCTGCTTTAGTTGCAGGTGCAACACAAGCAGCATTTCTCCCACTGTGTACTCTTTGGGCTCTGCCACGAATGAACTTCTATATTCAAGGTTTCCCACCTGGAGCGAACTGCCTTAACCAAGGCAGGCGGTAGTGAGGACTGTAAGCATTTCCACTCCCCAAACTCGCAGTTTTAACGAATGAACTCTGCTTTAGTTGCAGGTGGAACACACGCAGGTTTTCTCCCACAGTGTACACAAAGGGCCTTTCCCCGAATGAACGTCTATACGCAGGGGGTCCCGCGTGGAGTGAACTACCTCAACCAAGGGAGGTTCCTCCTATGCCTCTAAGCGTTTCCTCTCCCAAAACACGCAGTTTTACCCGAAGAACTCTGCTTTAGTTGCAGGTGGAACACAAGCAACTTTTCACCCACAGTGTACACAATGGGCTTTTCGCCGAATGAACTTCTACACGCAGGGTTTCCCTCGTGGAGTGAAATGCCTAAACCGAGGCAGGCTCTAGTGAGGCCTCTAAGCATTTCCTCTCCCCAAACACGGCAGTTTTACCCGAAGAACTCTGCTTTAGTTCCAGGTGTAGCACAAGCAGCATTTCTCCATCAGTGCACACAATGGGCACTTTCCCGAATGAACTTGTTCTCTATGCAGGGTGTCCCGCGTGGAGCGAACTGCCTCAACCATGGCAGGCTCTACTGTGGTCTCTAAGGAATTCCTCTCGGAAAACACGGCACTTTTACCCGAAGAACTCTGCCCTAATTGCAGGTGGAACACAAGCTGCATTTCTCCCACATTGTACACAAAGGGCCCTACCCCGAATGAACTTCTATATATAGGGTGTCCCACGTGCAGTGAACTGCCTCAAGCAAGGCAGGTTGTAGTAAGGACTGTAAGCCTTTCCTCTCCCAAAAGGCGCAGTTTTACCCGAAGAACTCTGCTTTCATTGCAGGTGGAACACAAGCAACTTTTCTCTCGCAGTGTACCCAATGGGACTTTGCCCGAAAGAACTTCTATACTCAAGGTGTCCCGCGTGGAGTGAAATGCCTAAACCAAGGCAGGCTCTAGTGAGGTCTCTAAGCATTCCCCTCCCAAAACACAGCAGTTTTACCCAAAGAACTCTGCTTTAGTTGCACGTGGAACACAAGCAGCATTTCTCTCACTGTGTACTCTTTGGGCTCCTCCACGAATGAACTGCTACGTGCAGGGTTTCCCACCTGGAGTGAACTGCCTTAACCAAGGCAGTCTGTAGTGAGGACTGTAAGCATTTCTACTCCCAAAACTCGCCGTTTTAACGAATGAACTCTGCGTTAGGTGCAGGTGGAACACAAGCAGGTTTTCTCCCGCAGTGTACACAATGGGCCTTTCCCCGAATGAACTTCTATACGCAGGGTGTCCCGCGTGGAGTGAACTACCTCAAACAAGGCAGGCTCTTCTTAGGCCTCTAAGCGTTTCCTCTCCCAAAACACGCAGTTTTACCCGAAGAACTCTGATTTAGTTGGAGGTGGAACACAAGCAGCTTTTCTCCCACTGTGTACACAGTGGCCTTGCCCGAAAGAGCTTCTATACTCAAGGTGTCCCGCGTGGAGTGAAATGCCTAAACCGAGGCAGGCTCTAGTGAGGCCTCCAAGCATTTCCTCTCCCAAAACACGGCAGTTTTACCCGAAGAACTCTGCTTTAGTTCCAGGTGTAACACAAGCAGCATTTCTCCATCAGTGCACACAATGGGCACTTTCCCGAATGAACTTGTTCTCTATGCAGGGTGTCCCGCGTGGAGCGAACTGCCTCAACCATGGCAGGCTCTACTGTGGTCTCTAAGGAATTCCTCTCTGAAAACACGGCACTTTTACCCGAAGAACTCTGCCCTAATTGTAGGTGGAACACAAGCTGCATTTCTCCCACATTGTACACAAAGGGCCCTACCCCGAATGAACTTCTATATATAGGGTGTCCCACGTGCAGTGAACTGCCTCAAGCAAGGCAGGTTGTAGTAAGGACTGTAAGCCTTTCCTCTCCCAAAAGGCGCAGTTTTACCCGAAGAACTCTGCTTTCGTTGCAGGTGGAACACAAGCAACTTTTCTCCCACAGTGTACCCAATGGGCCTTTGCCCGAAAGAACTTCTATACTCAAGGTGTCCCGCGTGGAGTGAAATGCCTAAACCAAGGCAGGCTCTAGTGAGGTCTCTAAGCATTTCCCCTCCCTAAACACGGTAGTTTTACCCAAAGAACTCTGCTTTAGTTGCAGGTGGAACACAAGCAGCATTTCTCCCACTGTGTACTCTTTGGGCTCTGCCACGAATGAACTTCTATATTCAAGGTTTCCCACCTGGAGCGAACTGCCTTAACCAAGGCAGGCGGTAGTGAGGACTGTAAGCATTTCCACTCCCCAAACTCGCAGTTTTAACGAATGAACTCTGCTTTAGTTGCAGGTGGAACACACGCAGGTTTTCTCCCACAGTGTACACAAAGGGCCTTTCCCCGAATGAACGTCTATACGCAGGGGGTCCCGCGTGGAGTGAACTACTTCAACCAAGGGAGGTTCCTCCTATGCCTCTAAGCGTTTCCTCTCCCAAAACACGCAGTTTTACCCGAAGAACTCTGCTTTAGTTGCAGGTGGAACACAAGCAACTTTTCACCCACAGTGTACACAATGGGCTTTTCGCCGAATGAACTTCTACACGCAGGGTTTCCCTCGTGGAGTGAAATGCCTAAACCGAGGCAGGCTCTAGTGAGGCCTCTAAGCATTTCCTCTCCCCAAACACGGCAGTTTTACCCGAAGAACTCTGCTTTAGTTCCAGGTGTAGCACAAGCAGCATTTCTCCATCAGTGCACACAATGGGCACTTTCCCGAATGAACTTGTTCTCTATGCAGGGTGTCCCGCGTGGAGCGAACTGCCTCAACCATGGCAGGCTCTACTGTGGTCTCTAAGGAATTTCTCACTGAAAACACGGCACTTTTACCCGAAGAACTCTGCCCTAATTGCAGGTGGAACACAAGCTGCATTTCTCCCACATTGTACACAAAGGGCCCTACCCCGAATGAACTTCTATATATAGGGTGTCCCACGTGCAGTGAACTGCCTCAAGCAAGGCAGGTTGTAGTAAGGACTGTAAGCCTTTCCTCTCCCAAAAGGCGCAGTTTTACCCGAAGAACTCTGCTTTCATTGCAGGTGGAACACAAGCAACTTTTCTCTCGCAGTGTACCCAATGGGCCTTTGCCCGAAAGAACTTCTATACTCAAGGTGTCCCGCGTGGAGTGAAATGCCTAAACCAAGGCAGGCTCTAGTGAGGTCTCTAAGCATTCCCCTCCCAAAACACAGCAGTTTTACCCAAAGAACTCTGCTTTAGTTGCAGGTGGAACACAAGCAGCATTTCTCTCACTGTGTACTCTTTGGGCTCCTCCACGAATGAACTGCTACGTGCAGGGTTTCCCACCTGGAGTGAACTGCCTTAACCAAGGCAGTCTGTAGTGAGGACTGTAAGCATTTCTACTCCCAAAACTCGCCGTTTTAACGAATGAACTCTGCGTTAGGTGCAGGTGGAACACAAGCAGGTTTTCTCCCGCAGTGTACACAATGGGCCTTTCCCCGAATGAACTTCTATACGCAGGGTGTCCCGCGTGGAGTGAACTACCTCAAACAAGGCAGGCTCTTCTTAGGCCTCTAAGCGTTTCCTCTCCCAAAACACGCAGTTTTACCCGAAGAACTCTGATTTAGTTGGAGGTGGAACACAAGCAGCTTTTCTCCCACTGTGTACACAGTGGCCTTGCCCGAAAGAGCTTCTATACTCAAGGTGTCCCGCGTGGAGTGAAATGCCTAAACCGAGGCAGGCTCTAGTGAGGCCTCCAAGCATTTCCTCTCCCAAAACACGGCAGTTTTACCCGAAAAACTCTGCTTTAGTTCCAGGTGTAACACAAGCAGCATTTCTCCATCAGTGCACACAATGGGCACTTTCCCGAATGAACTTGTTCTCTATGCAGGGTGTCCCGCGTGGAGCGAACTGCCTCAACCATGGCAGGCTCTACTGTGGTCTCTAAGGAATTCCTCTCTGAAAACACGGCACTTTTACCCGAAGAACTCTGCCCTAATTGTAGGTGGAACACAAGCTGCATTTCTCCCACATTGTACACAAAGGGCCCTACCCCGAATGAACTTCTATATATAGGGTGTCCCACGTGCAGTGAACTGCCTCAAGCAAGGCAGGTTGTAGTAAGGACTGTAAGCCTTTCCTCTCCCAAAAGGCGCAGTTTTACCCGAAGAACTCTGCTTTCGTTGCAGGTGGAACACAAGCAACTTTTCTCCCACAGTGTACCCAATGGGCCTTTGCCCGAAAGAACTTCTATACTCAAGGTGTCCCGCGTGGAGTGAAATGCCTAAACCAAGGCAGGCTCTAGTGAGGTCTCTAAGCATTTCCCCTCCCTAAACACGGCAGTTTTACCCAAAGAACTCTGCTTTAGTTGCAGGTGCAACACAAGCAGCATTTCTCCCACTGTGTACTCTTTGGGCTCTGCCACGAATGAACTTCTATATTCAAGGTTTCCCACCTGGAGCGAACTGCCTTAACCAAGGCAGGCGGTAGTGAGGACTGTAAGCATTTCCACTCCCCAAACTCGCAGTTTTAACGAATGAACTCTGCTTTAGTTGCAGGTGGAACACACGCAGGTTTTCTCCCACAGTGTACACAAAGGGCCTTTCCCCGAATGAACGTCTATACGCAGGGGGTCCCGCGTGGAGTGAACTACCTCAACCAAGGGAGGTTCCTCCTATGCCTCTAAGCGTTTCCTCTCCCAAAACACGCAGTTTTACCCGAAGAACTCTGCTTTAGTTGCAGGTGGAACACAAGCAACTTTTCACCCACAGTGTACACAATGGGCTTTTCGCCGAATGAACTTCTACACGCAGGGTTTCCCTCGTGGAGTGAAATGCCTAAACCGAGGCAGGCTCTAGTGAGGCCTCTAAGCATTTCCTCTCCCCAAACACGGCAGTTTTACCCGAAGAACTCTGCTTTAGTTCCAGGTGTAGCACAAGCAGCATTTCTCCATCAGTGCACACAATGGGCACTTTCCCGAATGAACTTGTTCTCTATGCAGGGTGTCCCGCGTGGAGCGAACTGCCTCAACCATGGCAGGCTCTACTGTGGTCTCTAAGGAATTTCTCACTGAAAACACGGCACTTTTACCCGAAGAACTCTGCCCTAATTGCAGGTGGAACACAAGCTGCATTTCTCCCACATTGTACACAAAGGGCCCTACCCCGAATGAACTTCTATATATAGGGTGTCCCACGTGCAGTGAACTGCCTCAAGCAAGGCAGGTTGTAGTAAGGACTGTAAGCCTTTCCTCTCCCAAAAGGCGCAGTTTTACCCGAAGAACTCTGCTTTCGTTGCAGGTGGAACACAATTAGCTTTTCTCCCACAGTGTACCCAATGGGCCTTTGCCCGAAAGAACTTCTATACTCAAGGTGTCCCGCGTGGAGTGAAATGCCTAAACCAAGGCAGGCTCTAGTGAGGTCTCTAAGCATTCCCCTCCCAAAACACAGCAGTTTTACCCAAAGAACTCTGCTTTAGTTGCAGGTGGAACACAAGCAGCATTTCTCTCACTGTGTACTCTTTGGGCTCCTCCACGAATGAACTGCTACGTGCAGGGTTTCCCACCTGGAGTGAACTGCCTTAACCAAGGCAGTCTGTAGTGAGGACTGTAAGCATTTCTACTCCCAAAACTCGCCGTTTTAACGAATGAACTCTGCGTTAGGTGCAGGTGGAACACAAGCAGGTTTTCTCCCGCAGTGTACACAATGGGCCTTTCCCCGAATGAACTTCTATACGCAGGGTGTCCCGCGTGGAGTGAACTACCTCAAACAAGGCAGGCTCTTCTTAGGCCTCTAAGCGTTTCCTCACCCAAAACACGCAGTTTTACCCGAAGAACTCTGATTTAGTTGGAGGTGGAACACAAGCAGCTTTTCTCCCACTGTGTACACAGTGGCCTTGCCCGAAAGAGCTTCTATACTCAAGGTGTCCCGCGTGGAGTGAAATGCCTAAACCGAGGCAGGCTCTAGTGAGGCCTCCAAGCATTTCCTCTCCCAAAACACGGCAGTTTTACCCGAAGAACTCTGCTTTAGTTCCAGGTGTAACACAAGCAGCATTTCTCCATCAGTGCACACAATGGGCACTTTCCCGAATGAACTTGTTCTCTATGCAGGGTGTCCCGCGTGGAGCGAACTGCCTCAACCATGGCAGGCTCTACTGTGGTCTCTAAGGAATTCCTCTCTGAAAACACGGCACTTTTACCCGAAGAACTCTGCCCTAATTGTAGGTGGAACACAAGCTGCATTTCTCCCACATTGTACACAAAGGGCCCTACCCCGAATGAACTTCTATATATAGGGTGTCCCACGTGCAGTGAACTGCCTCAAGCAAGGCAGGTTGTAGTAAGGACTGTAAGCCTTTCCTCTCCCAAAAGGCGCAGTTTTACCCGAAGAACTCTGCTTTCGTTGCAGGTGGAACACAAGCAACTTTTCTCCCACAGTGTACCCAATGGGCCTTTGCCCGAAAGAACTTCTATACTCAAGGTGTCCCGCGTGGAGTGAAATGCCTAAACCAAGGCAGGCTCTAGTGAGGTCTCTAAGCATTTCCCCTCCCTAAACACGGCAGTTTTACCCAAAGAACTCTGCTTTAGTTGCAGGTGCAACACAAGCAGCATTTCTCCCACTGTGTACTCTTTGGGCTCTGCCACGAATGAACTTCTATATTCAAGGTTTCCCACCTGGAGCGAACTGCCTTAACCAAGGCAGGCGGTAGTGAGGACTGTAAGCATTTCCACTCCCCAAACTCGCAGTTTTAACGAATGAACTCTGCTTTAGTTGCAGGTGGAACACACGCAGGTTTTCTCCCACAGTGTACACAAAGGGCCTTTCCCCGAATGAACGTCTATACGCAGGGGGTCCCGCGTGGAGTGAACTACCTCAACCAAGGGAGGTTCCTCCTATGCCTCTAAGCGTTTCCTCTCCCAAAACACGCAGTTTTACCCGAAGAACTCTGCTTTAGTTGCAGGTGGAACACAAGCAACTTTTCACCCACAGTGTACACAATGGGCTTTTCGCCGAATGAACTTCTACACGCAGGGTTTCCCTCGTGGAGTGAAATGCCTAAACCGAGGCAGGCTCTAGTGAGGCCTCTAAGCATTTCCTCTCCCCAAACACGGCAGTTTTACCCGAAGAACTCTGCTTTAGTTCCAGGTGTAGCACAAGCAGCATTTCTCCATCAGTGCACACAATGGGCACTTTCCCGAATGAACTTGTTCTCTATGCAGGGTGTCCCGCGTGGAGCGAACTGCCTCAACCATGGCAGGCTCTACTGTGGTCTCTAAGGAATTTCTCACTGAAAACATGGCACTTTTACCCGAAGAACTCTGCCCTAATTGCAGGTGGAACACAAGCTGCATTTCTCCCACATTGTACACAAAGGGCCCTACCCCGAATGAACTTCTATATATAGGGTGTCCCACGTGCAGTGAACTGCCTCAAGCAAGGCAGGTTGTAGTAAGGACTGTAAGCCTTTCCTCTCCCAAAAGGCGCAGTTTTACCCGAAGAACTCTGCTTTCATTGCAGGTGGAACACAAGCAACTTTTCTCTCGCAGTGTACCCAATGGGCCTTTGCCCGAAAGAACTTCTATACTCAAGGTGTCCCGCGTGGAGTGAAATGCCTAAACCAAGGCAGGCTCTAGTGAGGTCTCTAAGCATTCCCCTCCCAAAACACAGCAGTTTTACCCAAAGAACTCTGCTTTAGTTGCACGTGGAACACAAGCAGCATTTCTCTCACTATGTACTCTTTGGGCTCCTCCACGAATGAACTGCTACGTGCAGGGTTTCCCACCTGGAGTGAACTGCCTTAACCAAGGCAGTCTGTAGTGAGGACTGTAAGCATTTCTACTCCCAAAACTCGCCGTTTTAACGAATGAACTCTGCGTTAGGTGCAGGTGGAACACAAGCAGGTTTTCTCCCGCAGTGTACACAATGGGCCTTTCCCCGAATGAACTTCTATACGCAGGGTGTCCCGCGTGGAGTGAACTACCTCAAACAAGGCAGGCTCTTCTTAGGCCTCTAAGCGTTTCCTCTCCCAAAACACGCAGTTTTACCCGAAGAACTCTGATTTAGTTGGAGGTGGAACACAAGCAGCTTTTCTCCCACTGTGTACACAGTGGCCTTGCCCGAAAGAGCTTCTATACTCAAGGTGTCCCGCGTGGAGTGAAATGCCTAAACCGAGGCAGGCTCTAGTGAGGCCTCCAAGCATTTCCTCTCCCAAAACACGGCAGTTTTACCCGAAGAACTCTGCTTTAGTTCCAGGTGTAACACAAGCAGCATTTCTCCATCAGTGCACACAATGGGCACTTTCCCAAATGAACTTGTTCTCTATGCAGGGTGTCCCGCGTGGAGCGAACTGCCTCAACCATGGCAGGCTCTACTGTGGTCTCTAAGGAATTCCTCTCTGAAAACACGGCACTTTTACCCGAAGAACTCTGCCCTAATTGTAGGTGGAACACAAGCTGCATTTCTCCCACATTGTACACAAAGGGCCCTACCCCGAATGAACTTCTATATATAGGGTGTCCCACGTGCAGTGAACTGCCTCAAGCAAGGCAGGTTGTAGTAAGGACTGTAAGCCTTTCCTCTCCCAAAAGGCGCAGTTTTACCCGAAGAACTCTGCTTTCGTTGCAGGTGGAACACAAACAACTTTTCTCCCACAGTGTACCCAATGGGCCTTTGCCCGAAAGAACTTCTATACTCAAGGTGTCCCGCGTGGAGTGAAATGCCTAAACCAAGGCAGGCTCTAGTGAGGTCTCTAAGCATTCCCCTCCCAAAACACAGCAGTTTTACCCAAAGAACTCTGCTTTAGTTGCAGGTGGAACACAAGCAGCATTTCTCTCACTGTGTACTCTTTGGGCTCCTCCACGAATGAACTGCTACGTGCAGGGTTTCCCACCTGGAGTGAACTGCCTTAACCAAGGCAGTCTGTAGTGAGGACTGTAAGCATTTCTACTCCCCAAACTCGCCGTTTTAACGAATGAACTCTGCGTTAGGTGCAGGTGGAACACAAGCAGGTTTTCTCCCGCAGTGTACACAATGGGCCTTTCCCCGAATGAACTTCTATACGCAGGGTGTCCCGCGTGGATTGAACTACCTCAAACAAGGCAGGCTCTTCTTAGGCCTCTAAGCGTTTCCTCTCCCAAAACACGCAGTTTTACCCGAAGAACTCTGATTTAGTTGGAGGTGGAACACAAGCAGCTTTTCTCCCACTGTGTACACAGTGGCCTTGCCCAAAAGAGCTTCTATACTCAAGGTGTCCCGCGTGGAGTGAAATGCCTAAACCGAGGCAGGCTCTAGAGAGGCCTCCAAGCATTTCCTCTCCCAAAACACGGCAGTTTTACCCGAAGAACTCTGCTTTAGTTCCAGGTGTAACACAAGCAGCATTTCTCCATCAGTGCACACAATGGGCACTTTCCCGAATGAACTTGTTCTCTATGCAGGGTGTCCCGCGTGGAGCGAACTGCCTCAACCATGGCAGGCTCTACTGTGGTCTCTAAGGAATTCCTCTCTGAAAACACGGCACTTTTACCCGAAGAACTCTGCCCTAATTGTAGGTGGAACACAAGCTGCATTTCTCCCACATTGTACACAAAGGGCCCTACCCCGAATGAACTTCTATATATAGGGTGTCCCACGTGCAGTGAACTGCCTCAAGCAAGGCAGGTTGTAGTAAGGACTGTAAGCCTTTCCTCTCCCAAAAGGCGCAGTTTTACCCGAAGAACTCTGCTTTCGTTGCAGGTGGAACACAAGCAACTTTTCTCCCACAGTGTACCCAATGGGCCTTTGCCCGAAAGAACTTCTATACTCAAGGTGTCCCGCGTGGAGTGAAATGCCTAAACCAAGGCAGGCTCTAGTGAGGTCTCTAAGCATTTCCCCTCCCTAAACACGGCAGTTTTACCCAAAGAACTCTGCTTTAGTTGCAGGTGCAACACAAGCAGCATTTCTCCCACTGTGTACTCTTTGGGCTCTGCCACGAATGAACTTCTATATTCAAGGTTTCCCACCTGGAGCGAACTGCCTTAACCAAGGCAGGCGGTAGTGAGGACTGTAAGCATTTCCACTCCCCAAACTCGCAGTTTTAACGAATGAACTCTGCTTTAGTTGCAGGTGGAACACACGCAGGTTTTCTCCCACAGTGTACACAAAGGGCCTTTCCCCGAATGAACGTCTATACGCAGGGGGTCCCGCGTGGAGTGAACTACCTCAACCAAGGGAGGTTCCTCCTATGCCTCTAAGCGTTTCCTCTCCCAAAACACGCAGTTTTACCCGAAGAACTCTGCTTTAGTTGCAGGTGGAACACAAGCAACTTTTCACCCACAGTGTACACAATGGGCTTTTCGCCGAATGAACTTCTACACGCAGGGTTTCCCTCGTGGAGTGAAATGCCTAAACCGAGGCAGGCTCTAGTGAGGCCTCTAAGCATTTCCTCTCCCCAAACACGGCAGTTTTACCCGAAGAACTCTGCTTTAGTTCCAGGTGTAGCACAAGCAGCATTTCTCCATCAGTGCACACAATGGGCACTTTCCCGAATGAACTTGTTCTCTATGCAGGGTGTCCCGCGTGGAGCGAACTGCCTCAACCATGGCAGGCTCTACTGTGGTCTCTAAGGAATTTCTCACTGAAAACATGGCACTTTTACCCGAAGAACTCTGCCCTAATTGCAGGTGGAACACAAGCTGCATTTCTCCCACATTGTACACAAAGGGCCCTACCCCGAATGAACTTCTATATATAGGGTGTCCCACGTGCAGTGAACTGCCTCAAGCAAGGCAGGTTGTAGTAAGGACTGTAAGCCTTTCCTCTCCCAAAAGGCGCAGTTTTACCCGAAGAACTCTGCTTTCATTGCAGGTGGAACACAAGCAACTTTTCTCTCGCAGTGTACCCAATGGGCCTTTGCCCGAAAGAACTTCTATACTCAAGGTGTCCCGCGTGGAGTGAAATGCCTAAACCAAGGCAGGCTCTAGTGAGGTCTCTAAGCATTCCCCTCCCAAAACACAGCAGTTTTACCCAAAGAACTCTGCTTTAGTTGCAGGTGGAACACAAGCAGCATTTCTCTCACTGTGTACTCTTTGGGCTCCTCCACGAATGAACTGCTACGTGCAGGGTTTCCCACCTGGAGTGAACTGCCTTAACCAAGGCAGTCTGTAGTGAGGACTGTAAGCATTTCTACTCCCAAAACTCGCCGTTTTAACGAATGAACTCTGCGTTAGGTGCAGGTGGAACACAAGCAGGTTTTCTCCCGCAGTGTACACAATGGGCCTTTCCCCGAATGAACTTCTATACGCAGGGTGTCCCGCGTGGAGTGAACTACCTCAAACAAGGCAGGCTCTTCTTAGGCCTCTAAGCGTTTCCTCTCCCAAAACACGCAGTTTTACCCGAAGAACTCTGATTTAGTTGGAGGTGGAACACAAGCAGCTTTTCTCCCACTGTGTACACAGTGGCCTTGCCCGAAAGAGATTCTATACTCAAGGTGTCCCGCGTGGAGTGAAATGCCTAAACCGAGGCAGGCTCTAGTGAGGCCTCCAAGCATTTCCTCTCCCAAAACACGGCAGTTTTACCCGAAGAACTCTGCTTTAGTTCCAGGTGTAACACAAGCAGCATTTCTCCATCAGTGCACACAATGGGCACTTTCCCGAATGAACTTGTTCTCTATGCAGGGTGTCCCGCGTGGAGCGAACTGCCTCAACCATGGCAGGCTCTACTGTGGTCTCTAAGGAATTCCTCTCTGAAAACACGGCACTTTTACCCGAAGAACTCTGCCCTAATTGTAGGTGGAACACAAGCTGCATTTCTCCCACATTGTACACAAAGGGCCCTACCCCGAATGAACTTCTATATATAGGGTGTCCCACGTGCAGTGAACTGCCTCAAGCAAGGCAGGTTGTAGTAAGGACTGTAAGCCTTTCCTCTCCCAAAAGGCGCAGTTTTACCCGAAGAACTCTGCTTTCGTTGCAGGTGGAACACAAGCAACTTTTCTCCCACAGTGTACCCAATGGGCCTTTGCCCGAAAGAACTTCTATACTCAAGGTGTCCCGCGTGGAGTGAAATGCCTAAACCAAGGCAGGCTCTAGTGAGGTCTCTAAGCATTTCCCCTCCCTAAACACGGCAGTTTTACCCAAAGAACTCTGCTTTAGTTGCAGGTGGAACACAAGCAGCATTTCTCCCACTGTGTACTCTTTGGGCTCTGCCACGAATGAACTTCTATATTCAAGGTTTCCCACCTGGAGCGAACTGCCTTAACCAAGGCAGGCGGTAGTGAGGACTGTAAGCATTTCCACTCCCCAAACTCGCAGTTTTAACGAATGAACTCTGCTTTAGTTGCAGGTGGAACACACGCAGGTTTTCTCCCACAGTGTACACAAAGGGCCTTTCCCCGAATGAACGTCTATACGCAGGGGGTCCCGCGTGGAGTGAACTACCTCAACCAAGGGAGGTTCCTCCTATGCCTCTAAGCGTTTCCTCTCCCAAAACACGCAGTTTTACCCGAAGAACTCTGCTTTAGTTGCAGGTGGAACACAAGCAACTTTTCACCCACAGTGTACACAATGGGCTTTTCGCCGAATGAACTTCTACACGCAGGGTTTCCCTCGTGGAGTGAAATGCCTAAACCGAGGCAGGCTCTAGTGAGGCCTCTAAGCATTTCCTCTCCCAAAACACGGCAGTTTTACCCGAAGAACTCTGCTTTAGTTCCAGGTGTAACACAAGCAGCATTTCTCCATCAGTGCACACAATGGGCACTTTCCCGAATGAACTTGTTCTCTATGCAGGGTGTCCCGCGTGGAGCGAACTGCCTCAACCATGGCAGGCTCTACTGTGGTCTCTAAGGAATTCCTCTCTGAAAACACGGCACTTTTACCCGAAGAACTCTGCCCTAATTGTAGGTGGAACACAAGCTGCATTTCTCCCACATTGTACACAAAGGGCCCTACCCCGAATGAACTTCTATATATAGGGTGTCCCACGTGCAGTGAACTGCCTCAAGCAAGGCAGGTTGTAGTAAGGACTGTAAGCCTTTCCTCTCCCAAAAGGCGCAGTTTTACCCGAAGAACTCTGCTTTCGTTGCAGGTGGAACACAAGCAACTTTTCTCCCACAGTGTACCCAATGGGCCTTTGCCCGAAAGAACTTCTATACTCAAGGTGTCCCGCGTGGAGTGAAATGCCTAAACCAAGGCAGGCTCTAGTGAGGTCTCTAAGCATTTCCCCTCCCTAAACACGGCAGTTTTACCCAAAGAACTCTGCTTTAGTTGCAGGTGGAACACAAGCAGCATTTCTCCCACTGTGTACTCTTTGGGCTCTGCCACGAATGAACTTCTATATTCAAGGTTTCCCACCTGGAGCGAACTGCCTTAACCAAGGCAGGCGGTAGTGAGGACTGTAAGCATTTCCACTCCCCAAACTCGCAGTTTTAACGAATGAACTCTGCTTTAGTTGCAGGTGGAACACACGCAGGTTTTCTCCCACAGTGTACACAAAGGGCCTTTCCCCGAATGAACGTCTATACGCAGGGGGTCCCGCGTGGAGTGAACTACCTCAACCAAGGGAGGTTCCTCCTATGCCTCTAAGCGTTTCCTCTCCCAAAACACGCAGTTTTACCCGAAGAACTCTGCTTTAGTTGCAGGTGGAACACAAGCAACTTTTCACCCACAGTGTACACAATGGGCTTTTCGCCGAATGAACTTCTACACGCAGGGTTTCCCTCGTGGAGTGAAATGCCTAAACCGAGGCAGGCTCTAGTGAGGCCTCTAAGCATTTCCTCTCCCCAAACACGGCAGTTTTACCCGAAGAACTCTGCTTTAGTTCCAGGTGTAGCACAAGCAGCATTTCTCCATCAGTGCACACAATGGGCACTTTCCCGAATGAACTTGTTCTCTATGCAGGGTGTCCCGCGTGGAGCGAACTGCCTCAACCATGGCAGGCTCTACTGTGGTCTCTAAGGAATTTCTCACTGAAAACACGGCACTTTTACCCGAAGAACTCTGCCCTAATTGCAGGTGGAACACAAGCTGCATTTCTCCCACATTGTACACAAAGGGCCCTACCCCGAATGAACTTCTATATATAGGGTGTCCCACGTGCAGTGAACTGCCTCAAGCAAGGCAGGTTGTAGTAAGGACTGTAACCCTTTCCTCTCCCAAAAGGCGCACTTTTACCCGAAGAACTCTGCTTTCGTTGCAGGTGGAACACAAGCAACTTTTCTCTCGCAGTGTACCCAATGGGACTTTGCCCGAAAGAACTTCTATACTCAAGGTGTCCCGCGTGGAGTGAAATGCCTAAACCAAGGCAGGCTCTAGTGAGGTCTCTAAGCATTCCCCTCCCAAAACACAGCAGTTTTACCCAAAGAACTCTGCTTTAGTTGCAGGTGGAACACAAGCAGCATTTCTCTCACTGTGTACTCTTTGGGCTCCTCCACGAATGAACTGCTACGTGCAGGGTTTCCCTCCTGGAGTGAACTGCCTTAACCAAGGCAGTCTGTAGTGAGGACTGTAAGCATTTCTACTCCCAAAACTCGCCGTTTTAACGAATGAACTCTGCGTTAGGTGCAGGTGGTACACAAGCAGGTTTTCTCCCGCAGTGTACACAATGGGCCTTTCCCCGAATGAACTTCTATACGCAGGGTGTCCCGCGTGGAGTGAACTACCTCAAACAAGGCAGGCTCTTCTTAGGCCTCTAAGCGTTTCCTCTCCCAAAACACGCAGTTTTACCCGAAGAACTCTGATTTAGTTGGAGGTGGAACACAAGCAGCTTTTCTCCCACTGTGTACACAGTGGCCTTGCCAAAAAGAGCTTCTATACTCAAGGTGTCCCGCGTGGAGTGAAATGCCTAAACCGAGGCAGGCTCTAGAGAGGCCTCCAAGCATTTCCTCTCCCAAAACACGGCAGTTTTACCCGAAGAACTCTGCTTTAGTTCCAGGTGTAACACAAGCAGCATTTCTCCATCAGTGCACACAATGGGCACTTTCCCGAATGAACTTGTTCTCTATGCAGGGTGTCCCGCGTGGAGCGAACTGCCTCAACCATGGCAGGCTCTACTGTGGTCTCTAAGGAATTCCTCTCTGAAAACACGGCACTTTTACCCGAAGAACTCTGCCCTAATTGTAGGTGGAACACAAGCTGCATTTCTCCCACATTGTACACAAAGGGCCCTACCCCGAATGAACTTCTATATATAGGGTGTCCCACGTGCAGTGAACTGCCTCAAGCAAGGCAGGTTGTAGTAAGGACTGTAAGCCTTTCCTCTCCCAAAAGGCGCAGTTTTACCCGAAGAACTCTGCTTTCGTTTCAGGTGGAACACAAGCAACTTTTCTCCCACAGTGTACCCAATGGGCCTTTGCCCGAAAGAACTTCTATACTCAAGGTGTCCCGCGTGGAGTGAAATGCCTAAACCAAGGCAGTCTCTAGTGAGGTCTCTAAGCATTTCCCCTCCCTAAACACGGCAGTTTTACCCAAAGAACTCTGCTTTAGTTGCAGGTGGAACACAAGCAGCATTTCTCCCACTGTGTACTCTTTGGGCTCTGCCACGAATGAACTTCTATATTCAAGGTTTCCCACCTGGAGCGAACTGCCTTAACCAAGGCAGGCGGTAGTGAGGACTGTAAGCATTTCCACTCCCCAAACTCGCAGTTTTAACGAATGAACTCTGCTTTAGTTGCAGGTGGAACACACGCAGGTTTTCTCCCACAGTGTACACAAACGGCCTTTCCCCGAATGAACGTCTATACGCAGGGGGTCCCGCGTGGAGTGAACTACCTCAACCAAGGGAGGTTCCTCCTATGCCTCTAAGCGTTTCCTCTCCCAAAACACGCAGTTTTACCCGAAGAACTCTGCTTTAGTTGCAGGTGGAACACAAGCAACTTTTCACCCACAGTGTACACAATGGGCTTTTTGCCGAATGAACTTCTACACGCAGGGTTTCCCTCGTGGAGTGAAATGCCTAAACCGAGGCAGGCTCTAGTGAGGCCTCTAAGCATTTCCTCTCCCCAAACACGGCAGTTTTACCCGAAGAACTCTGCTTTAGTTCCAGGTGTAGCACAAGCAGCATTTCTCCATCAGTGCACACAATGGGCACTTTCCCGAATGAACTTGTTCTCTATGCAGGGTGTCCCGCGTGGAGCGAACTGCCTCAACCATGGCAGGCTCTACTGTGGTCTCTAAGGAATTTCTCACTGAAAACACGGCACTTTTACCCGAAGAACTCTGCCCTAATTGCAGGTGGAACACAAGCTGCATTTCTCCCACATTGTACACAAAGGGCCCTACCCCGAATGAACTTCTATATATAGGGTGTCCCACGTGCAGTGAACTGCCTCAAGCAAGGCAGGTTGTAGTAAGGACTGTAAGCCTTTCCTCTCCCAAAAGGCGCAGTTTTACCCGAAGAACTCTGCTTTCATTGCAGGTGGAACACAAGCAACTTTTCTCTCGCAGTGTACCCAATGGGCCTTTGCCCGAAAGAACTTCTATACTCAAGGTGTCCCGCGTGGAGTGAAATGCCTAAACCAAGGCAGGCTCTAGTGAGGTCTCTAAGCATTCCCCTCCCAAAACACAGCAGTTTTACCCAAAGAACTCTGCTTTAGTTGCAGGTGGAACACAAGCAGCATTTCTCTCACTGTGTACTCTTTGGGCTCCTCCACGAATGAACTGCTACGTGCAGGGTTTCCCACCTGGAGTGAACTGCCTTAACCAAGGCAGTCTGTAGTGAGGACTGTAAGCATTTCTACTCCCAAAACTCGCCGTTTTAACGAATGAACTCTGCGTTAGGTGCAGGTGGAACACAAGCAGGTTTTCTCCCGCAGTGTACACAATGGGCCTTTCCCCGAATGAACTTCTATACGCAGGGTGTCCCGCGTGGAGTGAACTACCTCAAACAAGGCAGGCTCTTCTTAGGCCTCTAAGCGTTTCCTCTCCCAAAACACGCAGTTTTACCCGAAGAACTCTGATTTAGTTGGAGGTGGAACACAAGCAGCTTTTCTCCCACTGTGTACACAGTGGCCTTGCCCGAAAGAGCTTCTATACTCAAGGTGTCCCGCGTGGAGTGAAATGCCTAAACCGAGGCAGGCTCTAGTGAGGCCTCCAAGCATTTCCTCTCCCAAAACACGGCAGTTTTACCCGAAGAACTCTGCTTTAGTTCCAGGTGTAACACAAGCAGCATTTCTCCATCAGTGCACACAATGGGCACTTTCCCGAATGAACTTGTTCTCTATGCAGGGTGTCCCGCGTGGAGCGAACTGCCTCAACCATGGCAGGCTCTACTGTGGTCTCTAAGGAATTCCTCTCTGAAAACACGGCACTTTTACCCGAAGAACTCTGCCCTAATTGTAGGTGGAACACAAGCTGCATTTCTCCCACATTGTACACAAAGGGCCCTACCCCGAATGAACTTCTATATATAGGGTGTCCCACGTGCAGTGAACTGCCTCAAGCAAGGCAGGTTGTAGTAAGGACTGTAAGCCTTTCCTCTCCCAAAAGGCGCAGTTTTACCCGAAGAACTCTGCTTTCGTTGCAGGTCGAACACAAGCAACTTTTCTCCCACAGTGTACCCAATGGGCCTTTGCCAGAAAGAACTTCTATACTCAAGGTGTCCCGCGTGGAGTGAAATGCCTAAACCAAGGCAGGCTCTAGTGAGGTCTCTAAGCATTTCCCCTCCCTAAACACGGCAGTTTTACCCAAAGAACTCTGCTTTAGTTGCAGGTGCAACACAAGCAGCATTTCTCCCACTGTGTACTCTTTGGGCTCTGCCACGAATGAACTTCTATATTCAAGGTTTCCCACCTGGAGCGAACTGCCTTAACCAAGGCAGGCGGTAGTGAGGACTGTAAGCATTTCCACTCCCCAAACTCGCAGTTTTAACGAATGAACTCTGCTTTAGTTGCAGGTGGAACCCACGCAGGTTTTCTCCCACAGTGTACACAAAGGGCCTTTCCCCGAATGAACGTCTATACGCAGGGGGTCCCGCGTGGAGTGAACTACCTCAACCAAGGGAGGTTCCTCCTATGCCTCTAAGCGTTTCCTCTCCCAAAACACGCAGTTTTACCCGAAGAACTCTGCTTTAGTTGCAGGTGGAACACAAGCAACTTTTCACCCACAGTGTACACAATGGGCTTTTCGCCGAATGAACTTCTACACGCAGGGTTTCCCTCGTGGAGTGAAATGCCTAAACCGAGGCAGGCTCTAGTGAGGCCTCTAAGCATTTCCTCTCCCCAAACACGGCAGTTTTACCCGAAGAACTCTGCTTTACTTCCAGGTGTAACACAAGCAGCATTTCTCCATCAGTGCACACAATGGGCACTTTCCCGAATGTACTTGTACTCTATGCAGGGTGTCCCGCGTGGAGCGAACTGCCTCAACCATGGCAGGCTCTACTGTGGTCTCTAAGGAATTTCTCACTGAAAACACGGCACTTTTACCCGAAGAACTCTGCCCTAATTGCAGGTGGAACACAAGCTGCATTTCTCCCACATTGTACACAAAGGGCCCTACCCCGAATGAACTTCTATATATAGGGTGTCCCACGTGCAGTGAACTGCCTCAAGCAAGGCAGGTTGTAGTAAGGACTGTAAGCCTTTCCTCTCCCAAAAGGCGCAGTTTTACCCGAAGAACTCTGCTTTCATTGCAGGTGGAACACAAGCAACTTTTCTCTCGCAGTGTACCCAATGGGACTTTGCCCGAAAGAACTTCTATACTCAAGGTGTCCCGCGTGGAGTGAAATGCCTAAACCAAGGCAGGCTCTAGTGAGGTCTCTAAGCATTCCCCTCCCAAAACACAGCAGTTTTACCCAAAGAACTCTGCTTTAGTTGCAGGTGGAACACAAGCAGCATTGCTCTCACTGTGTACTCTTTGGGCTCCTCCACGAATGAACTGCTACGTGCAGGGTTTCCCACCTGGAGTGAACTGCCTTAACCAAGGCAGTCTGTAGTGAGGACTGTAAGCATTTCTACTCCCAAAACTCGCCGTTTTAACGAATGAACTCTGCGTTAGGTGCAGGTGGAACACAAGCAGGTTTTCTCCCGCAGTGTACACAATGGGCCTTTCCCCGAATGAACTTCTATACGCAGGGTGTCCCGCGTGGAGTGAACTACCTCAAACAAGGCAGGCTCTTCTTAGGCCTCTAAGCGTTTCCTCTCCCAAAACACGCAGTTTTACCCGAAGAACTCTGATTTAGTTGGAGGTGGAACACAAGCAGCTTTTCTCCCACTGTGTACACAGTGGCCTTGCCCGAAAGAGCTTCTATACTCAAGGTGTCCCGCGTGGAGTGAAATGCCTAAACCGAGGCAGGCTCTAGTGAGGCCTCCAAGCATTTCCTCTCCCAAAACACGGCAGTTTTACCCGAAAAACTCTGCTTTAGTTCCAGGTGTAACACAAGCAGCATTTCTCCATCAGTGCACACAATGGGCACTTTCCCGAATGAACTTGTTCTCTATGCAGGGTGTCCCTCGTGGAGCGAACTGCCTCAACCATGGCAGGCTCTACTGTGGTCTCTAAGGAATTCCTCTCTGAAAACACGGCACTTTTACCCGAAGAACTCTGCCCTAATTGTAGGTGGAACACAAGCTGCATTTCTCCCACATTGTACACAAAGGGCCCTACCCCGAATGAACTTCTATATATAGGGTGTCCCACGTGCAGTGAACTGCCTCAAGCAAGGCAGGTTGTAGTAAGGACTGTAAGCCTTTCCTCTCCCAAAAGGCGCAGTTTTACCCGAAGAACTCTGCTTTCGTTGCAGGTGGAACACAAGCAACTTTTCTCCCACAGTGTACCCAATGGGCCTTTGCCCGAAAGAACTTCTATACTCAAGGTGTCCCGCGTGGAGTGAAATGCCTAAACCAAGGCAGGCTCTAGTGAGGTCTCTAAGCATTTCCCCTCCCTAAACACGGCAGTTTTACCCAAAGAACTCTGCTTTAGTTGCAGGTGCAACACAAGCAGCATTTCTCCCACTGTGTACTCTTTGGGCTCTGCCACGAATGAACTTCTATATTCAAGGTTTCCCACCTGGAGCGAACTGCCTTAACCAAGGCAGGCGGTAGTGAGGACTGTAAGCATTTCCACTCCCCAAACTCGCAGTTTTAACGAATGAACTCTGCTTTAGTTGCAGGTGGAACACACGCAGGTTTTCTCCCACAGTGTACACAAAGGGCCTTTCCCCGAATGAACGTCTATACGCAGGGGGTCCCGCGTGGAGTGAACTACCTCAACCAAGGGAGGTTCCTCCTATGCCTCTAAGCGTTTCCTCTCCCAAAACACGCAGTTTTACCCGAAGAACTCTGCTTTAGTTGCAGGTGGAACACAAGCAACTTTTCACCCACAGTGTACACAATGGGCTTTTCGCCGAATGAACTTCTACACGCAGGGTTTCCCTCGTGGAGTGAAATGCCTAAACCGAGGCAGGCTCTAGTGAGGCCTCTAAGCATTTCCTCTCCCCAAACACGGCAGTTTTACCCGAAGAACTCTGCTTTAGTTCCAGGGGTAACACAAGCAGCATTTCTCCATCAGTGCACACAATGGGCACTTTCCCGAATGTACTTGTTCTCTATGCAGGGTGTCCCGCGTGGAGCGAACTGCCTCAACCATGGCAGGCTCTACTGTGGTCTCTAAGGAATTTCTCACTGAAAACACGGCACTTTTACCCGAAGAACTCTGCCCTAATTGCAGGTGGAACACAAGCTGCATTTCTCCCACATTGTACACAAAGGGCCCTACCCCGAATGAACTTCTATATATAGGGTGTCCCACGTGCAGTGAACTGCCTCAAGCAAGGCAGGTTGTAGTAAGGACTGTAAGCCTTTCCTCTCCCAAAAGGCGCAGTTTTACCCGAAGAACTCTGCTTTCATTGCAGGTGGAACACAAGCAACTTTTCTCTCGCAGTGTACCCAATGGGACTTTGCCCGAAAGAACTTCTATACTCAAGGTGTCCCGCGTGGAGTGAAATGCCTAAACCAAGGCAGGCTCTAGTGAGGTCTCTAAGCATTCCCCTCCCAAAACACAGCAGTTTTACCCAAAGAACTCTGCTTTAGTTGCAGGTGGAACACAAGCAGCATTTCTCTCACTGTGTACTCTTTGGGCTCCTCCACGAATGAACTGCTACGTGCAGGGTTTCCCACCTGGAGTGAACTGCCTTAACCAAGGCAGTCTGTAGTGAGGACTGTAAGCATTTCTACTCCCAAAACTCGCCGTTTTAACGAATGAACTCTGCGTTAGGTGCAGGTGGAACACAAGCAGGTTTTCTCCCGCAGTGTACACAATGGGCCTTTCCCCGAATGAACTTCTATACGCAGGGTGTCCCGCGTGGAGTGAACTACCTCAAACAAGGCAGGCTCTTCTTAGGCCTCTAAGCGTTTCCTCTCCCAAAACACGCAGTTTTACCCGAAGAACTCTGATTTAGTTGGAGGTGGAACACAAGCAGCTTTTCTCCCACTGTGTACACAGTGGCCTTGCCCGAAAGAGCTTCTATACTCAAGGTGTCCCGCGTGGAGTGAAATGCCTAAACCGAGGCAGGCTCTAGTGAGGCCTCCAAGCATTTCCTCTCCCAAAACACGGCAGTTTTACCCGAAGAACTCTGCTTTAGTTCCAGGTGTAACACAAGCAGCATTTCTCCATCAGTGCACACAATGGGCACTTTCCCGAATGAACTTGTTCTCTATGCAGGGTGTCCCGCGTGGAGCGAACTGCCTCAACCATGGCAGGCTCTACTGTGGTCTCTAAGGAATTCCTCTCTGAAAACACGGCACTTTTACCCGAAGAACTCTGCCCTAATTGTAGGTGGAACACAAGCTGCATTTCTCCCACATTGTACACAAAGGGCCCTACCCCGAATGAACTTCTATATATAGGGTGTCCCACGTGCAGTGAACTGCCTCAAGCAAGGCAGGTTGTAGTAAGGACTGTAAGCCTTTCCTCTCCCAAAAGGCGCAGTTTTACCCGAAGAACTCTGCTTTCGTTGCAGGTGGAACACAAGCAACTTTTCTCCAACAGTGTACCCAATGGGCCTTTGCCCGAAAGAACTTCTATACTCAAGGTGTCCCGCGTGGAGTGAAATGCCTAAACCAAGGCAGGCTCTAGTGAGGTCTCTAAGCATTTCCCCTCCCTAAACACGGCAGTTTTACCCAAAGAACTCTGCTTTAGTTGCAGGTGCAACACAAGCAGCATTTCTCCCACTGTGTACTCTTTGGGCTCTGCCACGAATGAACTTCTATATTCAAGGTTTCCCACCTGGAGCGAACTGCCTTAACCAAGGCAGGCGGTAGTGAGGACTGTAAGCATTTCCACTCCCCAAACTCGCAGTTTTAACGAATGAACTCTGCTTTAGTTGCAGGTGGAACACACGCAGGTTTTCTCCCACAGTGTACACAAAGGGCCTTTCCCCGAATGAACGTCTATACGCAGGGGGTCCCGCGTGGAGTGAACTACCTCAAACAAGGCAGGCTCTTCTTAGGCCTCTAAGCGTTTCCTCTCCCAAAACACGCAGTTTTACCCGAAGAACTCTGCTTTAGTTGCAGGTGGAACACAAGCAACTTTTCACCCACAGTGTACACAATGGGCTTTTCGCCGAATGAACTTCTACACGCAGGGTTTCCCTCGTGGAGTGAAATGCCTAAACCGAGGCAGGCTCTAGTGAGGCCTCTAAGCATTTCCTCTCCCCAAACATGGCAGTTTTACCCGAAGAACTCTGCTTTAGTTCCAGGTGTAACACAAGCAGCATTTCTCCATCAGTGCACACAATGGGCACTTTCCCGAATGAACTTGTTCTCTATGCAGGGTGTCCCGCGTGGAGCGAACTGCCTCAACCATGGCAGGCTCTACTGTGGTCTCTAAGGAATTTCTCACTGAAAACACGGCACTTTTACCCGAAGAACTCTGCCCTAATTGCAGGTGGAACACAAGCTGCATTTCTCCCACATTGTACACAAAGGGCCCTACCCCGAATGAACTTCTATATATAGGGTGTCCCACGTGCAGTGAACTGCCTCAAGCAAGGCAGGTTGTAGTAAGGACTGTAAGCCTTTCCTCTCCCAAAAGGCGCAGTTTTACCCGAAGAACTCTGCTTTCATTGCAGGTGGAACACAAGCAACTTTTCTCTCGCAGTGTACCCAATGGGACTTTGCCCGAAAGAACTTCTATACTCAAGGTGTCCCGCGTGGAGTGAAATGCCTAAACCAAGGCAGGCTCTAGTGAGGTCTCTAAGCATTCCCCTCCCAAAACACAGCAGTTTTACCCAAAGAACTCTGCTTTAGTTGCAGGTGGAACACAAGCAGCATTTCTCTCACTGTGTACTCTTTGGGCTCCTCCACGAATGAACTTCTACGTGCAGGGTTTCCCACCTGGAGTGAACTGCCTTAACCAAGGCAGTCTGTAGTGAGGACTGTAAGCATTTCTACTCCCAAAACTCGCCGTTTTAACGAATGAACTCTGCGTTAGGTGCAGGTGGAACACAAGCAGGTTTTCTCCTGCAGTGTACACAATGGGCCTTTCCCCGAATGAACTTCTATACGCAGGGTGTCCCGCGTGGAGTGAACTACCTCAAACAAGGCAGGCTCTTCTTAGGCCTCTAAGCGTTTCCTCTCCCAAAACACGCAGTTTTACCCGAAGAACTCTGATTTAGTTGGAGGTGGAACACAAGCAGCTTTTCTCCCACTGTGTACACAGTGGCCTTGCCCGAAAGAGCTTCTATACTCAAGGTGTCCCGCGTGGAGTGAAATGCCTAAACCGAGGCAGGCTCTAGTGAGGCCTCCAAGCATTTCCTCTCCCAAAACACGGCAGTTTTAGCCGAAGAACTCTGCTTTAGTTCCAGGTGTAACACAAGCAGCATTTCTCCATCAGTGCACACAATGGGCACTTTCCCGAATGAACTTGTTCTCTATGCAGGGTGTCCCGCGTGGAGCGAACTGCCTCAACCATGGCAGGCTCTACTGTGGTCTCTAAGGAATTCCTCTCTGAAAACACGGCACTTTTACCCGAAGAACTCTGCCCTAATTGTAGGTGGAACACAAGCTGCATTTCTCCCACATTGTACACAAAGGGCCCTACCCCGAATGAACTTCTATATATAGGGTGTCCCACGTGCAGTGAACTGCCTCAAGCAAGGCAGGTTGTAGTAAGGACTGTAAGCCTTTCCTCTCCCAAAAGGCGCAGTTTTACCCGAAGAACTCTGCTTTCGTTGCAGGTGGAACACAAGCAACTTTTCTCCCACAGTGTACCCAATGGGCCTTTGCCCGAAAGAACTTCTATACTCAAGGTGTCCCGCGTGGAGTGAAATGCCTAAACCAAGGCAGGCTCTAGTGAGGTCTCTAAGCATTTCCCCTCCCTAAACACGGCAGTTTTACCCAAAGAACTCTGCTTTAGTTGCAGGTGCAACACAAGCAGCATTTCTCCCACTGTGTACTCTTTGGGCTCTGCCACGAATGAACTTCTATATTCAAGGTTTCCCACCTGGAGCGAACTGCCTTAACCAAGGCAGGCGGTAGTGAGGACTGTAAGCATTTCCACTCCCCAAACTCGCAGTTTTAACGAATGAACTCTGCTTTAGTTGCAGGTGGAACACACGCAGGTTTTCTCCCACAGTGTACACAAAGGGCCTTTCCCCGAATGAACGTCTATACGCAGGGGGTCCCGCGTGGAGTGAACTACCTCAACCAAGGGAGGTTCCTCCTATGCCTCTAAGCGTTTCCTCTCCCAAAACACGCAGTTTTACCCGAAGAACTCTGCTTTAGTTGCAGGTGGAACACAAGCAACTTTTCACCCACAGTGTACACAATGGGCTTTTCGCCGAATGAACTTCTACACGCAGGGTTTCCCTCGTGGAGTGAAATGCCTAAACCGAGGCAGGCTCTAGTGAGGCCTCTAAGCATTTCCTCTCCCCAAACACGGCAGTTTTACCCGAAGAACTCTGCTTTAGTTCCAGGTGTAGCACAAGCAGCATTTCTCCATCAGTGCACACAATGGGCACTTTCCCGAATGAACTTGTTCTCTATGCAGGGTGTCCCGCGTGGAGCGAACTGCCTCAACCATGGCAGGCTCTACTGTGGTCTCTAAGGAATTTCTCACTGAAAACATGGCACTTTTACCCGAAGAACTCTGCCCTAATTGCAGGTGGAACACAAGCTGCATTTCTCCCACATTGTACACAAAGGGCCCTACCCCGAATGAACTTCTATATATAGGGTGTCCCACGTGCAGTGAACTGCCTCAAGCAAGGCAGGTTGTAGTAAGGACTGTAAGCCTTTCCTCTCCCAAAAGGCGCAGTTTTACCCGAAGAACTCTGCTTTCATTGCAGGTGGAACACAAGCAACTTTTCTCTCGCTGTGTACCCAATGGGCTTTTGCCCGAAAGAACTTCTATACTCAAGGTGTCCCGCGTGGAGTGAAATGCCTAAACCAAGGCAGGCTCTAGTGAGGTCTCTAAGCATTCCCCTCCCAAAACACAGCAGTTTTACCCAAAGAACTCTGCTTTAGTTGCAGGTGGAACACAAGCAGCATTTCTCTCACTGTGTACTCTTTGAGCTCCTCCACGAATGAACTGCTACGTGCAGGGTTTCCCACCTGGAGTGAACTGCCTTAACCAAGGCAGTCTGTAGTGAGGACTGTAAGCATTTCTACTCCCAAAACTCGCCGTTTTAACGAATGAACTCTGCGTTAGGTGCAGGTGGAACACAAGCAGGTTTTCTCCCGCAGTGTACACAATGGGCCTTTCCCCGAATGAACTTCTATACGCAGGGTGTCCCACGTGGAGTGAACTACCTCAAACAAGGCAGGCTCTTCTTAGGCCTCTAAGCGTTTCCTCTCCCAAAACACGCAGTTTTACCCGAAGAACTCTGATTTAGTTGGAGGTGGAACACAAGCAGCTTTTCTCCCACTGTGTACACAGTGGCCTTGCCCGAAAGAGCTTCTATACTCAAGGTGTCCCGCGTGGAGTGAAATGCCTAAACCGAGGCAGGCTCTAGTGAGGCCTCCAAGCATTTCCTCTCCCAAAACACGGCAGTTTTACCCGAAGAACTCTGCTTTAGTTCCAGGTGTAACACAAGCAGCATTTCTCCATCAGTGCACACAATGGGCACTTTCCCGAATGAACTTGTTCTCTATGCAGGGTGTCCCGCGTGGAGCGAACTGCCTCAACCATGGCAGGCTCTACTGTGGTCTCTAAGGAATTCCTCTCTGAAAACACGGCACTTTTACCCGAAGAACTCTGCCCTAATTGTAGGTGGAACACAAGCTGCATTTCTCCCACATTGTACACAAAGGGCCCTACCCCGAATGAACTTCTATATATAGGGTGTCCCACGTGCAGTGAACTGCCTCAAGCAAGGCAGGTTGTAGTAAGGACTGTAAGCCTTTCCTCTCCCAAAAGGCGCAGTTTTACCCGAAGAACTCTGCTTTCGTTGCAGGTGGAACACAAGCAACTTTTCTCCCACAGTGTACCCAATGGGCCTTTGCCCGAAAGAACTTCTATACTCAAGGTGTCCCGCGTGGAGTGAAATGCCTAAACCAAGGCAGGCTCTAGTGAGGTCTCTAAGCATTTCCCCTCCCTAAACACGGCAGTTTTACCCAAAGAACTCTGCTTTAGTTGCAGGTGCAACACAAGCAGCATTTCTCCCACTGTGTACTCTTTGGGCTCTGCCACGAATGAACTTCTATATTCAAGGTTTCCCACCTGGAGCGAACTGCCTTAACCAAGGCAGGCGGTAGTGAGGACTGTAAGCATTTCCACTCCCCAAACTCGCAGTTTTAACGAATGAACTCTGCTTTAGTTGCAGGTGGAACACACGCAGGTTTTCTCCCACAGTGTACACAAAGGGCCTTTCCCCGAATGAACGTCTATACGCAGGGGGTCCCGCGTGGAGTGAACTACCTCAACCAAGGGAGGTTCCTCCTATGCCTCTAAGCGTTTCCTCTCCCAAAACACGCAGTTTTACCCGAAGAACTCTGCTTTAGTTGCAGGTGGAACACAAGCAACTTTTCACCCACAGTGTACACAATGGGCTTTTCGCCGAATGAACTTCTACACGCAGGGTTTCCCTCGTGGAGTGAAATGCCTAAACCGAGGCAGGCTCTAGTGAGGCCTCTAAGCATTTCCTCTCCCCAAACACGGCAGTTTTACCCGAAGAACTCTGCTTTAGTTCCAGGTGTAACACAAGCAGCATTTCTCCATCAGTGCACACAATGGGCACTTTCCCGAATGAACTTGTTCTCTATGCAGGGTGTCCCGCGTGGAGCGAACTGCCTCAACCATGGCAGGCTCTACTGTGGTCTCTAAGGAATTTCTCACTGAAAACACGGCACTTTTACCCGAAGAACTCTGCCCTAATTGCAGGTGGAACACAAGCTGCATTTCTCCCACATTGTACACAAAGGGCCCTACCCCGAATGAACTTCTATATATAGGGTGTCCCACGTGCAGTGAACTGCCTCAAGCAAGGCAGGTTGTAGTAAGGACTGTAAGCCTTTCCTCCCCAAAAGGCGCAGTTTTACCCGAAGAACTCTGCTTTCGTTGCAGGTGGAACACAAGCAACTTTTCTCTCGCAGTGTACCCAATGGGACTTTGCCCGAAAGAACTTCTATACTCAAGGTGTCCCGCGTGGAGTGAAATGCCTAAACCAAGGCAGGCTCTAGTGAGGTCTCTAAGCATTCCCCTCCCAAAACACAGCAGTTTTACCCAAAGAACTCTGCTTTAGTTGCAGGTGGAACACAAGCAGCATTTCTCTCACTGTGTACTCTTTGGGCTCCTCCACGAATGAACTGCTACACGCAGGGTTTCCCACCTGGAGTGAACTGCCTTAACCAAGGCAGTCTGTAGTGAGGACTGTAAGCATTTCTACTCCCAAAACTCGCCGTTTTAACGAATGAACTCTGCGTTAGGTGCAGGTGGAACACAAGCAGGTTTTCTCCCACAGTGTACACAATGGGCCTTTCCCCGAATGAACTTCTATACGCAGGGTGTCCCGCGTGGAGTGAACTACCTCAAACAAGGCAGGCTCTTCTTAGGCCTCTAAGCGTTTCCTCTCCCAAAACACGCAGTTTTACCCGAAGAACTCTGATTTAGTTGGAGGTGGAACACAAGCAGCTTTTCTCCCACTGTGTACACAGTGGCCTTGCCCGAAAGAGCTTCTATACTCAAGGTGTCCCGCGTGGAGTGAAATGCCTAAACCGAGGCAGGCTCTAGTGAGGCCTCTAAGCATTTCCTCTCCCCAAACACGGCAGTTTTACCCGAAAAACTCTGCTTTAGTTCCAGGTGTAACACAAGCAGCATTTCTCCATCAGTGCACACAATGGGCACTTTCCCGAATGAACTTGTTCTCTATGCAGGGTGTCCCGCGTGGAGCGAACTGCCTCAACCATGGCAGGCTCTACTGTGGTCTCTAAGGAATTCCTCTCTGAAAACACGGCACTTTTACCCGAAGAACTCTGCCCTAATTGTAGGTGGAACACAAGCTGCATTTCTCCCACATTGTACACAAAGGGCCCTACCCCGAATGAACTTCTATATATAGGGTGTCCCACGTGCAGTGAACTGCCTCAAGCAAGGCAGGTTGTAGTAAGGACTGTAAGCCTTTCCTCTCCCAAAAGGCGCAGTTTTACCCGAAGAACTCTGCTTTCGTTGCAGGTGGAACACAAGCAACTTTTCTCCCACAGTGTACCCAATGGGCCTTTGCCCGAAAGAACTTCTATACTCAAGGTGTCCCGCGTGGAGTGAAATGCCTAAACCAAGGCAGGCTCTAGTGAGGTCTCTAAGCATTTCCCCTCCCTAAACACGGCAGTTTTACCCAAAGAACTCTGCTTTAGTTGCAGGTGCAACACAAGCAGCATTTCTCCCACTGTGTACTCTTTGGGCTCTGCCACGAATGAACTTCTATATTCAAGGTTTCCCACCTGGAGCGAACTGCCTTAACCAAGGCAGGCGGTAGTGAGGACTGTAAGCATTTCCACTCCCCAAACTCGCAGTTTTAACGAATGAACTCTGCTTTAGTTGCAGGTGGAACACACGCAGGTTTTCTCCCACAGTGTACACAAAGGGCCTTTCCCCGAATGAACGTCTATACGCAGGGGGTCCCGCGTGGAGTGAACTACCTCAACCAAGGGAGGTTCCTCCTATGCCTCTAAGCGTTTCCTCTCCCAAAACACGCAGTTTTATCCGAAGAACTCTGCTTTAGTTGCAGGTGGAACACAAGCAACTTTTCTCCCACAGTGTACCCAATGGGCCTTTGCCCGAAAGAACTTCTATACTCAAGGTGTCCCGCGTGGAGTGAAATGCCTAAACCAAGGCAGGCTCTAGTGAGGTCTCTAAGCATTTCCCCTCCCTAAACACGGCAGTTTTACCCAAAGAACTCTGCTTTAGTTGCAGGTGCAACACAAGCAGCATTTCTCCCACTGTGTACTCTTTGGGCTCTGCCACGAATGAACTTCTATATTCAAGGTTTCCCACCTGGAGCGAACTGCCTTAACCAAGGCAGGCGGTAGTGAGGACTGTAAGCATTTCCACTCCCCAAACTCGCAGTTTTAACGAATGAACTCTGCTTTAGTTGCAGGTGGAACACACGCAGGTTTTCTCCCACAGTGTACACAAAGGGCCTTTCCCCGAATGAACGTCTATACGCAGGGGGTCCCGCGTGGAGTGAACTACCTCAACCAAGGGAGGTTCCTCCTATACCTCTAAGCGTTTCCTCTCCCAAAACACGCAGTTTTACCCGAAGAACTCTGCTTTAGTTGCAGGTGGAACACAAGCAACTTTTCACCCACAGTGTACACAATGGGCTTTTCGCCGAATGAACTTCTACACGCAGGGTTTCCCTCGTGGAGTGAAATGCCTAAACCGAGGCAGGCTCTAGTGAGGCCTCTAAGCATTTCCTCTCCCCAAACACGGCAGTTTTACCCGAAGAACTCTGCTTTAGTTCCAGGGGTAACACAAGCAGCATTTCTCCATCAGTGCACACAATGGGCACTTTCCCGAATGTACTTGTTCTCTATGCAGGGTGTCCCGCGTGGAGCGAACTGCCTCAACCATGGCAGGCTCTACTGTGGTCTCTAAGGAATTTCTCACTGAAAACACGGCACTTTTACCCGAAGAACTCTGCCCTAATTGCAGGTGGAACACAAGCTGCATTTCTCCCACATTGTACACAAAGGGCCCTACCCCGAATGAACTTCTATATATAGGGTGTCCCACGTGCAGTGAACTGCCTCAAGCAAGGCAGGTTGTAGTAAGGACTGTAAGCCTTTCCTCTCCCAAAAGGCGCAGTTTTACCCGAAGAACTCTGCTTTCATTGCAGGTGGAACACAAGCAACTTTTCTCTCGCAGTGTACCCAATGGGACTTTGCCCGAAAGAACTTCTATACTCAAGGTGTCCCGCGTGGAGTGAAATGCCTAAACCAAGGCAGGCTCTAGTGAGGTCTCTAAGCATTCCCCTCCCAAAACACAGCAGTTTTACCCAAAGAACTCTGCTTTAGTTGCAGGTGGAACACAAGCAGCATTTCTCTCACTGTGTACTCTTTGGGCTCCTCCACGAATGAACTGCTACGTGCAGGGTTTCCCACCTGGAGTGAACTGCCTTAACCAAGGCAGTCTGTAGTGAGGACTGTAAGCATTTCTACTCCCAAAACTCGCCGTTTTAACGAATGAACTCTGCGTTAGGTGCAGGTGGAACACAAGCAGGTTTTCTCCCGCAGTGTACACAATGGGCCTTTCCCCGAATGAACTTCTATACGCAGGGTGTCCCGCGTGGAGTGAACTACCTCAAACAAGGCAGGCTCTTCTTAGGCCTCTAAGCGTTTCCTCTCCCAAAACACGCAGTTTTACCCGAAGAACTCTGATTTAGTTGGAGGTGGAACACAAGCAGCTTTTCTCCCACTGTGTACACAGTGGCCTTGCCCGAAAGAGCTTCTATACTCAAGGTGTCCCGCGTGGAGTGAAATGCCTAAACCGAGGCAGGCTCTAGTGAGGCCTCCAAGCATTTCCTCTCCCAAAACACGGCAGTTTTACCCGAAGAACTCTGCTTTAGTTCCAGGTGTAACACAAGCAGCATTTCTCCATCAGTGCACACAATGGGCACTTTCCCGAATGAACTTGTTCTCTATGCAGGGTGTCCCGCGTGGAGCGAACTGCCTCAACCATGGCAGGCTCTACTGTGGTCTCTAAGGAATTCCTCTCTGAAAACACGGCACTTTTACCCGAAGAACTCTGCCCTAATTGTAGGTGGAACACAAGCTGCATTTCTCCCACATTGTACACAAAGGGCCCTACCCCGAATGAACTTCTATATATAGGGTGTCCCACGTGCAGTGAACTGCCTCAAGCAAGGCAGGTTGTAGTAAGGACTGTAAGCCTTTCCTCTCCCAAAAGGCGCAGTTTTACCCGAAGAACTCTGCTTTCGTTGCAGGTGGAACACAAGCAACTTTTCTCCCACAGTGTACCCAATGGGCCTTTGCCCGAAAGAACTTCTATACTCAAGGTGTCCCGCGTGGAGTGAAATGCCTAAACCAAGGCAGGCTCTAGTGAGGTCTCTAAGCATTTCCCCTCCCTAAACACGGCAGTTTTACCCAAAGAACTCTGCTTTAGTTGCAGGTGCAACACAAGCAGCATTTCTCCCACTGTGTACTCTTTGGGCTCTGCCACGAATGAACTTCTATATTCAAGGTTTCCCACCTGGAGCGAACTGCCTTAACCAAGGCAGGCGGTAGTGAGGACTGTAAGCATTTCCACTCCCCAAACTCGCAGTTTTAACGAATGAACTCTGCTTTAGTTGCAGGTGGAACACACGCAGGTTTTCTCCCACAGTGTACACAAAGGGCCTTTCCCCGAATGAACGTCTATACGCAGGGGGTCCCGCGTGGAGTGAACTACCTCAACCAAGGGAGGTTCCTCCTATGCCTCTAAGCGTTTCCTCTCCCAAAACACGCAGTTTTACCCGAAGAACTCTGCTTTAGTTGCAGGTGGAACACAAGCAACTTTTCACCCACAGTGTACACAATGGGCTTTTCGCCGAATGAACTTCTACACGCAGGGTTTCCCTCGTGGAGTGAAATGCCTAAACCGAGGCAGGCTCTAGTGAGGCCTCTAAGCATTTCCTCTCCCCAAACATGGCAGTTTTACCCGAAGAACTCTGCTTTAGTTCCAGGTGTAACACAAGCAGCATTTCTCCATCAGTGCACACAATGGGCACTTTCCCGAATGAACTTGTTCTCTATGCAGGGTGTCCCGCGTGGAGCGAACTGCCTCAACCATGGCAGGCTCTACTGTGGTCTCTAAGGAATTTCTCACTGAAAACACGGCACTTTTACCCGAAGAACTCTGCCCTAATTGCAGGTGGAACACAAGCTGCATTTCTCCCACATTGTACACAAAGGGCCCTACCCCGAATGAACTTCTATATATAGGGTGTCCCACGTGCAGTGAACTGCCTCAAGCAAGGCAGGTTGTAGTAAGGACTGTAAGCCTTTCCTCTCCCAAAAGGCGCAGTTTTACCCGAAGAACTCTGCTTTCATTGCAGGTGGAACACAAGCAACTTTTCTCTCGCAGTGTACCCAATGGGACTTTGCCCGAAAGAACTTCTATACTCAAGGTGTCCCGCGTGGAGTGAAATGCCTAAACCAAGGCAGGCTCTAGTGAGGTCTCTAAGCATTCCCCTCCCAAAACACAGCAGTTTTACCCAAAGAACTCTGCTTTAGTTGCAGGTGGAACACAAGCAGCATTTCTCTCACTGTGTACTCTTTGGGCTCCTCCACGAATGAACTTCTACGTGCAGGGTTTCCCACCTGGAGTGAACTGCCTTAACCAAGGCAGTCTGTAGTGAGGACTGTAAGCATTTCTACTCCCAAAACTCGCCGTTTTAACGAATGAACTCTGCGTTAGGTGCAGGTGGAACACAAGCAGGTTTTCTCCTGCAGTGTACACAATGGGCCTTTCCCCGAATGAACTTCTATACGCAGGGTGTCCCGCGTGGAGTGAACTACCTCAAACAAGGCAGGCTCTTCTTAGGCCTCTAAGCGTTTCCTCTCCCAAAACACGCAGTTTTACCCGAAGAACTCTGATTTAGTTGGAGGTGGAACACAAGCAGCTTTTCTCCCACTGTGTACACAGTGGCCTTGCCCGAAAGAGCTTCTATACTCAAGGTGTCCCGCGTGGAGTGAAATGCCTAAACCGAGGCAGGCTCTAGTGAGGCCTCCAAGCATTTCCTCTCCCAAAACACGGCAGTTTTACCCGAAGAACTCTGCTTTAGTTCCAGGTGTAACACAAGCAGCATTTCTCCATCAGTGCACACAATGGGCACTTTCCCGAATGAACTTGTTCTCTATGCAGGGTGTCCCGCGTGGAGCGAACTGCCTCAACCATGGCAGGCTCTACTGTGGTCTCTAAGGAATTCCTCTCTGAAAACACGGCACTTTTACCCGAAGAACTCTGCCCTAATTGTAGGTGGAACACAAGCTGCATTTCTCCCACATTGTACACAAAGGGCCCTACCCCGAATGAACTTCTATATATAGGGTGTCCCACGTGCAGTGAACTGCCTCAAGCAAGGCAGGTTGTAGTAAGGACTGTAAGCCTTTCCTCTCCCAAAAGGCGCAGTTTTACCCGAAGAACTCTGCTTTCGTTGCAGGTGGAACACAAGCAACTTTTCTCCCACAGTGTACCCAATGGGCCTTTGCCCGAAAGAACTTCTATACTCAAGGTGTCCCGCGTGGAGTGAAATGCCTAAACCAAGGCAGGCTCTAGTGAGGTCTCTAAGCATTTCCCCTCCCTAAACACGGCAGTTTTACCCAAAGAACTCTGCTTTAGTTGCAGGTGCAACACAAGCAGCATTTCTCCCACTGTGTACTCTTTGGGCTCTGCCACGAATGAACTTCTATATTCAAGGTTTCCCACCTGGAGCGAACTGCCTTAACCAAGGCAGGCGGTAGTGAGGACTGTAAGCATTTCCACTCCCCAAACTCGCAGTTTTAACGAATGAACTCTGCTTTAGTTGCAGGTGGAACACACGCAGGTTTTCTCCCACAGTGTACACAAAGGGCCTTTCCCCGAATGAACGTCTATACGCAGGGGGTCCCGCGTGGAGTGAACTACCTCAACCAAGGGAGGTTCCTCCTATGCCTCTAAGCGTTTCCTCTCCCAAAACACGCAGTTTTACCCGAAGAACTCTGCTTTAGTTGCAGGTGGAACACAAGCAACTTTTCACCCACAGTGTACACAATGGGCTTTTCGCCGAATGAACTTCTACACGCAGGATTTCCCTCGTGGAGTGAAATGCCTAAACCGAGGCAGGCTCTAGTGAGGCCTCTAAGCATTTCCTCTCCCCAAACACGGCAGTTTTACCCGAAGAACTCTGCTTTAGTTCCAGGTGTAGCACAAGCAGCATTTCTCCATCAGTGCACACAATGGGCACTTTCCCGAATGAACTTGTTCTCTATGCAGGGTGTCCCGCGTGGAGCGAACTGCCTCAACCATGGCAGGCTCTACTGTGGTCTCTAAGGAATTTCTCACTGAAAACATGGCACTTTTACCCGAAGAACTCTGCCCTAATTGCAGGTGGAACACAAGCTGCATTTCTCCCACATTGTACACAAAGGGCCCTACCCCGAATGAACTTCTATATATAGGGTGTCCCACGTGCAGTGAACTGCCTCAAGCAAGGCAGGTTGTAGTAAGGACTGTAAGCCTTTCCTCTCCCAAAAGGCGCAGTTTTACCCGAAGAACTCTGCTTTCATTGCAGGTGGAACACAAGCAACTTTTCTCTCGCTGTGTACCCAATGGGCTTTTGCCCGAAAGAACTTCTATACTCAAGGTGTCCCGCGTGGAGTGAAATGCCTAAACCAAGGCAGGCTCTAGTGAGGTCTCTAAGCATTCCCCTCCCAAAACACAGCAGTTTTACCCAAAGAACTCTGCTTTAGTTGCAGGTGGAACACAAGCAGCATTTCTCTCACTGTGTACTCTTTGGGCTCCTCCACGAATGAACTGCTACGTGCAGGGTTTCCCACCTGGAGTGAACTGCCTTAACCAAGGCAGTCTGTAGTGAGGACTGTAAGCATTTCTACTCCCAAAACTCGCCGTTTTAACGAATGAACTCTGCGTTAGGTGCAGGTGGAACACAAGCAGGTTTTCTCCCGCAGTGTACACAATGGGCCTTTCCCCGAATGAACTTCTATACGCAGGGTGTCCCACGTGGAGTGAACTACCTCAAACAAGGCAGGCTCTTCTTAGGCCTCTAAGCGTTTCCTCTCCCAAAACACGCAGTTTTACCCGAAGAACTCTGATTTAGTTGGAGGTGGAACACAAGCAGCTTTTCTCCCACTGTGTACACAGTGGCCTTGCCCGAAAGAGCTTCTATACTCAAGGTGTCCCGCGTGGAGTGAAATGCCTAAACCGAGGCAGGCTCTAGTGAGGCCTCCAAGCATTTCCTCTCCCAAAACACGGCAGTTTTACCCGAAGAACTCTGCTTTAGTTCCAGGTGTAACACAAGCAGCATTTCTCCATCAGTGCACACAATGGGCACTTTCCCGAATGAACTTGTTCTCTATGCAGGGTGTCCCGCGTGGAGCGAACTGCCTCAACCATGGCAGGCTCTACTGTGGTCTCTAAGGAATTCCTCTCTGAAAACACGGCACTTTTACCCGAAGAACTCTGCCCTAATTGTAGGTGGAACACAAGCTGCATTTCTCCCACATTGTACACAAAGGGCCCTACCCCGAATGAACTTCTATATATAGGGTGTCCCACGTGCAGTGAACTGCCTCAAGCAAGGCAGGTTGTAGTAAGGACTGTAAGCCTTTCCTCTCCCAAAAGGCGCAGTTTTACCCGAAGAACTCTGCTTTCGTTGCAGGTGGAACACAAGCAACTTTTCTCCCACAGTGTACCCAATGGGCCTTTGCCCGAAAGAACTTCTATACTCAAGGTGTCCCGCGTGGAGTGAAATGCCTAAACCAAGGCAGGCTCTAGTGAGGTCTCTAAGCATTTCCCCTCCCTAAACACGGCAGTTTTACCCAAAGAACTCTGCTTTAGTTGCAGGTGCAACACAAGCAGCATTTCTCCCACTGTGTACTCTTTGGGCTCTGCCACGAATGAACTTCTATATTCAAGGTTTCCCACCTGGAGCGAACTGCCTTAACCAAGGCAGGCGGTAGTGAGGACTGTAAGCATTTCCACTCCCCAAACTCGCAGTTTTAACGAATGAACTCTGCTTTAGTTGCAGGTGGAACACACGCAGGTTTTCTCCCACAGTGTACACAAAGGGCCTTTCCCCGAATGAACGTCTATACGCAGGGGGTCCCGCGTGGAGTGAACTACCTCAACCAAGGGAGGTTCCTCCTATGCCTCTAAGCGTTTCCTCTCCCAAAACACGCAGTTTTACCCGAAGAACTCTGCTTTAGTTGCAGGTGGAACACAAGCAACTTTTCACCCACAGTGTACACAATGGGCTTTTCGCCGAATGAACTTCTACACGCAGGGTTTCCCTCGTGGAGTGAAATGCCTAAACCGAGGCAGGCTCTAGTGAGGCCTCTAAGCATTTCCTCTCCCCAAACACGGCAGTTTTACCCGAAGAACTCTGCTTTAGTTCCAGGTGTAACACAAGCAGCATTTCTCCATCAGTGCACACAATGGGCACTTTCCCGAATGAACTTGTTCTCTATGCAGGGTGTCCCGCGTGGAGCGAACTGCCTCAACCATGGCAGGCTCTACTGTGGTCTCTAAGGAATTTCTCACTGAAAACACGGCACTTTTACCCGAAGAACTCTGCCCTAATTGCAGGTGGAACACAAGCTGCATTTCTCCCACATTGTACACAAAGGGCCCTACCCCGAATGAACTTCTATATATAGGGTGTCCCACGTGCAGTGAACTGCCTCAAGCAAGGCAGGTTGTAGTAAGGACTGTAAGCCTTTCCTCTCCCAAAAGGCGCAGTTTTACCCGAAGAACTCTGCTTTCGTTGCAGGTGGAACACAAGCAACTTTTCTCTCGCAGTGTACCCAATGGGACTTTGCCCGAAAGAACTTCTATACTCAAGGTGTCCCGCGTGGAGTGAAATGCCTAAACCAAGGCAGGCTCTAGTGAGGTCTCTAAGCATTCCCCTCCCAAAACACAGCAGTTTTACCCAAAGAACTCTGCTTTAGTTGCAGGTGGAACACAAGCAGCATTTCTCTCACTGTGTACTCTTTGGGCTCCTCCACGAATGAACTGCTACACGCAGGGTTTCCCACCTGGAGTGAACTGCCTTAACCAAGGCAGTCTGTAGTGAGGACTGTAAGCATTTCTACTCCCAAAACTCGCCGTTTTAACGAATGAACTCTGCGTTAGGTGCAGGTGGAACACAAGCAGGTTTTCTCCCACAGTGTACACAATGGGCCTTTCCCCGAATGAACTTCTATACGCAGGGTGTCCCGCGTGGAGTGAACTACCTCAAACAAGGCAGGCTCTTCTTAGGCCTCTAAGCGTTTCCTCTCCCAAAACACGCAGTTTTACCCGAAGAACTCTGATTTAGTTGGAGGTGGAACACAAGCAGCTTTTCTCCCACTGTGTACACAGTGGCCTTGCCCGAAAGAGCTTCTATACTCAAGGTGTCCCGCGTGGAGTGAAATGCCTAAACCGAGGCAGGCTCTAGTGAGGCCTCTAAGCATTTCCTCTCCCCAAACACGGCAGTTTTACCCGAAGAACTCTGCTTTAGTTCCAGGTGTAACACAAGCAGCATTTCTCCATCAGTGCACACAATGGGCACTTTCCCGAATGAACTTGTTCTCTATGCAGGGTGTCCCGCGTGGAGCGAACTGCCTCAACCATGGCAGGCTCTACTGTGGTCTCTAAGGAATTCCTCTCTGAAAACACGGCACTTTTACCCGAAGAACTCTGCCCTAATTGTAGGTGGAACACAAGCTGCATTTCTCCCACATTGTACACAAAGGGCCCTACCCCGAATGAACTTCTATATATAGGGTGTCCCACGTGCAGTGAACTGCCTCAAGCAAGGCAGGTTGTAGTAAGGACTGTAAGCCTTTCCTCTCCCAAAAGGCGCAGTTTTACCCGAAGAACTCTGCTTTCGTTGCAGGTGGAACACAAGCAACTTTTCTCCCACAGTGTACCCAATGGGCCTTTGCCCGAAAGAACTTCTATACTCAAGGTGTCCCGCGTGGAGTGAAATGCCTAAACCAAGGCAGGCTCTAGTGAGGTCTCTAAGCATTTCCCCTCCCTAAACACGGCAGTTTTACCCAAAGAACTCTGCTTTAGTTGCAGGTGCAACACAAGCAGCATTTCTCCCACTGTGTACTCTTTGGGCTCTGCCACGAATGAACTTCTATATTCAAGGTTTCCCACCTGGAGCGAACTGCCTTAACCAAGGCAGGCGGTAGTGAGGACTGTAAGCATTTCCACTCCCCAAACTCGCAGTTTTAACGAATGAACTCTGCTTTAGTTGCAGGTGGAACACACGCAGGTTTTCTCCCACAGTGTACACAAAGGGCCTTTCCCCGAATGAACGTCTATACGCAGGGGGTCCCGCGTGGAGTGAACTACCTCAACCAAGGGAGGTTCCTCCTATGCCTCTAAGCGTTTCCTCTCCCAAAACACGCAGTTTTATCCGAAGAACTCTGCTTTAGTTGCAGGTGGAACACAAGCAACTTTTCACCCACAGTGTACACAATGGGCTTTTCGCCGAATGAACTTCTACACGCAGGGTTTCCCTCGTGGAGTGAAATGCCTAAACCGAGGCAGGCTCTAGTGAGGCCTCTAAGCATTTCCTCTCCCCAAACACGGCAGTTTTACCCGAAGAACTCTGCTTTACTTCCAGGTGTAACACAAGCAGCATTTCTCCATCAGTGCACACAATGGGCACTTTCCCGAATGAACTTGTTCTCTATGCAGGGTGTCCCGCGTGGAGCGAACTGCCTCAACCATGGCAGGCTCTACTGTGGTCTCTAAGGAATTTCTCACTGAAAACACGGCACTTTTACCCGAAGAACTCTGCCCTAATTGCAGGTGGAACACAAGCTGCATTTCTCCCACATTGTACACAAAGGGCCCTACCCCGAATGAACTTCTATATATAGGGTGTCCCACGTGCAGTGAACTGCCTCAAGCAAGGCAGGTTGTAGTAAGGACTGTAAGCCTTTCCTCTCCCAAAAGGCGCAGTTTTACCCGAAGAACTCTGCTTTCATTGCAGGTGGAACACAAGCAACTTTTCTCTCGCAGTGTACCCAATGGGACTTTGCCCGAAAGAACTTCTATACTCAAGGTGTCCCGCGTGGAGTGAAATGCCTAAACCAAGGCAGGCTCTAGTGAGGTCTCTAAGCATTCCCCTCCCAAAACACAGCAGTTTTACCCAAAGAACTCTGCTTTAGTTGCAGGTGGAACACAAGCAGCATTTCTCTCACTGTGTACTCTTTGGGCTCCTCCACGAATGAACTGCTACGTGCAGGGTTTCCCACCTGGAGTGAACTGCCTTAACCAAGGCAGTCTGTCGTGAGGACTGTAAGCATTTCTACTCCCAAAACTCGCCGTTTTAACGAATGAACTCTGCGTTAGGTGCAGGTGGAACACAAGCAGGTTTTCTCCCGCAGTGTACACAATGGGCCTTTCCCCGAATGAACTTCTATACGCAGGGTGTCCCGCGTGGAGTGAACTACCTCAAACAAGGCAGGCTCTTCTTAGGCCTCTAAGCGTTTCCTCTCCCAAAACACGCAGTTTTACCCGAAGAACTCTGATTTAGTTGGAGGTGGAACACAAGCAGCTTTTCTCCCACTGTGTACACAGTGGCCTTGCCCGAAAGAGCTTCTATACTCAAGGTGTCCCGCGTGGAGTGAAATGCCTAAACCGAGGCAGGCTCTAGTGAGGCCTCCAAGCATTTCCTCTCCCAAAACACGGCAGTTTTAGCCGAAGAACTCTGCTTTAGTTCCAGGTGTAACACAAGCAGCATTTCTCCATCAGTGCACACAATGGGCACTTTCCCGAATGAACTTGTTCTCTATGCAGGGTGTCCCGCGTGGAGCGAACTGCCTCAACCATGGCAGGCTCTACTGTGGTCTCTAAGGAATTCCTCTCTGAAAACACGGCACTTTTACCCGAAGAACTCTGCCCTAATTGTAGGTGGAACACAAGCTGCATTTCTCCCACATTGTACACAAAGGGCCCTACCCCGAATGAACTTCTATATATAGGGTGTCCCACGTGCAGTGAACTGCCTCAAGCAAGGCAGGTTGTAGTAAGGACTGTAAGCCTTTCCTCTCCCAAAAGGCGCAGTTTTACCCGAAGAACTCTGCTTTCGTTGCAGGTGGAACACAAGCAACTTTTCTCCCACAGTGTACCCAATGGGCCTTTGCCCGAAAGAACTTCTATACTCAAGGTGTCCCGCGTGGAGTGAAATGCCTAAACCAAGGCAGGCTCTAGTGAGGTCTCTAAGCATTTCCCCTCCCTAAACACGGCAGTTTTACCCAAAGAACTCTGCTTTAGTTGCAGGTGCAACACAAGCAGCATTTCTCCCACTGTGTACTCTTTGGGCTCTGCCACGAATGAACTTCTATATTCAAGGTTTCCCACCTGGAGCGAACTGCCTTAACCAAGGCAGGCGGTAGTGAGGACTGTAAGCATTTCCACTCCCCAAACTCGCAGTTTTAACGAATGAACTCTGCTTTAGTTGTAGGTGGAACACACGCAGGTTTTCTCCCACAGTGTACACAAAGGGCATTTCCCCGAATGAACGTCTATACGCAGGGGGTCCCGCGTGGAGTGAACTACCTCAACCAAGGGAGGTTCCTCCTATGCCTCTAAGCGTTTCCTCTCCCAAAACACGCAGTTTTACCCGAAGAACTCTGCTTTAGTTGCAGGTGGAACACAAGCAACTTTTCACCCACAGTGTACACAATGGGCTTTTCGCCGAATGAACTTCTACACGCAGGGTTTCCCTCGTGGAGTGAAATGCCTAAACCGAGGCAGGCTCTAGTGAGGCCTCTAAGCATTTCCTCTCCCCAAACACGGCAGTTTTACCCGAAGAACTCTGCTTTAGTTCCAGGGGTAACACAAGCAGCATTTCTCCATCAGTGCACACAATGGGCACTTTCCCGAATGTACTTGTTCTCTATGCAGGGTGTCCCGCGTGGAGCGAACTGCCTCAACCATGGCAGGCTCTACTGTGGTCTCTAAGGAATTTCTCACTGAAAACACGGCACTTTTACCCGAAGAACTCTGCCCTAATTGCAGGTGGAACACAAGCTGCATTTCTCCCACATTGTACACAAAGGGCCCTACCCCGAATGAACTTCTATATATAGGGTGTCCCACGTGCAGTGAACTGCCTCAAGCAAGGCAGGTTGTAGTAAGGACTGTAAGCCTTTCCTCTCCCAAAAGGCGCAGTTTTACCCGAAGAACTCTGCTTTCATTGCAGGTGGAACACAAGCAACTTTTCTCTCGCAGTGTACCCAATGGGACTTTGCCCGAAAGAACTTCTATACTCAAGGTGTCCCGCGTGGAGTGAAATGCCTAAACCAAGGCAGGCTCTAGTGAGGTCTCTAAGCATTCCCCTCCCAAAACACAGCAGTTTTACCCAAAGAACTCTGCTTTAGTTGCAGGTGGAACACAAGCAGCATTTCTCTCACTGTGTACTCTTTGGGCTCCTCCACGAATGAACTGCTACGTGCAGGGTTTCCCACCTGGAGTGAACTGCCTTAACCAAGGCAGTCTGTAGTGAGGACTGTAAGCATTTCTACTCCCAAAACTCGCCGTTTTAACGAATGAACTCTGCGTTAGGTGCAGGTGGAACACAAGCAGGTTTTCTCCCGCAGTGTACACAATGGGCCTTTCCCCGAATGAACTTCTATACGCAGGGTGTCCCGCGTGGAGTGAACTACCTCAAACAAGGCAGGCTCTTCTTAGGCCTCTAAGCGTTTCCTCTCCCAAAACACGCAGTTTTACCCGAAGAACTCTGATTTAGTTGGAGGTGGAACACAAGCAGCTTTTCTCCCACTGTGTACACAGTGGCCTTGCCCGAAAGAGCTTCTATACTCAAGGTGTCCCGCGTGGAGTGAAATGCCTAAACCGAGGCAGGCTCTAGTGAGGCCTCCAAGCATTTCCTCTCCCAAAACACGGCAGTTTTAGCCGAAGAACTCTGCTTTAGTTCCAGGTGTAACACAAGCAGCATTTCTCCATCAGTGCACACAATGGGCACTTTCCCGAATGAACTTGTTCTCTATGCAGGGTGTCCCGCGTGGAGCGAACTGCCTCAACCATGGCAGGCTCTACTGTGGTCTCTAAGGAATTCCTCTCTGAAAACACGGCACTTTTACCCGAAGAACTCTGCCCTAATTGTAGGTGGAACACAAGCTGCATTTCTCCCACATTGTACACAAAGGGCCCTACCCCGAATGAACTTCTATATATAGGGTGTCCCACGTGCAGTGAACTGCCTCAAGCAAGGCAGGTTGTAGTAAGGACTGTAAGCCTTTCCTCTCCCAAAAGGCGCAGTTTTACCCGAAGAACTCTGCTTTCGTTGCAGGTGGAACACAAGCAACTTTTCTCCCACAGTGTACCCAATGGGCCTTTGCCCGAAAGAACTTCTATACTCAAGGTGTCCCGCGTGGAGTGAAATGCCTAAACCAAGGCAGGCTCTAGTGAGGTCTCTAAGCATTTCCCCTCCCTAAACACGGCAGTTTTACCCAAAGAACTCTGCTTTAGTTGCAGGTGCAACACAAGCAGCATTTCTCCCACTGTGTACTCTTTGGGCTCTGCCACGAATGAACTTCTATATTCAAGGTTTCCCACCTGGAGCGAACTGCCTTAACCAAGGCAGGCGGTAGTGAGGACTGTAAGCATTTCCACTCCCCAAACTCGCAGTTTTAACGAATGAACTCTGCTTTAGTTGCAGGTGGAACACACGCAGGTTTTCTCCCACAGTGTACACAAAGGGCCTTTCCCCGAATGAACGTCTATACGCAGGGGGTCCCGCGTGGAGTGAACTACCTCAACCAAGGGAGGTTCCTCCTATGCCTCTAAGCGTTTCCTCTCCCAAAACACGCAGTTTTACCCGAAGAACTCTGCTTTAGTTGCAGGTGGAACACAAGCAACTTTTCACCCACAGTGTACACAATGGGCTTTTCGCCGAATGAACTTCTACACGCAGGGTTTCCCTCGTGGAGTGAAATGCCTAAACCGAGGCAGGCTCTAGTGAGGCCTCTAAGCATTTCCTCTCCCCAAACACGGCAGTTTTACCCGAAGAACTCTGCTTTAGTTCCAGGTGTAGCACAAGCAGCATTTCTCCATCAGTGCACACAATGGGCACTTTCCCGAATGAACTTGTTCTCTATGCAGGGTGTCCCGCGTGGAGCGAACTGCCTCAACCATGGCAGGCTCTACTGTGGTCTCTAAGGAATTTCTCACTGAAAACACGGCACTTTTACCCGAATAACTCTGCCCTAATTGCAGGTGGAACACAAGCTGCATTTCTCCCACATTGTACACAAAGGGCCCTACCCCGAATGAACTTCTATATATAGGGTGTCCCACGTGCAGTGAACTGCCTCAAGCAAGGCAGGTTGTAGTAAGGACTGTAAGCCTTTCCTCTCCCAAAAGGCGCAGTTTTACCCGAAGAACTCTGCTTTCATTGCAGGTGGAACACAAGCAACTTTTCTCTCGCAGTGTACCCAATGGGACTTTGCCCGAAAGAACTTCTATACTCAAGGTGTCCCGCGTGGAGTGAAATGCCTAAACCAAGGCAGGCTCTAGTGAGGTCTCTAAGCATTCCCCTCCCAAAACACAGCAGTTTTACCCAAAGAACTCTGCTTTAGTTGCAGGTGGAACACAAGCAGCATTTCTCTCACTGTGTACTCTTTGGGCTCCTCCACGAATGAACTGCTACGTGCAGGGTTTCCCACCTGGAGTGAACTGCCTTAACCAAGGCAGTCTGTAGTGAGGACTGTAAGCATTTCTACTCCCAAAACTCGCCGTTTTAACGAATGAACTCTGCGTTAGGTGCAGGTGGAACACAAGCAGGTTTTCTCCCGCAGTGTACACAATGGGCCTTTCCCCGAATGAACTTCTATACGCAGGGTGTCCCGCGTGGAGTGAACTACCTCAAACAAGGCAGGCTCTTCTTAGGCCTCTAAGCGTTTCCTCTCCCAAAACACGCAGTTTTACCCGAAGAACTCTGATTTAGTTGGAGGTGGAACACAAGCAGCTTTTCTCCCACTGTGTACACAGTGGCCTTGCCCGAAAGAGTTTCTATACTCAAGGTGTCCCGCGTGGAGTGAAATGCCTAAACCGAGGCAGGCTCTAGTGAGGCCTCCAAGCATTTCCTCTCCCAAAACACGGCAGTTTTACCCGAAGAACTCTGCTTTAGTTCCAGGTGTAACACAAGCAGCATTTCTCCATCAGTGCACACAATGGGCACTTTCCCGAATGAACTTGTTCTCTATGCAGGGTGTCCCGCGTGGAGCGAACTGCCTCAACCATGGCAGGCTCTACTGTGGTCTCTAAGGAATTCCTCTCTGAAAACACGGCACTTTTACCCGAAGAACTCTGCCCTAATTGTAGGTGGAACACAAGCTGCATTTCTCCCACATTGTACACAAAGGGCCCTACCCCGAATGAACTTCTATATATAGGGTGTCCCACGTGCAGTGAACTGCCTCAAGCAAGGCAGGTTGTAGTAAGGACTGTAAGCCTTTCCTCTCCCAAAAGGCGCAGTTTTACCCGAAGAACTCTGCTTTCGTTGCAGGTGGAACACAAGCAACTTTTCTCCCACAGTGTACCCAATGGGCCTTTGCCCGAAAGAACTTCTATACTCAAGGTGTCCCGCGTGGAGTGAAATGCCTAAACCAAGGCAGGCTCTAGTGAGGTCTCTAAGCATTTCCCCTCCCTAAACACGGCAGTTTTACCCAAAGAACTCTGCTTTAGTTGCAGGTGGAACACAAGCAGCATTTCTCCCACTGTGTACTCTTTGGGCTCTGCCACGAATGAACTTCTATATTCAAGGTTTCCCACCTGGAGCGAACTGCCTTAACCAAGGCAGGCGGTAGTGAGGACTGTAAGCATTTCCACTCCCCAAACTCGCAGTTTTAACGAATGAACTCTGCTTTAGTTGCAGGTGGAACACACGCAGGTTTTCTCCCACAGTGTACACAAAGGGCCTTTCCCCGAATGAACGTCTATACGCAGGGGGTCCCGCGTGGAGTGAACTACCTCAACCAAGGGAGGTTCCTCCTATGCCTCTAAGCGTTTCCTCTCCCAAAACACGCAGTTTTACCCGAAGAACTCTGCTTTAGTTGCAGGTGGAACACAAGCAACTTTTCACCCACAGTGTACACAATGGGCTTTTCGCCGAATGAACTTCTACACGCGGGGTTTCCCTCGTGGAGTGAAATGCCTAAACCGAGGCAGGCTCTAGTGAGGCCTCTAAGCATTTCCTCTCCCCAAACACGGCAGTTTTACCCGAAGAACTCTGCTTTAGTTCCAGGTGTAGCACAAGCAGCATTTCTCCATCAGTGCACACAATGGGCACTTTCCCGAATGAACTTGTTCTCTATGCAGGGTGTCCCGCGTGGAGCGAACTGCCTCAACCATGGCAGGCTCTACTGTGGTCTCTAAGGAATTTCTCACTGAAAACACGGCACTTTTACCCGAAGAACTCTGCCCTAATTGCAGGTGGAACACAAGCTGCATTTCTCCCACATTGTACACAAAGGGCCCTACCCCGAATGAACTTCTATATATAGGGTGTCCCACGTGCAGTGAACTGCCTCAAGCAAGGCAGGTTGTAGTAAGGACTGTAAGCCTTTCCTCTCCCAAAAGGCGCAGTTTTACCCGAAGAACTCTGCTTTCGTTGCAGGTGGAACACAAGCAACTTTTCTCTCGCAGTGTACCCAATGGGCCTTTGCCCGAAAGAACTTCTATACTCAAGGTGTCCCGCGTGGAGTGAAATGCCTAAACCAAGGCAGGCTCTAGTGAGGTCTCTAAGCATTCCCCTCCCAAAACACAGCAGTTTTACCCAAAGAACTCTGCTTTAGTTGCAGGTGGAACACAAGCAGCATTTCTCTCACTGTGTACTCTTTGGGCTCCTCCACGAATGAACTGCTACATGCAGGGTTTCCCACCTGGAGTGAACTGCCTTAACCAAGGCAGTCTGTAGTGAGGACTGTAAGCATTTCTACTCCCAAAACTCGCCGTTTTAACGAATGAACTCTGCGTTAGGTGCAGGTGGAACACAAGCAGGTTTTCTCCCGCAGTGTACACAATGGGCCTTTCCCCGAATGAACTTCTATACGCAGGGTGTCCCGCGTGGAGTGAACTACCTCAAACAAGGCAGGCTCTTCTTAGGCCTCTAAGCGTTTCCTCTCCCAAAACACGCAGTTTTACCCGAAGAACTCTGATTTAGTTGGAGGTGGAACACAAGCAGCTTTTCTCCCACTGTGTACACAGTGGCCTTGCCCGAAAGAGCTTCTATACTCAAGGTGTCCCGCGTGGAGTGAAATGCCTAAACCGAGGCAGGCTCTAGTGAGGCCTCCAAGCATTTCCTCTCCCAAAACACGGCAGTTTTACCCGAAGAACTCTGCTTTAGTTCCAGGTGTAACACAAGCAGCATTTCTCCATCAGTGCACACAATGGGCACTTTCCCGAATGAACTTGTTCTCTATGCAGGGTGTCCCGCGTGGAGCGAACTGCCTCAACCATGGCAGGCTCTACTGTGGTCTCTAAGGAATTCCTCTCTGAAAACACGGCACTTTTACCCGAAGAACTCTGCCCTAATTGTAGGTGGAACACAAGCTGCATTTCTCCCACATTGTACACAAAGGGCCCTACCCCGAATGAACTTCTATATATAGGGTGTCCCACGTGCAGTGAACTGCCTCAAGCAAGGCAGGTTGTAGTAAGGACTGTAAGCCTTTCCTCTCCCAAAAGGCGCAGTTTTACCCGAAGAACTCTGCTTTCGTTGCAGGTGGAACACAAGCAACTTTTCTCCCACAGTGTACCCAATGGGCCTTTGCCCGAAAGAACTTCTATACTCAAGGTGTCCCGCGTGGAGTGAAATGCCTAAACCAAGGCAGGCTCTAGTGAGGTCTCTAAGCATTTCCCCTCCCTAAACACGGCAGTTTTACCCAAAGAACTCTGCTTTAGTTGCAGGTGCAACACAAGCAGCATTTCTCCCACTGTGTACTCTTTGGGCTCTGCCACGAATGAACTTCTATATTCAAGGTTTCCCACCTGGAGCGAACTGCCTTAACCAAGGCAGGCGGTAGTGAGGACTGTAAGCATTTCCACTCCCCAAACTCGCAGTTTTAACGAATGAACTCTGCTTTAGTTGCAGGTGGAACACACGCAGGTTTTCTCCCACAGTGTACACAAAGGGCCTTTCCCCGAATGAACGTCTATACGCAGGGGGTCCCGCGTGGAGTGAACTACCTCAACCAAGGGAGGTTCCTCCTATGCCTCTAAGCGTTGCCTCTCCCAAAACACGCAGTTTTACCCGAAGAACTCTGCTTTAGTTGCAGGTGGAACACAAGCAACTTTTCACCCACAGTGTACACAATGGGCTTTTCGCCGAATGAACTTCTACATGCAGGGTTTCCCTCGTGGAGTGAAATGCCTAAACCGAGGCAGGCTCTAGTGAGGCCTCTAAGCATTTCCTCTCCCCAAACACGGCAGTTTTACCCGAAGAACTCTGCTTTAGTTCCAGGTGTAGCACAAGCAGCATTTCTCCATCAGTGCACACAATGGGCACTTTCCCGAATGAACTTGTTCTCTATGCAGGGTGTCCCGCGTGGAGCGAACTGCCTCAACCATGGCAGGCTCTACTGTGGTCTCTAAGGAATTTCTCACTGAAAACACGGCACTTTTACCCGAAGAACTCTGCCCTAATTGCAGGTGGAACACAAGCTGCATTTCTCCCACATTGTACACAAAGGGCCCTACCCCGAATGAACTTCTATATATAGGGTGTCCCACGTGCAGTGAACTGCCTCAAGCAAGGCAGGTTGTAGTAAGGACTGTAAGCCTTTCCTCTCCCAAAAGGCGCAGTTTTACCCGAAGAACTCTGCTTTCGTTGCAGGTGGAACACAAGCAACTTTTCTCTCGCAGTGTACCCAATGGGCCTTTGCCCGAAAGAACTTCTATACTCAAGATGTCCCGCGTGGAGTGAAATGCCTAAACCAAGGCAGGCTCTAGTGAGGTCTCTAAGCATTCCCCTCCCAAAACACAGCAGTTTTACCCAAAGAACTCTGCTTTAGTTGCAGGTGGAACACAAGCAGCATTTCTCTCACTGTGTACTCTTTGGGCTCCTCCACGAATGAACTGCTACATGCAGGGTTTCCCACCTGGAGTGAACTGCCTTAACCAAGGCAGTCTGTAGTGAGGACTGTAAGCATTTCTACTCCCAAAACTCGCCGTTTTAACGAATGAACTCTGCGTTAGGTGCAGGTGGAACACAAGCAGGTTTTCTCCCGCAGTGTACACAATGGGCCTTTCCCCGAATGAACTTCTATACGCAGGGTGTCCCGCGTGGAGTGAACTACCTCAAACAAGGCAGGCTCTTCTTAGGCCTCTAAGCGTTTCCTCTCCCAAAACACGCAGTTTTACCCGAAGAACTCTGATTTAGTTGGAGGTGGAACACAAGCAGCTTTTCTCCCACTGTGTACACAGTGGCCTTGCCCGAAAGAGCTTCTATACTCAAGGTGTCCCGCGTGGAGTGAAATGCCTAAACCGAGGCAGGCTCTAGTGAGGCCTCCAAGCATTTCCTCTCCCAAAACACGGCAGTTTTACCCGAAGAACTCTGCTTTAGTTCCAGGTGTAACACAAGCAGCATTTCTCCATCAGTGCACACAATGGGCACTTTCCCGAATGAACTTGTTCTCTATGCAGGGTGTCCCGCGTGGAGCGAACTGCCTCAACCATGGCAGGCTCTACTGTGGTCTCTAAGGAATTCCTCTCTGAAAACACGGCACTTTTACCCGAAGAACTCTGCCCTAATTGTAGGTGGAACACAAGCTGCATTTCTCCCACATTGTACACAAAGGGCCCTACCCCGAATGAACTTCTATATATAGGGTGTCCCACGTGCAGTGAACTGCCTCAAGCAAGGCAGGTTGTAGTAAGGACTGTAAGCCTTTCCTCTCCCAAAAGGCGCAGTTTTACCCGAAGAACTCTGCTTTCGTTGCAGGTGGAACACAAGCAACTTTTCTCCCACAGTGTACCCAATGGGCCTTTGCCCGAAAGAACTTCTATACTCAAGGTGTCCCGCGTGGAGTGAAATGCCTAAACCAAGGCAGGCTCTAGTGAGGTCTCTAAGCATTTCCCCTCCCTAAACACGGCAGTTTTACCCAAAGAACTCTGCTTTAGTTGCAGGTGCAACACAAGCAGCATTTCTCCCACTGTGTACTCTTTGGGCTCTGCCACGAATGAACTTCTATATTCAAGGTTTCCCACCTGGAGCGAACTGCCTTAACCAAGGCAGGCGGTAGTGAGGACTGTAAGCATTTCCACTCCCCAAACTCGCAGTTTTAACGAATGAACTCTGCTTTAGTTGCAGGTGGAACACACGCAGGTTTTCTCCCACAGTGTACACAAAGGGCCTTTCCCCGAATGAACGTCTATACGCAGGGGGTCCCGCGTGGAGTGAACTACCTCAACCAAGGGAGGTTCCTCCTATGCCTCTAAGCGTTTCCTCTCCCAAAACACGCAGTTTTACCCGAAGAACTCTGCTTTAGTTGCAGGTGGAACACAAGCAACTTTTCACCCACAGTGTACACAATGGGCTTTTCGCCGAATGAACTTCTACACGCAGGGTTTCCCTCGTGGAGTGAAATGCCTAAACCGAGGCAGGCTCTAGTGAGGCCTCTAAGCATTTCCTCTCCCCAAACATGGCAGTTTTACCCGAAGAACTCTGCTTTAGTTCCAGGTGTAACACAAGCAGCATTTCTCCATCAGTGCACACAATGGGCACTTTCCCGAATGAACTTGTTCTCTATGCAGGGTGTCCCGCGTGGAGCGAACTGCCTCAACCATGGCAGGCTCTACTGTGGTCTCTAAGGAATTTCTCACTGAAAACACGGCACTTTTACCCGAAGAACTCTGCCCTAATTGCAGGTGGAACACAAGCTGCATTTCTCCCACATTGTACACAAAGGGCCCTACCCCGAATGAACTTCTATATATAGGGTGTCCCACGTGCAGTGAACTGCCTCAAGCAAGGCAGGTTGTAGTAAGGACTGTAAGCCTTTCCTCTCCCAAAAGGCGCAGTTTTACCCGAAGAACTCTGCTTTCATTGCAGGTGGAACACAAGCAACTTTTCTCTCGCAGTGTACCCAATGGGACTTTGCCCGAAAGAACTTCTATACTCAAGGTGTCCCGCGTGGAGTGAAATGCCTAAACCAAGGCAGGCTCTAGTGAGGTCTCTAAGCATTCCCCTCCCAAAACACAGCAGTTTTACCCAAAGAACTCTGCTTTAGTTGCAGGTGGAACACAAGCAGCATTTCTCTCACTGTGTACTCTTTGGGCTCCTCCACGAATGAACTTCTACGTGCAGGGTTTCGCACCTGGAGTGAACTGCCTTAACCAAGGCAGTCTGTAGTGAGGACTGTAAGCATTTCTACTCCCAAAACTCGCCGTTTTAACGAATGAACTCTGCGTTAGGTGCAGGTGGAACACAAGCAGGTTTTCTCCTGCAGTGTACACAATGGGCCTTTCCCCGAATGAACTTCTATACGCAGGGTGTCCCGCGTGGAGTGAGCTACCTCAAACAAGGCAGGCTCTTCTTAGGCCTCTAAGCGTTTCCTCTCCCAAAACACGCAGTTTTACCCGAAGAACTCTGATTTAGTTGGAGGTGGAACACAAGCAGCTTTTCTCCCACTGTGTACACAGTGGCCTTGCCCGAAAGAGCTTCTATACTCAAGGTGTCCCGCGTGGAGTGAAATGCCTAAACCGAGGCAGGCTCTAGTGAGGCCTCCAAGCATTTCCTCTCCCAAAACACGGCAGTTTTACCCGAAGAACTCTGCTTTAGTTCCAGGTGTAACACAAGCAGCATTTCTCCATCAGTGCACACAATGGGCACTTTCCCGAATGAACTTGTTCTCTATGCAGGGTGTCCCGCGTGGAGCGAACTGCCTCAACCATGGCAGGCTCTACTGTGGTCTCTAAGGAATTCCTCTCGGAAAACACGGCACTTTTACCCGAAGAACTCTGCCCTAATTGTAGGTGGAACACAAGCTGCATTTCTCCCACATTGTACACAAAGGGCCCTACCCCGAATGAACTTCTATATATAGGGTGTCCCACGTGCAGTGAACTGCCTCAAGCAAGGCAGGTTGTAGTAAGGACTGTAAGCCTTTCCTCTCCCAAAAGGCGCAGTTTTACCCGAAGAACTCTGCTTTCGTTGCAGGTGGAACACAAGCAACTTTTCTCCCACAGTGTACCCAATGGGCCTTTGCCCGAAAGAACTTCTATACTCAAGGTGTCCCGCGTGGAGTGAAATGCCTAAACCAAGGCAGGCTCTAGTGAGGTCTCTAAGCATTTCCCCTCCCTAAACACGGCAGTTTTACCCAAAGAACTCTGCTTTAGTTGCAGGTGCAACACAAGCAGCATTTCTCCCACTGTGTACTCTTTGGGCTCTGCCACGAATGAACTTCTATATTCAAGGTTTCCCACCTGGAGCGAACTGCCTTAACCAAGGCAGGCGGTAGTGAGGACTGTAAGCATTTCCACTCCCCAAACTCGCAGTTTTAACGAATGAACTCTGCTTTAGTTGCAGGTGGAACACACGCAGGTTTTCTCCCACAGTGTACACAAAGGGCCTTTCCCCGAATGAACGTCTATACGCAGGGGGTCCCGCGTGGAGTGAACTACCTCAACCAAGGGAGGTTCCTCCTATGCCTCTAATCGTTTCCTCTCCCAAAACACGCAGTTTTACCCGAAGAACTCTGATTTAGTTGGAGGTGTAACACAAGCAGCTTTTCTCCCACTGTGTACACAGTGGCCTTGCCCAAAAGAGCTTCTATACTCAAGGTGTCCCGCGTGGAGTGAAATGCCTAAACCGAGGCAGGCTCTAGTGAGGCCTCCAAGCATTTCCTCTCCCAAAACACGGCAGTTTTACCCGAAGAACTCTGCTTTAGTTCCAGGTGTAACACAAGCAGCATTTCTCCATCAGTGCACACAATGGGCACTTTCCCGAATGAACTTGTTCTCTATGCAGGGTGTCCCGCGTGGAGCGAACTGCCTCAACCATGGCAGGCTCTACTGTGGTCTCTAAGGAATTCCTCTCTGAAAACACGGCACTTTTACCCGAAGAACTCTGCCCTAATTGTAGGTGGAACACAAGCTGCATTTCTCCCACATTGTACACAAAGGGCCCTACCCCGAATGAACTTCTATATATAGGGTGTCCCACGTGCAGTGAACTGCCTCAAGCAAGGCAGGTTGTAGTAAGGACTGTAAGCCTTTCCTCTCCCAAAAGGCGCAGTTTTACCCGAAGAACTCTGCTTTCGTTGCAGGTGGAACACAAGCAACTTTTCTCCCACAGTGTACCCAATGGGCCTTTGCCCGAAAGAACTTCTATACTCAAGGTGTCCCGCGTGGAGTGAAATGCCTAAACCAAGGCAGGCTCTAGTGAGGTCTCTAAGCATTTCCCCTCCCTAAACACGGCAGTTTTACCCAAAGAACTCTGCTTTAGTTGCAGGTGCAACACAAGCAGCATTTCTCCCACTGTGTACTCTTTGGGCTCTGCCACGAATGAACTTCTATATTCAAGGTTTCCCACCTGGAGCGAACTGCCTTAACCAAGGCAGGCGGTAGTGAGGACTGTAAGCATTTCCACTCCCCAAACTCGCAGTTTTAACGAATGAACTCTGCTTTAGTTGCAGGTGGAACACACGCAGGTTTTCTCCCACAGTGTACACAAAGGGCCTTTCCCCGAATGAACGTCTATACGCAGGGGGTCCCGCGTGGAGTGAACTACCTCAACCAAGGGAGGTTCCTCCTATGCCTCTAATCGTTTCCTCTCCCAAAACACGCAGTTTTACCCGAAGAACTCTGATTTAGTTGGAGGTGGAACACAAGCAGCTTTTCTCCCACTGTGTACACAGTGGCCTTGCCCAAAAGAGCTTCTATACTCAAGGTGTCCCGCGTGGAGTGAAATGCCTAAACCGAGGCAGGCTCTAGTGAGGCCTCCAAGCATTTCCTCTCCCAAAACACGGCAGTTTTACCCGAAGAACTCTGCTTTAGTTCCAGGTGTAACACAAGCAGCATTTCTCCATCAGTGCACACAATGGGCACTTTCCCGAATGAACTTGTTCTCTATGCAGGGTGTCCCGCGTGGAGCGAACTGCCTCAACCATGGCAGGCTCTACTGTGGTCTCTAAGGAATTCCTCTCTGAAAACACGGCACTTTTACCCGAAGAACTCTGCCCTAATTGTAGGTGGAACACAAGCTGCATTTCTCCCACATTGTACACAAAGGGCCCTACCCCGAATGAACTTCTATATATAGGGTGTCCCACGTGCAGTGAACTGCCTCAAGCAAGGCAGGTTGTAGTAAGGACTGTAAGCCTTTCCTCTCCCAAAAGGCGCAGTTTTACCCGAAGAACTCTGCTTTCGTTGCAGGTGGAACACAAGCAACTTTTCTCCCACAGTGTACCCAATGGGCCTTTGCCCGAAAGAACTTCTATACTCAAGGTGTCCCGCGTGGAGTGAAATGCCTAAACCAAGGCAGGCTCTAGTGAGGTCTCTAAGCATTTCCCCTCCCTAAACACGGCAGTTTTACCCAAAGAACTCTGCTTTAGTTGCAGGTGCAACACAAGCAGCATTTCTCCCACTGTGTACTCTTTGGGCTCTGCCACGAATGAACTTCTATATTCAAGGTTTCCCACCTGGAGCGAACTGCCTTAACCAAGGCAGGCGGTAGTGAGGACTGTAAGCATTTCCACTCCCCAAACTCGCAGTTTTAACGAATGAACTCTGCTTTAGTTGCAGGTGGAACACACGCAGGTTTTCTCCCACAGTGTACACAAAGGGCCTTTCCCCGAATGAACGTCTATACGCAGGGGGTCCCGCGTGGAGTGAACTACCTCAACCAAGGGAGGTTCCTCCTATGCCTCTAAGCGTTTCCTCTCCCAAAACACGCAGTTTTACCCGAAGAACTCTGCTTTAGTTGCAGGTGGAACACAAGCAACTTTTCACCCACAGTGTACACAATGGGCTTTTCGCCGAATGAACTTCTACACGCAGGGTTTCCCTCGTGGAGTGAAATGCCTAAACCGAGGCAGGCTCTAGTGAGGCCTCTAAGCATTTCCTCTCCCCAAACACGGCAGTTTTACCCGAAGAACTCTGCTTTAGTTCCAGGTGTAGCACAAGCAGCATTTCTCCATCAGTGCACACAATGGGCACTTTCCCGAATGAACTTGTTCTCTATGCAGGGTGTCCCGCGTGGAGCGTACTGCCTCAACCATGGCAGGCTCTACTGTGGTCTCTAAGGAATTTCTCACTGAAAACATGGCACTTTTACCCGAAGAACTCTGCCCTAATTGCAGGTGGAACACAAGCTGCATTTCTCCCACATTGTACACAAAGGGCCCTACCCCGAATGAACTTCTATATATAGGGTGTCCCACGTGCAGTGAACTGCCTCAAGCAAGGCAGGTTGTAGTAAGGACTGTAAGCCTTTCCTCTCCCAAAAGGCGCAGTTTTACCCGAAGAACTCTGCTTTCATTGCAGGTGGAACACAAGCAACTTTTCTCTCGCAGTGTACCCAATGGGCCTTTGCCCGAAAGAACTTCTATACTCAAGGTGTCCCGCGTGGAGTGAAATGCCTAAACCAAGGCAGGCTCTAGTGAGGTCTCTAAGCATTCCCCTCCCAAAACACAGCAGTTTTACCCAAAGAACTCTGCTTTAGTTGCAGGTGGAACACAAGCAGCATTTCTCTCTCTGTGTACTCTTTGGGCTCCTCCACGAATGAACTGCTACGTGCAGGGTTTCCCACCTGGAGTGAACTGCCTTAACCAAGGCAGTCTGTAGTGAGGACTGTAAGCATTTCTACTCCCAAAACTCGCCGTTTTAACGAATGAACTCTGCGTTAGGTGCAGGTGGAACACAAGCAGGTTTTCTCCCGCAGTGTACACAATGGGCCTTTCCCCGAATGAACTTCTATACGCAGGGTGTCCCGCGTGGAGTGAACTACCTCAAACAAGGCAGGCTCTTCTTAGGCCTCTAAGCGTTTCCTCTCCCAAAACACGCAGTTTTACCCAAAGAACTCTGATTTAGTTGGAGGTGGAACACAAGCAGCTTTTCTCCCACTGTGTACACAGTGGCCTTGCCCGAAAGAGCTTCTATACTCAAGGTGTCCCGCGTGGAGTGAAATGCCTAAACCGAGGCAGGCTCTAGTGAGGCCTCCAAGCATTTCCTCTCCCAAAACACGGCAGTTTTACCCGAAGAACTCTGCTTTAGTTCCAGGTGTAACACAAGCAGCATTTCTCCATCAGTGCACACAATGGGCACTTTCCCGAATGAACTTGTTCTCTATGCAGGGTGTCCCGCGTGGAGCGAACTGCCTCAACCATGGCAGGCTCTACTGTGGTCTCTAAGGAATTCCTCTCTGAAAACACGGCACTTTTACCCGAAGAACTCTGCCCTAATTGTAGGTGGAACACAAGCTGCATTTCTCCCACATTGTACACAAAGGGCCCTACCCCGAATGAACTTCTATATATAGGGTGTCCCACGTGCAGTGAACTGCCTCAAGCAAGGCAGGTTGTAGTAAGGACTGTAAGCCTTTCCTCTCCCAAAAGGCGCAGTTTTACCCGAAGAACTCTGCTTTCGTTGCAGGTGGAACACAAGCAACTTTTCTCCCACAGTGTACCCAATGGGCCTTTGCCCGAAAGAACTTCTATACTCAAGGTGTCCCGCGTGGAGTGAAATGCCTAAACCAAGGCAGGCTCTAGTGAGGTCTCTAAGCATTTCCCCTCCCTAAACACGGCAGTTTTACCCAAAGAACTCTGCTTTAGTTGCAGGTGCAACACAAGCAGCATTTCTCCCACTGTGTACTCTTTGGGCTCTGCCACGAATGAACTTCTATATTCAAGGTTTCCCACCTGGAGCGAACTGCCTTAACCAAGGCAGGCGGTAGTGAGGACTGTAAGCATTTCCACTCCCCAAACTCGCAGTTTTAACGAATGAACTCTGCTTTAGTTGCAGGTGGAACACACGCAGGTTTTCTCCCACAGTGTACACAAAGGGCCTTTCCCCGAATGAACGTCTATACGCAGGGGATCCCGCGTGGAGTGAACTACCTCAACCAAGGGAGGTTCCTCCTATGCCTCTAAGCGTTTCCTCTCCCAAAACACGCAGTTTTACCCGAAGAACTCTGCTTTAGTTGCAGGTGGAACACAAGCAACTTTTCACCCACAGTGTACACAATGGGCTTTTCGCCGAATGAACTTCTACACGCAGGGTTTCCCTCGTGGAGTGAAATGCCTAAACCGAGGCAGGCTCTAGTGAGGCCTCTAAGCATTTCCTCTCCCCAAACACGGCAGTTTTACCCGAAAAACTCTGCTTTAGTTCCAGGTGTAACACAAGCAGCATTTCTCCATCAGTGCACACAATGGGCACTTTCCCGAATGAACTTGTTCTCTATGCAGGGTGTCCCGCGTGGAGCGAACTGCCTCAACCATGGCAGGCTCTACTGTGGTCTCTAAGGAATTTCTCACTGAAAACACGGCACTTTTACCCGAAGAACTCTGCCCTAATTGCAGGTGGAACACAAGCTGCATTTCTCCCACATTGTACACAAAGGGCCCTACCCCGAATGAACTTCTATATATAGGGTGTCCCACGTGCAGTGAACTGCCTCAAGCAAGGCAGGTTGTAGTAAGGACTGTAAGCCTTTCCTCTCCCAAAAGGCGCAGTTTTACCCGAAGAACTCTGCTTTCATTGCAGGTGGAACACAAGCAACTTTTCTCTCGCAGTGTACCCAATGGGCCTTTGCCCGAAAGAACTTCTATACTCAAGGTGTCCCGCGTGGAGTGAAATGCCTAAACCAAGGCAGGCTCTAGTGAGGTCTCTAAGCATTCCCCTCCCAAAACACAGCAGTTTTACCCAAAGAACTCTGCTTTAGTTGCAGGTGGAACACAAGCAGCATTTCTCTCACTGTGTACTCTTTGGGCTCCTCCACGAATGAACTGCTACGTGCAGGGTTTCCCACCTGGAGTGAACTGCCTTAACCAAGGCAGTCTGTAGTGAGGACTGTAAGCATTTCTACTCCCAAAACTCGCCGTTTTAACGAATGAACTCTGCGTTAGGTGCAGGTGGAACACAAGCAGGTTTTCTCCCGCAGTGTACACAATGGGCCTTTCCCTGAATGAACTTCTATACGCAGGGTGTCCCGCGTGGAGTGAACTACCTCAAACAAGGCAGGCTCTTCTTAGGCCTCTAAGCGTTTCCTCTCCCAAAACACGCAGTTTTACCCGAAGAACTCTGATTTAGTTGGAGGTGGAACACAAGCAGCTTTTCTCCCACTGTGTACACAGTGGCCTTGCCCGAAAGAGCTTCTATACTCAAGGTGTCCCGCGTGGAGTGAAATGCCTAAACCGAGGCAGGCTCTAGTGAGGCCTCCAAGCATTTCCTCTCCCAAAACACGGCAGTTTTACCCGAAGAACTCTGCTTTAGTTCCAGGTGTAACACAAGCAGCATTTCTCCATCAGTGCACACAATGGGCACTTTCCCGAATGAACTTGTTCTCTATGCAGGGTGTCCCGCGTGGAGCGAACTGCCTCAACCATGGCAGGCTCTACTGTGGTCTCTAAGGAATTCCTCTCTGAAAACACGGCACTTTTACCCGAAGAACTCTGCCCTAATTGTAGGTGGAACACAAGCTGCATTTCTCCCACATTGTACACAAAGGGCCCTACCCCGAATGAACTTCTATATATAGGGTGTCCCACGTGCAGTGAACTGCCTCAAGCAAGGCAGGTTGTAGTAAGGACTGTAAGCCTTTCCTCTCCCAAAAGGCGCAGTTTTACCCGAAGAACTCTGCTTTCGTTGCAGGTGGAACACAAGCAACTTTTCTCCCACAGTGTACCCAATGGGCCTTTGCCCGAAAGAACTTCTATACTCAAGGTGTCCCGCGTGGAGTGAAATGCCTAAACCAAGGCAGGCTCTAGTGAGGTCTCTAAGCATTTCCCCTCCCTAAACACGGCAGTTTTACCCAAAGAACTCTGCTTTAGTTGCAGGTGCAACACAAGCAGCATTTCTCCCACTGTGTACTCTTTGGGCTCTGCCACGAATGAACTTCTATATTCAAGGTTTCCCACCTGGAGCGAACTGCCTTAACCAAGGCAGGCGGTAGTGAGGACTGTAAGCATTTCCACTCCCCAAACTCGCAGTTTTAACGAATGAACTCTGCTTTAGTTGCAGGTGGAACACACGCAGGTTTTCTCCCACAGTGTACACAAAGGGCCTTTCCCCGAATGAACGTCTATACGCAGGGGGTCCCGCGTGGAGTGAACTACCTCAACCAAGGGAGGTTCCTCCTATGCCTCTAAGCGTTTCCTCTCCCAAAACACGCAGTTTTACCCGAAGAACTCTGCTTTAGTTGCAGGTGGAACACAAGCAACTTTTCACCCACAGTGTACACAATGGGCTTTTCGCCGAATGAACTTCTACACGCAGGGTTTCCCTCGTGGAGTGAAATGCCTAAACCGAGGCAGGCTCTAGTGAGGCCTCTAAGCATTTCCTCTCCCCAAACACGGCAGTTTTACCCGAAGAACTCTGCTTTAGTTCCAGGTGTAGCACAAGCAGCATTTCTCCATCAGTGCACACAATGGGCACTTTCCCGAATGAACTTGTTCTCTATGCAGGGTGTCCCGCGTGGAGCGAACTGCCTCAACCATGGCAGGCTCTACTGTGGTCTCTAAGGAATTTCTCACTGAAAACACGGCACTTTTACCCGAAGAACTCTGCCCTAATTGCAGGTGGAACACAAGCTGCATTTCTCCCACATTGTACACAAAGGGCCCTACCCCGAATGAACTTCTATATATAGGGTGTCCCACGTGCAGTGAACTGCCTCAAGCAAGGCAGGTTGTAGTAAGGACTGTAAGCCTTTCCTCTCCCAAAAGGCGCAGTTTTACCCGAAGAACTCTGCTTTCATTGCAGGTGGAACACAAGCAACTTTTCTCTCGCAGTGTACCCAATGGGCCTTTGCCCGAAAGAACTTCTATACTCAAGGTGTCCCGCGTGGAGTGAAATGCCTAAACCAAGGCAGGCTCTAGTGAGGTCTCTAAGCATTCCCCTCCCAAAACACAGCAGTTTTACCCAAAGAACTCTGCTTTAGTTGCAGGTGGAACACAAGCAGCATTTCTCTCACTGTGTACTCTTTGGGCTCCTCCACGAATGAACTGCTACGTGCAGGGTTTCCCACCTGGAGTGAACTGCCTTAACCAAGGCAGTCTGTAGTGAGGACTGTAAGCATTTCTACTCCCCAAACTCGCCGTTTTAACGAATGAACTCTGCGTTAGGTGCAGGTGGAACACAAGCAGGTTTTCTCCCGCAGTGTACACAATGGGCCTTTCCCCGAATGAACTTCTATACGCAGGGTGTCCCGCGTGGAGTGAACTACCTCAAACAAGGCAGGCTCTTCTTAGGCCTCTAAGCGTTTCCTCTCCCAAAACACGCAGTTTTACCCGAAGAACTCTGATTTAGTTGGAGGTGGAACACAAGCAGCTTTTCTCCCACTGTGTACACAGTGGCCTTGCCCGAAAGAGCTTCTATACTCAAGGTGTCCCGCGTGGAGTGAAATGCCTAAACCGAGGCAGGCTCTAGTGAGGCCTCCAAGCATTTCCTCTCCCAAAACACGGCAGTTTTACCCGAAGAACTCTGCTTTAGTTCCAGGTGTAACACAAGCAGCATTTCTCCATCAGTGCACACAATGGGCACTTTCCCGAATGAACTTGTTCTCTATGCAGGGTGTCCCGCGTGGAGCGAACTGCCTCAACCATGGCAGGCTCTACTGTGGTCTCTAAGGAATTCCTCTCGGAAAACACGGCACTTTTACCCGAAGAACTCTGCCCTAATTGTAGGTGGAACACAAGCTGCATTTCTCCCACATTGTACACAAAGGGCCCTACCCCGAATGAACTTCTATATATAGGGTGTCCCACGTGCAGTGAACTGCCTCAAGCAAGGCAGGTTGTAGTAAGGACTGTAAGCCTTTCCTCTCCCAAAAGGCGCAGTTTTACCCGAAGAACTCTGCTTTCGTTGCAGGTGGAACACAAGCAACTTTTCTCCCACAGTGTACCCAATGGGCCTTTGCCCGAAAGAACTTCTATACTCAAGGTGTCCCGCGTGGAGTGAAATGCCTAAACCAAGGCAGGCTCTAGTGAGGTCTCTAAGCATTTCCCCTCCCTAAACACGGCAGTTTTACCCAACGAACTCTGCTTTAGTTGCAGGTGCAACACAAGCAGCATTTCTCCCACTGTGTACTCTTTGGGCTCTGCCACAAATGAACTTCTATATTCAAGGTTTCCCACCTGGAGCGAACTGCCTTAACCAAGGCAGGCGGTAGTGAGGACTGTAAGCATTTCCACTCCCCAATCTCGCAGTTTTAACGAATGAACTCTGCTTTAGTTGCAGGTGGAACACACGCAGGTTTTCTCCCACAGTGTACACAAAGGGCCTTTCCCCGAATGAATGTCTATACGCAGGGGGTCCCGCGTGGAGTGAACTACCTCAACCAAGGGAGGTTCCTCCTATGCCTCTAAGCGTTTCCTCTCCCAAAACACGCAGTTTTACCCGAAGAACTCTGCTTTAGTTGCAGGTGGAACACAAGCAACTTTTCACCCACAGTGTACACAATGGGCTTTTCGCCGAATGAACTTCTACACACAGGGTTTCCCTCGTGGAGTGAAATGCCTAAACCGAGGCAGGCTCTAGTGAGGCCTCTAAGCATTTCCTCTCCCCAAACACGGCAGTTTTACCCGAAGAACTCTGCTTTAGTTCCAGGTGTAACACAAGCAGCATTTCTCCATCAGTGCACACAATGGGCACTTTCCCGAATGAACTTGTTCTCTATGCAGGGTGTCCCGCGTGGAGCGAACTGCCTCAACCATGGCAGGCTCTACTGTGGTCTCTAAGGAATTCCTCTCGGAAAACACGGCACTTTTACCCGAAGAACTCTGCCCTAATTGCAGGTGGAACACAAGCTGCATTTCTCCCACATTGTACACAAAGGGCCCTACCCCGAATGAACTTCTATATATAGGGTGTCCCACGTGCAGTGAACTGCCTCAAGCAAGGCAGGTTGTAGTAAGGACTGTAAGCCTTTCCTCTCCCAAAAGGCGCAGTTTTACCCGAAGAACTCTGCTTTCGTTGCAGGTGGAACACAATTAGCTTTTCTCCCACAGTGTACCAAATGGGCCTTTGCCCGAAAGAACTTCTATACTCAAGGTGTCCCGCGTGGAGTGAAATGCCTAAACCAAGGCAGGCTCTAGTGAGGTCTCTAAGCATTCCCCTCCCAAAACACAGCAGTTTTACCCAACGAACTCTGCTTTAGTTGCAGGTGGAACACAAGCAGCATTTCTCTCACTGTGTACTCTTTGGGCTCCTCCACGAATGAACTGCTACGTGCAGGGTTTCCCACCTGGAGTGAACTGCCTTAACCAAGGCAGTCTGTAGTGAGGACTGTAAGCATTTCTACTCCCCAAACTCGCCGTTTTAACGAATGAACTCTGCGTTAGGTGCAGGTGGAACACAAGCAGGTTTTCTCCCGCAGTGTACACAATGGGCCTTTCCCCGAATGAACTTCTATACGCAGGGTGTCCCGCGTGGAGTGAACTACCTCAAACAAGGCAGGCTCTTCTTAGGCCTCTAAGCGTTTCCTCTCCCAAAACACGCAGTTTTACCCGAAGAACTCTGATTTAGTTGGAGGTGGAACACAAGCAGCTTTTCTCCCACTGTGTACACAGTGGCCTTGCCCGAAAGAGCTTCTATACTCAAGGTGTCCCGCGTGGAGTGAAATGCCTAAACCGAGGCAGGCTCTAGTGAGGCCTCCAAGCATTTCCTCTCCCAAAACACGGCAGTTTTACCCGAAGAACTCTGCTTTAGTTCCAGGTGTAACACAAGCAGCATTTCTCCATCAGTGCACACAATGGGCACTTTCCCGAATGAACTTGTTCTCTATGCAGGGTGTCCCGCGTGGAGCGAACTGCCTCAACCATGGCAGGCTCTACTGTGGTCTCTAAGGAATTCCTCTCGGAAAACACGGCACTTTTACCCGAAGAACTCTGCCCTAATTGTAGGTGGAACACAAGCTGCATTTCTCCCACATTGTACACAAAGGGCCCTACCCCGAATGAACTTCTATATATAGGGTGTCCCACGTGCAGTGAACTGCCTCAAGCAAGGCAGGTTGTAGTAAGGACTGTAAGCCTTTCCTCTCCCAAAAGGCGCAGTTTTACCCGAAGAACTCTGCTTTCGTTGCAGGTGGAACACAAGCAACTTTTCTCCCACAGTGTACCCAATGGGCCTTTGCCCGAAAGAACTTCTATACTCAAGGTGTCCCGCGTGGAGTGAAATGCCTAAACCAAGGCAGGCTCTAGTGAGGTCTCTAAGCATTTCCCCTCCCTAAACACGGCAGTTTTACCCAAAGAACTCTGCTTTAGTTGCAGGTGCAACACAAGCAGCATTTCTCCCACTGTGTACTCTTTGGGCTCTGCCACGAATGAACTTCTATATTCAAGGTTTCCCACCTGGAGCGAACTGCCTTAACCAAGGCAGGCGGTAGTGAGGACTGTAAGCATTTCCACTCCCCAAACTCGCAGTTTTAACGAATGAACTCTGCTTTAGTTGCAGGTGGAACACACGCAGGTTTTCTCCCACAGTGTACACAAAGGGCCTTTCCCCGAATGAACGTCTATACGCAGGGGGTCCCGCGTGGAGTGAACTACCTCAACCAAGGGAGGTTCCTCCTATGCCTCTAAGCGTTTCCTCTCCCAAAACACGCAGTTTTACCCGAAGAACTCTGCTTTAGTTGCAGGTGGAACACAAGCAACTTTTCACCCACAGTGTACACAATGGGCTTTTCGCCGAATGAACTTCTACACGCAGGGTTTCCCTCGTGGAGTGAAATGCCTAAACCGAGGCAGGCTCTAGTGAGGCCTCTAAGCATTTCCTCTCCCCAAACACGGCAGTTTTACCCGAAGAACTCTGCTTTAGTTCCAGGTGTAGCACAAGCAGCATTTCTCCATCAGTGCACACAATGGGCACTTTCCCGAATGAACTTGTTCTCTATGCAGGGTGTCCCGCGTGGAGCGAACTGCCTCAACCATGGCAGGCTCTACTGTGGTCTCTAAGGAATTTCTCACTGAAAACACGGCACTTTTACCCGAAGAACTCTGCCCTAATTGCAGGTGGAACACAAGCTGCATTTCTCCCACATTGTACACAAAGGGCCCTACCCCGAATGAACTTCTATATATAGGGTGTCCCACGTGCAGTGAACTGCCTCAAGCAAGGCAGGTTGTAGTAAGGACTGTAAGCCTTTCCTCTCCCAAAAGGCGCAGTTTTACCCGAAGAACTCTGCTTTCATTGCAGGTGGAACACAAGCAACTTTTCTCTCGCAGTGTACCCAATGGGCCTTTGCCCGAAAGAACTTCTATACTCAAGGTGTCCCGCGTGGAGTGAAATGCCTAAACCAAGGCAGGCTCTAGTGAGGTCTCTAAGCATTCCCCTCCCAAAACACAGCAGTTTTACCCAAAGAACTCTGCTTTAGTTGCAGGTGGAACACAAGCAGCATTTCTCTCACTGTGTACTCTTTGGGCTCCTCCACGAATGAACTGCTACGTGCAGGGTTTCCCACCTGGAGTGAACTGCCTTAACCAAGGCAGTCTGTAGTGAGGACTGTAAGCATTTCTACTCCCCAAACTCGCCGTTTTAACGAATGAACTCTGCGTTAGGTGCAGGTGGAACACAAGCAGGTTTTCTCCCGCAGTGTACACAATGGGCCTTTCCCCGAATGAACTTCTATACGCAGGGTGTCCCGCGTGGAGTGAACTACCTCAAACAAGGCAGGCTCTTCTTAGGCCTCTAAGCGTTTCCTCTCCCAAAACACGCAGTTTTACCCGAAGAACTCTGATTTAGTTGGAGGTGGAACACAAGCAGCTTTTCTCCCACTGTGTACACAGTGGCCTTGCCCGAAAGAGCTTCTATACTCAAGGTGTCCCGCGTGGAGTGAAATGCCTAAACCGAGGCAGGCTCTAGTGAGGCCTCCAAGCATTTCCTCTCCCAAAACACGGCAGTTTTACCCGAAGAACTCTGCTTTAGTTCCAGGTGTAACACAAGCAGCATTTCTCCATCAGTGCACACAATGGGCACTTTCCCGAATGAACTTGTTCTCTATGCAGGGTGTCCCGCGTGGAGCGAACTGCCTCAACCATGGCAGGCTCTACTGTGGTCTCTAAGGAATTCCTCTCGGAAAACACGGCACTTTTACCCGAAGAACTCTGCCCTAATTGTAGGTGGAACACAAGCTGCATTTCTCCCACATTGTACACAAAGGGCCCTACCCCGAATGAACTTCTATATATAGGGTGTCCCACGTGCAGTGAACTGCCTCAAGCAAGGCAGGTTGTAGTAAGGACTGTAAGCCTTTCCTCTCCCAAAAGGCGCAGTTTTACCCGAAGAACTCTGCTTTCGTTGCAGGTGGAACACAAGCAACTTTTCTCCCACAGTGTACCCAATGGGCCTTTGCCCGAAAGAACTTCTATACTCAAGGTGTCCCGCGTGGAGTGAAATGCCTAAACCAAGGCAGGCTCTAGTGAGGTCTCTAAGCATTTCCCCTCCCTAAACACGGCAGTTTTACCCAACGAACTCTGCTTTAGTTGCAGGTGCAACACAAGCAGCATTTCTCCCACTGTGTACTCTTTGGGCTCTGCCACAAATGAACTTCTATATTCAAGGTTTCCCACCTGGAGCGAACTGCCTTAACCAAGGCAGGCGGTAGTGAGGACTGTAAGCATTTCCACTCCCCAATCTCGCAGTTTTAACGAATGAACTCTGCTTTAGTTGCAGGTGGAACACACGCAGGTTTTCTCCCACAGTGTACACAAAGGGCCTTTCCCCGAATGAATGTCTATACGCAGGGGGTCCCGCGTGGAGTGAACTACCTCAACCAAGGGAGGTTCCTCCTATGCCTCTAAGCGTTTCCTCTCCCAAAACACGCAGTTTTACCCGAAGAACTCTGCTTTAGTTGCAGGTGGAACACAAGCAACTTTTCACCCACAGTGTACACAATGGGCTTTTCGCCGAATGAACTTCTACACACAGGGTTTCCCTCGTGGAGTGAAATGCCTAAACCGAGGCAGGCTCTAGTGAGGCCTCTAAGCATTTCCTCTCCCCAAACACGGCAGTTTTACCCGAAGAACTCTGCTTTAGTTCCAGGTGTAACACAAGCAGCATTTCTCCATCAGTGCACACAATGGGCACTTTCCCGAATGAACTTGTTCTCTATGCAGGGTGTCCCGCGTGGAGCGAACTGCCTCAACCATGGCAGGCTCTACTGTGGTCTCTAAGGAATTCCTCTCGGAAAACACGGCACTTTTACCCGAAGAACTCTGCCCTAATTGCAGGTGGAACACAAGCTGCATTTCTCCCACATTGTACACAAAGGGCCCTACCCCGAATGAACTTCTATATATAGGGTGTCCCACGTGCAGTGAACTGCCTCAAGCAAGGCAGGTTGTAGTAAGGACTGTAAGCCTTTCCTCTCCCAAAAGGCGCAGTTTTACCCGAAGAACTCTGCTTTCGTTGCAGGTGGAACACAATTAGCTTTTCTCCCACAGTGTACCAAATGGGCCTTTGCCCGAAAGAACTTCTATACTCAAGGTGTCCCGCGTGGAGTGAAATGCCTAAACCAAGGCAGGCTCTAGTGAGGTCTCTAAGCATTCCCCTCCCAAAACACAGCAGTTTTACCCAACGAACTCTGCTTTAGTTGCAGGTGGAACACAAGCAGCATTTCTCTCACTGTGTACTCTTTGGGCTCCTCCACGAATGAACTGCTACGTGCAGGGTTTCCCACCTGGAGTGAACTGCCTTAACCAAGGCAGTCTGTAGTGAGGACTGTAAGCATTTCTACTCCCCAAACTCGCCGTTTTAACGAATGAACTCTGCGTTAGGTGCAGGTGGAACACAAGCAGGTTTTCTCCCGCAGTGTACACAATGGGCCTTTCCCCGAATGAACTTCTATACGCAGGGTGTCCCGCGTGGAGTGAACTACCTCAAACAAGGCAGGCTCTTCTTAGGCCTCTAAGCGTTTCCTCTCCCAAAACACGCAGTTTTACCCGAAGAACTCTGATTTAGTTGGAGGTGGAACACAAGCAGCTTTTCTCCCACTGTGTACACAGTGGCCTTGCCCGAAAGAGCTTCTATACTCAAGGTGTCCCGCGTGGAGTGAAATGCCTAAACCGAGGCAGGCTCTAGTGAGGCCTCCAAGCATTTCCTCTCCCAAAACACGGCAGTTTTACCCGAAGAACTCTGCTTTAGTTCCAGGTGTAACACAAGCAGCATTTCTCCATCAGTGCACACAATGGGCACTTTCCCGAATGAACTTGTTCTCTATGCAGGGTGTCCCGTGTGGAGCGAACTGCCTCAACCATGGCAGGCTCTACTGTGGTCTCTAAGGAATTCCTCTCTGAAAACACGGCACTTTTACCCGAAGAACTCTGCCCTAATTGTAGGTGGAACACAAGCTGCATTTCTCCCACATTGTACACAAAGGGCCCTACCCCGAATGAACTTCTATATATAGGGTGTCCCACGTGCAGTGAACTGCCTCAAGCAAGGCAGGTTGTAGTAAGGACTGTAAGCCTTTCCTCTCCCAAAAGGCGCAGTTTTACCCGAAGAACTCTGCTTTCGTTGCAGGTGGAACACAAGCAACTTTTCTCCCACAGTGTACCCAATGGGCCTTTGCCCGAAAGAACTTCTATACTCAAGGTGTCCCGCGTGGAGTGAAATGCCTAAACCAAGGCAGGCTCTAGTGAGGTCTCTAAGCATTTCCCCTCCCTAAACACGGCAGTTTTACCCAAAGAACTCTGCTTTAGTTGCAGGTGCAACACAAGCAGCATTTCTCCCACTGTGTACTCTTTGGGCTCTGCCACGAATGAACTTCTATATTCAAGGTTTCCCACCTGGAGCGAACTGCCTTAACCAAGGCAGGCGGTAGTGAGGACTGTAAGCATTTCCACTCCCCAAACTCGCAGTTTTAACGAATGAACTCTGCTTTAGTTGCAGGTGGAACACACGCAGGTTTTCTCCCACAGTGTACACAAAGGGCCTTTCCCCGAATGAACGTCTATACGCAGGGGGTCCCGCGTGGAGTGAACTACCTCAACCAAGGGAGGTTCCTCCTATGCCTCTAAGCGTTGCCTCTCCCAAAACACGCAGTTTTACCCGAAGAACTCTGCTTTAGTTGCAGGTGGAACACAAGCAACTTTTCACCCACAGTGTACACAATGGGCTTTTCGCCGAATGAACTTCTACACGCAGGGTTTCCCTCGTGGAGTGAAATGCCTAAACCGAGGCAGGCTCTAGTGAGGCCTCTAAGCATTTCCTCTCCCCAAACACGGCAGTTTTACCCGAAGAACTCTGCTTTAGTTCCAGGTGTAGCACAAGCAGCATTTCTCCATCAGTGCACACAATGGGCACTTTCCCGAATGAACTTGTTCTCTATGCAGGGTGTCCCGCGTGGAGCGTACTGCCTCAACCATGGCAGGCTCTACTGTGGTCTCTAAGGAATTTCTCACTGAAAACATGGCACTTTTACCCGAAGAACTCTGCCCTAATTGCAGGTGGAACACAAGCTGCATTTCTCCCACATTGTACACAAAGGGCCCTACCCCGAATGAACTTCTATATATAGGGTGTCCCACGTGCAGTGAACTGCCTCAAGCAAGGCAGGTTGTAGTAAGGACTGTAAGCCTTTCCTCTCCCAAAAGGCGCAGTTTTACCCGAAGAACTCTGCTTTCATTGCAGGTGGAACACAAGCAACTTTTCTCTCGCTGTGTACCCAATGGGCCTTTGCCCGAAAGAACTTCTATACTCAAGGTGTCCCGCGTGGAGTGAAATGCCTAAACCAAGGCAGGCTCTAGTGAGGTCTCTAAGCATTCCCCTCCCAAAACACAGCAGTTTTACCCAAAGAACTCTGCTTTAGTTGCAGGTGGAACACAAGCAGCATTTCTCTCTCTGTGTACTCTTTGGGCTCCTCCACGAATGAACTGCTACGTGCAGGGTTTCCCACCTGGAGTGAACTGCCTTAACCAAGGCAGTCTGTAGTGAGGACTGTAAGCATTTCTACTCCCAAAACTCGCCGTTTTAACGAATGAACTCTGCGTTAGGTGCAGGTGGAACACAAGCAGGTTTTCTCCCGCAGTGTACACAATGGGCCTTTCCCCGAATGAACTTCTATACGCAGGGTGTCCCGCGTGGAGTGAACTACCTCAAACAAGGCAGGCTCTTCTTAGGCCTCTAAGCGTTTCCTCTCCCAAAACACGCAGTTTTACCCGAAGAACTCTGATTTAGTTGGAGGTGGAACACAAGCAGCTTTTCTCCCACTGTGTACACAGTGGCCTTGCCCGAAAGAGCTTCTATACTCAAGGTGTCCCGCGTGGAGTGAAATGCCTAAACCGAGGCAGGCTCTAGTGAGGCCTCCAAGCATTTCCTCTCCCAAAACACGGCAGTTTTACCCGAAGAACTCTGCTTTAGTTCCAGGTGTAACACAAGCAGCATTTCTCCATCAGTGCACACAATGGGCACTTTCCCGAATGAACTTGTTCTCTATGCAGGGTGTCCCGCGTGGAGCGAACTGCCTCAACCATGGCAGGCTCTACTGTGGTCTCTAAGGAATTCCTCTCTGAAAACACGGCACTTTTACCCGAAGAACTCTGCCCTAATTGTAGGTGGAACACAAGCTGCATTTCTCCCACATTGTACACAAAGGGCCCTACCCCGAATGAACTTCTATATATAGGGTGTCCCACGTGCAGTGAACTGCCTCAAGCAAGGCAGGTTGTAGTAAGGACTGTAAGCCTTTCCTCTCCCAAAAGGCGCAGTTTTACCCGAAGAACTCTGCTTTCGTTGCAGGTGGAACACAAGCAACTTTTCTCCCACAGTGTACCCAATGGGCCTTTGCCCGAAAGAACTTCTATACTCAAGGTGTCCCGCGTGGAGTGAAATGCCTAAACCAAGGCAGGCTCTAGTGAGGTCTCTAAGCATTTCCCCTCCCTAAACACGGCAGTTTTACCCAAAGAACTCTGCTTTAGTTGCAGGTGCAACACAAGCAGCATTTCTCCCACTGTGTACTCTTTGGGCTCTGCCACGAATGAACTTCTATATTCAAGGTTTCCCACCTGGAGCGAACTGCCTTAACCAAGGCAGGCGGTAGTGAGGACTGTAAGCATTTCCACTCCCCAAACTCGCAGTTTTAACGAATGAACTCTGCTTTAGTTGCAGGTGGAACACACGCAGGTTTTCTCCCACAGTGTACACAAAGGGCCTTTCCCCGAATGAACGTCTATACGCAGGGGATCCCGCGTGGAGTGAACTACCTCAACCAAGGGAGGTTCCTCCTATGCCTCTAAGCGTTTCCTCTCCCAAAACACGCAGTTTTACCCGAAGAACTCTGCTTTAGTTGCAGGTGGAACACAAGCAACTTTTCACCCACAGTGTACACAATGGGCTTTTCGCCGAATGAACTTCTACACGCAGGGTTTCCCTCGTGGAGTGAAATGCCTAAACCGAGGCAGGCTCTAGTGAGGCCTCTAAGCATTTCCTCTCCCCAAACACGGCAGTTTTACCCGAAAAACTCTGCTTTAGTTCCAGGGGTAACACAAGCAGCATTTCTCCATCAGTGCACACAATGGGCACTTTCCCGAATGAACTTGTTCTCTATGCAGGGTGTCCCGCGTGGAGCGAACTGCCTCAACCATGGCAGGCTCTACTGTGGTCTCTAAGGAATTTCTCACTGAAAACACGGCACTTTTACCCGAAGAACTCTGCCCTAATTGCAGGTGGAACACAAGCTGCATTTCTCCCACATTGTACACAAAGGGCCCTACCCCGAATGAACTTCTATATATAGGGTGTCCCACGTGCAGTGAACTGCCTCAAGCAAGGCAGGTTGTAGTAAGGACTGTAAGCCTTTCCTCTCCCAAAAGGCGCAGTTTTACCCGAAGAACTCTGCTTTCATTGCAGGTGGAACACAAGCAACTTTTCTCTCGCAGTGTACCCAATGGGCCTTTGCCCGAAAGAACTTCTATACTCAAGGTGTCCCGCGTGGAGTGAAATGCCTAAACCAAGGCAGGCTCTAGTGAGGTCTCTAAGCATTCCCCTCCCAAAACACAGCAGTTTTACCCAAAGAACTCTGCTTTAGTTGCAGGTGGAACACAAGCAGCATTTCTCTCACTGTGTACTCTTTGGGCTCCTCCACGAATGAACTGCTACGTGCAGGGTTTCCCACCTGGAGTGAACTGCCTTAACCAAGGCAGTCTGTAGTGAGGACTGTAAGCATTTCTACTCCCAAAACTCGCCGTTTTAACGAATGAACTCTGCGTTAGGTGCAGGTGGAACACAAGCAGGTTTTCTCCCGCAGTGTACACAATGGGCCTTTCCCCGAATGAACTTCTATACGCAGGGTGTCCCGCGTGGAGTGAACTACCTCAAACAAGGCAGGCTCTTCTTAGGCCTCTAAGCGTTTCCTCTCCCAAAACACGCAGTTTTACCCGAAGAACTCTGATTTAGTTGGAGGTGGAACACAAGCAGCTTTTCTCCCACTGTGTACACAGTGGCCTTGCCCGAAAGAGCTTCTATACTCAAGGTGTCCCGCGTGGAGTGAAATGCCTAAACCGAGGCAGGCTCTAGTGAGGCCTCCAAGCATTTCCTCTCCCAAAACACGGCAGTTTTACCCGAAGAACTCTGCTTTAGTTCCAGGTGTAACACAAGCAGCATTTCTCCATCAGTGCACACAATGGGCACTTTCCCGAATGAACTTGTTCTCTATGCAGGGTGTCCCGCGTGGAGCGAACTGCCTCAACCATGGCAGGCTCTACTGTGGTCTCTAAGGAATTCCTCTCTGAAAACACGGCACTTTTACCCGAAGAACTCTGCCCTAATTGTAGGTGGAACACAAGCTGCATTTCTCCCACATTGTACACAAAGGGCCCTACCCCGAATGAACTTCTATATATAGGGTGTCCCACGTGCAGTGAACTGCCTCAAGCAAGGCAGGTTGTAGTAAGGACTGTAAGCCTTTCCTCTCCCAAAAGGCGCAGTTTTACCCGAAGAACTCTGCTTTCGTTGCAGGTGGAACACAAGCAACTTTTCTCCCACAGTGTACCCAATGGGCCTTTGCCCGAAAGAACTTCTATACTCAAGGTGTCCCGCGTGGAGTGAAATGCCTAAACCAAGGCAGGCTCTAGTGAGGTCTCTAAGCATTTCCCCTCCCTAAACACGGCAGTTTTACCCAAAGAACTCTGCTTTAGTTGCAGGTGCAACACAAGCAGCATTTCTCCCACTGTGTACTCTTTGGGCTCTGCCACGAATGAACTTCTATATTCAAGGTTTCCCACCTGGAGCGAACTGCCTTAACCAAGGCAGGCGGTAGTGAGGACTGTAAGCATTTCCACTCCCCAAACTCGCAGTTTTAACGAATGAACTCTGCTTTAGTTGCAGGTGGAACACACGCAGGTTTTCTCCCACAGTGTACACAAAGGGCCTTTCCCCGAATGAACGTCTATACGCAGGGGGTCCCGCGTGGAGTGAACTACCTCAACCAAGGGAGGTTCCTCCTATGCCTCTAAGCGTTTCCTCTCCCAAAACACGCAGTTTTACCCGAAGAACTCTGCTTTAGTTGCAGGTGGAACACAAGCAACTTTTCACCCACAGTGTACACAATGGGCTTTTCGCCGAATGAACTTCTACACGCAGGGTTTCCCTCGTGGAGTGAAATGCCTAAACCGAGGCAGGCTCTAGTGAGGCCTCTAAGCATTTCCTCTCCCCAAACACGGCAGTTTTACCCGAAGAACTCTGCTTTAGTTCCAGGTGTAGCACAAGCAGCATTTCTCCATCAGTGCACACAATGGGCACTTTCCCGAATGAACTTGTTCTCTATGCAGGGTGTCCCGCGTGGAGCGAACTGCCTCAACCATGGCAGGCTCTACTGTGGTCTCTAAGGAATTTCTCACTGAAAACACGGCACTTTTACCCAAAGAACTCTGCCCTAATTGCAGGTGGAACACAAGCTGCATTTCTCCCACATTGTACACAAAGGGCCCTACCCCGAATGAACTTCTATATATAGGGTGTCCCACGTGCAGTGAACTGCCTCAAGCAAGGCAGGTTGTAGTAAGGACTGTAAGCCTTTCCTCTCCCAAAAGGCGCAGTTTTACCCGAAGAACTCTGCTTTCATTGCAGGTGGAACACAAGCAACTTTTCTCTCGCAGTGTACCCAATGGGCCTTTGCCCGAAAGAACTTCTATACTCAAGGTGTCCCGCGTGGAGTGAAATGCCTAAACCAAGGCAGGCTCTAGTGAGGTCTCTAAGCATTCCCCTCCCAAAACACAGCAGTTTTACCCAAAGAACTCTGCTTTAGTTGCAGGTGGAACACAAGCAGCATTTCTCTCACTGTGTACTCTTTGGGCTCCTCCACGAATGAACTGCTACGTGCAGGGTTTCCCACCTGGAGTGAACTGCCTTAACCAAGGCAGTCTGTAGTGAGGACTGTAAGCATTTCTACTCCCCAAACTCGCCGTTTTAACGAATGAACTCTGCGTTAGGTGCAGGTGGAACACAAGCAGGTTTTCTCCCGCAGTGTACACAATGGGCCTTTCCCCGAATGAACTTCTATACGCAGGGTGTCCCGCGTGGAGTGAACTACCTCAAACAAGGCAGGCTCTTCTTAGGCCTCTAAGCGTTTCCTCTCCCAAAACACGCAGTTTTACCCGAAGAACTCTGATTTAGTTGGAGGTGGAACACAAGCAGCTTTTCTCCCACTGTGTACACAGTGGCCTTGCCCGAAAGAGCTTCTATACTCAAGGTGTCCCGCGTGGAGTGAAATGCCTAAACCGAGGCAGGCTCTAGTGAGGCCTCCAAGCATTTCCTCTCCCAAAACACGGCAGTTTTACCCGAAGAACTCTGCTTTAGTTCCAGGTGTAACACAAGCAGCATTTCTCCATCAGTGCACACAATGGGCACTTTCCCGAATGAACTTGTTCTCTATGCAGGGTGTCCCGCGTGGAGCGAACTGCCTCAACCATGGCAGGCTCTACTGTGGTCTCTAAGGAATTCCTCTCTGAAAACACGGCACTTTTACCCGAAGAACTCTGCCCTAATTGTAGGTGGAACACAAGCTGCATTTCTCCCACATTGTACACAAAGGGCCCTACCCCGAATGAACTTCTATATATAGGGTGTCCCACGTGCAGTGAACTGCCTCAAGCAAGGCAGGTTGTAGTAAGGACTGTAAGCCTTTCCTCTCCCAAAAGGCGCAGTTTTACCCGAAGAACTCTGCTTTCGTTGCAGGTGGAACACAAGCAACTTTTCTCCCACAGTGTACCCAATGGGCCTTTGCCCGAAAGAACTTCTATACTCAAGGTGTCCCGCGTGGAGTGAAATGCCTAAACCAAGGCAGGCTCTAGTGAGGTCTCTAAGCATTTCCCCTCCCTAAACACGGCAGTTTTACCCAACGAACTCTGCTTTAGTTGCAGGTGCAACACAAGCAGCATTTCTCCCACTGTGTACTCTTTGGGCTCTGCCACAAATGAACTTCTATATTCAAGGTTTCCCACCTGGAGCGAACTGCCTTAACCAAGGCAGGCGGTAGTGAGGACTGTAAGCATTTCCACTCCCCAATCTCGCAGTTTTAACGAATGAACTCTGCTTTAGTTGCAGGTGGAACACACGCAGGTTTTCTCCCACAGTGTACACAAAGGGCCTTTCCCCGAATGAACGTCTATACGCAGGGGGTCCCGCGTGGAGTGAACTACCTCAACCAAGGGAGGTTCCTCCTATGCCTCTAAGCGTTTCCTCTCCCAAAACACGCAGTTTTACCCGAAGAACTCTGCTTTAGTTGCAGGTGGAACACAAGCAACTTTTCACCCACAGTGTACACAATGGGCTTTTCGCCGAATGAACTTCTACACACAGGGTTTCCCTCGTGGAGTGAAATGCCTAAACCGAGGCAGGCTCTAGTGAGGCCTCTAAGCATTTCCTCTCCCCAAACACGGCAGTTTTACCCGAAGAACTCTGCTTTAGTTCCAGGTGTAACACAAGCAGCATTTCTCCATCAGTGCACACAATGGGCACTTTCCCGAATGAACTTGTTCTCTATGCAGGGTGTCCCGCGTGGAGCGAACTGCCTCAACCATGGCAGGCTCTACTGTGGTCTCTAAGGAATTCCTCTCGGAAAACACGGCACTTTTACCCGAAGAACTCTGCCCTAATTGCAGGTGGAACACAAGCTGCATTTCTCCCACATTGTACACAAAGGGCCCTACCCCGAATGAACTTCTATATATAGGGTGTCCCACGTGCAGTGAACTGCCTCAAGCAAGGCAGGTTGTAGTAAGGACTGTAAGCCTTTCCTCTCCCAAAAGGCGCAGTTTTACCCGAAGAACTCTGCTTTCGTTGCAGGTGGAACACAATTAGCTTTTCTCCCACAGTGTACCAAATGGGCCTTTGCCCGAAAGAACTTCTATACTCAAGGTGTCCCGCGTGGAGTGAAATGCCTAAACCAAGGCAGGCTCTAGTGAGGTCTCTAAGCATTCCCCTCCCAAAACACAGCAGTTTTACCCAACGAACTCTGCTTTAGTTGCAGGTGGAACACAAGCAGCATTTCTCTCACTGTGTACTCTTTGGGCTCCTCCACGAATGAACTGCTACGTGCAGGGTTTCCCACCTGGAGTGAACTGCCTTAACCAAGGCAGTCTGTAGTGAGGACTGTAAGCATTTCTACTCCCCAAACTCGCCGTTTTAACGAATGAACTCTGCGTTAGGTGCAGGTGGAACACAAGCAGGTTTTCTCCCGCAGTGTACACAATGGGCCTTTCCCCGAATGAACTTCTATACGCAGGGTGTCCCGCGTGGAGTGAACTACCTCAAACAAGGCAGGCTCTTCTTAGGCCTCTAAGCGTTTCCTCTCCCAAAACACGCAGTTTTACCCGAAGAACTCTGATTTAGTTGGAGGTGGAACACAAGCAGCTTTTCTCCCACTGTGTACACAGTGGCCTTGCCCGAAAGAGCTTCTATACTCAAGGTGTCCCGCGTGGAGTGAAATGCCTAAACCGAGGCAGGCTCTAGTGAGGCCTCCAAGCATTTCCTCTCCCAAAACACGGCAGTTTTACCCGAAGAACTCTGCTTTAGTTCCAGGTGTAACACAAGCAGCATTTCTCCATCAGTGCACACAATGGGCACTTTCCCGAATGAACTTGTTCTCTATGCAGGGTGTCCCGTGTGGAGCGAACTGCCTCAACCATGGCAGGCTCTACTGTGGTCTCTAAGGAATTCCTCTCTGAAAACACGGCACTTTTACCCGAAGAACTCTGCCCTAATTGTAGGTGGAACACAAGCTGCATTTCTCCCACATTGTACACAAAGGGCCCTACCCCGAATGAACTTCTATATATAGGGTGTCCCACGTGCAGTGAACTGCCTCAAGCAAGGCAGGTTGTAGTAAGGACTGTAAGCCTTTCCTCTCCCAAAAGGCGCAGTTTTACCCGAAGAACTCTGCTTTCGTTGCAGGTGGAACACAAGCAACTTTTCTCCCACAGTGTACCCAATGGGCCTTTGCCCGAAAGAACTTCTATACTCAAGGTGTCCCGCGTGGAGTGAAATGCCTAAACCAAGGCAGGCTCTAGTGAGGTCTCTAAGCATTTCCCCTCCCTAAACACGGCAGTTTTACCCAAAGAACTCTGCTTTAGTTGCAGGTGCAACACAAGCAGCATTTCTCCCACTGTGTACTCTTTGGGCTCTGCCACGAATGAACTTCTATATTCAAGGTTTCCCACCTGGAGCGAACTGCCTTAACCAAGGCAGGCGGTAGTGAGGACTGTAAGCATTTCCACTCCCCAAACTCGCAGTTTTAACGAATGAACTCTGCTTTAGTTGCAGGTGGAACACACGCAGGTTTTCTCCCACAGTGTACACAAAGGGCCTTTCCCCGAATGAACGTCTATACGCAGGGGGTCCCGCGTGGAGTGAACTACCTCAACCAAGGGAGGTTCCTCCTATGCCTCTAAGCGTTGCCTCTCCCAAAACACGCAGTTTTACCCGAAGAACTCTGCTTTAGTTGCAGGTGGAACACAAGCAACTTTTCACCCACAGTGTACACAATGGGCTTTTCGCCGAATGAACTTCTACACGCAGGGTTTCCCTCGTGGAGTGAAATGCCTAAACCGAGGCAGGCTCTAGTGAGGCCTCTAAGCATTTCCTCTCCCCAAACACGGCAGTTTTACCCGAAGAACTCTGCTTTAGTTCCAGGTGTAGCACAAGCAGCATTTCTCCATCAGTGCACACAATGGGCACTTTCCCGAATGAACTTGTTCTCTATGCAGGGTGTCCCGCGTGGAGCGAACTGCCTCAACCATGGCAGGCTCTACTGTGGTCTCTAAGGAATTCCTCTCGGAAAACACGGCACTTTTACCCGAAGAACTCTGCCCTAATTGCAGGTGGAACACAAGCTGCATTTCTCCCACATTGTACACAAAGGGCCCTACCCCGAATGAACTTCTATATATAGGGTGTCCCACGTGCAGTGAACTGCCTCAAGCAAGGCAGGTTGTAGTAAGGACTGTAAGCCTTTCCTCTCCCAAAAGGCGCAGTTTTACCCGAAGAACTCTGCTTTCATTGCAGGTGGAACACAAGCAACTTTTCTCTCGCAGTGTACCCAATGGGACTTTGCCCGAAAGAACTTCTATACTCAAGGTGTCCCGCGTGGAGTGAAATGCCTAAACCAAGGCAGGCTCTAGTGAGGTCTCTAAGCATTCCCCTCCCAAAACACAGCAGTTTTACCCAAAGAACTCTGCTTTAGTTGCAGGTGGAACACAAGCAGCATTTCTCTCACTGTGTACTCTTTGGGCTCCTCCACGAATGAACTGCTACGTGCAGGGTTTCCCACCTGGAGTGAACTGCCTTAACCAAGGCAGTCTGTAGTGAGGACTGTAAGCATTTCTACTCCCAAAACTCGCCGTTTTAACGAATGAACTCTGCGTTAGGTGCAGGTGGAACACAAGCAGGTTTTCTCCCGCAGTGTACACAATGGGCCTTTCCCCGAATGAACTTCTATACGCAGGGTGTCCCGCGTGGAGTGAACTACCTCAAACAAGGCAGGCTCTTCTTAGGCCTCTAAGCGTTTCCTCTCCCAAAACACGCAGTTTTACCCGAAGAACTCTGATTTAGTTGGAGGTGGAACACAAGCAGCTTTTCTCCCACTGTGTACACAGTGGCCTTGCCCGAAAGAGCTTCTATACTCAAGGTGTCCCGCGTGGAGTGAAATGCCTAAACCGAGGCAGGCTCTAGTGAGGCCTCCAAGCATTTCCTCTCCCAAAACACGGCAGTTTTACCCGAAGAACTCTGCTTTAGTTCCAGGTGTAACACAAGCAGCATTTCTCCATCAGTGCACACAATGGGCACTTTCCCGAATGAACTTGTTCTCTATGCAGGGTGTCCCGTGTGGAGCGAACTGCCTCAACCATGGCAGGCTCTACTGTGGTCTCTAAGGAATTCCTCTCTGAAAACACGGCACTTTTACCCGAAGAACTCTGCCCTAATTGTAGGTGGAACACAAGCTGCATTTCTCCCACATTGTACACAAAGGGCCCTACCCCGAATGAACTTCTATATATAGGGTGTCCCACGTGCAGTGAACTGCCTCAAGCAAGGCAGGTTGTAGTAAGGACTGTAAGCCTTTCCTCTCCCAAAAGGCGCAGTTTTACCCGAAGAACTCTGCTTTCGTTGCAGGTGGAACACAAGCAACTTTTCTCCCACAGTGTACCCAATGGGCCTTTGCCCGAAAGAACTTCTATACTCAAGGTGTCCCGCGTGGAGTGAAATGCCTAAACCAAGGCAGGCTCTAGTGAGGTCTCTAAGCATTTCCCCTCCCTAAACACGGCAGTTTTACCCAAAGAACTCTGCTTTAGTTGCAGGTGCAACACAAGCAGCATTTCTCCCACTGTGTACTCTTTGGGCTCTGCCACGAATGAACTTCTATATTCAAGGTTTCCCACCTGGAGCGAACTGCCTTAACCAAGGCAGGCGGTAGTGAGGACTGTAAGCATTTCCACTCCCCAAACTCGCAGTTTTAACGAATGAACTCTGCTTTAGTTGCAGGTGGAACACACGCAGGTTTTCTCCCACAGTGTACACAAAGGGCCTTTCCCCGAATGAACGTCTATACGCAGGGGGTCCCGCGTGGAGTGAACTACCTCAACCAAGGGAGGTTCCTCCTATGCCTCTAAGCGTTGCCTCTCCCAAAACACGCAGTTTTACCCGAAGAACTCTGCTTTAGTTGCAGGTGGAACACAAGCAACTTTTCACCCACAGTGTACACAATGGGCTTTTCGCCGAATGAACTTCTACACGCAGGGTTTCCCTCGTGGAGTGAAATGCCTAAACCGAGGCAGGCTCTAGTGAGGCCTCTAAGCATTTCCTCTCCCCAAACACGGCAGTTTTACCCGAAGAACTCTGCTTTAGTTCCAGGTGTAGCACAAGCAGCATTTCTCCATCAGTGCACACAATGGGCACTTTCCCGAATGAACTTGTTCTCTATGCAGGGTGTCCCGCGTGGAGCGAACTGCCTCAACCATGGCAGGCTCTACTGTGGTCTCTAAGGATTTCCTCTCGGAAAACACGGCACTTTTACCCGAAGAACTCTGCCCTAATTGCAGGTGGAACACAAGCTGCATTTCTCCCACATTGTACACAAAGGGCCCTACCCCGAATGAACTTCTATATATAGGGTGTCCCACGTGCAGTGAACTGCCTCAAGCAAGGCAGGTTGTAGTAAGGACTGTAAGCCTTTCCTCTCCCAAAAGGCGCAGTTTTACCCGAAGAACTCTGCTTTCATTGCAGGTGGAACACAAGCAACTTTTCTCTCGCAGTGTACCCAATGGGACTTTGCCCGAAAGAACTTCTATACTCAAGGTGTCCCGCGTGGAGTGAAATGCCTAAACCAAGGCAGGCTCTAGTGAGGTCTCTAAGCATTCCCCTCCCAAAACACAGCAGTTTTACCCAAAGAACTCTGCTTTAGTTGCAGGTGGAACACAAGCAGCATTTCTCTCACTGTGTACTCTTTGGGCTCCTCCACGAATGAACTGCTACGTGCAGGGTTTCCCACCTGGAGTGAACTGCCTTAACCAAGGCAGTCTGTAGTGAGGACTGTAAGCATTTCTACTCCCAAAACTCGCCGTTTTAACGAATGAACTCTGCGTTAGGTGCAGGTGGAACACAAGCAGGTTTTCTCCCGCAGTGTACACAATGGGCCTTTCCCCGAATGAACTTCTATACGCAGGGTGTCCCGCGTGGAGTGAACTACCTCAAACAAGGCAGGCTCTTCTTAGGCCTCTAAGCGTTTCCTCTCCCAAAACACGCAGTTTTACCCGAAGAACTCTGATTTAGTTGGAGGTGGAACACAAGCAGCTTTTCTCCCACTGTGTACACAGTGGCCTTGCCCGAAAGAGCTTCTATACTCAAGGTGTCCCGCGTGGAGTGAAATGCCTAAACCGAGGCAGGCTCTAGTGAGGCCTCCAAGCATTTCCTCTCCCAAAACACGGCAGTTTTACCCGAAGAACTCTGCTTTAGTTCCAGGTGTAACACAAGCAGCATTTCTCCATCAGTGCACACAATGGGCACTTTCCCGAATGAACTTGTTCTCTATGCAGGGTGTCCCGCGTGGAGCGAACTGCCTCAACCATGGCAGGCTCTACTGTGGTCTCTAAGGAATTCCTCTCTGAAAACACGGCACTTTTACCCGAAGAACTCTGCCCTAATTGTAGGTGGAACACAAGCTGCATTTCTCCCACATTGTACACAAAGGGCCCTACCCCGAATGAACTTCTATATATAGGGTGTCCCACGTGCAGTGAACTGCCTCAAGCAAGGCAGGTTGTAGTAAGGACTGTAAGCCTTTCCTCTCCCAAAAGGCGCAGTTTTACCCGAAGAACTCTGCTTTCGTTGCAGGTGGAACACAAGCAACTTTTCTCCCACAGTGTACCCAATGGGCCTTTGCCCGAAAGAACTTCTATACTCAAGGTGTCCCGCGTGGAGTGAAATGCCTAAACCAAGGCAGGCTCTAGTGAGGTCTCTAAGCATTTCCCCTCCCTAAACACGGCAGTTTTACCCAAAGAACTCTGCTTTAGTTGCAGGTGCAACACAAGCAGCATTTCTCCCACTGTGTACTCTTTGGGCTCTGCCACGAATGAACTTCTATATTCAAGGTTTCCCACCTGGAGCGAACTGCCTTAACCAAGGCAGGCGGTAGTGAGGACTGTAAGCATTTCCACTCCCCAAACTCGCAGTTTTAACGAATGAACTCTGCTTTAGTTGCAGGTGGAACACACGCAGCTTTTCTCCCACAGTGTACACAAAGGGCCTTTCCCCGAATGAACGTCTATACGCAGGGGGTCCCGCGTGGAGTGAACTACCTCAACCAAGGGAGGTTCCTCCTATGCCTCTAAGCGTTTCCTCTCCCAAAACACGCAGTTTTACCCGAAGAACTCTGCTTTAGTTGCAGGTGGAACACAAGCAACTTTTCACCCACAGTGTACACAATGGGCTTTTCGCCGAATGAACTTCTACACGCAGGGTTTCCCTCGTGGAGTGAAATGCCTAAACCGAGGCAGGCTCTAGTGAGGCCTCTAAGCATTTCCTCTCCCCAAACACGGCAGTTTTACCCGAAGAACTCTGCTTTAGTTCCAGGTGTAACACAAGCAGCATTTCTCCATCAGTGCACACAATGGGCACTTTCCCGAATGAACTTGTTCTCTATGCAGGGTGTCCCGCGTGGAGCGAACTGCCTCAACCATGGCAGGCTCTACTGTGGTCTCTAAGGAATTCCTCTCTGAAAACACGGCACTTTTACCCGAAGAACTCTGCCCTAATTGCAGGTGGAACACAAGCTGCATTTCTCCCACATTGTACACAAAGGGCCCTACCCCGAATGAACTTCTATATATAGGGTGTCCCACGTGCAGTGAACTGCCTCAAGCAAGGCAGGTTGTAGTAAGGACTGTAAGCCTTTCCTCTCCCAAAAGGCGCAGTTTTACCCGAAGAACTCTGCTTTCATTGCAGGTGGAACACAAGCAACTTTTCTCTCGCAGTGTACCCAATGGGCCTTTGCCCGAAAGAACTTCTATACTCAAGGTGTCCCGCGTGGAGTGAAATGCCTAAACCAAGGCAGGCTCTAGTGAGGTCTCTAAGCATTCCCCTCCCAAAACACAGCAGTTTTACCCAAAGAACTCTGCTTTAGTTGCAGGTGGAACACAAGCAGCATTTCTCTCACTGTGTACTCTTTGGGCTCCTCCACGAATGAACTGCTACGTGCAGGGTTTCCCACCTGGAGTGAACTGCCTTAACCAAGGCAGTCTGTAGTGAGGACTGTAAGCATTTCTACTCCCAAAACTCGCCGTTTTAACGAATGAACTCTGCGTTAGGTGCAGGTGGAACACAAGCAGGTTTTCTCCCGCAGTGTACACAATGGGCCTTTCCCCGAATGAACTTCTATACGCAGGGTGTCCCGCGTGGAGTGAACTACCTCAAACAAGGCAGGCTCTTCTTAGGCCTCTAAGCGTTTCCTCTCCCAAAACACGCAGTTTTACCCGAAGAACTCTGATTTAGTTGGAGGTGGAACACAAGCAGCTTTTCTCCCACTGTGTACACAGTGGCCTTGCCCGAAAGAGCTTCTATACTCAAGGTGTCCCGCGTGGAGTGAAATGCCTAAACCGAGGCAGGCTCTAGTGAGGCCTCCAAGCATTTCCTCTCCCAAAACACGGCAGTTTTACCCGAAGAACTCTGCTTTAGTTCCAGGTGTAACACAAGCAGCATTTCTCCATCAGTGCACACAATGGGCACTTTCCCGAATGAACTTGTTCTCTATGCAGGGTGTCCCGCGTGGAGCGAACTGCCTCAACCATGGCAGGCTCTACTGTGGTCTCTAAGGAATTCCTCTCTGAAAACACGGCACTTTTACCCGAAGAACTCTGCCCTAATTGTAGGTGGAACACAAGCTGCATTTCTCCCACATTGTACACAAAGGGCCCTACCCCGAATGAACTTCTATATATAGGGTGTCCCACGTGCAGTGAACTGCCTCAAGCAAGGCAGGTTGTAGTAAGGACTGTAAGCCTTTCCTCTCCCAAAAGGCGCAGTTTTACCCGAAGAACTCTGCTTTCGTTGCAGGTGGAACACAAGCAACTTTTCTCCCACAGTGTACCCAATGGGCCTTCGCCCGAAAGAACTTCTATACTCAAGGTGTCCCGCGTGGAGTGAAATGCCTAAACCAAGGCAGGCTCTAGTGAGGTCTCTAAGCATTTCCCCTCCCTAAACACGGCAGTTTTACCCAAAGAACTCTGCTTTAGTTGCAGGTGCAACACAAGCAGCATTTCTCCCACTGTGTACTCTTTGGGCTCTGCCACGAATGAACTTCTATATTCAAGGTTTCCCACCTGGAGCGAACTGCCTTAACCAAGGCAGGCGGTAGTGAGGACTGTAAGCATTTCCACTCCCCAAACTCGCAGTTTTAACGAAGGAACTCTGCTTTAGTTGCAGGTGGAACACACGCAGGTTTTCTCCCACAGTGTACACAAAGGGCCTTTCCCCGAATGAACGTCTATACGCAGGGGGTCCCGCGTGGAGTGAACTACCTCAACCAAGGGAGGTTCCTCCTATGCCTCTAAGCGTTTCCTCTCCCAAAACACGCAGTTTTACCCGAAGAACTCTGCTTTAGTTGCAGGTGGAACACAAGCAACTTTTCACCCACAGTGTACACAATGGGCTTTTCGCCGAATGAACTTCTACACGCAGGGTTTCCCTCGTGGAGTGAAATGCCTAAACCGAGGCAGGCTCTAGTGAGGCCTCTAAGCATTTCCTCTCCCCAAACACGGCAGTTTTACCCGAAGAACTCTGCTTTAGTTCCAGGTGTAGCACAAGCAGCATTTCTCCATCAGTGCACACAATGGGCACTTTCCCGAATGAACTTGTTCTCTATGCAGGGTGTCCCGCGTGGAGCGAACTGCCTCAACCATGGCAGGCTCTACTGTGGTCTCTAAGGAATTTCTCACTGAAAACACGGCACTTTTACCCGAAGAACTCTGCCCTAATTGCAGGTGGAACACAAGCTGCATTTCTCCCACATTGTACACAAAGGGCCCTACCCCGAATGAACTTCTATATATAGGGTGTCCCACGTGCAGTGAACTGCCTCAAGCAAGGCAGGTTGTAGTAAGGACTGTAAGCCTTTCCTCTCCCAAAAGGCGCAGTTTTACCCGAAGAACTCTGCTTTCATTGCAGGTGGAACACAAGCAACTTTTCTCTCGCAGTGTACCCAATGGGCCTTTGCCCGAAAGAACTTCTATACTCAAGGTGTCCCGCGTGGAGTGAAATGCCTAAACCAAGGCAGGCTCTAGTGAGGTCTCTAAGCATTCCCCTCCCAAAACACAGCAGTTTTACCCAAAGAACTCTGCTTTAGTTGCACGTGGAACACAAGCAGCATTTCTCTCACTGTGTACTCTTTGGGCTCCTCCACGAATGAACTGCTACGTGCAGGGTTTCCCACCTGGAGTGAACTGCCTTAACCAAGGCAGTCTGTAGTGAGGACTGTAAGCATTTCTACTCCCAAAACTCGCCGTTTTAACGAATGAACTCTGCGTTAGGTGCAGGTGGAACACAAGCAGGTTTTCTCCCGCAGTGTACACAATGGGCCTTTCCCCGAATGAACTTCTATACGCAGGGTGTCCCGCGTGGAGTGAACTACCTCAAACAAGGCAGGCTCTTCTTAGGCCTCTAAGCGTTTCCTCTCCCAAAACACGCAGTTTTACCCGAAGAACTCTGATTTAGTTGGAGGTGGAACACAAGCAGCTTTTCTCCCACTGTGTACACAGTGGCCTTGCCCGAAAGAGCTTCTATACTCAAGGTGTCCCGCGTGGAGTGAAATGCCTAAACCGAGGCAGGCTCTAGTGAGGCCTCCAAGCATTTCCTCTCCCAAAACACGGCAGTTTTACCCGAAGAACTCTGCTTTAGTTCCAGGTGTAACACAAGCAGCATTTCTCCATCAGTGCACACAATGGGCACTTTCCCGAATGAACTTGTTCTCTATGCAGGGTGTCCCGCGTGGAGCGAACTGCCTCAACCATGGCAGGCTCTACTGTGGTCTCTAAGGAATTCCTCTCTGAAAACACGGCACTTTTACCCGAAGAACTCTGCCCTAATTGTAGGTGGAACACAAGCTGCATTTCTCCCACATTGTACACAAAGGGCCCTACCCCGAATGAACTTCTATATATAGGGTGTCCCACGTGCAGTGAACTGCCTCAAGCAAGGCAGGTTGTAGTAAGGACTGTAAGCCTTTCCTCTCCCAAAAGGCGCAGTTTTACCCGAAGAACTCTGCTTTCGTTGCAGGTGGAACACAAGCAACTTTTCTCCCACAGTGTACCCAATGGGCCTTTGCCCGAAAGAACTTCTATACTCAAGGTGTCCCGCGTGGAGTGAAATGCCTAAACCAAGGCAGGCTCTAGTGAGGTCTCTAAGCATTTCCCCTCCCTAAACACGGCAGTTTTACCCAAAGAACTCTGCTTTAGTTGCAGGTGCAACACAAGCAGCATTTCTCCCACTGTGTACTCTTTGGGCTCTGCCACGAATGAACTTCTATATTCAAGGTTTCCCACCTGGAGCGAACTGCCTTAACCAAGGCAGGCGGTAGTGAGGACTGTAAGCATTTCCACTCCCCAAACTCGCAGTTTTAACGAAGGAACTCTGCTTTAGTTGCAGGTGGAACACACGCAGGTTTTCTCCCACAGTGTACACAAAGGGCCTTTCCCCGAATGAACGTCTATACGCAGGGGGTCCCGCGTGGAGTGAACTACCTCAACCAAGGGAGGTTCCTCCTATGCCTCTAAGCGTTTCCTCTCCCAAAACACGCAGTTTTACCCGAAGAACTCTGCTTTAGTTGCAGGTGGAACACAAGCAACTTTTCACCCACAGTGTACACAATGGGCTTTTCGCCGAATGAACTTCTACACGCAGGGTTTCCCTCGTGGAGTGAAATGCCTAAACCGAGGCAGGCTCTAGTGAGGCCTCTAAGCATTTCCTCTCCCCAAACACGGCAGTTTTACCCGAAGAACTCTGCTTTAGTTCCAGGTGTAGCACAAGCAGCATTTCTCCATCAGTGCACACAATGGGCACTTTCCCGAATGAACTTGTTCTCTATGCAGGGTGTCCCGCGTGGAGCGAACTGCCTCAACCATGGCAGGCTCTACTGTGGTCTCTAAGGAATTTCTCACTGAAAACACGGCACTTTTACCCGAAGAACTCTGCCCTAATTGCAGGTGGAACACAAGCTGCATTTCTCCCACATTGTACACAAAGGGCCCTACCCCGAATGAACTTCTATATATAGGGTGTCCCACGTGCAGTGAACTGCCTCAAGCAAGGCAGGTTGTAGTAAGGACTGTAACCCTTTCCTCTCCCAAAAGGCGCAGTTTTACCCGAAGAACTCTGCTTTCATTGCAGGTGGAACACAAGCAACTTTTCTCTCGCAGTGTACCCAATGGGACTTTGCCCGAAAGAAATTCTATACTCAAGGTGTCCCGCGTGGAGTGAAATGCCTAAACCAAGGCAGGCTCTAGTGAGGTCTCTAAGCATTCCCCTCCCAAAACACAGCAGTTTTACCCAAAGAACTCTGCTTTAGTTGCAGGTGGAACACAAGCAGCATTTCTCTCACTGTGTACTCTTTGGGCTCCTCCACGAATGAACTGCTACGTGCAGGGTTTCCCACCTGGAGTGAACTGCCTTAACCAAGGCAGTCTGTAGTGAGGACTGTAAGCATTTCTACTCCCCAAACTCGCCGTTTTAACGAATGAACTCTGCGTTAGGTGCAGGTGGAACACAAGCAGGTTTTCTCCCGCAGTGTACACAATGGGCCTTTCCCCGAATGAACTTCTATACGCAGGGTGTCCCGCGTGGAGTGAACTACCTCAAACAAGGCAGGCTCTTCTTAGGCCTCTAAGCGTTTCCTCTCCCAAAACACGCAGTTTTACCCGAAGAACTCTGATTTAGTTGGAGGTGGAACACAAGCAGCTTTTCTCCCACTGTGTACACAGTGGCCTTGCCCAAAAGAGCTTCTATACTCAAGGTGTCCCGCGTGGAGTGAAATGCCTAAACCGAGGCAGGCTCTAGAGAGGCCTCCAAGCATTTCCTCTCCCAAAACACGGCAGTTTTACCCGAAGAACTCTGCTTTAGTTCCAGGTGTAACACAAGCAGCATTTCTCCATCAGTGCACACAATGGGCACTTTCCCGAATGAACTTGTTCTCTATGCAGGGTGTCCCGCGTGGAGCGAACTGCCTCAACCATGGCAGGCTCTACTGTGGTCTCTAAGGAATTCCTCTCTGAAAACACGGCACTTTTACCCGAAGAACTCTGCCCTAATTGTAGGTGGAACACAAGCTGCATTTCTCCCACATTGTACACAAAGGGCCCTACCCCGAATGAACTTCTATATATAGGGTGTCCCACGTGCAGTGAACTGCCTCAAGCAAGGCAGGTTGTAGTAAGGACTGTAAGCCTTTCCTCTCCCAAAAGGCGCAGTTTTACCCGAAGAACTCTGCTTTCGTTGCAGGTGGAACACAAGCAACTTTTCTCCCACAGTGTACCCAATGGGCCTTTGCCCGAAAGAACTTCTATACTCAAGGTGTCCCGCGTGGAGTGAAATGCCTAAACCAAGGCAGGCTCTAGTGAGGTCTCTAAGCATTTCCCCTCCCTAAACACGGCAGTTTTACCCAAAGAACTCTGCTTTAGTTGCAGGTGCAACACAAGCAGCATTTCTCCCACTGTGTACTCTTTGGGCTCTGCCACGAATGAACTTCTATATTCAAGGTTTCCCACCTGGAGCGAACTGCCTTAACCAAGGCAGGCGGTAGTGAGGACTGTAAGCATTTCCACTCCCCAAACTCGCAGTTTTAACGAATGAACTCTGCTTTAGTTGCAGGTGGAACACACGCAGGTTTTCTCCCACAGTGTACACAAAGGGCCTTTCCCCGAATGAACGTCTATACGCAGGGGGTCCCGCGTGGAGTGAACTACCTCAACCAAGGGAGGTTCCTCCTATGCCTCTAAGCGTTTCCTCTCCCAAAACACGCAGTTTTACCCGAAGAACTCTGCTTTAGTTGCAGGTGGAACACAAGCAACTTTTCACCCACAGTGTACACAATGGGCTTTTCGCCGAATGAACTTCTACACGCAGGGTTTCCCTCGTGGAGTGAAATGCCTAAACCGAGGCAGGCTCTAGTGAGGCCTCTAAGCATTTCCTCTCCCCAAACACGGCAGTTTTACCCGAAGAACTCTGCTTTAGTTCCAGGTGTAGCACAAGCAGCATTTCTCCATCAGTGCACACAATGGGCACTTTCCCGAATGAACTTGTTCTCTATGCAGGGTGTCCCGCGTGGAGCGAACTGCCTCAACCATGGCAGGCTCTACTGTGGTCTCTAAGGAATTTCTCACTGAAAACACGGCACTTTTACCCGAAGAACTCTGCCCTAATTGCAGGTGGAACACAAGCTGCATTTCTCCCACATTGTACACAAAGGGCCCTACCCCGAATGAACTTCTATATATAGGGTGTCCCACGTGCAGTGAACTGCCTCAAGCAAGGCAGGTTGTAGTAAGGACTGTAAGCCTTTCCTCTCCCAAAAGGCGCAGTTTTACCCGAAGAACTCTGCTTTCATTGCAGGTGGAACACAAGCAACTTTTCTCTCGCAGTGTACCCAATGGGCCTTTGCCCGAAAGAACTTCTATACTCAAGGTGTCCCGCGTGGAGTGAAATGCCTAAACCAAGGCAGGCTCTAGTGAGGTCTCTAAGCATTCCCCTCCCAAAACACAGCAGTTTTACCCAAAGAACTCTGCTTTAGTTGCACGTGGAACACAAGCAGCATTTCTCTCACTATGTACTCTTTGGGCTCCTCCACGAATGAACTGCTACGTGCAGGGTTTCCCACCTGGAGTGAACTGCCTTAACCAAGGCAGTCTGTAGTGAGGACTGTAAGCATTTCTACTCCCAAAACTCGCCGTTTTAACGAATGAACTCTGCGTTAGGTGCAGGTGGAACACAAGCAGGTTTTCTCCCGCAGTGTACACAATGGGCCTTTCCCCGAATGAACTTCTATACGCAGGGTGTCCCGCGTGGAGTGAACTACCTCAAACAAGGCAGGCTCTTCTTAGGCCTCTAAGCGTTTCCTCTCCCAAAACACGCAGTTTTACCCGAAGAACTCTGATTTAGTTGGAGGTGGAACACAAGCAGCTTTTCTCCCACTGTGTACACAGTGGCCTTGCCCGAAAGAGCTTCTATACTCAAGGTGTCCCGCGTGGAGTGAAATGCCTAAACCGAGGCAGGCTCTAGTGAGGCCTCCAAGCATTTCCTCTCCCAAAACACGGCAGTTTTACCCGAAGAACTCTGCTTTAGTTCCAGGTGTAACACAAGCAGCATTTCTCCATCAGTGCACACAATGGGCACTTTCCCGAATGAACTTGTTCTCTATGCAGGGTGTCCCTCGTGGAGCGAACTGCCTCAACCATGGCAGGCTCTACTGTGGTCTCTAAGGAATTCCTCTCTGAAAACACGGCACTTTTACCCGAAGAACTCTGCCCTAATTGTAGGTGGAACACAAGCTGCATTTCTCCCACATTGTACACAAAGGGCCCTACCCCGAATGAACTTCTATATATAGGGTGTCCCACGTGCAGTGAACTGCCTCAAGCAAGGCAGGTTGTAGTAAGGACTGTAAGCCTTTCCTCTCCCAAAAGGCGCAGTTTTACCCGAAGAACTCTGCTTTCGTTGCAGGTGGAACACAAGCAACTTTTCTCCCACAGTGTACCCAATGGGCCTTTGCCCGAAAGAACTTCTATACTCAAGGTGTCCCGCGTGGAGTGAAATGCCTAAACCAAGGCAGGCTCTAGTGAGGTCTCTAAGCATTTCCCCTCCCTAAACACGGCAGTTTTACCCAAAGAACTCTGCTTTAGTTGCAGGTGCAACACAAGCAGCATTTCTCCCACTGTGTACTCTTTGGGCTCTGCCACGAATGAACTTCTATATTCAAGGTTTCCCACCTGGAGCGAACTGCCTTAACCAAGGCAGGCGGTAGTGAGGACTGTAAGCATTTCCACTCCCCAAACTCGCAGTTTTAACGAAGGAACTCTGCTTTAGTTGCAGGTGGAACACACGCAGGTTTTCTCCCACAGTGTACACAAAGGGCCTTTCCCCGAATGAACGTCTATACGCAGGGGGTCCCGCGTGGAGTGAACTACCTCAACCAAGGGAGGTTCCTCCTATGCCTCTAAGCGTTTCCTCTCCCAAAACACGCAGTTTTACCCGAAGAACTCTGCTTTAGTTGCAGGTGGAACACAAGCAACTTTTCACCCACAGTGTACACAATGGGCTTTTCGCCGAATGAACTTCTACACGCAGGGTTTCCCTCGTGGAGTGAAATGCCTAAACCGAGGCAGGCTCTAGTGAGGCCTCTAAGCATTTCCTCTCCCCAAACACGGCAGTTTTACCCGAAGAACTCTGCTTTAGTTCCAGGTGTAGCACAAGCAGCATTTCTCCATCAGTGCACACAATGGGCACTTTCCCGAATGAACTTGTTCTCTATGCAGGGTGTCCCGCGTGGAGCGAACTGCCTCAACCATGGCAGGCTCTACTGTGGTCTCTAAGGAATTTCTCACTGAAAACATGGCACTTTTACCCGAAGAACTCTGCCCTAATTGCAGGTGGAACACAAGCTGCATTTCTCCCACATTGTACACAAAGGGCCCTACCCCGAATGAACTTCTATATATAGGGTGTCCCACGTGCAGTGAACTGCCTCAAGCAAGGCAGGTTGTAGTAAGGACTGTAAGCCTTTCCTCTCCCAAAAGGCGCAGTTTTACCCGAAGAACTCTGCTTTCATTGCAGGTGGAACACAAGCAACTTTTCTCTCGCAGTGTACCCAATGGGCCTTTGCCCGAAAGAACTTCTATACTCAAGGTGTCCCGCGTGGAGTGAAATGCCTAAACCAAGGCAGGCTCTAGTGAGGTCTCTAAGCATTCCCCTCCCAAAACACAGCAGTTTTACCCAAAGAACTCTGCTTTAGTTGCACGTGGAACACAAGCAGCATTTCTCTCACTGTGTACTCTTTGGGCTCCTCCACGAATGAACTGCTACGTGCAGGGTTTCCCACCTGGAGTGAACTGCCTTAACCAAGGCAGTCTGTAGTGAGGACTGTAAGCATTTCTACTCCCAAAACTCGCCGTTTTAACGAATGAACTCTGCGTTAGGTGCAGGTGGAACACAAGCAGGTTTTCTCCCGCAGTGTACACAATGGGCCTTTCCCCGAATGAACTTCTATACGCAGGGTGTCCCGCGTGGAGTGAACTACCTCAAACAAGGCAGGCTCTTCTTAGGCCTCTAAGCGTTTCCTCTCCCAAAACACGCAGTTTTACCCGAAGAACTCTGATTTAGTTGGAGGTGGAACACAAGCAGCTTTTCTCCCACTGTGTACACAGTGGCCTTGCCCGAAAGAGCTTCTATACTCAAGGTGTCCCGCGTGGAGTGAAATGCCTAAACCGAGGCAGGCTCTAGTGAGGCCTCCAAGCATTTCCTCTCCCAAAACACGGCAGTTTTACCCGAAGAACTCTGCTTTAGTTCCAGGTGTAACACAAGCAGCATTTCTCCATCAGTGCACACAATGGGCACTTTCCCGAATGAACTTGTTCTCTATGCAGGGTGTCCCTCGTGGAGCGAACTGCCTCAACCATGGCAGGCTCTACTGTGGTCTCTAAGGAATTCCTCTCTGAAAACACGGCACTTTTACCCGAAGAACTCTGCCCTAATTGTAGGTGGAACACAAGCTGCATTTCTCCCACATTGTACACAAAGGGCCCTACCCCGAATGAACTTCTATATATAGGGTGTCCCACGTGCAGTGAACTGCCTCAAGCAAGGCAGGTTGTAGTAAGGACTGTAAGCCTTTCCTCTCCCAAAAGGCGCAGTTTTACCCGAAGAACTCTGCTTTCGTTGCAGGTGGAACACAAGCAACTTTTCTCCCACAGTGTACCCAATGGGCCTTTGCCCGAAAGAACTTCTATACTCAAGGTGTCCCGCGTGGAGTGAAATGCCTAAACCAAGGCAGGCTCTAGTGAGGTCTCTAAGCATTTCCCCTCCCTAAACACGGCAGTTTTACCCAAAGAACTCTGCTTTAGTTGCAGGTGCAACACAAGCAGCATTTCTCCCACTGTGTACTCTTTGGGCTCTGCCACGAATGAACTTCTATATTCAAGGTTTCCCACCTGGAGCGAACTGCCTTAACCAAGGCAGGCGGTAGTGAGGACTGTAAGCATTTCCACTCCCCAAACTCGCAGTTTTAACGAATGAACTCTGCTTTAGTTGCAGGTGGAACACACGCAGGTTTTCTCCCACAGTGTACACAAAGGGCCTTTCCCCGAATGAACGTCTATACGCAGGGGGTCCCGCGTGGAGTGAACTACCTCAACCAAGGGAGGTTCCTCCTATGCCTCTAAGCGTTTCCTCTCCCAAAACACGCAGTTTTACCCGAAGAACTCTGCTTTAGTTGCAGGTGGAACACAAGCAACTTTTCACCCACAGTGTACACAATGGGCTTTTCGCCGAATGAACTTCTACACGCAGGGTTTCCCTCGTGGAGTGAAATGCCTAAACCGAGGCAGGCTCTAGTGAGGCCTCTAAGCATTTCCTCTCCCCAAACACGGCAGTTTTACCCGAAGAACTCTGCTTTAGTTCCAGGTGTAGCACAAGCAGCATTTCTCCATCAGTGCACACAATGGGCACTTTCCCGAATGAACTTGTTCTCTATGCAGGGTGTCCCGCGTGGAGCGAACTGCCTCAACCATGGCAGGCTCTACTGTGGTCTCTAAGGAATTTCTCACTGAAAACATGGCACTTTTACCCGAAGAACTCTGCCCTAATTGCAGGTGGAACACAAGCTGCATTTCTCCCACATTGTACACAAAGGGCCCTACCCCGAATGAACTTCTATATATAGGGTGTCCCACGTGCAGTGAACTGCCTCAAGCAAGGCAGGTTGTAGTAAGGACTGTAAGCCTTTCCTCTCCCAAAAGGCGCAGTTTTACCCGAAGAACTCTGCTTTCATTGCAGGTGGAACACAAGCAACTTTTCTCTCGCAGTGTACCCAATGGGCCTTTGCCCGAAAGAACTTCTATACTCAAGGTGTCCCGCGTGGAGTGAAATGCCTAAACCAAGGCAGGCTCTAGTGAGGTCTCTAAGCATTCCCCTCCCAAAACACAGCAGTTTTACCCAAAGAACTCTGCTTTAGTTGCACGTGGAACACAAGCAGCATTTCTCTCACTGTGTACTCTTTGGGCTCCTCCACGAATGAACTGCTACGTGCAGGGTTTCCCACCTGGAGTGAACTGCCTTAACCAAGGCAGTCTGTAGTGAGGACTGTAAGCATTTCTACTCCCAAAACTCGCCGTTTTAACGAATGAACTCTGCGTTAGGTGCAGGTGGAACACAAGCAGGTTTTCTCCCGCAGTGTACACAATGGGCCTTTCCCCGAATGAACTTCTATACGCAGGGTGTCCCGCGTGGAGTGAACTACCTCAAACAAGGCAGGCTCTTCTTAGGCCTCTAAGCGTTTCCTCTCCCAAAACACGCAGTTTTACCCGAAGAACTCTGATTTAGTTGGAGGTGGAACACAAGCAGCTTTTCTCCCACTGTGTACACAGTGGCCTTGCCCGAAAGAGCTTCTATACTCAAGGTGTCCCGCGTGGAGTGAAATGCCTAAACCGAGGCAGGCTCTAGTGAGGCCTCCAAGCATTTCCTCTCCCAAAACACGGCAGTTTTACCCGAAGAACTCTGCTTTAGTTCCAGGTGTAACACAAGCAGCATTTCTCCATCAGTGCACACAATGGGCACTTTCCCGAATGAACTTGTTCTCTATGCAGGGTGTCCCGCGTGGAGCGAACTGCCTCAACCATGGCAGGCTCTACTGTGGTCTCTAAGGAATTCCTCTCTGAAAACACGGCACTTTTACCCGAAGAACTCTGCCCTAATTGTAGGTGGAACACAAGCTGCATTTCTCCCACATTGTACACAAAGGGCCCTACCCCGAATGAACTTCTATATATAGGGTGTCCCACGTGCAGTGAACTGCCTCAAGCAAGGCAGGTTGTAGTAAGGACTGTAAGCCTTTCCTCTCCCAAAAGGCGCAGTTTTACCCGAAGAACTCTGCTTTCGTTGCAGGTGGAACACAAGCAACTTTTCTCCCACAGTGTACCCAATGGGCCTTTGCCCGAAAGAACTTCTATACTCAAGGTGTCCCGCGTGGAGTGAAATGCCTAAACCAAGGCAGGCTCTAGTGAGGTCTCTAAGCATTTCCCCTCCCTAAACACGGCAGTTTTACCCAAAGAACTCTGCTTTAGTTGCAGGTGCAACACAAGCAGCATTTCTCCCACTGTGTACTCTTTGGGCTCTGCCACGAATGAACTTCTATATTCAAGGTTTCCCACCTGGAGCGAACTGCCTTAACCAAGGCAGGCGGTAGTGAGGACTGTAAGCATTTCCACTCCCCAAACTCGCAGTTTTAACGAATGAACTCTGCTTTAGTTGCAGGTGGAACACACGCAGGTTTTCTCCCACAGTGTACACAAAGGGCCTTTCCCCGAATGAACGTCTATACGCAGGGGGTCCCGCGTGGAGTGAACTACCTCAACCAAGGGAGGTTCCTCCTATGCCTCTAAGCGTTTCCTCTCCCAAAACACGCAGTTTTACCCGAAGAACTCTGCTTTAGTTGCAGGTGGAACACAAGCAACTTTTCACCCACAGTGTACACAATGGGCTTTTCGCCGAATGAACTTCTACACGCAGGGTTTCCCTCGTGGAGTGAAATGCCTAAACCGAGGCAGGCTCTAGTGAGGCCTCTAAGCATTTCCTCTCCCCAAACACGGCAGTTTTACCCGAAGAACTCTGCTTTAGTTCCAGGTGTAGCACAAGCAGCATTTCTCCATCAGTGCACACAATGGGCACTTTCCCGAATGAACTTGTTCTCTATGCAGGGTGTCCCGCGTGGAGCGAACTGCCTCAACCATGGCAGGCTCTACTGTGGTCTCTAAGGAATTTCTCACTGAAAACATGGCACTTTTACCCGAAGAACTCTGCCCTAATTGCAGGTGGAACACAAGCTGCATTTCTCCCACATTGTACACAAAGGGCCCTACCCCGAATGAACTTCTATATATAGGGTGTCCCACGTGCAGTGAACTGCCTCAAGCAAGGCAGGTTGTAGTAAGGACTGTAAGCCTTTCCTCTCCCAAAAGGCGCAGTTTTACCCGAAGAACTCTGCTTTCATTGCAGGTGGAACACAAGCAACTTTTCTCTCGCAGTGTACCCAATGGGCCTTTGCCCGAAAGAACTTCTATACTCAAGGTGTCCCGCGTGGAGTGAAATGCCTAAACCAAGGCAGGCTCTAGTGAGGTCTCTAAGCATTCCCCTCCCAAAACACAGCAGTTTTACCCAAAGAACTCTGCTTTAGTTGCACGTGGAACACAAGCAGCATTTCTCTCACTATGTACTCTTTGGGCTCCTCCACGAATGAACTGCTACGTGCAGGGTTTCCCACCTGGAGTGAACTGCCTTAACCAAGGCAGTCTGTAGTGAGGACTGTAAGCATTTCTACTCCCAAAACTCGCCGTTTTAACGAATGAACTCTGCGTTAGGTGCAGGTGGAACACAAGCAGGTTTTCTCCCGCAGTGTACACAATGGGCCTTTCCCCGAATGAACTTCTATACGCAGGGTGTCCCGCGTGGAGTGAACTACCTCAAACAAGGCAGGCTCTTCTTAGGCCTCTAAGCGTTTCCTCTCCCAAAACACGCAGTTTTACCCGAAGAACTCTGATTTAGTTGGAGGTGGAACACAAGCAGCTTTTCTCCCACTGTGTACACAGTGGCCTTGCCCGAAAGAGCTTCTATACTCAAGGTGTCCCGCGTGGAGTGAAATGCCTAAACCGAGGCAGGCTCTAGTGAGGCCTCCAAGCATTTCCTCTCCCAAAACACGGCAGTTTTACCCGAAGAACTCTGCTTTAGTTCCAGGTGTAACACAAGCAGCATTTCTCCATCAGTGCACACAATGGGCACTTTCCCGAATGAACTTGTTCTCTATGCAGGGTGTCCCGCGTGGAGCGAACTGCCTCAACCATGGCAGGCTCTACTGTGGTCTCTAAGGAATTCCTCTCTGAAAACACGGCACTTTTACCCGAAGAACTCTGCCCTAATTGTAGGTGGAACACAAGCTGCATTTCTCCCACATTGTACACAAAGGGCCCTACCCCGAATGAACTTCTATATATAGGGTGTCCCACGTGCAGTGAACTGCCTCAAGCAAGGCAGGTTGTAGTAAGGACTGTAAGCCTTTCCTCTCCCAAAAGGCGCAGTTTTACCCGAAGAACTCTGCTTTCGTTGCAGGTGGAACACAAGCAACTTTTCTCCCACAGTGTACCCAATGGGCCTTTGCCCGAAAGAACTTCTATACTCAAGGTGTCCCGCGTGGAGTGAAATGCCTAAACCAAGGCAGGCTCTAGTGAGGTCTCTAAGCATTTCCCCTCCCTAAACACGGCAGTTTTACCCAAAGAACTCTGCTTTAGTTGCAGGTGCAACACAAGCAGCATTTCTCCCACTGTGTACTCTTTGGGCTCTGCCACGAATGAACTTCTATATTCAAGGTTTCCCACCTGGAGCGAACTGCCTTAACCAAGGCAGGCGGTAGTGAGGACTGTAAGCATTTCCACTCCCCAAACTCGCAGTTTTAACGAATGAACTCTGCTTTAGTTGCAGGTGGAACACACGCAGGTTTTCTCCCACAGTGTACACAAAGGGCCTTTCCCCGAATGAACGTCTATACGCAGGGGGTCCCGCGTGGAGTGAACTACCTCAACCAAGGGAGGTTCCTCCTATGCCTCTAAGCGTTTCCTCTCCCAAAACACGCAGTTTTACCCGAAGAACTCTGCTTTAGTTGCAGGTGGAACACAAGCAACTTTTCACCCACAGTGTACACAATGGGCTTTTCGCCGAATGAACTTCTACACGCAGGGTTTCCCTCGTGGAGTGAAATGCCTAAACCGAGGCAGGCTCTAGTGAGGCCTCTAAGCATTTCCTCTCCCCAAACACGGCAGTTTTACCCGAAGAACTCTGCTTTAGTTCCAGGTGTAGCACAAGCAGCATTTCTCCATCAGTGCACACAATGGGCACTTTCCCGAATGAACTTGTTCTCTATGCAGGGTGTCCCGCGTGGAGCGAACTGCCTCAACCATGGCAGGCTCTACTGTGGTCTCTAAGGAATTTCTCACTGAAAACACGGCACTTTTACCCGAAGAACTCTGCCCTAATTGCAGGTGGAACACAAGCTGCATTTCTCCCACATTGTACACAAAGGGCCCTACCCCGAATGAACTTCTATATATAGGGTGTCCCACGTGCAGTGAACTGCCTCAAGCAAGGCAGGTTGTAGTAAGGACTGTAACCCTTTCCTCTCCCAAAAGGCGCAGTTTTACCCGAAGAACTCTGCTTTCATTGCAGGTGGAACACAAGCAACTTTTCTCTCGCAGTGTACCCAATGGGACTTTGCCCGAAAGAACTTCTATACTCAAGGTGTCCCGCGTGGAGTGAAATGCCTAAACCAAGGCAGGCTCTAGTGAGGTCTCTAAGCATTCCCCTCCCAAAACACAGCAGTTTTACCCAAAGAACTCTGCTTTAGTTGCAGGTGGAACACAAGCAGCATTTCTCTCACTGTGTACTCTTTGAGCTCCTCCACGAATGAACTGCTACGTGCAGGGTTTCCCACCTGGTGTGAACTGCCTTAACCAAGGCAGTCTGTAGTGAGGACTGTAAGCATTTCTACTCCCAAAACTCGCCGTTTTAACGAATGAACTCTGCGTTAGGTGCAGGTGGTACACAAGCAGGTTTTCTCCCGCAGTGTACACAATGGGCCTTTCCCCGAATGAACTTCTATACGCAGGGTGTCCCGCGTGGAGTGAACTACCTCAAACAAGGCAGGCTCTTCTTAGGCCTCTAAGCGTTTCCTCTCCCAAAACACGCAGTTTTACCCGAAGAACTCTGCTTTAGTTGCAGGTGGAACACAAGCAACTTTTCACCCACAGTGTACACAATGGGCTTTTCGCCTAATGAACTTCTACACGCAGGGTTTCCCTCGTGGAGTGAAATGCCTAAACCGAGGCAGGCTCTAGTGAGGCCTCTAAGCATTTCCTCTCCCCAAACACGGCAGTTTTACCCGAAGAACTCTGCTTTAGTTCCAGGTGTAGCACAAGCAGCATTTCTCCATCAGTGCACACAATGGGCACTTTCCCGAATGAACTTGTTCTCTATGCAGGGTGTCCCGCGTGGAGCGAACTGCCTCAACCATGGCAGGCTCTACTGTGGTCTCTAAGGAATTTCTCACTGAAAACATGGCACTTTTACCCGAAGAACTCTGCCCTAATTGCAGGTGGAACACAAGCTGCATTTCTCCCACATTGTACACAAAGGGCCCTACCCCGAATGAACTTCTATATATAGGGTGTCCCACGTGCAGTGAACTGCCTCAAGCAAGGCAGGTTGTAGTAAGGACTGTAAGCCTTTCCTCTCCCAAAAGGCGCAGTTTTACCCGAAGAACTCTGCTTTCATTGCAGGTGGAACACAAGCAACTTTTCTCTCGCAGTGTACCCAATGGGCCTTTGCCCGAAAGAACTTCTATACTCAAGGTGTCCCGCGTGGAGTGAAATGCCTAAACCAAGGCAGGCTCTAGTGAGGTCTCTAAGCATTCCCCTCCCAAAACACAGCAGTTTTACCCAAAGAACTCTGCTTTAGTTGCACGTGGAACACAAGCAGCATTTCTCTCACTGTGTACACAGTGGCCTTGCCCGAAAGAGCTTCTATACTCAAGGTGTCCCGCGTGGAGTGAAATGCCTAAACCGAGGCAGGCTCTAGTGAGGCCTCCAAGCATTTCCTCTCCCAAAACACGGCAGTTTTACCCGAAGAACTCTGCTTTAGTTCCAGGTGTAACACAAGCAGCATTTCTCCATCAGTGCACACAATGGGCACTTTCCCGAATGAACTTGTTCTCTATGCAGGGTGTCCCGCGTGGAGCGAACTGCCTCAACCATGGCAGGCTCTACTGTGGTCTCTAAGGAATTCCTCTCTGAAAACACGGCACTTTTACCCGAAGAACTCTGCCCTAATTGTAGGTGGAACACAAGCTGCATTTCTCCCACATTGTACACAAAGGGCCCTACCCCGAATGAACTTCTATATATAGGGTGTCCCACGTGCAGTGAACTGCCTCAAGCAAGGCAGGTTGTAGTAAGGACTGTAAGCCTTTCCTCTCCCAAAAGGCGCAGTTTTACCCGAAGAACTCTGCTTTCGTTGCAGGTGGAACACAAGCAACTTTTCTCCCACAGTGTACCCAATGGGCCTTTGCCCGAAAGAACTTCTATACTCAAGGTGTCCCGCGTGGAGTGAAATGCCTAAACCAAGGCAGGCTCTAGTGAGGTCTCTAAGCATTTCCCCTCCCTAAACACGGCAGTTTTACCCAAAGAACTCTGCTTTAGTTGCAGGTGCAACACAAGCAGCATTTCTCCCACTGTGTACTCTTTGGGCTCTGCCACGAATGAACTTCTATATTCAAGGTTTCCCACCTGGAGCGAACTGCCTTAACCAAGGCAGGCGGTAGTGAGGACTGTAAGCATTTCCACTCCCCAAACTCGCAGTTTTAACGAATGAACTCTGCTTTAGTTGCAGGTGGAACACACGCAGGTTTTCTCCCACAGTGTACACAAAGGGCCTTTCCCCGAATGAACGTCTATACGCAGGGGGTCCCGCGTGGAGTGAACTACCTCAACCAAGGGAGGTTCCTCCTATGCCTCTAAGCGTTTCCTCTCCCAAAACACGCAGTTTTACCCGAAGAACTCTGCTTTAGTTGCAGGTGGAACACAAGCAACTTTTCACCCACAGTGTACACAATGGGCTTTTCGCCGAATGAACTTCTACACGCAGGGTTTCCCTCGTGGAGTGAAATGCCTAAACCGAGGCAGGCTCTAGTGAGGCCTCTAAGCATTTCCTCTCCCCAAACACGGCAGTTTTACCCGAAGAACTCTGCTTTAGTTCCAGGTGTAGCACAAGCAGCATTTCTCCATCAGTGCACACAATGGGCACTTTCCCGAATGAACTTGTTCTCTATGCAGGGTGTCCCGCGTGGAGCGAACTGCCTCAACCATGGCAGGCTCTACTGTGGTCTCTAAGGAATTTCTCACTGAAAACATGGCACTTTTACCCGAAGAACTCTGCCCTAATTGCAGGTGGAACACAAGCTGCATTTCTCCCACATTGTACACAAAGGGCCCTACCCCGAATGAACTTCTATATATAGGGTGTCCCACGTGCAGTGAACTGCCTCAAGCAAGGCAGGTTGTAGTAAGGACTGTAAGCCTTTCCTCTCCCAAAAGGCGCAGTTTTACCCGAAGAACTCTGCTTTCATTGCAGGTGGAACACAAGCAACTTTTCTCTCGCAGTGTACCCAATGGGCCTTTGCCCGAAAGAACTTCTATACTCAAGGTGTCCCGCGTGGAGTGAAATGCCTAAACCAAGGCAGGCTCTAGTGAGGTCTCTAAGCATTCCCCTCCCAAAACACAGCAGTTTTACCCAAAGAACTCTGCTTTAGTTGCACGTGGAACACAAGCAGCATTTCTCTCACTGTGTACTCTTTGGGCTCCTCCACGAATGAACTGCTACGTGCAGGGTTTCCCACCTGGAGTGAACTGCCTTAACCAAGGCAGTCTGTAGTGAGGACTGTAAGCATTTCTACTCCCCAAACTCGCCGTTTTAACGAATGAACTCTGCGTTAGGTGCAGGTGGAACACAAGCAGGTTTTCTCCCGCAGTGTACACAATGGGCCTTTCCCCGAATGAACTTCTATACGCAGGGTGTCCCGCGTGGAGTGAACTACCTCAAACAAGGCAGGCTCTTCTTAGGCCTCTAAGCGTTTCCTCTCCCAAAACACGCAGTTTTACCCGAAGAACTCTGATTTAGTTGGAGGTGGAACACAAGCAGCTTTTCTCCCACTGTGTACACAGTGGCCTTGCCCGAAAGAGCTTCTATACTCAAGGTGTCCCGCGTGGAGTGAAATGCCTAAACCGAGGCAGGCTCTAGTGAGGCCTCCAAGCATTTCCTCTCCCAAAACACGGCAGTTTTACCCGAAGAACTCTGCTTTACTTCCAGGTGTAACACAAGCAGCATTTCTCCATCAGTGCACACAATGGGCACTTTCCCGAATGAACTTGTTCTCTATGCAGGGTGTCCCGCGTGGAGCGAACTGCCTCAACCATGGCAGGCTCTACTGTGGTCTCTAAGGAATTCCTCTCTGAAAACACGGCACTTTTACCCGAAGAACTCTGCCCTAATTGTAGGTGGAACACAAGCTGCATTTCTCCCACATTGTACACAAAGGGCCCTACCCCGAATGAACTTCTATATATAGGGTGTCCCACGTGCAGTGAACTGCCTCAAGCAAGGCAGGTTGTAGTAAGGACTGTAAGCCTTTCCTCTCCCAAAAGGCGCAGTTTTACCCGAAGAACTCTGCTTTCGTTGCAGGTGGAACACAAGCAACTTTTCTCCCACAGTGTACCCAATGGGCCTTTGCCCGAAAGAACTTCTATACTCAAGGTGTCCCGCGTGGAGTGAAATGCCTAAACCAAGGCAGGCTCTAGTGAGGTCTCTAAGCATTTCCCCTCCCTAAACACGGCAGTTTTACCCAAAGAACTCTGCTTTAGTTGCAGGTGCAACACAAGCAGCATTTCTCCCACTGTGTACTCTTTGGGCTCTGCCACGAATGAACTTCTATATTCAAGGTTTCCCACCTGGAGCGAACTGCCTTAACCAAGGCAGGCGGTAGTGAGGACTGTAAGCATTTCCACTCCCCAAACTCGCAGTTTTAACGAATGAACTCTGCTTTAGTTGCAGGTGGAACACACGCAGGTTTTCTCCCACAGTGTACACAAAGGGCCTTTCCCCGAATGAACGTCTATACGCAGGGGGTCCCGCGTGGAGTGAACTACCTCAACCAAGGGAGGTTCCTCCTATGCCTCTAAGCGTTTCCTCTCCCAAAACACGCAGTTTTACCCGAAGAACTCTGCTTTAGTTGCAGGTGGAACACAAGCAACTTTTCACCCACAGTGTACACAATGGGCTTTTCGCCGAATGAATTTCTACACGCAGGGTTTCCCTCGTGGAGTGAAATGCCTAAACCGAGGCAGGCTCTAGTGAGGCCTCTAAGCATTTCCTCTCCCCAAACACGGCAGTTTTACCCGAAGAACTCTGCTTTAGTTCCAGGTGTAGCACAAGCAGCATTTCTCCATCAGTGCACACAATGGGCACTTTCCCGAATGAACTTGTTCTCTATGCAGGGTGTCCCGCGTGGAGCGAACTACCTCAACCATGGCAGGCTCTACTGTGGTCTCTAAGGAATTTCTCACTGAAAACACGGCACTTTTACCCGAAGAACTCTGCCCTAATTGCAGGTGGAACACAAGCTGCATTTCTCCCACATTGTACACAAAGGGCCCTACCCCGAATGAACTTCTATATATAGGGTGTCCCACGTGCAGTGAACTGCCTCAAGCAAGGCAGGTTGTAGTAAGGACTGTAACCCTTTCCTCTCCCAAAAGGCGCAGTTTTACCCGAAGAACTCTGCTTTCATTGCAGGTGGAACACAAGCAACTTTTCTCTCGCAGTGTACCCAATGGGACTTTGCCCGAAAGAACATCTATACTCAAGGTGTCCCGCGTGGAGTGAAATGCCTAAACCAAGGCAGGCTCTAGTGAGGTCTCTAAGCAATCCCCTCCCAAAACACAGCAGTTTTACCCAAAGAACTCTGCTTTAGTTGCAGGTGGAACACAAGCAGCATTTCTCTCACTGTGTACTCTTTGGGCTCCTCCACGAATGAACTGCTACGTGCAGGGTTTCCCACCTGGAGTGAACTGCCTTAACCAAGGCAGTCTGTAGTGAGGACTGTAAGCATTTCTACTCCCAAAACTCGCCGTTTTAACGAATGAACTCTGCGTTAGGTGCAGGTGGTACACAAGCAGGTTTTCTCCCGCAGTGTACACAATGGGCCTTTCCCCGAATGAACTTCTATACGCAGGGTGTCCCGCGTGGAGTGAACTACCTCAAACAAGGCAGGCTCTTCTTAGGCCTCTAAGCGTTTCCTCTCCCAAAACACGCAGTTTTACCCGAAGAACTCTGATTTAGTTGGAGGTGGAACACAAGCAGCTTTTCTCCCACTGTGTACACAGTGGCCTTGCCCAAAAGAGCTTCTATACTCAAGGTGTCCCGCGTGGAGTGAAATGCCTAAACCGAGGCAGGCTCTAGAGAGGCCTCCAAGCATTTCCTCTCCCAAAACACGGCAGTTTTACCCGAAGAACTCTGCTTTAGTTCCAGGTGTAACACAAGCAGCATTTCTCCATCAGTGCACACAATGGGCACTTTCCCGAATGAACTTGTTCTCTATGCAGGGTGTCCCGCGTGGAGCGAACTGCCTCAACCATGGCAGGCTCTACTGTGGTCTCTAAGGAATTCCTCTCTGAAAACACGGCACTTTTACCCGAAGAACTCTGCCCTAATTGTAGGTGGAACACAAGCTGCATTTCTCCCACATTGTACACAAAGGGCCCTACCCCGAATGAACTTCTATATATAGGGTGTCCCACGTGCAGTGAACTGCCTCAAGCAAGGCAGGTTGTAGTAAGGACTGTAAGCCTTTCCTCTCCCAAAAGGCGCAGTTTTACCCGAAGAACTCTGCTTTCGTTGCAGGTGGAACACAAGCAACTTTTCTCCCACAGTGTACCCAATGGGCCTTTGCCCGAAAGAACTTCTATACTCAAGGTGTCCCGCGTGGAGTGAAATGCCTAAACCAAGGCAGGCTCTAGTGAGGTCTCTAAGCATTTCCCCTCCCTAAACACGGCAGTTTTACCCAAAGAACTCTGCTTTAGTTGCAGGTGCAACACAAGCAGCATTTCTCCCACTGTGTACTCTTTGGGCTCTGCCACGAATGAACTTCTATATTCAAGGTTTCCCACCTGGAGCGAACTGCCTTAACCAAGGCAGGCGGTAGTGAGGACTGTAAGCATTTCCACTCCCCAAACTCGCAGTTTTAACGAAGGAACTCTGCTTTAGTTGCAGGTGGAACACACGCAGGTTTTCTCCCACAGTGTACACAAAGGGCCTTTCCCCGAATGAACGTCTATACGCAGGGGGTCCCGCGTGGAGTGAACTACCTCAACCAAGGGAGGTTCCTCCTATGCCTCTAAGCGTTTCCTCTCCCAAAACACGCAGTTTTACCCGAAGAACTCTGCTTTAGTTGCAGGTGGAACACAAGCAACTTTTCACCCACAGTGTACACAATGGGCTTTTCGCCGAATGAACTTCTACACGCAGGGTTTCCCTCGTGGAGTGAAATGCCTAAACCGAGGCAGGCTCTAGTGAGGCCTCTAAGCATTTCCTCTCCCCAAACACGGCAGTTTTACCCGAAGAACTCTGCTTTAGTTCCAGGTGTAGCACAAGCAGCATTTCTCCATCAGTGCACACAATGGGCACTTTCCCGAATGAACTTGTTCTCTATGCAGGGTGTCCCGCGTGGAGCGAACTGCCTCAACCATGGCAGGCTCTACTGTGGTCTCTAAGGAATTTCTCACTGAAAACATGGCACTTTTACCCGAAGAACTCTGCCCTAATTGCAGGTGGAACACAAGCTGCATTTCTCCCACATTGTACACAAAGGGCCCTACCCCGAATGAACTTCTATATATAGGGTGTCCCACGTGCAGTGAACTGCCTCAAGCAAGGCAGGTTGTAGTAAGGACTGTAAGCCTTTCCTCTCCCAAAAGGCGCAGTTTTACCCGAAGAACTCTGCTTTCATTGCAGGTGGAACACAAGCAACTTTTCTCTCGCAGTGTACCCAATGGGCCTTTGCCCGAAAGAACTTCTATACTCAAGGTGTCCCGCGTGGAGTGAAATGCCTAAACCAAGGCAGGCTCTAGTGAGGTCTCTAAGCATTCCCCTCCCAAAACACAGCAGTTTTACCCAAAGAACTCTGCTTTAGTTGCACGTGGAACACAAGCAGCATTTCTCTCACTGTGTACACAGTGGCCTTGCCCGAAAGAGCTTCTATACTCAAGGTGTCCCGCGTGGAGTGAAATGCCTAAACCGAGGCAGGCTCTAGTGAGGCCTCCAAGCATTTCCTCTCCCAAAACACGGCAGTTTTACCCGAAGAACTCTGCTTTAGTTCCAGGTGTAACACAAGCAGCATTTCTCCATCAGTGCACACAATGGGCACTTTCCCGAATGAACTTGTTCTCTATGCAGGGTGTCCCGCGTGGAGCGAACTGCCTCAACCATGGCAGGCTCTACTGTGGTCTCTAAGGAATTCCTCTCTGAAAACACGGCACTTTTACCCGAAGAACTCTGCCCTAATTGTAGGTGGAACACAAGCTGCATTTCTCCCACATTGTACACAAAGGGCCCTACCCCGAATGAACTTCTATATATAGGGTGTCCCACGTGCAGTGAACTGCCTCAAGCAAGGCAGGTTGTAGTAAGGACTGTAAGCCTTTCCTCTCCCAAAAGGCGCAGTTTTACCCGAAGAACTCTGCTTTCGTTGCAGGTGGAACACAAGCAACTTTTCTCCCACAGTGTACCCAATGGGCCTTTGCCCGAAAGAACTTCTATACTCAAGGTGTCCCGCGTGGAGTGAAATGCCTAAACCAAGGCAGGCTCTAGTGAGGTCTCTAAGCATTTCCCCTCCCTAAACACGGCAGTTTTACCCAAAGAACTCTGCTTTAGTTGCAGGTGCAACACAAGCAGCATTTCTCCCACTGTGTACTCTTTGGGCTCTGCCACGAATGAACTTCTATATTCAAGGTTTCCCACCTGGAGCGAACTGCCTTAACCAAGGCAGGCGGTAGTGAGGACTGTAAGCATTTCCACTCCCCAAACTCGCAGTTTTAACGAATGAACTCTGCTTTAGTTGCAGGTGGAACACACGCAGGTTTTCTCCCACAGTGTACACAAAGGGCCTTTCCCCGAATGAACGTCTATACGCAGGGGGTCCCGCGTGGAGTGAACTACCTCAACCAAGGGAGGTTCCTCCTAGGCCTCTAAGCGTTTCCTCTCCCAAAACACGCAGTTTTACCCGAAGAACTCTGCTTTAGTTGCAGGTGGAACACAAGCAACTTTTCACCCACAGTGTACACAATGGGCTTTTCGCCGAATGAACTTCTACACGCAGGGTTTCCCTCGTGGAGTGAAATGCCTAAACCGAGGCAGGCTCTAGTGAGGCCTCTAAGCATTTCCTCTCCCCAAACACGGCAGTTTTACCCGAAGAACTCTGCTTTACTTCCAGGTGTAACACAAGCAGCATTTCTCCATCAGTGCACACAATGGGCACTTTCCCGAATGAACTTGTTCTCTATGCAGGGTGTCCCGCGTGGAGCGAACTGCCTCAACCATGGCAGGCTCTACTGTGGTCTCTAAGGAATTTCTCACTGAAAACACGGCACTTTTACCCGAAGAACTCTGCCCTAATTGCAGGTGGAACACAAGCTGCATTTCTCCCACATTGTACACAAAGGGCCCTACCCCGAATGAACTTCTATATATAGGGTGTCCCACGTGCAGTGAACTGCCTCAAGCAAGGCAGGTTGTAGTAAGGACTGTAAGCCTTTCCTCTCCCAAAAGGCGCAGTTTTACCCGAAGAACTCTGCTTTCATTGCAGGTGGAACACAAGCAACTTTTCTCTCGCAGTGTACCCAATGGGACTTTGCCCGAAAGAACTTCTATACTCAAGGTGTCCCGCGTGGAGTGAAATGCCTAAACCAAGGCAGGCTCTAGTGAGGTCTCTAAGCATTCCCCTCCCAAAACACAGCAGTTTTACCCAAAGAACTCTGCTTTAGTTGCAGGTGGAACACAAGCAGCATTTCTCTCACTGTGTACTCTTTGGGCTCCTCCACGAATGAACTGCTACGTGCAGGGTTTCCCACCTGGAGTGAACTGCCTTAACCAAGGCAGTCTGTAGTGAGGACTGTAAGCATTTCTACTCCCAAAACTCGCCGTTTTAACGAATGAACTCTGCGTTAGGTGCAGGTGGAACACAAGCAGGTTTTCTCCCGCAGTGTACACAATGGGCCTTTCCCCGAATGAACTTCTATACGCAGGGTGTCCCGCGTGGAGTGAACTACCTCAAACAAGGCAGGCTCTTCTTAGGCCTCTAAGCGTTTCCTCTCCCAAAACACGCAGTTTTACCCGAAGAACTCTGATTTAGTTGGAGGTGGAACACAAGCAGCTTTTCTCCCACTGTGTACACAGTGGCCTTGCCCGAAAGAGCTTCTATACTCAAGGTGTCCCGCGTGGAGTGAAATGCCTAAACCGAGGCAGGCTCTAGTGAGGCCTCCAAGCATTTCCTCTCCCAAAACACGGCAGTTTTACCCGAAAAACTCTGCTTTAGTTCCAGGTGTAACACAAGCAGCATTTCTCCATCAGTGCACACAATGGGCACTTTCCCGAATGAACTTGTTCTCTATGCAGGGTGTCCCTCGTGGAGCGAACTGCCTCAACCATGGCAGGCTCTACTGTGGTCTCTAAGGAATTCCTCTCTGAAAACACGGCACTTTTACCCGAAGAACTCTGCCCTAATTGTAGGTGGAACACAAGCTGCATTTCTCCCACATTGTACACAAAGGGCCCTACCCCGAATGAACTTCTATATATAGGGTGTCCCACGTGCAGTGAACTGCCTCAAGCAAGGCAGGTTGTAGTAAGGACTGTAAGCCTTTCCTCTCCCAAAAGGCGCAGTTTTACCCGAAGAACTCTGCTTTCGTTGCAGGTGGAACACAAGCAACTTTTCTCCCACAGTGTACCCAATGGGCCTTTGCCCGAAAGAACTTCTATACTCAAGGTGTCCCGCGTGGAGTGAAATGCCTAAACCAAGGCAGGCTCTAGTGAGGTCTCTAAGCATTTCCCCTCCCTAAACACGGCAGTTTTACCCAAAGAACTCTGCTTTAGTTGCAGGTGCAACACAAGCAGCATTTCTCCCACTGTGTACTCTTTGGGCTCTGCCACGAATGAACTTCTATATTCAAGGTTTCCCACCTGGAGCGAACTGCCTTAACCAAGGCAGGCGGTAGTGAGGACTGTAAGCATTTCCACTCCCCAAACTCGCAGTTTTAACGAATGAACTCTGCTTTAGTTGCAGGTGGAACACACGCAGGTTTTCTCCCACAGTGTACACAAAGGGCCTTTCCCCGAATGAACGTCTATACGCAGGGGGTCCCGCGTGGAGTGAACTACCTCAACCAAGGGAGGTTCCTCCTATGCCTCTAAGCGTTTCCTCTCCCAAAACACGCAGTTTTACCCGAAGAACTCTGCTTTAGTTGCAGGTGGAACACAAGCAACTTTTCACCCACAGTGTACACAATGGGCTTTTCGCCGAATGAACTTCTACACGCAGGGTTTCCCTCGTGGAGTGAAATGCCTAAACCGAGGCAGGCTCTAGTGAGGCCTCTAAGCATTTCCTCTCCCCAAACACGGCAGTTTTACCCGAAGAACTCTGCTTTAGTTCCAGGTGTAACACAAGCAGCATTTCTCCATCAGTGCACACAATGGGCACTTTCCCGAATGAACTTGTTCTCTATGCAGGGTGTCCCGCGTGGAGCGAACTGCCTCAACCATGGCAGGCTCTACTGTGGTCTCTAAGGAATTTCTCACTGAAAACACGGCACTTTTACCCGAAGAACTCTGCCCTAATTGCAGGTGGAACACAAGCTGCATTTCTCCCACATTGTACACAAAGGGCCCTACCCCGAATGAACTTCTATATATAGGGTGTCCCACGTGCAGTGAACTGCCTCAAGCAAGGCAGGTTGTAGTAAGGACTGTAAGCCTTTCCTCTCCCAAAAGGCGCAGTTTTACCCGAAGAACTCTGCTTTCATTGCAGGTGGAACACAAGCAACTTTTCTCTCGCAGTGTACCCAATGGGACTTTGCCCGAAAGAACTTCTATACTCAAGGTGTCCCGCGTGGAGTGAAATGCCTAAACCAAGGCAGGCTCTAGTGAGGTCTCTAAGCATTCCCCTCCCAAAACACAGCAGTTTTACCCAAAGAACTCTGCTTTAGTTGCAGGTGGAACACAAGCAGCATTTCTCTCACTGTGTACTCTTTGGGCTCCTCCACGAATGAACTGCTACGTGCAGGGTTTCCCACCTGGAGTGAACTGCCTTAACCAAGGCAGTCTGTAGTGAGGACTGTAAGCATTTCTACTCCCAAAACTCGCCGTTTTAACGAATGAACTCTGCGTTAGGTGCAGGTGGAACACAAGCAGGTTTTCTCCCGCAGTGTACACAATGGGCCTTTCCCCGAATGAACTTCTATAGGCAGGGTGTCCCGCGTGGAGTGAACTACCTCAAACAAGGCAGGCTCTTCTTAGGCCTCTAAGCGTTTCCTCTCCCAAAACACGCAGTTTTACCCGAAGAACTCTGATTTAGTTGGAGGTGGAACACAAGCAGCTTTTCTCCCACTGTGTACACAGTGGCCTTGCCCGAAAGAGCTTCTATACTCAAGGTGTCCCGCGTGGAGTGAAATGCCTAAACCGAGGCAGGCTCTAGTGAGGCCTCCAAGCATTTCCTCTCCCAAAACACGGCAGTTTTACCCGAAGAACTCTGCTTTAGTTCCAGGTGTAACACAAGCAGCATTTCTCCATCAGTGCACACAATGGGCACTTTCCCGAATGAACTTGTTCTCTATGCAGGGTGTCCCGCGTGGAGCGAACTGCCTCAACCATGGCAGGCTCTACTGTGGTCTCTAAGGAATTCCTCTCTGAAAACACGGCACTTTTACCCGAAGAACTCTGCCCTAATTGTAGGTGGAACACAAGCTGCATTTCTCCCACATTGTACACAAAGGGCCCTACCCCGAATGAACTTCTATATATAGGGTGTCCCACGTGCAGTGAACTGCCTCAAGCAAGGCAGGTTGTAGTAAGGACTGTAAGCCTTTCCTCTCCCAAAAGGCGCAGTTTTACCCGAAGAACTCTGCTTTCGTTGCAGGTGGAACACAAGCAACTTTTCTCCCACAGTGTACCCAATGGGCCTTTGCCCGAAAGAACTTCTATACTCAAGGTGTCCCGCGTGGAGTGAAATGCCTAAACCAAGGCAGGCTCTAGTGAGGTCTCTAAGCATTTCCCCTCCCTAAACACGGCAGTTTTACCCAAAGAACTCTGCTTTAGTTGCAGGTGCAACACAAGCAGCATTTCTCCCACTGTGTACTCTTTGGGCTCTGCCACGAATGAACTTCTATATTCAAGGTTTCCCACCTGGAGCGAACTGCCTTAACCAAGGCAGGCGGTAGTGAGGACTGTAAGCATTTCCACTCCCCAAACTCGCAGTTTTAACGAATGAACTCTGCTTTAGTTGCAGGTGGAACACACGCAGGTTTTCTCCCACAGTGTACACAAAGGGCCTTTCCCCGAATGAACGTCTATACGCAGGGGGTCCCGCGTGGAGTGAACTACCTCAACCAAGGGAGGTTCCTCCTATGCCTCTAAGCGTTTCCTCTCCCAAAACACGCAGTTTTACCCGAAGAACTCTGCTTTAGTTGCAGGTGGAACACAAGCAACTTTTCACCCACAGTGTACACAATGGGCTTTTCGCCGAATGAACTTCTACACGCAGGGTTTCCCTCGTGGAGTGAAATGCCTAAACCGAGGCAGGCTCTAGTGAGGCCTCTAAGCATTTCCTCTCCCCAAACACGGCAGTTTTACCCGAAGAACTCTGCTTTAGTTCCAGGGGTAACACAAGCAGCATTTCTCCATCAGTGCACACAATGGGCACTTTCCCGAATGTACTTGTTCTCTATGCAGGGTGTCCCGCGTGGAGCGAACTGCCTCAACCATGGCAGGCTCTACTGTGGTCTCTAAGGAATTTCTCACTGAAAACACGGCACTTTTACCCGAAGAACTCTGCCCTAATTGCAGGTGGAACACAAGCTGCATTTCTCCCACATTGTACACAAAGGGCCCTACCCCGAATGAACTTCTATATATAGGGTGTCCCACGTGCAGTGAACTGCCTCAAGCAAGGCAGGTTGTAGTAAGGACTGTAAGCCTTTCCTCTCCCAAAAGGCGCAGTTTTACCCGAAGAACTCTGCTTTCATTGCAGGTGGAACACAAGCAACTTTTCTCTCGCAGTGTACCCAATGGGCCTTTGGCCGAAAGAACTTCTATACTCAAGGTGTCCCGCGTGGAGTGAAATGCCTAAACCAAGGCAGGCTCTAGTGAGGTCTCTAAGCATTCCCCTCCCAAAACACAGCAGTTTTACCCAAAGAACTCTGCTTTAGTTGCAGGTGGAACACAAGCAGCATTTCTCTCACTGTGTACTCTTTGGGCTCCTCCACGAATGAACTGCTACGTGCAGGGTTTCCCACCTGGAGTGAACTGCCTTAACCAAGGCAGTCTGTAGTGAGGACTGTAAGCATTTCTACTCCCCAAACTCGCCGTTTTAACGAATGAACTCTGCGTTAGGTGCAGGTGGAACACAAGCAGGTTTTCTCCCGCAGTGTACACAATGGGCCTTTCCCCGAATGAACTTCTATACGCAGGGTGTCCCGCGTGGAGTGAACTACCTCAAACAAGGCAGGCTCTTCTTAGGCCTCTAAGCGTTTCCTCTCCCAAAACACGCAGTTTTACCCGAAGAACTCTGATTTAGTTGGAGGTGGAACACAAGCAGCTTTTCTCCCACTGTGTACACAGTGGCCTTGCCCGAAAGAGCTTCTATACTCAAGGTGTCCCGCGTGGAGTGAAATGCCTAAACCGAGGCAGGCTCTAGTGAGGCCTCCAAGCATTTCCTCTCCCAAAACACGGCAGTTTTAGCCGAAGAACTCTGCTTTAGTTCCAGGTGTAACACAAGCAGCATTTCTCCATCAGTGCACACAATGGGCACTTTCCCGAATGAACTTGTTCTCTATGCAGGGTGTCCCGCGTGGAGCGAACTGCCTCAACCATGGCAGGCTCTACTGTGGTCTCTAAGGAATTCCTCTCTGAAAACACGGCACTTTTACCCGAAGAACTCTGCCCTAATTGTAGGTGGAACACAAGCTGCATTTCTCCCACATTGTACACAAAGGGCCCTACCCCGAATGAACTTCTATATATAGGGTGTCCCACGTGCAGTGAACTGCCTCAAGCAAGGCAGGTTGTAGTAAGGACTGTAAGCCTTTCCTCTCCCAAAAGGCGCAGTTTTACCCGAAGAACTCTGCTTTCGTTGCAGGTGGAACACAAGCAACTTTTCTCCCACAGTGTACCCAATGGGCCTTTGCCCGAAAGAACTTCTATACTCAAGGTGTCCCGCGTGGAGTGAAATGCCTAAACCAAGGCAGGCTCTAGTGAGGTCTCTAAGCATTTCCCCTCCCTAAACACGGCAGTTTTACCCAAAGAACTCTGCTTTAGTTGCAGGTGCAACACAAGCAGCATTTCTCCCACTGTGTACTCTTTGGGCTCTGCCACGAATGAACTTCTATATTCAAGGTTTCCCACCTGGAGCGAACTGCCTTAACCAAGGCAGGCGGTAGTGAGGACTGTAAGCATTTCCACTCCCCAAACTCGCAGTTTTAACGAATGAACTCTGCTTTAGTTGCAGGTGGAACACACGCAGGTTTTCTCCCACAGTGTACACAAAGGGCCTTTCCCCGAATGAACGTCTATACGCAGGGGGTCCCGCGTGGAGTGAACTACCTCAACCAAGGGAGGTTCCTCCTATGCCTCTAAGCGTTTCCTCTCCCAAAACACGCAGTTTTACCCGAAGAACTCTGCTTTAGTTGCAGGTGGAACACAAGCAACTTTTCACCCACAGTGTACACAATGGGCTTTTCGCCGAATGAACTTCTACACGCAGGGTTTCCCTCGTGGAGTGAAATGCCTAAACCGAGGCAGGCTCTAGTGAGGCCTCTAAGCATTTCCTCTCCCCAAACACGGCAGTTTTACCCGAAGAACTCTGCTTTAGTTCCAGGTGTAGCACAAGCAGCATTTCTCCATCAGTGCACACAATGGGCACTTTCCCGAATGAACTTGTTCTCTATGCAGGGTGTCCCGCGTGGAGCGAACTGCCTCAACCATGGCAGGCTCTACTGTGGTCTCTAAGGAATTTCTCACTGAAAACACGGCACTTTTACCCGAAGAACTCTGCCCTAATTGCAGGTGGAACACAAGCTGCATTTCTCCCACATTGTACACATAGGGACCTACCCCGAATGAACTTCTATATATAGGGTGTCCCACGTGCAGTGAACTGCCTCAAGCAAGGCAGGTTGTAGTAAGGACTGTAAGCCTTTCCTCTCCCAAAAGGCGCAGTTTTACCCGAAGAACTCTGCTTTCATTGCAGGTGGAACACAAGCAACTTTTCTCTCGCAGTGTACCCAATGGGACTTTGCCCGAAAGAACTTCTATACTCAAGGTGTCCCGCGTGGAGTGAAATGCCTAAACCAAGGCAGGCTCTAGTGAGGTCTCTAAGCATTCCCCTCCCAAAACACAGCAGTTTTACCCAAAGAACTCTGCTTTAGTTGCAGGTGGAACACAAGCAGCATTTCTCTCACTGTGTACTCTTTGGGCTCCTCCACGAATGAACTGCTACGTGCAGGGTTTCCCACCTGGAGTGAACTGCCTTAACCAAGGCAGTCTGTAGTGAGGACTGTAAGCATTTCTACTCCCAAAACTCGCCGTTTTAACGAATGAACTCTGCGTTAGGTGCAGGTGGAACACAAGCAGGTTTTCTCCCGCAGTGTACACAATGGGCCTTTCCCCGAATGAACTTCTATACGCAGGGTGTCCCGCGTGGAGTGAACTACCTCAAACAAGGCAGGCTCTTCTTAGGCCTCTAAGCGTTTCCTCTCCCAAAACACGCAGTTTTACCCGAAGAACTCTGATTTAGTTGGAGGTGGAACACAAGCAGCTTTTCTCCCACTGTGTACACAGTGGCCTTGCCCGAAAGAGCTTCTATACTCAAGGTGTCCCGCGTGGAGTGAAATGCCTAAACCGAGGCAGGCTCTAGTGAGGCCTCCAAGCATTTCCTCTCCCAAAACACGGCAGTTTTACCCGAAGAACTCTGCTTTAGTTCCAGGTGTAACACAAGCAGCATTTCTCCATCAGTGCACACAATGGGCACTTTCCCGAATGAACTTGTTCTCTATGCAGGGTGTCCCGCGTGGAGCGAACTGCCTCAACCATGGCAGGCTCTACTGTGGTCTCTAAGGAATTCCTCTCTGAAAACACGGCACTTTTACCCGAAGAACTCTGCCCTAATTGTAGGTGGAACACAAGCTGCATTTCTCCCACATTGTACACAAAGGGCCCTACCCCGAATGAACTTCTATATATAGGGTGTCCCACGTGCAGTGAACTGCCTCAAGCAAGGCAGGTTGTAGTAAGGACTGTAAGCCTTTCCTCTCCCAAAAGGCGCAGTTTTACCCGAAGAACTCTGCTTTCGTTGCAGGTGGAACACAAGCAACTTTTCTCCCACAGTGTACCCAATGGGCCTTTGCCCGAAAGAACTTCTATACTCAAGGTGTCCCGCGTGGAGTGAAATGCCTAAACCAAGGCAGGCTCTAGTGAGGTCTCTAAGCATTTCCCCTCCCTAAACACGGCAGTTTTACCCAAAGAACTCTGCTTTAGTTGCAGGTGCAACACAAGCAGCATTTCTCCCACTGTGTACTCTTTGGGCTCTGCCACGAATGAACTTCTATATTCAAGGTTTCCCACCTGGAGCGAACTGCCTTAACCAAGGCAGGCGGTAGTGAGGACTGTAAGCATTTCCACTCCCCAAACTCGCAGTTTTAACGAATGAACTCTGCTTTAGTTGCAGGTGGAACACACGCAGGTTTTCTCCCACAGTGTACACAAAGGGCCTTTCCCCGAATGAACGTCTATACGCAGGGGGTTCCGCGTGGAGTGAACTACCTCAACCAAGGGAGGTTCCTCCTATGCCTCTAAGCGTTTCCTCTCCCAAAACACGCAGTTTTACCCGAAGAACTCTGCTTTAGTTGCAGGTGGAACACAAGCAACTTTTCACCCACAGTGTACACAATGGGCTTTTCGCCGAATGAACTTCTACACGCAGGGTTTCCCTCGTGGAGTGAAATGCCTAAACCGAGGCAGGCTCTAGTGAGGCCTCTAAGCATTTCCTCTCCCCAAACACGGCAGTTTTACCCGAAGAACTCTGCTTTAGTTCCAGGTGTAGCACAAGCAGCATTTCTCCATCAGTGCACACAATGGGCACTTTCCCGAATGAACTTGTTCTCTATGCAGGGTGTCCCGCGTGGAGCGAACTGCCTCAACCATGGCAGGCTCTACTGTGGTCTCTAAGGAATTTCTCACTGAAAACACGGCACTTTTACCCGAAGAACTCTGCCCTAATTGCAGGTGGAACACAAGCTGCATTTCTCCCACATTGTACACAAAGGGACCTACCCCGAATGAACTTCTATATATAGGGTGTCCCACGTGCAGTGAACTGCCTCAAGCAAGGCAGGTTGTAGTAAGGACTGTAAGCCTTTCCTCTCCCAAAAGGCGCAGTTTTACCCGAAGAACTCTGCTTTCATTGCAGGTGGAACACAAGCAACTTTTCTCTCGCAGTGTACCCAATGGGACTTTGCCCGAAAGAACTTCTATACTCAAGGTGTCCCGCGTGGAGTGAAATGCCTAAACCAAGGCAGGCTCTAGTGAGGTCTCTAAGCATTCCCCTCCCAAAACACAGCAGTTTTACCCAAAGAACTCTGCTTTAGTTGCAGGTGGAACACAAGCAGCATTTCTCTCACTGTGTACTCTTTGGGCTCCTCCACGAATGAACTGCTACGTGCAGGGTTTCCCACCTGGAGTGAACTGCCTTAACCAAGGCAGTCTGTAGTGAGGACTGTAAGCATTTCTACTCCCAAAACTCGCCGTTTTAACGAATGAACTCTGCGTTAGGTGCAGGTGGAACACAAGCAGGTTTTCTCCCGCAGTGTACACAATGGGCCTTTCCCCGAATGAACTTCTATACGCAGGGTGTCCCGCGTGGAGTGAACTACCTCAAACAAGGCAGGCTCTTCTTAGGCCTCTAAGCGTTTCCTCTCCCAAAACACGCAGTTTTACCCGAAGAACTCTGATTTAGTTGGAGGTGGAACACAAGCAGCTTTTCTCCCACTGTGTACACAGTGGCCTTGCCCGAAAGAGCTTCTATACTCAAGGTGTCCCGCGTGGAGTGAAATGCCTAAACCGAGGCAGGCTCTAGTGAGGCCTCCAAGCATTTCCTCTCCCAAAACACGGCAGTTTTAGCCGAAGAACTCTGCTTTAGTTCCAGGTGTAACACAAGCAGCATTTCTCCATCAGTGCACACAATGGGCACTTTCCCGAATGAACTTGTTCTCTATGCAGGGTGTCCCGCGTGGAGCGAACTGCCTCAACCATGGCAGGCTCTACTGTGGTCTCTAAGGAATTCCTCTCTGAAAACACGGCACTTTTACCCGAAGAACTCTGCCCTAATTGTAGGTGGAACACAAGCTGCATTTCTCCCACATTGTACACAAAGGGCCCTACCCCGAATGAACTTCTATATATAGGGTGTCCCACGTGCAGTGAACTGCCTCAAGCAAGGCAGGTTGTAGTAAGGACTGTAAGCCTTTCCTCTCCCAAAAGGCGCAGTTTTACCCGAAGAACTCTGCTTTCGTTGCAGGTGGAACACAAGCAACTTTTCTCCCACAGTGTACCCAATGGGCCTTTGCCCGAAAGAACTTCTATACTCAAGGTGTCCCGCGTGGAGTGAAATGCCTAAACCAAGGCAGGCTCTAGTGAGGTCTCTAAGCATTTCCCCTCCCTAAACACGGCAGTTTTACCCAAAGAACTCTGCTTTAGTTGCAGGTGGAACACAAGCAGCATTTCTCCCACTGTGTACTCTTTGGGCTCTGCCACGAATGAACTTCTATATTCAAGGTTTCCCACCTGGAGCGAACTGCCTTAACCAAGGCAGGCGGTAGTGAGGACTGTAAGCATTTCCACTCCCCAAACTCGCAGTTTTAACGAATGAACTCTGCTTTAGTTGCAGGTGGAACACACGCAGGTTTTCTCCCACAGTGTACACAAAGGGCCTTTCCCCGAATGAACGTCTATACGCAGGGGGTCCCGCGTGGAGTGAACTACCTCAACCAAGGGAGGTTCCTCCTATGCCTCTAAGCGTTTCCTCTCCCAAAACACGCAGTTTTACCCGAAGAACTCTGCTTTAGTTGCAGGTGGAACACAAGCAACTTTTCACCCACAGTGTACACAATGGGCTTTTCGCCGAATGAACTTCTACACGCAGGGTTTCCCTCGTGGAGTGAAATGCCTAAACCGAGGCAGGCTCTAGTGAGGCCTCTAAGCATTTCCTCTCCCCAAACACGGCAGTTTTACCCGAAGAACTCTGCTTTAGTTCCAGGTGTAGCACAAGCAGCATTTCTCCATCAGTGCACACAATGGGCACTTTCCCGAATGAACTTGTTCTCTATGCAGGGTGTCCCGCGTGGAGCGAACTGCCTCAACCATGGCAGGCTCTACTGTGGTCTCTAAGGAATTTCTCACTGAAAACACGGCACTTTTACCCGAAGAACTCTGCCCTAATTGCAGGTGGAACACAAGCTGCATTTCTCCCACATTGTACACAAAGGGCCCTACCCCGAATGAACTTCTATATATAGGGTGTCCCACGTGCAGTGAACTGCCTCAAGCAAGGCAGGTTGTAGTAAGGACTGTAAGCCTTTCCTCTCCCAAAAGGCGCAGTTTTACCCGAAGAACTCTGCTTTCGTTGCAGGTGGAACACAAGCAACTTTTCTCTCGCAGTGTACCCAATGGGCCTTTGCCCGAAAGAACTTCTATACTCAAGGTGTCCCGCGTGGAGTGAAATGCCTAAACCAAGGCAGGCTCTAGTGAGGTCTCTAAGCATTCCCCTCCCAAAACACAGCAGTTTTACCCAAAGAACTCTGCTTTAGTTGCAGGTGGAACACAAGCAGCATTTCTCTCACTGTGTACTCTTTGGGCTCCTCCACGAATGAACTGCTACATGCAGGGTTTCCCACCTGGAGTGAACTGCCTTAACCAAGGCAGTCTGTAGTGAGGACTGTAAGCATTTCTACTCCCCAAACTCGCCGTTTTAACGAATGAACTCTGCGTTAGGTGCAGGTGGAACACAAGCAGGTTTTCTCCCGCAGTGTACACAATGGGCCTTTCCCCGAATGAACTTCTATACGCAGGGTGTCCCGCGTGGAGTGAACTACCTCAAACAAGGCAGGCTCTTCTTAGGCCTCTAAGCGTTTCCTCTCCCAAAACACGCAGTTTTACCCGAAGAACTCTGATTTAGTTGGAGGTGGAACACAAGCAGCTTTTCTCCCACTGTGTACACAGTGGCCTTGCCCGAAAGAGCTTCTATACTCAAGGTGTCCCGCGTGGAGTGAAATGCCTAAACCGAGGCAGGCTCTAGTGAGGCCTCCAAGCATTTCCTCTCCCAAAACACGGCAGTTTTAGCCGAAGAACTCTGCTTTAGTTCCAGGTGTAACACAAGCAGCATTTCTCCATCAGTGCACACAATGGGCACTTTCCCGAATGAACTTGTTCTCTATGCAGGGTGTCCCGCGTGGAGCGAACTGCCTCAACCATGGCAGGCTCTACTGTGGTCTCTAAGGAATTCCTCTCTGAAAACACGGCACTTTTACCCGAAGAACTCTGCCCTAATTGTAGGTGGAACACAAGCTGCATTTCTCCCACATTGTACACAAAGGGCCCTACCCCGAATGAACTTCTATATATAGGGTGTCCCACGTGCAGTGAACTGCCTCAAGCAAGGCAGGTTGTAGTAAGGACTGTAAGCCTTTCCTCTCCCAAAAGGCGCAGTTTTACCCGAAGAACTCTGCTTTCGTTGCAGGTGGAACACAAGCAACTTTTCTCCCACAGTGTACCCAATGGGCCTTTGCCCGAAAGAACTTCTATACTCAAGGTGTCCCGCGTGGAGTGAAATGCCTAAACCAAGGCAGGCTCTAGTGAGGTCTCTAAGCATTTCCCCTCCCTAAACACGGCAGTTTTACCCAAAGAACTCTGCTTTAGTTGCAGGTGCAACACAAGCAGCATTTCTCCCACTGTGTACTCTTTGGGCTCTGCCACGAATGAACTTCTATATTCAAGGTTTCCCACCTGGAGCGAACTGCCTTAACCAAGGCAGGCGGTAGTGAGGACTGTAAGCATTTCCACTCCCCAAACTCGCAGTTTTAACGAATGAACTCTGCTTTAGTTGCAGGTGGAACACACGCAGGTTTTCTCCCACAGTGTACACAAAGGGCCTTTCCCCGAATGAACGTCTATACGCAGGGGGTCCCGCGTGGAGTGAACTACCTCAACCAAGGGAGGTTCCTCCTATGCCTCTAAGCGTTTCCTCTCCCAAAACACGCAGTTTTACCCGAAGAACTCTGCTTTAGTTGCAGGTGGAACACAAGCAACTTTTCACCCACAGTGTACACAATGGGCTTTTCGCCGAATGAACTTCTACACGCAGGGTTTCCCTCGTGGAGTGAAATGCCTAAACCGAGGCAGGCTCTAGTGAGGCCTCTAAGCATTTCCTCTCCCCAAACACGGCAGTTTTACCCGAAGAACTCTGCTTTAGTTCCAGGTGTAGCACAAGCAGCATTTCTCCATCAGTGCACACAATGGGCACTTTCCCGAATGAACTTGTTCTCTATGCAGGGTGTCCCGCGTGGAGCGAACTGCCTCAACCATGGCAGGCTCTACTGTGGTCTCTAAGGAATTTCTCACTGAAAACACGGCACTTTTACCCGAAGAACTCTGCCCTAATTGCAGGTGGAACACAAGCTGCATTTCTCCCACATTGTACACAAAGGGACCTACCCCGAATGAACTTCTATATATAGGGTGTCCCACGTGCAGTGAACTGCCTCAAGCAAGGCAGGTTGTAGTAAGGACTGTAAGCCTTTCCTCTCCCAAAAGGCGCAGTTTTACCCGAAGAACTCTGCTTTCATTGCAGGTGGAACACAAGCAACTTTTCTCTCGCAGTGTACCCAATGGGACTTTGCCCGAAAGAACTTCTATACTCAAGGTGTCCCGCGTGGAGTGAAATGCCTAAACCAAGGCAGGCTCTAGTGAGGTCTCTAAGCATTCCCCTCCCAAAACACAGCAGTTTTACCCAAAGAACTCTGCTTTAGTTGCAGGTGGAACACAAGCAGCATTTCTCTCACTGTGTACTCTTTGGGCTCCTCCACGAATGAACTGCTACGTGCAGGGTTTCCCACCTGGAGTGAACTGCCTTAACCAAGGCAGTCTGTAGTGAGGACTGTAAGCATTTCTACTCCCAAAACTCGCCGTTTTAACGAATGAACTCTGCGTTAGGTGCAGGTGGAACACAAGCAGGTTTTCTCCCGCAGTGTACACAATGGGCCTTTCCCCGAATGAACTTCTATACGCAGGGTGTCCCGCGTGGAGTGAACTACCTCAAACAAGGCAGGCTCTTCTTAGGCCTCTAAGCGTTTCCTCTCCCAAAACACGCAGTTTTACCCGAAGAACTCTGATTTAGTTGGAGGTGGAACACAAGCAGCTTTTCTCCCACTGTGTACACAGTGGCCTTGCCCGAAAGAGCTTCTATACTCAAGGTGTCCCGCGTGGAGTGAAATGCCTAAACCGAGGCAGGCTCTAGTGAGGCCTCCAAGCATTTCCTCTCCCAAAACACGGCAGTTTTACCCGAAGAACTCTGCTTTAGTTCCAGGTGTAACACAAGCAGCATTTCTCCATCAGTGCACACAATGGGCACTTTCCCGAATGAACTTGTTCTCTATGCAGGGTGTCCCGCGTGGAGCGAACTGCCTCAACCATGGCAGGCTCTACTGTGGTCTCTAAGGAATTCCTCTCTGAAAACACGGCACTTTTACCCGAAGAACTCTGCCCTAATTGTAGGTGGAACACAAGCTGCATTTCTCCCACATTGTACACAAAGGGCCCTACCCCGAATGAACTTCTATATATAGGGTGTCCCACGTGCAGTGAACTGCCTCAAGCAAGGCAGGTTGTAGTAAGGACTGTAAGCCTTTCCTCTCCCAAAAGGCGCAGTTTTACCCGAAGAACTCTGCTTTCGTTGCAGGTGGAACACAAGCAACTTTTCTCCCACAGTGTACCCAATGGGCCTTTGCCCGAAAGAACTTCTATACTCAAGGTGTCCCGCGTGGAGTGAAATGCCTAAACCAAGGCAGGCTCTAGTGAGGTCTCTAAGCATTTCCCCTCCCTAAACACGGCAGTTTTACCCAAAGAACTCTGCTTTAGTTGCAGGTGGAACACAAGCAGCATTTCTCCCACTGTGTACTCTTTGGGCTCTGCCACGAATGAACTTCTATATTCAAGGTTTCCCACCTGGAGCGAACTGCCTTAACCAAGGCAGGCGGTAGTGAGGACTGTAAGCATTTCCACTCCCCAAACTCGCAGTTTTAACGAATGAACTCTGCTTTAGTTGCAGGTGGAACACACGCAGGTTTTCTCCCACAGTGTACACAAAGGGCCTTTCCCCGAATGAACGTCTATACGCAGGGGGTCCCGCGTGGAGTGAACTACCTCAACCAAGGGAGGTTCCTCCTATGCCTCTAAGCGTTTCCTCTCCCAAAACACGCAGTTTTACCCGAAGAACTCTGCTTTAGTTGCAGGTGGAACACAAGCAACTTTTCACCCACAGTGTACACAATGGGCTTTTCGCCGAATGAACTTGTACACGCAGGGTTTCCCTCGTGGAGTGAAATGCCTAAACCGAGGCAGGCTCTAGTGAGGCCTCTAAGCATTTCCTCTCCCCAAACACGGCAGTTTTACCCGAAGAACTCTGCTTTAGTTCCAGGTGTAGCACAAGCAGCATTTCTCCATCAGTGCACACAATGGGCACTTTCCCGAATGAACTTGTTCTCTATGCAGGGTGTCCCGCGTGGAGCGAACTGCCTCAACCATGGCAGGCTCTACTGTGGTCTCTAAGGAATTTCTCACTGAAAACACGGCACTTTTACCCGAAGAACTCTGCCCTAATTGCAGGTGGAACACAAGCTGCATTTCTCCCACATTGTACACAAAGGGCCCTACCCCGAATGAACTTCTATATATAGGGTGTCCCACGTGCAGTGAACTGCCTCAAGCAAGGCAGGTTGTAGTAAGGACTGTAAGCCTTTCCTCTCCCAAAAGGCGCAGTTTTACCCGAAGAACTCTGCTTTCGTTGCAGGTGGAACACAAGCAACTTTTCTCTCGCAGTGTACCCAATGGGCCTTTGCCCGAAAGAACTTCTATACTCAAGGTGTCCCGCGTGGAGTGAAATGCCTAAACCAAGGCAGGCTCTAGTGAGGTCTCTAAGCATTCCCCTCCCAAAACACAGCAGTTTTACCCAAAGAACTCTGCTTTAGTTGCAGGTGGAACACAAGCAGCATTTCTCTCACTGTGTACTCTTTGGGCTCCTCCACGAATGAACTGCTACATGCAGGGTTTCCCACCTGGAGTGAACTGCCTTAACCAAGGCAGTCTGTAGTGAGGACTGTAAGCATTTCTACTCCCAAAACTCGCCGTTTTAACGAATGAACTCTGCGTTAGGTGCAGGTGGAACACAAGCAGGTTTTCTCCCGCAGTGTACACAATGGGCCTTTCCCCGAATGAACTTCTATACGCAGGGTGTCCCGCGTGGAGTGAACTACCTCAAACAAGGCAGGCTCTTCTTAGGCCTCTAAGCGTTTCCTCTCCCAAAACACGCAGTTTTACCCGAAGAACTCTGATTTAGTTGGAGGTGGAACACAAGCAGCTTTTCTCCCACTGTGTACACAGTGGCCTTGCCCGAAAGAGCTTCTATACTCAAGGTGTCCCGCGTGGAGTGAAATGCCTAAACCGAGGCAGGCTCTAGTGAGGCCTCCAAGCATTTCCTCTCCCAAAACACGGCAGTTTTAGCCGAAGAACTCTGCTTTAGTTCCAGGTGTAACACAAGCAGCATTTCTCCATCAGTGCACACAATGGGCACTTTCCCGAATGAACTTGTTCTCTATGCAGGGTGTCCCGCGTGGAGCGAACTGCCTCAACCATGGCAGGCTCTACTGTGGTCTCTAAGGAATTCCTCTCTGAAAACACGGCACTTTTACCCGAAGAACTCTGCCCTAATTGTAGGTGGAACACAAGCTGCATTTCTCCCACATTGTACACAAAGGGCCCTACCCCGAATGAACTTCTATATATAGGGTGTCCCACGTGCAGTGAACTGCCTCAAGCAAGGCAGGTTGTAGTAAGGACTGTAAGCCTTTCCTCTCCCAAAAGGCGCAGTTTTACCCGAAGAACTCTGCTTTCGTTGCAGGTGGAACACAAGCAACTTTTCTCCCACAGTGTACCCAATGGGCCTTTGCCCGAAAGAACTTCTATACTCAAGGTGTCCCGCGTGGAGTGAAATGCCTAAACCAAGGCAGGCTCTAGTGAGGTCTCTAAGCATTTCCCCTCCCTAAACACGGCAGTTTTACCCAAAGAACTCTGCTTTAGTTGCAGGTGCAACACAAGCAGCATTTCTCCCACTGTGTACTCTTTGGGCTCTGCCACGAATGAACTTCTATATTCAAGGTTTCCCACCTGGAGCGAACTGCCTTAACCAAGGCAGGCGGTAGTGAGGACTGTAAGCATTTCCACTCCCCAAACTCGCAGTTTTAACGAATGAACTCTGCTTTAGTTGCAGGTGGAACACACGCAGGTTTTCTCCCACAGTGTACACAAAGGGCCTTTCCCCGAATGAACGTCTATACGCAGGGGGTCCCGCGTGGAGTGAACTACCTCAACCAAGGGAGGTTCCTCCTATGCCTCTAAGCGTTTCCTCTCCCAAAACACGCAGTTTTACCCGAAGAACTCTGCTTTAGTTGCAGGTGGAACACAAGCAACTTTTCACCCACAGTGTACACAATGGGCTTTTCGCCGAATGAACTTCTACACGCAGGGTTTCCCTCGTGGAGTGAAATGCCTAAACCGAGGCAGGCTCTAGTGAGGCCTCTAAGCATTTCCTCTCCCCAAACACGGCAGTTTTACCCGAAGAACTCTGCTTTAGTTCCAGGTGTAGCACAAGCAGCATTTCTCCATCAGTGCACACAATGGGCACTTTCCCGAATGAACTTGTTCTCTATGCAGGGTGTCCCGCGTGGAGCGAACTGCCTCAACCATGGCAGGCTCTACTGTGGTCTCTAAGGAATTTCTCACTGAAAACACGGCACTTTTACCCGAAGAACTCTGCCCTAATTGCAGGTGGAACACAAGCTGCATTTCTCCCACATTGTACACATAGGGACCTACCCCGAATGAACTTCTATATATAGGGTGTCCCACGTGCAGTGAACTGCCTCAAGCAAGGCAGGTTGTAGTAAGGACTGTAAGCCTTTCCTCTCCCAAAAGGCGCAGTTTTACCCGAAGAACTCTGCTTTCATTGCAGGTGGAACACAAGCAACTTTTCTCTCGCAGTGTACCCAATGGGACTTTGCCCGAAAGAACTTCTATACTCAAGGTGTCCCGCGTGGAGTGAAATGCCTAAACCAAGGCAGGCTCTAGTGAGGTCTCTAAGCATTCCCCTCCCAAAACACAGCAGTTTTACCCAAAGAACTCTGCTTTAGTTGCAGGTGGAACACAAGCAGCATTTCTCTCACTGTGTACTCTTTGGGCTCCTCCACGAATGAACTGCTACGTGCAGGGTTTCCCACCTGGAGTGAACTGCCTTAACCAAGGCAGTCTGTAGTGAGGACTGTAAGCATTTCTACTCCCAAAACTCGCCGTTTTAACGAATGAACTCTGCGTTAGGTGCAGGTGGAACACAAGCAGGTTTTCTCCCGCAGTGTACACAATGGGCCTTTCCCCGAATGAACTTCTATACGCAGGGTGTCCCGCGTGGAGTGAACTACCTCAAACAAGGCAGGCTCTTCTTAGGCCTCTAAGCGTTTCCTCTCCCAAAACACGCAGTTTTACCCGAAGAACTCTGATTTAGTTGGAGGTGGAACACAAGCAGCTTTTCTCCCACTGTGTACACAGTGGCCTTGCCCGAAAGAGCTTCTATACTCAAGGTGTCCCGCGTGGAGTGAAATGCCTAAACCGAGGCAGGCTCTAGTGAGGCCTCCAAGCATTTCCTCTCCCAAAACACGGCAGTTTTACCCGAAGAACTCTGCTTTAGTTCCAGGTGTAACACAAGCAGCATTTCTCCATCAGTGCACACAATGGGCACTTTCCCGAATGAACTTGTTCTCTATGCAGGGTGTCCCGCGTGGAGCGAACTGCCTCAACCATGGCAGGCTCTACTGTGGTCTCTAAGGAATTCCTCTCTGAAAACACGGCACTTTTACCCGAAGAACTCTGCCCTAATTGTAGGTGGAACACAAGCTGCATTTCTCCCACATTGTACACAAAGGGCCCTACCCCGAATGAACTTCTATATATAGGGTGTCCCACGTGCAGTGAACTGCCTCAAGCAAGGCAGGTTGTAGTAAGGACTGTAAGCCTTTCCTCTCCCAAAAGGCGCAGTTTTACCCGAAGAACTCTGCTTTCGTTGCAGGTGGAACACAAGCAACTTTTCTCCCACAGTGTACCCAATGGGCCTTTGCCCGAAAGAACTTCTATACTCAAGGTGTCCCGCGTGGAGTGAAATGCCTAAACCAAGGCAGGCTCTAGTGAGGTCTCTAAGCATTTCCCCTCCCTAAACACGGCAGTTTTACCCAAAGAACTCTGCTTTAGTTGCAGGTGCAACACAAGCAGCATTTCTCCCACTGTGTACTCTTTGGGCTCTGCCACGAATGAACTTCTATATTCAAGGTTTCCCACCTGGAGCGAACTGCCTTAACCAAGGCAGGCGGTAGTGAGGACTGTAAGCATTTCCACTCCCCAAACTCGCAGTTTTAACGAATGAACTCTGCTTTAGTTGCAGGTGGAACACACGCAGGTTTTCTCCCACAGTGTACACAAAGGGCCTTTCCCCGAATGAACGTCTATACGCAGGGGGTCCCGCGTGGAGTGAACTACCTCAACCAAGGGAGGTTCCTCCTATGCCTCTAAGCGTTTCCTCTCCCAAAACACGCAGTTTTACCCGAAGAACTCTGCTTTAGTTGCAGGTGGAACACAAGCAACTTTTCACCCACAGTGTACACAATGGGCTTTTCGCCGAATGAACTTCTACACGCAGGGTTTCCCTCGTGGAGTGAAATGCCTAAACCGAGGCAGGCTCTAGTGAGGCCTCTAAGCATTTCCTCTCCCCAAACACGGCAGTTTTACCCGAAGAACTCTGCTTTAGTTCCAGGTGTAGCACAAGCAGCATTTCTCCATCAGTGCACACAATGGGCACTTTCCCGAATGAACTTGTTCTCTATGCAGGGTGTCCCGCGTGGAGCGAACTGCCTCAACCATGGCAGGCTCTACTGTGGTCTCTAAGGAATTTCTCACTGAAAACACGGCACTTTTACCCGAAGAACTCTGCCCTAATTGCAGGTGGAACACAAGCTGCATTTCTCCCACATTGTACACAAAGGGACCTACCCCGAATGAACTTCTATATATAGGGTGTCCCACGTGCAGTGAACTGCCTCAAGCAAGGCAGGTTGTAGTAAGGACTGTAAGCCTTTCCTCTCCCAAAAGGCGCAGTTTTACCCGAAGAACTCTGCTTTCATTGCAGGTGGAACACAAGCAACTTTTCTCTCGCAGTGTACCCAATGGGACTTTGCCCGAAAGAACTTCTATACTCAAGGTGTCCCGCGTGGAGTGAAATGCCTAAACCAAGGCAGGCTCTAGTGAGGTCTCTAAGCATTCCCCTCCCAAAACACAGCAGTTTTACCCAAAGAACTCTGCTTTAGTTGCAGGTGGAACACAAGCAGCATTTCTCTCACTGTGTACTCTTTGGGCTCCTCCACGAATGAACTGCTACGTGCAGGGTTTCCCACCTGGAGTGAACTGCCTTAACCAAGGCAGTCTGTAGTGAGGACTGTAAGCATTTCTACTCCCAAAACTCGCCGTTTTAACGAATGAACTCTGCGTTAGGTGCAGGTGGAACACAAGCAGGTTTTCTCCCGCAGTGTACACAATGGGCCTTTCCCCGAATGAACTTCTATACGCAGGGTGTCCCGCGTGGAGTGAACTACCTCAAACAAGGCAGGCTCTTCTTAGGCCTCTAAGCGTTTCCTCTCCCAAAACACGCAGTTTTACCCGAAGAACTCTGATTTAGTTGGAGGTGGAACACAAGCAGCTTTTCTCCCACTGTGTACACAGTGGCCTTGCCCGAAAGAGCTTCTATACTCAAGGTGTCCCGCGTGGAGTGAAATGCCTAAACCGAGGCAGGCTCTAGTGAGGCCTCCAAGCATTTCCTCTCCCAAAACACGGCAGTTTTACCCGAAGAACTCTGCTTTAGTTCCAGGTGTAACACAAGCAGCATTTCTCCATCAGTGCACACAATGGGCACTTTCCCGAATGAACTTGTTCTCTATGCAGGGTGTCCCGCGTGGAGCGAACTGCCTCAACCATGGCAGGCTCTACTGTGGTCTCTAAGGAATTCCTCTCTGAAAACACGGCACTTTTACCCGAAGAACTCTGCCCTAATTGTAGGTGGAACACAAGCTGCATTTCTCCCACATTGTACACAAAGGGCCCTACCCCGAATGAACTTCTATATATAGGGTGTCCCACGTGCAGTGAACTGCCTCAAGCAAGGCAGGTTGTAGTAAGGACTGTAAGCCTTTCCTCTCCCAAAAGGCGCAGTTTTACCCGAAGAACTCTGCTTTCGTTGCAGGTGGAACACAAGCAACTTTTCTCCCACAGTGTACCCAATGGGCCTTTGCCCGAAAGAACTTCTATACTCAAGGTGTCCCGCGTGGAGTGAAATGCCTAAACCAAGGCAGGCTCTAGTGAGGTCTCTAAGCATTTCCCCTCCCTAAACACGGCAGTTTTACCCAAAGAACTCTGCTTTAGTTGCAGGTGGAACACAAGCAGCATTTCTCCCACTGTGTACTCTTTGGGCTCTGCCACGAATGAACTTCTATATTCAAGGTTTCCCACCTGGAGCGAACTGCCTTAACCAAGGCAGGCGGTAGTGAGGACTGTAAGCATTTCCACTCCCCAAACTCGCAGTTTTAACGAATGAACTCTGCTTTAGTTGCAGGTGGAACACACGCAGGTTTTCTCCCACAGTGTACACAAAGGGCCTTTCCCCGAATGAACGTCTATACGCAGGGGGTCCCGCGTGGAGTGAACTACCTCAACCAAGGGAGGTTCCTCCTATGCCTCTAAGCGTTTCCTCTCCCAAAACACGCAGTTTTACCCGAAGAACTCTGCTTTAGTTGCAGGTGGAACACAAGCAACTTTTCACCCACAGTGTACACAATGGGCTTTTCGCCGAATGAACTTCTACACGCAGGGTTTCCCTCGTGGAGTGAAATGCCTAAACCGAGGCAGGCTCTAGTGAGGCCTCTAAGCATTTCCTCTCCCCAAACACGGCAGTTTTACCCGAAGAACTCTGCTTTAGTTCCAGGTGTAGCACAAGCAGCATTTCTCCATCAGTGCACACAATGGGCACTTTCCCGAATGAACTTGTTCTCTATGCAGGGTGTCCCGCGTGGAGCGAACTGCCTCAACCATGGCAGGCTCTACTGTGGTCTCTAAGGAATTTCTCACTGAAAACACGGCACTTTTACCCGAAGAACTCTGCCCTAATTGCAGGTGGAACACAAGCTGCATTTCTCCCACATTGTACACAAAGGGCCCTACCCCGAATGAACTTCTATATATAGGGTGTCCCACGTGCAGTGAACTGCCTCAAGCAAGGCAGGTTGTAGTAAGGACTGTAAGCCTTTCCTCTCCCAAAAGGCGCAGTTTTACCCGAAGAACTCTGCTTTCGTTGCAGGTGGAACACAAGCAACTTTTCTCTCGCAGTGTACCCAATGGGCCTTTGCCCGAAAGAACTTCTATACTCAAGGTGTCCCGCGTGGAGTGAAATGCCTAAACCAAGGCAGGCTCTAGTGAGGTCTCTAAGCATTCCCCTCCCAAAACACAGCAGTTTTACCCAAAGAACTCTGCTTTAGTTGCAGGTGGAACACAAGCAGCATTTCTCTCACTGTGTACTCTTTGGGCTCCTCCACGAATGAACTGCTACATGCAGGGTTTCCCACCTGGAGTGAACTGCCTTAACCAAGGCAGTCTGTAGTGAGGACTGTAAGCATTTCTACTCCCAAAACTCGCCGTTTTAACGAATGAACTCTGCGTTAGGTGCAGGTGGAACACAAGCAGGTTTTCTCCCGCAGTGTACACAATGGGCCTTTCCCCGAATGAACTTCTATACGCAGGGTGTCCCGCGTGGAGTGAACTACCTCAAACAAGGCAGGCTCTTCTTAGGCCTCTAAGCGTTTCCTCTCCCAAAACACGCAGTTTTACCCGAAGAACTCTGATTTAGTTGGAGGTGGAACACAAGCAGCTTTTCTCCCACTGTGTACACAGTGGCCTTGCCCGAAAGAGCTTCTATACTCAAGGTGTCCCGCGTGGAGTGAAATGCCTAAACCGAGGCAGGCTCTAGTGAGGCCTCCAAGCATTTCCTCTCCCAAAACACGGCAGTTTTAGCCGAAGAACTCTGCTTTAGTTCCAGGTGTAACACAAGCAGCATTTCTCCATCAGTGCACACAATGGGCACTTTCCCGAATGAACTTGTTCTCTATGCAGGGTGTCCCGCGTGGAGCGAACTGCCTCAACCATGGCAGGCTCTACTGTGGTCTCTAAGGAATTCCTCTCTGAAAACACGGCACTTTTACCCGAAGAACTCTGCCCTAATTGTAGGTGGAACACAAGCTGCATTTCTCCCACATTGTACACAAAGGGCCCTACCCCGAATGAACTTCTATATATAGGGTGTCCCACGTGCAGTGAACTGCCTCAAGCAAGGCAGGTTGTAGTAAGGACTGTAAGCCTTTCCTCTCCCAAAAGGCGCAGTTTTACCCGAAGAACTCTGCTTTCGTTGCAGGTGGAACACAAGCAACTTTTCTCCCACAGTGTACCCAATGGGCCTTTGCCCGAAAGAACTTCTATACTCAAGGTGTCCCGCGTGGAGTGAAATGCCTAAACCAAGGCAGGCTCTAGTGAGGTCTCTAAGCATTTCCCCTCCCTAAACACGGCAGTTTTACCCAAAGAACTCTGCTTTAGTTGCAGGTGCAACACAAGCAGCATTTCTCCCACTGTGTACTCTTTGGGCTCTGCCACGAATGAACTTCTATATTCAAGGTTTCCCACCTGGAGCGAACTGCCTTAACCAAGGCAGGCGGTAGTGAGGACTGTAAGCATTTCCACTCCCCAAACTCGCAGTTTTAACGAATGAACTCTGCTTTAGTTGCAGGTGGAACACACGCAGGTTTTCTCCCACAGTGTACACAAAGGGCCTTTCCCCGAATGAACGTCTATACGCAGGGGGTCCCGCGTGGAGTGAACTACCTCAACCAAGGGAGGTTCCTCCTATGCCTCTAAGCGTTTCCTCTCCCAAAACACGCAGTTTTACCCGAAGAACTCTGCTTTAGTTGCAGGTGGAACACAAGCAACTTTTCACCCACAGTGTACACAATGGGCTTTTCGCCGAATGAACTTCTACACGCAGGGTTTCCCTCGTGGAGTGAAATGCCTAAACCGAGGCAGGCTCTAGTGAGGCCTCTAAGCATTTCCTCTCCCCAAACACGGCAGTTTTACCCGAAGAACTCTGCTTTAGTTCCAGGTGTAGCACAAGCAGCATTTCTCCATCAGTGCACACAATGGGCACTTTCCCGAATGAACTTGTTCTCTATGCAGGGTGTCCCGCGTGGAGCGAACTGCCTCAACCATGGCAGGCTCTACTGTGGTCTCTAAGGAATTTCTCACTGAAAACACGGCACTTTTACCCGAAGAACTCTGCCCTAATTGCAGGTGGAACACAAGCTGCATTTCTCCCACATTGTACACAAAGGGACCTACCCCGAATGAACTTCTATATATAGGGTGTCCCACGTGCAGTGAACTGCCTCAAGCAAGGCAGGTTGTAGTAAGGACTGTAAGCCTTTCCTCTCCCAAAAGGCGCAGTTTTACCCGAAGAACTCTGCTTTCATTGCAGGTGGAACACAAGCAACTTTTCTCTCGCAGTGTACCCAATGGGACTTTGCCCGAAAGAACTTCTATACTCAAGGTGTCCCGCGTGGAGTGAAATGCCTAAACCAAGGCAGGCTCTAGTGAGGTCTCTAAGCATTCCCCTCCCAAAACACAGCAGTTTTACCCAAAGAACTCTGCTTTAGTTGCAGGTGGAACACAAGCAGCATTTCTCTCACTGTGTACTCTTTGGGCTCCTCCACGAATGAACTGCTACGTGCAGGGTTTCCCACCTGGAGTGAACTGCCTTAACCAAGGCAGTCTGTAGTGAGGACTGTAAGCATTTCTACTCCCAAAACTCGCCGTTTTAACGAATGAACTCTGCGTTAGGTGCAGGTGGAACACAAGCAGGTTTTCTCCCGCAGTGTACACAATGGGCCTTTCCCCGAATGAACTTCTATACGCAGGGTGTCCCGCGTGGAGTGAACTACCTCAAACAAGGCAGGCTCTTCTTAGGCCTCTAAGCGTTTCCTCTCCCAAAACACGCAGTTTTACCCGAAGAACTCTGATTTAGTTGGAGGTGGAACACAAGCAGCTTTTCTCCCACTGTGTACACAGTGGCCTTGCCCGAAAGAGCTTCTATACTCAAGGTGTCCCGCGTGGAGTGAAATGCCTAAACCGAGGCAGGCTCTAGTGAGGCCTCCAAGCATTTCCTCTCCCAAAACACGGCAGTTTTACCCGAAGAACTCTGCTTTAGTTCCAGGTGTAACACAAGCAGCATTTCTCCATCAGTGCACACAATGGGCACTTTCCCGAATGAACTTGTTCTCTATGCAGGGTGTCCCGCGTGGAGCGAACTGCCTCAACCATGGCAGGCTCTACTGTGGTCTCTAAGGAATTCCTCTCTGAAAACACGGCACTTTTACCCGAAGAACTCTGCCCTAATTGTAGGTGGAACACAAGCTGCATTTCTCCCACATTGTACACAAAGGGCCCTACCCCGAATGAACTTCTATATATAGGGTGTCCCACGTGCAGTGAACTGCCTCAAGCAAGGCAGGTTGTAGTAAGGGCTGTAAGCCTTTCCTCTCCCAAAAGGCGCAGTTTTACCCGAAGAACTCTGCTTTCGTTGCAGGTGGAACACAAGCAACTTTTCTCCCACAGTGTACCCAATGGGCCTTTGCCCGAAAGAACTTCTATACTCAAGGTGTCCCGCGTGGAGTGAAATGCCTAAACCAAGGCAGGCTCTAGTGAGGTCTCTAAGCATTTCCCCTCCCTAAACACGGCAGTTTTACCCAAAGAACTCTGCTTTAGTTGCAGGTGGAACACAAGCAGCATTTCTCCCACTGTGTACTCTTTGGGCTCTGCCACGAATGAACTTCTATATTCAAGGTTTCCCACCTGGAGCGAACTGCCTTAACCAAGGCAGGCGGTAGTGAGGACTGTAAGCATTTCCACTCCCCAAACTCGCAGTTTTAACGAATGAACTCTGCTTTAGTTGCAGGTGGAACACACGCAGGTTTTCTCCCACAGTGTACACAAAGGGCCTTTCCCCGAATGAACGTCTATACGCAGGGGGTCCCGCGTGGAGTGAACTACCTCAACCAAGGGAGGTTCCTCCTATGCCTCTAAGCGTTTCCTCTCCCAAAACACGCAGTTTTACCCGAAGAACTCTGCTTTAGTTGCAGGTGGAACACAAGCAACTTTTCACCCACAGTGTACACAATGGGCTTTTCGCCGAATGAACTTCTACACGCAGGGTTTCCCTCGTGGAGTGAAATGCCTAAACCGAGGCAGGCTCTAGTGAGGCCTCTAAGCATTTCCTCTCCCCAAACACGGCAGTTTTACCCGAAGAACTCTGCTTTAGTTCCAGGTGTAGCACAAGCAGCATTTCTCCATCAGTGCACACAATGGGCACTTTCCCGAATGAACTTGTTCTCTATGCAGGGTGTCCCGCGTGGAGCGAACTGCCTCAACCATGGCAGGCTCTACTGTGGTCTCTAAGGAATTTCTCACTGAAAACACGGCACTTTTACCCGAAGAACTCTGCCCTAATTGCAGGTGGAACACAAGCTGCATTTCTCCCACATTGTACACAAAGGGCCCTACCCCGAATGAACTTCTATATATAGGGTGTCCCACGTGCAGTGAACTGCCTCAAGCAAGGCAGGTTGTAGTAAGGACTGTAAGCCTTTCCTCTCCCAAAAGGCGCAGTTTTACCCGAAGAACTCTGCTTTCGTTGCAGGTGGAACACAAGCAACTTTTCTCTCGCAGTGTACCCAATGGGCCTTTGCCCGAAAGAACTTCTATACTCAAGGTGTCCCGCGTGGAGTGAAATGCCTAAACCAAGGCAGGCTCTAGTGAGGTCTCTAAGCATTCCCCTCCCAAAACACAGCAGTTTTACCCAAAGAACTCTGCTTTAGTTGCAGGTGGAACACAAGCAGCATTTCTCTCACTGTGTACTCTTTGGGCTCCTCCACGAATGAACTGCTACATGCAGGGTTTCCCACCTGGAGTGAACTGCCTTAACCAAGGCAGTCTGTAGTGAGGACTGTAAGCATTTCTACTCCCAAAACTCGCCGTTTTAACGAATGAACTCTGCGTTAGGTGCAGGTGGAACACAAGCAGGTTTTCTCCCGCAGTGTACACAATGGGCCTTTCCCCGAATGAACTTCTATACGCAGGGTGTCCCGCGTGGAGTGAACTACCTCAAACAAGGCAGGCTCTTCTTAGGCCTCTAAGCGTTTCCTCTCCCAAAACACGCAGTTTTACCCGAAGAACTCTGATTTAGTTGGAGGTGGAACACAAGCAGCTTTTCTCCCACTGTGTACACAGTGGCCTTGCCCGAAAGAGCTTCTATACTCAAGGTGTCCCGCGTGGAGTGAAATGCCTAAACCGAGGCAGGCTCTAGTGAGGCCTCCAAGCATTTCCTCTCCCAAAACACGGCAGTTTTAGCCGAAGAACTCTGCTTTAGTTCCAGGTGTAACACAAGCAGCATTTCTCCATCAGTGCACACAATGGGCACTTTCCCGAATGAACTTGTTCTCTATGCAGGGTGTCCCGCGTGGAGCGAACTGCCTCAACCATGGCAGGCTCTACTGTGGTCTCTAAGGAATTCCTCTCTGAAAACACGGCACTTTTACCCGAAGAACTCTGCCCTAATTGTAGGTGGAACACAAGCTGCATTTCTCCCACATTGTACACAAAGGGCCCTACCCCGAATGAACTTCTATATATAGGGTGTCCCACGTGCAGTGAACTGCCTCAAGCAAGGCAGGTTGTAGTAAGGACTGTAAGCCTTTCCTCTCCCAAAAGGCGCAGTTTTACCCGAAGAACTCTGCTTTCGTTGCAGGTGGAACACAAGCAACTTTTCTCCCACAGTGTACCCAATGGGCCTTTGCCCGAAAGAACTTCTATACTCAAGGTGTCCCGCGTGGAGTGAAATGCCTAAACCAAGGCAGGCTCTAGTGAGGTCTCTAAGCATTTCCCCTCCCTAAACACGGCAGTTTTACCCAAAGAACTCTGCTTTAGTTGCAGGTGCAACACAAGCAGCATTTCTCCCACTGTGTACTCTTTGGGCTCTGCCACGAATGAACTTCTATATTCAAGGTTTCCCACCTGGAGCGAACTGCCTTAACCAAGGCAGGCGGTAGTGAGGACTGTAAGCATTTCCACTCCCCAAACTCGCAGTTTTAACGAATGAACTCTGCTTTAGTTGCAGGTGGAACACACGCAGGTTTTCTCCCACAGTGTACACAAAGGGCCTTTCCCCGAATGAACGTCTATACGCAGGGGGTCCCGCGTGGAGTGAACTACCTCAACCAAGGGAGGTTCCTCCTATGCCTCTAAGCGTTGCCTCTCCCAAAACACGCAGTTTTACCCGAAGAACTCTGCTTTAGTTGCAGGTGGAACACAAGCAACTTTTCACCCACAGTGTACACAATGGGCTTTTCGCCGAATGAACTTCTACACGCAGGGTTTCCCTCGTGGAGTGAAATGCCTAAACCGAGGCAGGCTCTAGTGAGGCCTCTAAGCATTTCCTCTCCCCAAACACGGCAGTTTTACCCGAAGAACTCTGCTTTAGTTCCAGGTGTAGCACAAGCAGCATTTCTCCATCAGTGCACACAATGGGCACTTTCCCGAATGAACTTGTTCTCTATGCAGGGTGTCCCGCGTGGAGCGAACTGCCTCAACCATGGCAGGCTCTACTGTGGTCTCTAAGGAATTCCTCTCTGAAAACACGGCACTTTTACCCGAAGAACTCTGCCCTAATTGCAGGTGGAACACAAGCTGCATTTCTCCCACATTGTACACAAAGGGCCCTACCCCGAATGAACTTCTATATATAGGGTGTCCCACGTGCAGTGAACTGCCTCAAGCAAGGCAGGTTGTAGTAAGGACTGTAAGCCTTTCCTCTCCCAAAAGGCGCAGTTTTACCCGAAGAACTCTGCTTTCATTGCAGGTGGAACACAAGCAACTTTTCTCTCGCAGTGTACCCAATGGGACTTTGCCCGAAAGAACTTCTATACTCAAGGTGTCCCGCGTGGAGTGAAATGCCTAAACCAAGGCAGGCTCTAGTGAGGTCTCTAAGCATTCCCCTCCCAAAACACAGCAGTTTTACCCAAAGAACTCTGCTTTAGTTGCAGGTGGAACACAAGCAGCATTTCTCTCACTGTGTACTCTTTGGGCTCCTCCACGAATGAACTGCTACGTGCAGGGTTTCCCACCTGGAGTGAACTGCCTTAACCAAGGCAGTCTGTAGTGAGGACTGTAAGCATTTCTACTCCCAAAACTCGCCGTTTTAACGAATGAACTCTGCGTTAGGTGCAGGTGGAACACAAGCAGGTTTTCTCCCGCAGTGTACACAATGGGCCTTTCCCCGAATGAACTTCTATACGCAGGGTGTCCCGCGTGGAGTGAACTACCTCAAACAAGGCAGGCTCTTCTTAGGCCTCTAAGCGTTTCCTCTCCCAAAACACGCAGTTTTACCCGAAGAACTCTGATTTAGTTGGAGGTGGAACACAAGCAGCTTTTCTCCCACTGTGTACACAGTGGCCTTGCCCGAAAGAGCTTCTATACTCAAGGTGTCCTGCGTGGAGTGAAATGCCTAAACCGAGGCAGGCTCTAGTGAGGCCTCCAACATTTCCTCTCCCAAAACTCGGCAGTTTTACCCGAAGAACTCTGCTTTAGTTCCAGGTGTAACACAAGCAGCATTTCTCCATCAGTGCACACAATGGGCACTTTCCCGAATGAACTTGTTCTCTATGCAGGGTGTCCCGCGTGGAGCGAACTGCCTCAACCATGGCAGGCTCTACTGTGGTCTCTAAGGAATTCCTCTCTGAAAACACGGCACTTTTACCCGAAGAACTCTGCCCTAATTGTAGGTGGAACACAAGCTGCATTTCTCCCACATTGTACACAAAGGGCCCTACCCCGAATGAACTTCTATATATAGGGTGTCCCACGTGCAGTGAACTGCCTCAAGCAAGGCAGGTTGTAGTAAGGACTGTAAGCCTTTCCTCTCCCAAAAGGCGCAGTTTTACCCGAAGAACTCTGCTTTCGTTGCAGGTGGAACACAAGCAACTTTTCTCCCACAGTGTACCCAATGGGCCTTTGCCCGAAAGAACTTCTATACTCAAGGTGTCCCGCGTGGAGTGAAATGCCTAAACCAAGGCAGGCTCTAGTGAGGTCTCTAAGCATTTCCCCTCCCTAAACACGGCAGTTTTACCCAAAGAACTCTGCTTTAGTTGCAGGTGCAACACAAGCAGCATTTCTCCCACTGTGTACTCTTTGGGCTCTGCCACGAATGAACTTCTATATTCAAGGTTTCCCACCTGGAGCGAACTGCCTTAACCAAGGCAGGCGGTAGTGAGGACTGTAAGCATTTCCACTCCCCAAACTCGCAGTTTTAACGAATGAACTCTGCTTTAGTTGCAGGTGGAACACACGCAGGTTTTCTCCCACAGTGTACACAAAGGGCCTTTCCCCGAATGAACGTCTATACGCAGGGGGTCCCGCGTGGAGTGAACTACCTCAACCAAGGGAGGTTCCTCCTATGCCTCTAAGCGTTTCCTCTCCCAAAACACGCAGTTTTACCCGAAGAACTCTGCTTTAGTTGCAGGTGGAACACAAGCAACTTTTCACCCACAGTGTACACAATGGGCTTTTCGCCGAATGAACTTCTACACGCAGGGTTTCCCTCGTGGAGTGAAATGCCTAAACCGAGGCAGGCTCTAGTGAGGCCTCTAAGCATTTCCTCTCCCCAAACACGGCAGTTTTACCCGAAGAACTCTGCTTTAGTTCCAGGTGTAACACAAGCAGCATTTCTCCATCAGTGCACACAATGGGCACTTTCCCGAATGAACTTGTTCTCTATGCAGGGTGTCCCGCGTGGAGCGAACTGCCTCAACCATGGCAGGCTCTACTGTGGTCTCTAAGGAATTTCTCACTGAAAACACGGCACTTTTACCCGAATAACTCTGCCCTAATTGCAGGTGGAACACAAGCTGCATTTCTCCCACATTGTACACAAAGGGCCCTACCCCGAATGAACTTCTATATATAGGGTGTCCCACGTGCAGTGAACTGCCTCAAGCAAGGCAGGTTGTAGTAAGGACTGTAAGCCTTTCCTCTCCCAAAAGGCGCAGTTTTACCCGAAGAACTCTGCTTTCATTGCAGGTGGAACACAAGCAACTTTTCTCTCGCAGTGTACCCAATGGGACTTTGCCCGAAAGAACTTCTATACTCAAGGTGTCCCGCGTGGAGTGAAATGCCTAAACCAAGGCAGGCTCTAGTGAGGTCTCTAAGCATTCCCCTCCCAAAACACAGCAGTTTTACCCAAAGAACTCTGCTTTAGTTGCAGGTGGAACACAAGCAGCATTTCTCTCACTGTGTACTCTTTGGGCTCCTCCACGAATGAACTGCTACGTGCAGGGTTTCCCACCTGGAGTGAACTGCCTTAACCAAGGCAGTCTGTAGTGAGGACTGTAAGCATTTCTACTCCCAAAACTCGCCGTTTTAACGAATGAACTCTGCGTTAGGTGCAGGTGGAACACAAGCAGGTTTTCTCCCGCAGTGTACACAATGGGCCTTTCCCCGAATGAACTTCTATACGCAGGGTGTCCCGCGTGGAGTGAACTACCTCAAACAAGGCAGGCTCTTCTTAGGCCTCTAAGCGTTTCCTCTCCCAAAACACGCAGTTTTACCCGAAGAACTCTGATTTAGTTGGAGGTGGAACACAAGCAGCTTTTCTCCCACTGTGTACACAGTGGCCTTGCCCGAAAGAGCTTCTATACTCAAGGTGTCCCGCGTGGAGTGAAATGCCTAAACCGAGGCAGGCTCTAGTGAGGCCTCCAAGCATTTCCTCTCCCAAAACACGGCAGTTTTACCCGAAGAACTCTGCTTTAGTTCCAGGTGTAACACAAGCAGCATTTCTCCATCAGTGCACACAATGGGCACTTTCCCGAATGAACTTGTTCTCTATGCAGGGTGTCCCGCGTGGAGCGAACTGCCTCAACCATGGCAGGCTCTACTGTGGTCTCTAAGGAATTCCTCTCTGAAAACACGGCACTTTTACCCGAAGAACTCTGCCCTAATTGTAGGTGGAACACAAGCTGCATTTCTCCCACATTGTACACAAAGGGCCCTACCCCGAATGAACTTCTATATATAGGGTGTCCCACGTGCAGTGAACTGCCTCAAGCAAGGCAGGTTGTAGTAAGGACTGTAAGCCTTTCCTCTCCCAAAAGGCGCAGTTTTACCCGAAGAACTCTGCTTTCGTTGCAGGTGGAACACAAGCAACTTTTCTCCCACAGTGTACCCAATGGGCCTTTGCCCGAAAGAACTTCTATACTCAAGGTGTCCCGCGTGGAGTGAAATGCCTAAACCAAGGCAGGCTCTAGTGAGGTCTCTAAGCATTTCCCCTCCCTAAACACGTCAGTTTTACCCAAAGAACTCTGCTTTAGTTGCAGGTGCAACACAAGCAGCATTTCTCCCACTGTGTACTCTTTGGGCTCTGCCACGAATGAACTTCTATATTCAAGGTTTCCCACCTGGAGCGAACTGCCTTAACCAAGGCAGGCGGTAGTCAGGACTGTAAGCATTTCCACTCCCCAAACTCGCAGTTTTAACGAATGAACTCTGCTTTAGTTGCAGGTGGAACACACGCAGGTTTTCTCCCACAGTGTACACAAAGGGCCTTTCCCCGAATGAACGTCTATACGCAGGGGGTCCCGCGTGGAGTGAACTACCTCAACCAAGGGAGGTTCCTCCTATGCCTCTAATCGTTTCCTCTCCCAAAACACGCAGTTTTACCCGAAGAACTCTGATTTAGTTGGAGGTGGAACACAAGCAGCTTTTCTCCCACTGTGTACACAGTGGCCTTGCCCAAAAGAGCTTCTATACTCAAGGTGTCCCGCGTGGAGTGAAATGCCTAAACCGAGGCAGGCTCTAGTGAGGCCTCCAAGCATTTCCTCTCCCAAAACACGGCAGTTTTACCCGAAGAACTCTGCTTTAGTTCCAGGTGTAACACAAGCAGCATTTCTCCATCAGTGCACACAATGGGCACTTTCCCGAATGAACTTGTTCTCTATGCAGGGTGTCCCGCGTGGAGCGAACTGCCTCAACCATGGCAGGCTCTACTGTGGTCTCTAAGGAATTCCTCTCTGAAAACACGGCACTTTTACCCGAAGAACTCTGCCCTAATTGTAGGTGGAACACAAGCTGCATTTCTCCCACATTGTACACAAAGGGCCCTACCCCGAATGAACTTCTATATATAGGGTGTCCCACGTGCAGTGAACTGCCTCAAGCAAGGCAGGTTGTAGTAAGGACTGTAAGCCTTTCCTCTCCCAAAAGGCGCAGTTTTACCCGAAGAACTCTGCTTTCGTTGCAGGTGGAACACAAGCAACTTTTCTCCCACAGTGTACCCAATGGGCCTTTGCCCGAAAGAACTTCTATACTCAAGGTGTCCCGCGTGGAGTGAAATGCCTAAACCAAGGCAGGCTCTAGTGAGGTCTCTAAGCATTTCCCCTCCCTAAACACGGCAGTTTTACCCAAAGAACTCTGCTTTAGTTGCAGGTGCAACACAAGCAGCATTTCTCCCACTGTGTACTCTTTGGGCTCTGCCACGAATGAACTTCTATATTCAAGGTTTCCCACCTGGAGCGAACTGCCTTAACCAAGGCAGGCGGTAGTGAGGACTGTAAGCATTTCCACTCCCCAAACTCGCAGTTTTAACGAATGAACTCTGCTTTAGTTGCAGGTGGAACACACGCAGGTTTTCTCCCACAGTGTACACAAAGGGCCTTTCCCCGAATGAACGTCTATACGCAGGGGGTCCCGCGTGGAGTGAACTACCTCAACCAAGGGAGGTTCCTCCTATGCCTCTAAGCGTTTCCTCTCCCAAAACACGCAGTTTTACCCGAAGAACTCTGCTTTAGTTGCAGGTGGAACACAAGCAACTTTTCACCCACAGTGTACACAATGGGCTTTTCGCCGAATGAACTTCTACACGCAGGGTTTCCCTCGTGGAGTGAAATGCCTAAACCGAGGCAGGCTCTAGTGAGGCCTCTAAGCATTTCCTCTCCCCAAACACGGCAGTTTTACCCGAAGAACTCTGCTTTAGTTCCAGGTGTAGCACAAGCAGCATTTCTCCATCAGTGCACACAATGGGCACTTTCCCGAATGAACTTGTTCTCTATGCAGGGTGTCCCGCGTGGAGCGAACTGCCTCAACCATGGCAGGCTCTACTGTGGTCTCTAAGGAATTTCTCACTGAAAACATGGCACTTTTACCCGAAGAACTCTGCCCTAATTGCAGGTGGAACACAAGCTGCATTTCTCCCACATTGTACACAAAGGGCCCTACCCCGAATGAACTTCTATATATAGGGTGTCCCACGTGCAGTGAACTGCCTCAAGCAAGGCAGGTTGTAGTAAGGACTGTAAGCCTTTCCTCTCCCAAAAGGCGCAGTTTTACCCGAAGAACTCTGCTTTCATTGCAGGTGGAACACAAGCAACTTTTCTCTCGCTGTGTACCCAATGGGCCTTTGCCCGAAAGAACTTCTATACTCAAGGTGTCCCGCGTGGAGTGAAATGCCTAAACCAAGGCAGGCTCTAGTGAGGTCTCTAAGCATTCCCCTCCCAAAACACAGCAGTTTTACCCAAAGAACTCTGCTTTAGTTGCAGGTGGAACACAAGCAGCATTTCTCTCACTGTGTACTCTTTGGGCTCCTCCACGAATGAACTGCTACGTGCAGGGTTTCCCACCTGGAGTGAACTGCCTTAACCAAGGCAGTCTGTAGTGAGGACTGTAAGCATTTCTACTCCCAAAACTCGTCGTTTTAACGAATGAACTCTGCGTTAGGTGCAGGTGGAACACAAGCAGGTTTTCTCCCGCAGTGTACACAATGGGCCTTTCCCCGAATGAACTTCTATACGCAGGGTGTCCCGCGTGGAGTGAACTACCTCAAACAAGGCAGGCTCTTCTTAGGCCTCTAAGCGTTTCCTCTCCCAAAACACGCAGTTTTACCCGAAGAACTCTGATTTAGTTGGAGGTGGAACACAAGCAGCTTTTCTCCCACTGTGTACACAGTGGCCTTGCCCGAAAGAGCTTCTATACTCAAGGTGTCCCGCGTGGAGTGAAATGCCTAAACCGAGGCAGGCTCTAGTGAGGCCTCCAAGCATTTCCTCTCCCAAAACACGGCAGTTTTACCCGAAGAACTCTGCTTTAGTTCCAGGTGTAACACAAGCAGCATTTCTCCATCAGTGCACACAATGGGCACTTTCCCGAATGAACTTGTTCTCTATGCAGGGTGTCCCGCGTGGAGCGAACTGCCTCAGCCATGGCAGGCTCTACTGTGGTCTCTAAGGAATTCCTCTCTGAAAACACGGCACTTTTACCCGAAGAACTCTGCCCTAATTGTAGGTGGAACACAAGCTGCATTTCTCCCACATTGTACACAAAGGGCCCTACCCCGAATGAACTTCTATATATAGGGTGTCCCACGTGCAGTGAACTGCCTCAAGCAAGGCAGGTTGTAGTAAGGACTGTAAGCCTTTCCTCTCCCAAAAGGCGCAGTTTTACCCGAAGAACTCTGCTTTCGTTGCAGGTGGAACACAAGCAACTTTTCTCCCACAGTGTACCCAATGGGCCTTTGCCCGAAAGAACTTCTATACTCAAGGTGTCCCGCGTGGAGTGAAATGCCTAAACCAAGGCAGGCTCTAGTGAGGTCTCTAAGCATTTCCCCTCCCTAAACACGGCAGTTTTACCCAAAGAACTCTGCTTTAGTTGCAGGTGCAACACAAGCAGCATTTCTCCCACTGTGTACTCTTTGGGCTCTGCCACGAATGAACTTCTATATTCAAGGTTTCCCACCTGGAGCGAACTGCCTTAACCAAGGCAGGCGGTAGTGAGGACTGTAAGCATTTCCACTCCCCAAACTCGCAGTTTTAACGAATGAACTCTGCTTTAGTTGCAGGTGGAACACACGCAGGTTTTCTCCCACAGTGTACACAAAGGGCCTTTCCCCGAATGAACGTCTATACGCAGGGGGTCCCGCGTGGAGTGAACTACCTCAACCAAGGGAGGTTCCTCCTATGCCTCTAAGCGTTTCCTCTCCCAAAACACGCAGTTTTACCCGAAGAACTCTGCTTTAGTTGCAGGTGGAACACAAGCAACTTTTCACCCACAGTGTACACAATGGGCTTTTCGCCGAATGAAATTCGACACGCAGGGTTTCCCTCGTGGAGTGAAATGCCTAAACCGAGGCAGGCTCTAGTGAGGCCTCTAAGCATTTCCTCTCCCCAAACACGGCAGTTTTACCCGAAAAACTCTGCTTTAGTTCCAGGGGTAACACAAGCAGCATTTCTCCATCAGTGCACACAATGGGCACTTTCCCGAATGAACTTGTTCTCTATGCAGGGTGTCCCGCGTGGAGCGAACTGCCTCAACCATGGCAGGCTCTACTGTGGTCTCTAAGGAATTTCTCACTGAAAACACGGCACTTTTACCCGAAGAACTCTGCCCTAATTGCAGGTGGAACACAAGCTGCATTTCTCCCACATTGTACACAAAGGGCCCTACCCCGAATGAACTTCTATATATAGGGTGTCCCACGTGCAGTGAACTGCCTCAAGCAAGGCAGGTTGTAGTAAGGACTGTAAGCCTTTCCTCTCCCAAAAGGCGCAGTTTTACCCGAAGAACTCTGCTTTCATTGCAGGTGGAACACAAGCAACTTTTCTCTCGCAGTGTACCCAATGGGCCTTTGCCCGAAAGAACTTCTATACTCAAGGTGTCCCGCGTGGAGTGAAATGCCTAAACCAAGGCAGGCTCTAGTGAGGTCTCTAAGCATTCCCCTCCCAAAACACAGCAGTTTTACCCAAAGAACTCTGCTTTAGTTGCAGGTGGAACACAAGCAGCATTTCTCTCACTGTGTACTCTTTGGGCTCCTCCACGAATGAACTGCTACGTGCAGGGTTTCCCACCTGGAGTGAACTGCCTTAACCAAGGCAGTCTGTAGTGAGGACTGTAAGCATTTCTACTCCCAAAACTCGCCATTTTAACGAATGAACTCTGCGTTAGGTGCAGGTGGAACACAAGCAGGTTTTCTCCCGCAGTGTACACAATGGGCCTTTCCCCGAATGAACTTCTATACGCAGGGTGTCCCGCGTGGAGTGAACTACCTCAAACAAGGCAGGCTCTTCTTAGGCCTCTAAGCGTTTCCTCTCCCAAAACACGCAGTTTTACCCGAAGAACTCTGATTTAGTTGGAGGTGGAACACAAGCAGCTTTTCTCCCACTGTGTACACAGTGGCCTTGCCCGAAAGAGCTTCTATACTCAAGGTGTCCCGCGTGGAGTGAAATGCCTAAACCGAGGCAGGCTCTAGTGAGGCCTCCAAGCATTTCCTCTCCCAAAACACGGCAGTTTTACCCGAAGAACTCTGCTTTAGTTCCAGGTGTAACACAAGCAGCATTTCTCCATCAGTGCACACAATGGGCACTTTCCCGAATGAACTTGTTCTCTATGCAGGGTGTCCCGCGTGGAGCAAACTGCCTCAACCATGGCAGGCTCTACTGTGGTCTCTAAGGAATTCCTCTCTGAAAACACGGCACTTTTACCCGAAGAACTCTGCCCTAATTGTAGGTGGAACACAAGCTGCATTTCTCCCACATTGTACACAAAGGGCCCTACCCCGAATGAACTTCTATATATAGGGTGTCCCACGTGCAGTGAACTGCCTCAAGCAAGGCAGGTTGTAGTAAGGACTGTAAGCCTTTCCTCTCCCAAAAGGCGCAGTTTTACCCGAAGAACTCTGCTTTCGTTGCAGGTGGAACACAAGCAACTTTTCTCCCACAGTGTACCCAATGGGCCTTTGCCCGAAAGAACTTCTATACTCAAGGTGTCCCGCGTGGAGTGAAATGCCTAAACCAAGGCAGGCTCTAGTGAGGTCTCTAAGCATTTCCCCTCCCTAAACACGGCAGTTTTACCCAAAGAACTCTGCTTTAGTTGCAGGTGCAACACAAGCAGCATTTCTCCCACTGTGTACTCTTTGGGCTCTGCCACGAATGAACTTCTATATTCAAGGTTTCCCACCTGGAGCGAACTGCCTTAACCAAGGCAGGCGGTAGTGAGGACTGTAAGTATTTCCACTCCCCAAATTCGCAGTTTTAACGAATGAACTCTGCTTTAGTTGCAGGTGGAACACACGCAGGTTTTCTCCCACAGTGTACACAAAGGGCCTTTCCCCGAATGAACGTCTATACGCAGGGGGTCCCGCGTGGAGTGAACTACCTCAACCAAGGGAGGTTCCTCCTATGCCTCTAAGCGTTTCCTCTCCCAAAACACGCAGTTTTACCCGAAGAACTCTGCTTTAGTTGCAGGTGGAACACAAGCAACTTTTCACCCACAGTGTACACAATGGGCTTTTCGCCGAATGAACTTCTACACGCAGGGTTTCCCTCGTGGAGTGAAATGCCTAAACCGAGGCAGGCTCTAGTGAGGCCTCTAAGCATTTCCTCTCCCCAAACACGGCAGTTTTACCCGAAGAACTCTGCTTTAGTTCCAGGGGTAACACAAGCAGCATTTCTCCATCAGTGCACACAATGGGCACTTTCCCGAATGAACTTGTTCTCTATGCAGGGTGTCCCGCGTGGAGCGAACTGCCTCAACCATGGCAGGCTCTACTGTGGTCTCTAAGGAATTTCTCACTGAAAACACGGCACTTTTACCCGAAGAACTCTGCCCTAATTGCAGGTGGAACACAAGCTGCATTTCTCCCACATTGTACACAAAGGGCCCTACCCCGAATGAACTTCTATATATAGGGTGTCCCACGTGCAGTGAACTGCCTCAAGCAAGGCAGGTTGTAGTAAGGACTGTAAGCCTTTCCTCTCCCAAAAGGCGCAGTTTTACCCGAAGAACTCTGCTTTCATTGCAGGTGGAACACAAGCAACTTTTCTCTCGCAGTGTACCCAATGGGCCTTTGCCCGAAAGAACTTCTATACTCAAGGTGTCCCGCGTGGAGTGAAATGCCTAAACCAAGGCAGGCTCTAGTGAGGTCTCTAAGCATTCCCCTCCCAAAACACAGCAGTTTTACCCAAAGAACTCTGCTTTAGTTGCAGGTGGAACACAAGCAGCATTTCTCTCACTGTGTACTCTTTGGGCTCCTCCACGAATGAACTGCTACACGCAGGGTTTCCCACCTGGAGTGAACTGCCTTAACCAAGGCAGTCTGTAGTGAGGACTGTAAGCATTTCTACTCCCAAAACTCGCCGTTTTAACGAATGAACTCTGCGTTAGGTGCAGGTGGAACACAAGCAGGTTTTCTCCCGCAGTGTACACAATGGGCCTTTCCCCGAATGAACTTCTATACGCAGGGTGTCCCGCGTGGAGTGAACTACCTCAAACAAGGCAGGCTCTTCTTAGGCCTCTAAGCGTTTCCTCTCCCAAAACACGCAGTTTTACCCGAAGAACTCTGATTTAGTTGGAGGTGGAACACAAGCAGCTTTTCTCCCACTGTGTACACAGTGGCCTTGCCCGAAAGAGCTTCTATACTCAAGGTGTCCCGCGTGGAGTGAAATGCCTAAACCGAGGCAGGCTCTAGTGAGGCCTCCAAGCATTTCCTCTCCCAAAACACGGCAGTTTTACCCGAAGAACTCTGCTTTAGTTCCAGGTGTAACACAAGCAGCATTTCTCCATCAGTGCACACAATGGGCACTTTCCCGAATGAACTTGTTCTCTATGCAGGGTGTCCCGCGTGGAGCGAACTGCCTCAACCATGGCAGGCTCTACTGTGGTCTCTAAGGAATTCCTCTCTGAAAACACGGCACTTTTACCCGAAGAACTCTGCCCTAATTGTAGGTGGAACACAAGCTGCATTTCTCCCACATTGTACACAAAGGGCCCTACCCCGAATGAACTTCTATATATAGGGTGTCCCACGTGCAGTGAACTGCCTCAAGCAAGGCAGGTTGTAGTAAGGACTGTAAGCCTTTCCTCTCCCAAAAGGCGCAGTTTTACCCGAAGAACTCTGCTTTCGTTGCAGGTGGAACACAAGCAACTTTTCTCCCACAGTGTACCCAATGGGCCTTTGCCCGAAAGAACTTCTATACTCAAGGTGTCCCGCGTGGAGTGAAATGCCTAAACCAAGGCAGGCTCTAGTGAGGTCTCTAAGCATTTCCCCTCCCTAAACACGGCAGTTTTACCCAAAGAACTCTGCTTTAGTTGCAGGTGCAACACAAGCAGCATTTCTCCCACTGTGTACTCTTTGGGCTCTGCCACGAATGAACTTCTATATTCAAGGTTTCCCACCTGGAGCGAACTGCCTTAACCAAGGCAGGCGGTAGTGAGGACTGTAAGCATTTCCACTCCCCAAACTCGCAGTTTTAACGAATGAACTCTGCTTTAGTTGCAGGTGGAACACACGCAGGTTTTCTCCCACAGTGTACACAAAGGGCCTTTCCCCGAATGAACGTCTATACGCAGGGGGTCCCGCGTGGAGTGAACTACCTCAACCAAGGGAGGTTCCTCCTATGCCTCTAAGCGTTGCCTCTCCCAAAACACGCAGTTTTACCCGAAGAACTCTGCTTTAGTTGCAGGTGGAACACAAGCAACTTTTCACCCACAGTGTACACAATGGGCTTTTCGCCGAATGAACTTCTACACGCAGGGTTTCCCTCGTGGAGTGAAATGCCTAAACCGAGGCAGGCTCTAGTGAGGCCTCTAAGCATTTCCTCTCCCCAAACACGGCAGTTTTACCCGAAGAACTCTGCTTTAGTTCCAGGGGTAACACAAGCAGCATTTCTCCATCAGTGCACACAATGGGCACTTTCCCGAATGTACTTGTTCTCTATGCAGGGTGTCCCGCGTGGAGCGAACTGCCTCAACCATGGCAGGCTCTACTGTGGTCTCTAAGGAATTTCTCACTGAAAACACGGCACTTTTACCCGAAGAACTCTGCCCTAATTGCAGGTGGAACACAAGCTGCATTTCTCCCACATTGTACACAAAGGGCCCTACCCCGAATGAACTTCTATATATAGGGTGTCCCACGTGCAGTGAACTGCCTCAAGCAAGGCAGGTTGTAGTAAGGACTGTAAGCCTTTCCTCTCCCAAAAGGCGCAGTTTTACCCGAAGAACTCTGCTTTCATTGCAGGTGGAACACAAGCAACTTTTCTCTCGCAGTGTACCCAATGGGACTTTGCCCGAAAGAACTTCTATACTCAAGGTGTCCCGCGTGGAGTGAAATGCCTAAACCAAGGCAGGCTCTAGTGAGGTCTCTAAGCATTCCCCTCCCAAAACACAGCAGTTTTACCCAAAGAACTCTGCTTTAGTTGCAGGTGGAACACAAGCAGCATTTCTCTCACTGTGTACTCTTTGGGCTCCTCCACGAATGAACTGCTACGTGCAGGGTTTCCCACCTGGAGTGAACTGCCTTAACCAAGGCAGTCTGTAGTGAGGACTGTAAGCATTTCTACTCCCAAAACTCGCCGTTTTAACGAATGAACTCTGCGTTAGGTGCAGGTGGAACACAAGCAGGTTTTCTCCCGCAGTGTACACAATGGGCCTTTCCCCGAATGAACTTCTATACGCAGGGTGTCCCGCGTGGAGTGAACTACCTCAAACAAGGCAGGCTCTTCTTAGGCCTCTAAGCGTTTCCTCTCCCAAAACACGCAGTTTTACCCGAAGAACTCTGATTTAGTTGGAGGTGGAACACAAGCAGCTTTTCTCCCACTGTGTACACAGTGGCCTTGCCCGAAAGAGCTTCTATACTCAAGGTGTCCCGCGTGGAGTGAAATGCCTAAACCGAGGCAGGCTCTAGTGAGGCCTCCAAGCATTTCCTCTCCCAAAACACGGCAGTTTTACCCGAAGAACTCTGCTTTAGTTCCAGGTGTAACACAAGCAGCATTTCTCCATCAGTGCACACAATGGGCACTTTCCCGAATGAACTTGTTCTCTATGCAGGGTGTCCCGCGTGGAGCGAACTGCCTCAACCATGGCAGGCTCTACTGTGGTCTCTAAGGAATTCCTCTCTGAAAACACGGCACTTTTACCCGAAGAACTCTGCCCTAATTGTAGGTGGAACACAAGCTGCATTTCTCCCACATTGTACACAAAGGGCCCTACCCTGAATGAACTTCTATATATAGGGTGTCCCACGTGCAGTGAACTGCCTCAAGCAAGGCAGGTTGTAGTAAGGACTGTAAGCCTTTCCTCTCCCAAAAGGCGCAGTTTTACCCGAAGAACTCTGCTTTCGTTGCAGGTGGAACACAAGCAACTTTTCTCCCACAGTGTACCCAATGGGCCTTTGCCCGAAAGAACTTCTATACTCAAGGTGTCCCGCGTGGAGTGAAATGCCTAAACCAAGGCAGGCTCTAGTGAGGTCTCTAAGCATTTCCCCTCCCTAAACACGGCAGTTTTACCCAAAGAACTCTGCTTTAGTTGCAGGTGCAACACAAGCAGCATTTCTCCCACTGTGTACTCTTTGGGCTCTGCCACGAATGAACTTCTATATTCAAGGTTTCCCACCTGGAGCGAACTGCCTTAACCAAGGCAGGCGGTAGTGAGGACTGTAAGCATTTCCACTCCCCAAACTCGCAGTTTTAACGAATGAACTCTGCTTTAGTTGCAGGTGGAACACACGCAGGTTTTCTCCCACAGTGTACACAAAGGGCCTTTCCCCGAATGAACGTCTATACGCAGGGGGTCCCGCGTGGAGTGAACTACCTCAACCAAGGGAGGTTCCTCCTATGCCTCTAAGCGTTTCCTCTCCCAAAACACGCAGTTTTACCCGAAGAACTCTGCTTTAGTTGCAGGTGGAACACAAGCAACTTTTCACCCACAGTGTACACAATGGGCTTTTCGCCGAATGAACTTCTACACGCAGGGTTTCCCTCGTGGAGTGAAATGCCTAAACCGAGGCAGGCTCTAGTGAGGCCTCTAAGCATTTCCTCTCCCCAAACACGGCAGTTTTACCCGAAGAACTCTGCTTTAGTTCCAGGTGTAGCACAAGCAGCATTTCTCCATCAGTGCACACAATGGGCACTTTCCCGAATGAACTTGTTCTCTATGCAGGGTGTCCCGCGTGGAGCGAACTGCCTCAACCATGGCAGGCTCTACTGTGGTCTCTAAGGAATTTCTCACTGAAAACACGGCACTTTTACCCGAAGAACTCTGCCCTAATTGCAGGTGGAACACAAGCTGCATTTCTCCCACATTGTACACAAAGGGCCCTACCCCGAATGAACTTCTATATATAGGGTGTCCCACGTGCAGTGAACTGCCTCAAGCAAGGCAGGTTGTAGTAAGGACTGTAAGCCTTTCCTCTCCCAAAAGGCGCAGTTTTACCCGAAGAACTCTGCTTTCATTGCAGGTGGAACACAAGCAACTTTTCTCTCGCAGTGTACCCAATGGGACTTTGCCCGAAAGAACTTCTATACTCAAGGTGTCCCGCGTGGAGTGAAATGCCTAAACCAAGGCAGGCTCTAGTGAGGTCTCTAAGCATACCCCTCCCAAAACACAGCAGTTTTACCCAAAGAACTCTGCTTTAGTTGCAGGTGGAACACAAGCAGCATTTCTCTCACTGTGTACTCTTTGGGCTCCTCCACGAATGAACTGCTACACGCAGGGTTTCCCACCTGGAGTGAACTGCCTTAACCAAGGCAGTCTGTAGTGAGGACTGTAAGCATTTCTACTCCCAAAACTCGCCGTTTTAACGAATGAACTCTGCGTTAGGTGCAGGTGGAACACAAGCAGGTTTTCTCCCGCAGTGTACACAATGGGCCTTTCCCCGAATGAACTTCTATACGCAGGGTGTCCCGCGTGGAGTGAACTACCTCAAACAAGGCAGGCTCTTCTTAGGCCTCTAAGCGTTTCCTCTCCCAAAACACGCAGTTTTACCCGAAGAACTCTGATTTAGTTGGAGGTGGAACACAAGCAGCTTTTCTCCCACTGTGTACACAGTGGCCTTGCCCGAAAGAGCTTCTATACTCAAGGTGTCCCGCGTGGAGTGAAATGCCTAAACCGAGGCAGGCTCTAGTGAGGCCTCCAAGCATTTCCTCTCCCAAAACACGGCAGTTTTACCCGAAGAACTCTGCTTTAGTTCCAGGTGTAACACAAGCAGCATTTCTCCATCAGTGCACACAATGGGCACTTTCCCGAATGAACTTGTTCTCTATGCAGGGTGTCCCGCGTGGAGCGAACTGCCTCAACCATGGCAGGCTCTACTGTGGTCTCTAAGGAATTCCTCTCTGAAAACACGGCACTTTTACCCGAAGAACTCTGCCCTAATTGTAGGTGGAACACAAGCTGCATTTCTCCCACATTGTACACAAAGGGCCCTACCCCGAATGAACTTCTATATATAGGGTGTCCCACGTGCAGTGAACTGCCTCAAGCAAGGCAGGTTGTAGTAAGGACTGTAAGCCTTTCCTCTCCCAAAAGGCGCAGTTTTACCCGAAGAACTCTGCTTTCGTTGCAGGTGGAACACAAGCAACTTTTCTCCCACAGTGTACCCAATGGGCCTTTGCCCGAAAGAACTTCTATACTCAAGGTGTCCCGCGTGGAGTGAAATGCCTAAACCAAGGCAGGCTCTAGTGAGGTCTCTAAGCATTTCCCCTCCCTAAACACGGCAGTTTTACCCAAAGAACTCTGCTTTAGTTGCAGGTGCAACACAAGCAGCATTTCTCCCACTGTGTACTCTTTGGGCTCTGCCACGAATGAACTTCTATATTCAAGGTTTCCCACCTGGAGCGAACTGCCTTAACCAAGGCAGGCGGTAGTGAGGACTGTAAGCATTTCCACTCCCCAAACTCGCAGTTTTAACGAATGAACTCTGCTTTAGTTGCAGGTGGAACACACGCAGGTTTTCTCCCACAGTGTACACAAAGGGCCTTTCCCCGAATGAACGTCTATACGCAGGGGGTCCCGCGTGGAGTGAACTACCTCAACCAAGGGAGGTTCCTCCTATGCCTCTAAGCGTTTCCTCTCCCAAAACACGCAGTTTTACCCGAAGAACTCTGCTTTAGTTGCAGGTGGAACACAAGCAACTTTTCACCCACAGTGTACACAATGGGCTTTTCGCCGAATGAACTTCTACACGCAGGGTTTCCCTCGTGGAGTGAAATGCCTAAACCGAGGCAGGCTCTAGTGAGGCCTCTAAGCATTTCCTCTCCCCAAACACGGCAGTTTTACCCGAAGAACTCTGCTTTAGTTCCAGGTGTAGCACAAGCAGCATTTCTCCATCAGTGCACACAATGGGCACTTTCCCGAATGAACTTGTTCTCTATGCAGGGTGTCCCGCGTGGAGCGAACTGCCTCAACCATGGCAGGCTCTACTGTGGTCTCTAAGGAATTTCTCACTGAAAACACGGCACTTTTACCCGAAGAACTCTGCCCTAATTGCAGGTGGAACACAAGCTGCATTTCTCCCACATTGTACACAAAGGGCCCTACCCCGAATGAACTTCTATATATAGGGTGTCCCACGTGCAGTGAACTGCCTCAAGCAAGGCAGGTTGTAGTAAGGACTGTAAGCCTTTCCTCTCCCAAAAGGCGCAGTTTTACCCGAAGAACTCTGCTTTCATTGCAGGTGGAACACAAGCAACTTTTCTCTCGCAGTGTACCCAATGGGACTTTGCCCGAAAGAACTTCTATACTCAAGGTGTCCCGCGTGGAGTGAAATGCCTAAACCAAGGCAGGCTCTAGTGAGGTCTCTAAGCATACCCCTCCCAAAACACAGCAGTTTTACCCAAAGAACTCTGCTTTAGTTGCAGGTGGAACACAAGCAGCATTTCTCTCACTGTGTACTCTTTGGGCTCCTCCACGAATGAACTGCTACACGCAGGGTTTCCCACCTGGAGTGAACTGCCTTAACCAAGGCAGTCTGTAGTGAGGACTGTAAGCATTTCTACTCCCAAAACTCGCCGTTTTAACGAATGAACTCTGCGTTAGGTGCAGGTGGAACACAAGCAGGTTTTCTCCCGCAGTGTACACAATGGGCCTTTCCCCAAATGAACTTCTATACGCAGGGTGTCCCGCGTGGAGTGAACTACCTCAAACAAGGCAGGCTCTTCTTAGGCCTCTAAGCGTTTCCTCTCCCAAAACACGCAGTTTTACCCGAAGAACTCTGATTTAGTTGGAGGTGGAACACAAGCAACTTTTCTCCCACTGTGTACACAGTGGCCTTGCCCGAAAGAGCTTCTATACTCAAGGTGTCCCGCGTGGAGTGAAATGCCTAAACCGAGGCAGGCTCTAGTGAGGCCTCTAAGCATTTCCTCTCCCAAAACACGGCAGTTTTACCCGAAGAACTCTGCTTTAGTTCCAGGTGTAACACAAGCAGCATTTCTCCATCAGTGCACACAATGGGCACTTTCCCGAATGAACTTGTTCTCTATGCAGGGTGTCCCGCGTGGAGCGAACTGCCTCAACCATGGCAGGCTCTACTGTGGTCTCTAAGGAATTCCTCTCTGAAAACACGGCACTTTTACCCGAAGAACTCTGCCCTAATTGTAGGTGGAACACAAGCTGCATTTCTCCCACATTGTACACAAAGGGCCCTACCCCGAATGAACTTCTATATATAGGGTGTCCCACGTGCAGTGAACTGCCTCAAGCAAGGCAGGTTGTAGTAAGGACTGTAAGCCTTTCCTCTCCCAAAAGGCGCAGTTTTACCCGAAGAACTCTGCTTTCGTTGCAGGTGGAACACAAGCAACTTTTCTCCCACAGTGTACCCAATGGGCCTTTGCCCGAAAGAACTTCTATACTCAAGGTGTCCCGCGTGGAGTGAAATGCCTAAACCAAGGCAGGCTCTAGTGAGGTCTCTAAGCATTTCCCCTCCCTAAACACGGCAGTTTTACCCAAAGAACTCTGCTTTAGTTGCAGGTGCAACACAAGCAGCATTTCTCCCACTGTGTACTCTTTGGGCTCTGCCACGAATGAACTTCTATATTCAAGGTTTCCCACCTGGAGCGAACTGCCTTAACCAAGGCAGGCGGTAGTGAGGACTGTAAGCATTTCCACTCCCCAAACTCGCAGTTTTAACGAATGAACTCTGCTTTAGTTGCAGGTGGAACACACGCAGGTTTTCTCCCACAGTGTACACAAAGGGCCTTTCCCCGAATGAACGTCTATACGCAGGGGGTCCCGCGTGGAGTGAACTACCTCAACCAAGGGAGGTTCCTCCTATGCCTCTAAGCGTTTCCTCTCCCAAAACACGCAGTTTTACCCGAAGAACTCTGCTTTAGTTGCAGGTGGAACACAAGCAACTTTTCACCCACAGTGTACACAATGGGCTTTTCGCCGAATGAACTTCTACACGCAGGGTTTCCCTCGTGGAGTGAAATGCCTAAACCGAGGCAGGCTCTAGTGAGGCCTCTAAGCATTTCCTCTCCCCAAACACGGCAGTTTTACCCGAAGAACTCTGCTTTAGTTCCAGGTGTAGCACAAGCAGCATTTCTCCATCAGTGCACACAATGGGCACTTTCCCGAATGAACTTGTTCTCTATGCAGGGTGTCCCGCGTGGAGCGAACTGCCTCAACCATGGCAGGCTCTACTGTGGTCTCTAAGGAATTTCTCACTGAAAACACGGCACTTTTACCCGAAGAACTCTGCCCTAATTGCAGGTGGAACACAAGCTGCATTTCTCCCACATTGTACACAAAGGGCCCTACCCCGAATGAACTTCTATATATAGGGTGTCCCACGTGCAGTGAACTGCCTCAAGCAAGGCAGGTTGTAGTAAGGACTGTAAGCCTTTCCTCTCCCAAAAGGCGCAGTTTTACCCGAAGAACTCTGCTTTCGTTGCAGGTGGAACACAAGCAACTTTTCTCTCGCAGTGTACCCAATGGGCCTTTGCCCGAAAGAACTTCTATACTCAAGGTGTCCCGCGTGGAGTGAAATGCCTAAACCAAGGCAGGCTCTAGTGAGGTCTCTAAGCATTCCCCTCCCAAAACACAGCAGTTTTACCCAAAGAACTCTGCTTTAGTTGCAGGTGGAACACAAGCAGCATTTCTCTCACTGTGTACTCTTTGGGCTCCTCCACGAATGAACTGCTACATGCAGGGTTTCCCACCTGGAGTGAACTGCCTTAACCAAGGCAGTCTGTAGTGAGGACTGTAAGCATTTCTACTCCCAAAACTCGCCGTTTTAACGAATGAACTCTGCGTTAGGTGCAGGTGGAACACAAGCAGGTTTTCTCCCGCAGTGTACAAAATGGGCCTTTCCCCGAATGAACTTCTATACGCAGGGTGTCCCGCGTGGAGTGAACTACCTCAAACAAGGCAGGCTCTTCTTAGGCCTCTAAGCGTTTCCTCTCCCAAAACACGCAGTTTTACCCGAAGAACTCTGATTTAGTTGGAGGTGGAACACAAGCAGCTTTTCTCCCACTGTGTACACAGTGGCCTTGCCCGAAAGAGCTTCTATACTCAAGGTGTCCCGCGTGGAGTGAAATGCCTAAACCGAGGCAGGCTCTAGTGAGGCCTCCAAGCATTTCCTCTCCCAAAACACGGCAGTTTTACCCGAAGAACTCTGCTTTAGTTCCAGGTGTAACACAAGCAGCATTTCTCCATCAGTGCACACAATGGGCACTTTCCCGAATGAACTTGTTCTCTATGCAGGGTGTCCCGCGTGGAGCGAACTGCCTCAACCATGGCAGGCTCTACTGTGGTCTCTAAGGAATTCCTCTCTGAAAACACGGCACTTTTACCCGAAGAACTCTGCCCTAATTGTAGGTGGAACACAAGCTGCATTTCTCCCACATTGTACACAAAGGGCCCTACCCCGAATGAACTTCTATATATAGGGTGTCCCACGTGCAGTGAACTGCCTCAAGCAAGGCAGGTTGTAGTAAGGACTGTAAGCCTTTCCTCTCCCAAAAGGCGCAGTTTTACCCGAAGAACTCTGCTTTCGTTGCAGGTGGAACACAAGCAACTTTTCTCCCACAGTGTACCCAATGGGCCTTTGCCCGAAAGAACTTCTATACTCAAGGTGTCCCGCGTGGAGTGAAATGCCTAAACCAAGGCAGGCTCTAGTGAGGTCTCTAAGCATTTCCCCTCCCTAAACACGGCAGTTTTACCCAAAGAACTCTGCTTTAGTTGCAGGTGCAACACAAGCAGCATTTCTCCCACTGTGTACTCTTTGGGCTCTGCCACGAATGAACTTCTATATTCAATGTTTCCCACCTGGAGCGAACTGCCTTAACCAAGGCAGGCGGTAGTGAGGACTGTAAGCATTTCCACTCCCCAAACTCGCAGTTTTAATGAATGAACTCTGCTTTAGTTGCAGGTGGAACACACGCAGGTTTTCTCCCACAGTGTACACAAAGGGCCTTTCCCCGAATGAACGTCTATACGCAGGGGGTCCCGCGTGGAGTGAACTACCTCAACCAAGGGAGGTTCCTCCTATGCCTCTAAGCGTTTCCTCTCCCAAAACACGCAGTTTTACCCGAAGAACTCTGCTTTAGTTGCAGGTGGAACACAAGCAACTTTTCACCCACAGTGTACACAATGGGCTTTTCGCCGAATGAACTTCTACACGCAGGGTTTCCCTCGTGGAGTGAAATGCCTAAACCGAGGCAGGCTCTAGTGAGGCCTCTAAGCATTTCCTCTCCCCAAACACGGCAGTTTTACCCGAAGAACTCTGCTTTAGTTCCAGGTGTAGCACAAGCAGCATTTCTCCATCAGTGCACACAATGGGCACTTTCCCGAATGAACTTGTTCTCTATGCAGGGTGTCCCGCGTGGAGCGAACTGCCTCAACCATGGCAGGCTCTACTGTGGTCTCTAAGGAATTTCTCACTGAAAACACGGCACTTTTACCCGAAGAACTCTGCCCTAATTGCAGGTGGAACACAAGCTGCATTTCTCCCACATTGTACACAAAGGGCCCTACCCCGAATGAACTTCTATATATAGGGTGTCCCACGTGCAGTGAACTGCCTCAAGCAAGGCAGGTTGTAGTAAGGACTGTAAGCCTTTCCTCTCCCAAAAGGCGCAGTTTTACCCGAAGAACTCTGCTTTCATTGCAGGTGGAACACAAGCAACTTTTCTCTCGCAGTGTACCCAATGGGACTTTGCCCGAAAGAACTTCTATACTCAAGGTGTCCCGCGTGGAGTGAAATGCCTAAACCAAGGCAGGCTCTAGTGAGGTCTCTAAGCATTCCCCTCCCAAAACACAGCAGTTTTACCCAAAGAACTCTGCTTTAGTTGCAGGTGGAACACAAGCAGCATTTCTCTCACTGTGTACTCTTTGGGCTCCTCCACGAATGAACTGCTACGTGCAGGGTTTCCCACCTGGAGTGAACTGCCTTAACCAAGGCAGTCTGTAGTGAGGACTGTAAGCATTTCTACTCCCAAAACTCGCCGTTTTAACGAATGAACTCTGCGTTAGGTGCAGGTGGAACACAAGCAGGTTTTCTCCCGCAGTGTACACAATGGGCCTTTCCCCGAATGAACTTCTATACGCAGGGTGTCCCGCGTGGAGTGAACTACCTCAAACAAGGCAGGCTCTTCTTAGGCCTCTAAGCGTTTCCTCTCCCAAAACACGCAGTTTTACCCGAAGAACTCTGATTTAGTTGGAGGTGGAACACAAGCAGCTTTTCTCCCACTGTGTACACAGTGGCCTTGCCCGAAAGAGCTTCTATACTCAAGGTGTCCCGCGTGGAGTGAAATGCCTAAACCGAGGCAGGCTCTAGTGAGGCCTCCAAGCATTTCCTCTCCCAAAACTCGGCAGTTTTACCCGAAGAACTCTGCTTTAGTTCCAGGTGTAACACAAGCAGCATTTCTCCATCAGTGCACACAATGGGCACTTTCCCGAATGAACTTGTTCTCTATGCAGGGTGTCCCGCGTGGAGCGAACTGCCTCAACCATGGCAGGCTCTACTGTGGTCTCTAAGGAATTCCTCTCTGAAAACACGGCACTTTTACCCGAAGAACTCTGCCCTAATTGTAGGTGGAACACAAGCTGCATTTCTCCCACATTGTACACAAAGGGCCCTACCCCGAATGAACTTCTATATATAGGGTGTCCCACGTGCAGTGAACTGCCTCAAGCAAGGCAGGTTGTAGTAAGGACTGTAAGCCTTTCCTCTCCCAAAAGGCGCAGTTTTACCCGAAGAACTCTGCTTTCGTTGCAGGTGGAACACAAGCAACTTTTCTCCCACAGTGTACCCAATGGGCCTTTGCCCGAAAGAACTTCTATACTCAAGGTGTCCCGCGTGGAGTGAAATGCCTAAACCAAGGCAGGCTCTAGTGAGGTCTCTAAGCATTTCCCCTCCCTAAACACGGCAGTTTTACCCAAAGAACTCTGCTTTAATTGCAGGTGCAACACAAGCAGCATTTCTCCCACTGTGTACTCTTTGGGCTCTGCCACGAATGAACTTCTATATTCAAGGTTTCCCACCTGGAGCGAACTGCCTTAACCAAGGCAGGCGGTAGTGAGGACTGTAAGCATTTCCACTCCCCAAACTCGCAGTTTTAACGAATGAACTCTGCTTTAGTTGCAGGTGGAACACACGCAGGTTTTCTCCCACAGTGTACACAAAGGGCCTTTCCCCGAATGAACGTCTATACGCAGGGGGTCCCGCGTGGAGTGAACTACCTCAACCAAGGGAGGTTCCTCCTATGCCTCTAAGCGTTTCCTCTCCCAAAACACGCAGTTTTACCCGAAGAACTCTGCTTTAGTTGCAGGTGGAACACAAGCAACTTTTCACCCACAGTGTACACAATGGGCTTTTCGCCGAATGAACTTCTACACGCAGGGTTTCCCTCGTGGAGTGAAATGCCTAAACCGAGGCAGGCTCTAGTGAGGCCTCTAAGCATTTCCTCTCCCCAAACACGGCAGTTTTACCCGAAGAACTCTGCTTTAGTTCCAGGTGTAACACAAGCAGCATTTCTCCATCAGTGCACACAATGGGCACTTTCCCGAATGAACTTGTTCTCTATGCAGGGTGTCCCGCGTGGAGCGAACTGCCTCAACCATGGCAGGCTCTACTGTGGTCTCTAAGGAATTTCTCACTGAAAACACGGCACTTTTACCCGAAGAACTCTGCCCTAATTGCAGGTGGAACACAAGCTGCATTTCTCCCACATTGTACACAAAGGGCCCTACCCCGAATGAACTTCTATATATAGGGTGTCCCACGTGCAGTGAACTGCCTCAAGCAAGGCAGGTTGTAGTAAGGACTGTAAGCCTTTCCTCTCCCAAAAGGCGCAGTTTTACCCGAAGAACTCTGCTTTCATTGCAGGTGGAACACAAGCAACTTTTCTCTCGCAGTGTACCCAATGGGACTTTGCCCGAAAGAACTTCTATACTCAAGGTGTCCCGCGTGGAGTGAAATGCCTAAACCAAGGCAGGCTCTAGTGAGGTCTCTAAGCATTCCCCTCCCAAAACACAGCAGTTTTACCCAAAGAACTCTGCTTTAGTTGCAGGTGGAACACAAGCAGCATTTCTCTCACTGTGTACTCTTTGGGCTCCTCCACGAATGAACTGCTACACGCAGGGTTTCCCACCTGGAGTGAACTGCCTTAACCAAGGCAGTCTGTAGTGAGGACTGTAAGCATTTCTACTCCCAAATCTCGCCGTTTTAACGAATGAACTCTGCGTTAGGTGCAGGTGGAACACAAGCAGGTTTTCTCCCGCAGTGTACACAATGGGCCTTTCCCCAAATGAACTTCTATACGCAGGGTGTCCCGCGTGGAGTGAACTACCTCAAACAAGGCAGGCTCTTCTTAGGCCTCTAAGCGTTTCCTCTCCCAAAACACGCAGTTTTACCCGAAGAACTCTGATTTAGTTGGAGGTGGAACACAAGCAACTTTTCTCCCACTGTGTACACAGTGGCCTTGCCCGAAAGAGCTTCTATACTCAAGGTGTCCCGCGTGGAGTGAAATGCCTAAACCGAGGCAGGCTCTAGTGAGGCCTCCAAGCATTTCCTCTCCCAAAACACGGCAGTTTTACCCGAAGAACTCTGCTTTAGTTCCAGGTGTAACACAAGCAGCATTTCTCCATCAGTGCACACAATGGGCACTTTCCCGAATGAACTTGTTCTCTATGCAGGGTGTCCCGCGTGGAGCGAACTGCCTCAACCATGGCAGGCTCTACTGTGGTCTCTAAGGAATTCCTCTCGGAAAACACGGCACTTTTACCCGAAGAACTCTGCCCTAATTGTAGGTGGAACACAAGCTGCATTTCTCCCACATTGTACACAAAGGGCCCTACCCCAAATGAACTTCTATATATAGGGTGTCCCACGTGCAGTGAACTGCCTCAAGCAAGGCAGGTTGTAGTAAGGACTGTAAGCCTTTCCTCTCCCAAAAGGCGCAGTTTTACCCGAAGAACTCTGCTTTCGTTGCAGGTGGAACACAAGCAACTTTTCTCCCACAGTGTACCCAATGGGCCTTTGCCCGAAAGAACTTCTATACTCAAGGTGTCCCGCGTGGAGTGAAATGCCTAAACCAAGGCAGGCTCTAGTGAGGTCTCTAAGCATTTCCCCTCCCTAAACACGGCAGTTTTACCCAAAGAACTCTGCTTTAGTTGCAGGTGCAACACAAGCAGCATTTCTCCCACTGTGTACTCTTTGGGCTCTGCCACGAATGAACTTCTATATTCAAGGTTTCCCACCTGGAGCGAACTGCCTTAACCAAGGCAGGCGGTAGTGAGGACTGTAAGCATTTCCACTCCCCAAACTCGCAGTTTTAACGAATGAACTCTGCTTTAGTTGCAGGTGGAACACACGCAGGTTTTCTCCCACAGTGTACACAAAGGGCCTTTCCCCGAATGAACGTCTATACGCAGGGGGTCCCGCGTGGAGTGAACTACCTCAACCAAGGGAGGTTCCTCCTATGCCTCTAAGCGTTTCCTCTCCCAAAACACGCAGTTTTACCCGAAGAACTCTGCTTTAGTTGCAGGTGGAACACAAGCAACTTTTCACCCACAGTGTACACAATGGGCTTTTCGCCGAATGAACTTCTACACGCAGGGTTTCCCTCGTGGAGTGAAATGCCTAAACCGAGGCAGGCTCTAGTGAGGCCTCTAAGCATTTCCTCTCCCCAAACACGGCAGTTTTACCCGAAGAACTCTGCTTTAGTTCCAGGTGTAGCACAAGCAGCATTTCTCCATCAGTGCACACAATGGGCACTTTCCCGAATGAACTTGTTCTCTATGCAGGGTGTCCCGCGTGGAGCGAACTGCCTCAACCATGGCAGGCTCTACTGTGGTCTCTAAGGAATTTCTCACTGAAAACACGGCACTTTTACCCGAAGAACTCTGCCCTAATTGCAGGTGGAACACAAGCTGCATTTCTCCCACATTGTACACAAAGGGCCCTACCCCGAATGAACTTCTATATATAGGGTGTCCCACGTGCAGTGAACTGCCTCAAGCAAGGCAGGTTGTAGTAAGGACTGTAAGCCTTTCCTCTCCCAAAAGGCGCAGTTTTACCCGAAGAACTCTGCTTTCATTGCAGGTGGAACACAAGCAACTTTTCTCTCGCAGTGTACCCAATGGGACTTTGCCCGAAAGAACTTCTATACTCAAGGTGTCCCGCGTGGAGTGAAATGCCTAAACCAAGGCAGGCTCTAGTGAGGTCTCTAAGCATACCCCTCCCAAAACACAGCAGTTTTACCCAAAGAACTCTGCTTTAGTTGCAGGTGGAACACAAGCAGCATTTCTCTCACTGTGTACTCTTTGGGCTCCTCCACGAATGAACTGCTACACGCAGGGTTTCCCACCTGGAGTGAACTGCCTTAACCAAGGCAGTCTGTAGTGAGGACTGTAAGCATTTCTACTCCCAAAACTCGCCGTTTTAACGAATGAACTCTGCGTTAGGTGCAGGTGGAACACAAGCAGGTTTTCTCCCGCAGTGTACACAATGGGCCTTTCCCCAAATGAACTTCTATACGCAGGGTGTCCCGCGTGGAGTGAACTACCTCAAACAAGGCAGGCTCTTCTTAGGCCTCTAAGCGTTTCCTCTCCCAAAACACGCAGTTTTACCCGAAGAACTCTGATTTAGTTGGAGGTGGAACACAAGCAACTTTTCTCCCACTGTGTACACAGTGGCCTTGCCCGAAAGAGCTTCTATACTCAAGGTGTCCCGCGTGGAGTGAAATGCCTAAACCGAGGCAGGCTCTAGTGAGGCCTCTAAGCATTTCCTCTCCCAAAACACGGCAGTTTTACCCGAAGAACTCTGCTTTAGTTCCAGGTGTAACACAAGCAGCATTTCTCCATCAGTGCACACAATGGGCACTTTCCCGAATGAACTTGTTCTCTATGCAGGGTGTCCCGCGTGGAGCGAACTGCCTCAACCATGGCAGGCTCTACTGTGGTCTCTAAGGAATTCCTCTCTGAAAACACGGCACTTTTACCCGAAGAACTCTGCCCTAATTGTAGGTGGAACACAAGCTGCATTTCTCCCACATTGTACACAAAGGGCCCTACCCCGAATGAACTTCTATATATAGGGTGTCCCACGTGCAGTGAACTGCCTCAAGCAAGGCAGGTTGTAGTAAGGACTGTAAGCCTTTCCTCTCCCAAAAGGCGCAGTTTTACCCGAAGAACTCTGCTTTCGTTGCAGGTGGAACACAAGCAACTTTTCTCCCACAGTGTACCCAATGGGCCTTTGCCCGAAAGAACTTCTATACTCAAGGTGTCCCGCGTGGAGTGAAATGCCTAAACCAAGGCAGGCTCTAGTGAGGTCTCTAAGCATTTCCCCTCCCTAAACACGGCAGTTTTACCCAAAGAACTCTGCTTTAGTTGCAGGTGCAACACAAGCAGCATTTCTCCCACTGTGTACTCTTTGGGCTCTGCCACGAATGAACTTCTATATTCAAGGTTTCCCACCTGGAGCGAACTGCCTTAACCAAGGCAGGCGGTAGTGAGGACTGTAAGCATTTCCACTCCCCAAACTCGCAGTTTTAACGAATGAACTCTGCTTTAGTTGCAGGTGGAACACACGCAGGTTTTCTCCCACAGTGTACACAAAGGGCCTTTCCCCGAATGAACGTCTATACGCAGGGGGTCCCGCGTGGAGTGAACTACCTCAACCAAGGGAGGTTCCTCCTATGCCTCTAAGCGTTTCCTCTCCCAAAACACGCAGTTTTACCCGAAGAACTCTGCTTTAGTTGCAGGTGGAACACAAGCAACTTTTCACCCACAGTGTACACAATGGGCTTTTCGCCGAATGAACTTCTACACGCAGGGTTTCCCTCGTGGAGTGAAATGCCTAAACCGAGGCAGGCTCTAGTGAGGCCTCTAAGCATTTCCTCTCCCCAAACACGGCAGTTTTACCCGAAGAACTCTGCTTTAGTTCCAGGTGTAGCACAAGCAGCATTTCTCCATCAGTGCACACAATGGGCACTTTCCCGAATGAACTTGTTCTCTATGCAGGGTGTCCCGCGTGGAGCGAACTGCCTCAACCATGGCAGGCTCTACTGTGGTCTCTAAGGAATTTCTCACTGAAAACACGGCACTTTTACCCGAAGAACTCTGCCCTAATTGCAGGTGGAACACAAGCTGCATTTCTCCCACATTGTACACAAAGGGCCCTACCCCGAATGAACTTCTATATATAGGGTGTCCCACGTGCAGTGAACTGCCTCAAGCAAGGCAGGTTGTAGTAAGGACTGTAAGCCTTTCCTCTCCCAAAAGGCGCAGTTTTACCCGAAGAACTCTGCTTTCGTTGCAGGTGGAACACAAGCAACTTTTCTCTCGCAGTGTACCCAATGGGCCTTTGCCCGAAAGAACTTCTATACTCAAGGTGTCCCGCGTGGAGTGAAATGCCTAAACCAAGGCAGGCTCTAGTGAGGTCTCTAAGCATTCCCCTCCCAAAACACAGCAGTTTTACCCAAAGAACTCTGCTTTAGTTGCAGGTGGAACACAAGCAGCATTTCTCTCACTGTGTACTCTTTGGGCTCCTCCACGAATGAACTGCTACATGCAGGGTTTCCCACCTGGAGTGAACTGCCTTAACCAAGGCAGTCTGTAGTGAGGACTGTAAGCATTTCTACTCCCAAAACTCGCCGTTTTAACGAATGAACTCTGCGTTAGGTGCAGGTGGAACACAAGCAGGTTTTCTCCCGCAGTGTACAAAATGGGCCTTTCCCCGAATGAACTTCTATACGCAGGGTGTCCCGCGTGGAGTGAACTACCTCAAACAAGGCAGGCTCTTCTTAGGCCTCTAAGCGTTTCCTCTCCCAAAACACGCAGTTTTACCCGAAGAACTCTGATTTAGTTGGAGGTGGAACACAAGCAGCTTTTCTCCCACTGTGTACACAGTGGCCTTGCCCGAAAGAGCTTCTATACTCAAGGTGTCCCGCGTGGAGTGAAATGCCTAAACCGAGGCAGGCTCTAGTGAGGCCTCCAAGCATTTCCTCTCCCAAAACACGGCAGTTTTACCCGAAGAACTCTGCTTTAGTTCCAGGTGTAACACAAGCAGCATTTCTCCATCAGTGCACACAATGGGCACTTTCCCGAATGAACTTGTTCTCTATGCAGGGTGTCCCGCGTGGAGCGAACTGCCTCAACCATGGCAGGCTCTACTGTGGTCTCTAAGGAATTCCTCTCTGAAAACACGGCACTTTTACCCGAAGAACTCTGCCCTAATTGTAGGTGGAACACAAGCTGCATTTCTCCCACATTGTACACAAAGGGCCCTACCCCGAATGAACTTCTATATATAGGGTGTCCCACGTGCAGTGAACTGCCTCAAGCAAGGCAGGTTGTAGTAAGGACTGTAAGCCTTTCCTCTCCCAAAAGGCGCAGTTTTACCCGAAGAACTCTGCTTTCGTTGCAGGTGGAACACAAGCAACTTTTCTCCCACAGTGTACCCAATGGGCCTTTGCCCGAAAGAACTTCTATACTCAAGGTGTCCCGCGTGGAGTGAAATGCCTAAACCAAGGCAGGCTCTAGTGAGGTCTCTAAGCATTTCCCCTCCCTAAACACGGCAGTTTTACCCAAAGAACTCTGCTTTAGTTGCAGGTGCAACACAAGCAGCATTTCTCCCACTGTGTACTCTTTGGGCTCTGCCACGAATGAACTTCTATATTCAATGTTTCCCACCTGGAGCGAACTGCCTTAACCAAGGCAGGCGGTAGTGAGGACTGTAAGCATTTCCACTCCCCAAACTCGCAGTTTTAATGAATGAACTCTGCTTTAGTTGCAGGTGGAACACACGCAGGTTTTCTCCCACAGTGTACACAAAGGGCCTTTCCCCGAATGAACGTCTATACGCAGGGGGTCCCGCGTGGAGTGAACTACCTCAACCAAGGGAGGTTCCTCCTATGCCTCTAAGCGTTTCCTCTCCCAAAACACGCAGTTTTACCCGAAGAACTCTGCTTTAGTTGCAGGTGGAACACAAGCAACTTTTCACCCACAGTGTACACAATGGGCTTTTCGCCGAATGAACTTCTACACGCAGGGTTTCCCTCGTGGAGTGAAATGCCTAAACCGAGGCAGGCTCTAGTGAGGCCTCTAAGCATTTCCTCTCCCCAAACACGGCAGTTTTACCCGAAGAACTCTGCTTTAGTTCCAGGTGTAGCACAAGCAGCATTTCTCCATCAGTGCACACAATGGGCACTTTCCCGAATGAACTTGTTCTCTATGCAGGGTGTCCCGCGTGGAGCGAACTGCCTCAACCATGGCAGGCTCTACTGTGGTCTCTAAGGAATTTCTCACTGAAAACACGGCACTTTTACCCGAAGAACTCTGCCCTAATTGCAGGTGGAACACAAGCTGCATTTCTCCCACATTGTACACAAAGGGCCCTACCCCGAATGAACTTCTATATATAGGGTGTCCCACGTGCAGTGAACTGCCTCAAGCAAGGCAGGTTGTAGTAAGGACTGTAAGCCTTTCCTCTCCCAAAAGGCGCAGTTTTACCCGAAGAACTCTGCTTTCATTGCAGGTGGAACACAAGCAACTTTTCTCTCGCAGTGTACCCAATGGGACTTTGCCCGAAAGAACTTCTATACTCAAGGTGTCCCGCGTGGAGTGAAATGCCTAAACCAAGGCAGGCTCTAGTGAGGTCTCTAAGCATTCCCCTCCCAAAACACAGCAGTTTTACCCAAAGAACTCTGCTTTAGTTGCAGGTGGAACACAAGCAGCATTTCTCTCACTGTGTACTCTTTGGGCTCCTCCACGAATGAACTGCTACGTGCAGGGTTTCCCACCTGGAGTGAACTGCCTTAACCAAGGCAGTCTGTAGTGAGGACTGTAAGCATTTCTACTCCCAAAACTCGCCGTTTTAACGAATGAACTCTGCGTTAGGTGCAGGTGGAACACAAGCAGGTTTTCTCCCGCAGTGTACACAATGGGCCTTTCCCCGAATGAACTTCTATACGCAGGGTGTCCCGCGTGGAGTGAACTACCTCAAACAAGGCAGGCTCTTCTTAGGCCTCTAAGCGTTTCCTCTCCCAAAACACGCAGTTTTACCCGAAGAACTCTGATTTAGTTGGAGGTGGAACACAAGCAGCTTTTCTCCCACTGTGTACACAGTGGCCTTGCCCGAAAGAGCTTCTATACTCAAGGTGTCCCGCGTGGAGTGAAATGCCTAAACCGAGGCAGGCTCTAGTGAGGCCTCCAAGCATTTCCTCTCCCAAAACTCGGCAGTTTTACCCGAAGAACTCTGCTTTAGTTCCAGGTGTAACACAAGCAGCATTTCTCCATCAGTGCACACAATGGGCACTTTCCCGAATGAACTTGTTCTCTATGCAGGGTGTCCCGCGTGGAGCGAACTGCCTCAACCATGGCAGGCTCTACTGTGGTCTCTAAGGAATTCCTCTCTGAAAACACGGCACTTTTACCCGAAGAACTCTGCCCTAATTGTAGGTGGAACACAAGCTGCATTTCTCCCACATTGTACACAAAGGGCCCTACCCCGAATGAACTTCTATATATAGGGTGTCCCACGTGCAGTGAACTGCCTCAAGCAAGGCAGGTTGTAGTAAGGACTGTAAGCCTTTCCTCTCCCAAAAGGCGCAGTTTTACCCGAAGAACTCTGCTTTCGTTGCAGGTGGAACACAAGCAACTTTTCTCCCACAGTGTACCCAATGGGCCTTTGCCCGAAAGAACTTCTATACTCAAGGTGTCCCGCGTGGAGTGAAATGCCTAAACCAAGGCAGGCTCTAGTGAGGTCTCTAAGCATTTCCCCTCCCTAAACACGGCAGTTTTACCCAAAGAACTCTGCTTTAATTGCAGGTGCAACACAAGCAGCATTTCTCCCACTGTGTACTCTTTGGGCTCTGCCACGAATGAACTTCTATATTCAAGGTTTCCCACCTGGAGCGAACTGCCTTAACCAAGGCAGGCGGTAGTGAGGACTGTAAGCATTTCCACTCCCCAAACTCGCAGTTTTAACGAATGAACTCTGCTTTAGTTGCAGGTGGAACACACGCAGGTTTTCTCCCACAGTGTACACAAAGGGCCTTTCCCCGAATGAACGTCTATACGCAGGGGGTCCCGCGTGGAGTGAACTACCTCAACCAAGGGAGGTTCCTCCTATGCCTCTAAGCGTTTCCTCTCCCAAAACACGCAGTTTTACCCGAAGAACTCTGCTTTAGTTGCAGGTGGAACACAAGCAACTTTTCACCCACAGTGTACACAATGGGCTTTTCGCCGAATGAACTTCTACACGCAGGGTTTCCCTCGTGGAGTGAAATGCCTAAACCGAGGCAGGCTCTAGTGAGGCCTCTAAGCATTTCCTCTCCCCAAACACGGCAGTTTTACCCGAAGAACTCTGCTTTAGTTCCAGGTGTAACACAAGCAGCATTTCTCCATCAGTGCACACAATGGGCACTTTCCCGAATGAACTTGTTCTCTATGCAGGGTGTCCCGCGTGGAGCGAACTGCCTCAACCATGGCAGGCTCTACTGTGGTCTCTAAGGAATTTCTCACTGAAAACACGGCACTTTTACCCGAAGAACTCTGCCCTAATTGCAGGTGGAACACAAGCTGCATTTCTCCCACATTGTACACAAAGGGCCCTACCCCGAATGAACTTCTATATATAGGGTGTCCCACGTGCAGTGAACTGCCTCAAGCAAGGCAGGTTGTAGTAAGGACTGTAAGCCTTTCCTCTCCCAAAAGGCGCAGTTTTACCCGAAGAACTCTGCTTTCATTGCAGGTGGAACACAAGCAACTTTTCTCTCGCAGTGTACCCAATGGGACTTTGCCCGAAAGAACTTCTATACTCAAGGTGTCCCGCGTGGAGTGAAATGCCTAAACCAAGGCAGGCTCTAGTGAGGTCTCTAAGCATTCCCCTCCCAAAACACAGCAGTTTTACCCAAAGAACTCTGCTTTAGTTGCAGGTGGAACACAAGCAGCATTTCTCTCACTGTGTACTCTTTGGGCTCCTCCACGAATGAACTGCTACACGCAGGGTTTCCCACCTGGAGTGAACTGCCTTAACCAAGGCAGTCTGTAGTGAGGACTGTAAGCATTTCTACTCCCAAATCTCGCCGTTTTAACGAATGAACTCTGCGTTAGGTGCAGGTGGAACACAAGCAGGTTTTCTCCCGCAGTGTACACAATGGGCCTTTCCCCAAATGAACTTCTATACGCAGGGTGTCCCGCGTGGAGTGAACTACCTCAAACAAGGCAGGCTCTTCTTAGGCCTCTAAGCGTTTCCTCTCCCAAAACACGCAGTTTTACCCGAAGAACTCTGATTTAGTTGGAGGTGGAACACAAGCAGCTTTTCTCCCACTGTGTACACAGTGGCCTTGCCCGAAAGAGCTTCTATACTCAAGGTGTCCCGCGTGGAGTGAAATGCCTAAACCGAGGCAGGCTCTAGTGAGGCCTCCAAGCATTTCCTCTCCCAAAACACGGCAGTTTTACCCGAAGAACTCTGCTTTAGTTCCAGGTGTAACACAAGCAGCATTTCTCCATCAGTGCACACAATGGGCACTTTCCCGAATGAACTTGTTCTCTATGCAGGGTGTCCCGCGTGGAGCGAACTGCCTCAACCATGGCAGGCTCTACTGTGGTCTCTAAGGAATTCCTCTCGGAAAACACGGCACTTTTACCCGAAGAACTCTGCCCTAATTGTAGGTGGAACACAAGCTGCATTTCTCCCACATTGTACACAAAGGGCCCTACCCCAAATGAACTTCTATATATAGGGTGTCCCACGTGCAGTGAACTGCCTCAAGCAAGGCAGGTTGTAGTAAGGACTGTAAGCCTTTCCTCTCCCAAAAGGCGCAGTTTTACCCGAAGAACTCTGCTTTCGTTGCAGGTGGAACACAAGCAACTTTTCTCCCACAGTGTACCCAATGGGCCTTTGCCCGAAAGAACTTCTATACTCAAGGTGTCCCGCGTGGAGTGAAATGCCTAAACCAAGGCAGGCTCTAGTGAGGTCTCTAAGCATTTCCCCTCCCTAAACACGGCAGTTTTACCCAAAGAACTCTGCTTTAGTTGCAGGTGCAACACAAGCAGCATTTCTCCCACTGTGTACTCTTTGGGCTCTGCCACGAATGAACTTCTATATTCAAGGTTTCCCACCTGGAGCGAACTGCCTTAACCAAGGCAGGCGGTAGTGAGGACTGTAAGCATTTCCACTCCCCAAACTCGCAGTTTTAACGAATGAACTCTGCTTTAGTTGCAGGTGGAACACACGCAGGTTTTCTCCCACAGTGTACACAAAGGGCCTTTCCCCGAATGAACGTCTATACGCAGGGGGTCCCGCGTGGAGTGAACTACCTCAACCAAGGGAGGTTCCTCCTATGCCTCTAAGCGTTTCCTCTCCCAAAACACGCAGTTTTACCCGAAGAACTCTGCTTTAGTTGCAGGTGGAACACAAGCAACTTTTCACCCACAGTGTACACAATGGGCTTTTCGCCGAATGAACTTCTACACGCAGGGTTTCCCTCGTGGAGTGAAATGCCTAAACCGAGGCAGGCTCTAGTGAGGCCTCTAAGCATTTCCTCTCCCCAAACACGGCAGTTTTACCCGAAGAACTCTGCTTTAGTTCCAGGTGTAACACAAGCAGCATTTCTCCATCAGTGCACACAATGGGCACTTTCCCGAATGAACTTGTTCTCTATGCAGGGTGTCCCGCGTGGAGCGAACTGCCTCAACCATGGCAGGCTCTACTGTGGTCTCTAAGGAATTTCTCACTGAAAACACGGCACTTTTACCCGAAGAACTCTGCCCTAATTGCAGGTGGAACACAAGCTGCATTTCTCCCACATTGTACACAAAGGGCCCTACCCCGAATGAACTTCTATATATAGGGTGTCCCACGTGCAGTGAACTGCCTCAAGCAAGGCAGGTTGTAGTAAGGACTGTAAGCCTTTCCTCTCCCAAAAGGCGCAGTTTTACCCGAAGAACTCTGCTTTCATTGCAGGTGGAACACAAGCAACTTTTCTCTCGCAGTGTACCCAATGGGACTTTGCCCGAAAGAACTTCTATACTCAAGGTGTCCCGCGTGGAGTGAAATGCCTAAACCAAGGCAGGCTCTAGTGAGGTCTCTAAGCATTCCCCTCCCAAAACACAGCAGTTTTACCCAAAGAACTCTGCTTTAGTTGCAGGTGGAACACAAGCAGCATTTCTCTCACTGTGTACTCTTTGGGCTCCTCCACGAATGAACTGCTACACGCAGGGTTTCCCACCTGGAGTGAACTGCCTTAACCAAGGCAGTCTGTAGTGAGGACTGTAAGCATTTCTACTCCCAAATCTCGCCGTTTTAACGAATGAACTCTGCGTTAGGTGCAGGTGGAACACAAGCAGGTTTTCTCCCGCAGTGTACACAATGGGCCTTTCCCCAAATGAACTTCTATACGCAGGGTGTCCCGCGTGGAGTGAACTACCTCAAACAAGGCAGGCTCTTCTTAGGCCTCTAAGCGTTTCCTCTCCCAAAACACGCAGTTTTACCCGAAGAACTCTGATTTAGTTGGAGGTGGAACACAAGCAACTTTTCTCCCACTGTGTACACAGTGGCCTTGCCCGAAAGAGCTTCTATACTCAAGGTGTCCCGCGTGGAGTGAAATGCCTAAACCGAGGCAGGCTCTAGTGAGGCCTCTAAGCATTTCCTCTCCCAAAACACGGCAGTTTTACCCGAAGAACTCTGCTTTAGTTCCAGGTGTAACACAAGCAGCATTTCTCCATCAGTGCACACAATGGGCACTTTCCCGAATGAACTTGTTCTCTATGCAGGGTGTCCCGCGTGGAGCGAACTGCCTCAACCATGGCAGGCTCTACTGTGGTCTCTAAGGAATTCCTCTCGGAAAACACGGCACTTTTACCCGAAGAACTCTGCCCTAATTGTAGGTGGAACACAAGCTGCATTTCTCCCACATTGTACACAAAGGGCCCTACCCCAAATGAACTTCTATATATAGGGTGTCCCACGTGCAGTGAACTGCCTCAAGCAAGGCAGGTTGTAGTAAGGACTGTAAGCCTTTCCTCTCCCAAAAGGCGCAGTTTTACCCGAAGAACTCTGCTTTCGTTGCAGGTGGAACACAAGCAACTTTTCTCCCACAGTGTACCCAATGGGCCTTTGCCCGAAAGAACTTCTATACTCAAGGTGTCCCGCGTGGAGTGAAATGCCTAAACCAAGGCAGGCTCTAGTGAGGTCTCTAAGCATTTCCCCTCCCTAAACACGGCAGTTTTACCCAAAGAACTCTGCTTTAGTTGCAGGTGCAACACAAGCAGCATTTCTCCCACTGTGTACTCTTTGGGCTCTGCCACGAATGAACTTCTATATTCAAGGTTTCCCACCTGGAGCGAACTGCCTTAACCAAGGCAGGCGGTAGTGAGGACTGTAAGCATTTCCACTCCCCAAACTCGCAGTTTTAACGAATGAACTCTGCTTTAGTTGCAGGTGGAACACACGCAGGTTTTCTCCCACAGTGTACACAAAGGGCCTTTCCCCGAATGAACGTCTATACGCAGGGGGTCCCGCGTGGAGTGAACTACCTCAACCAAGGGAGGTTCCTCCTATGCCTCTAAGCGTTTCCTCTCCCAAAACACGCAGTTTTACCCGAAGAACTCTGCTTTAGTTGCAGGTGGAACACAAGCAACTTTTCACCCACAGTGTACACAATGGGCTTTTCGCCGAATGATCTTCTACACGCAGGGTTTCCCTCGTGGAGTGAAATGCCTAAACCGAGGCAGGCTCTAGTGAGGCCTCTAAGCATTTCCTCTCCCCAAACACGGCAGTTTTACCCGAAGAACTCTGCTTTAGTTCCAGGTGTAGCACAAGCAGCATTTCTCCATCAGTGCACACAATGGGCACTTTCCCGAATGAACTTGTTCTCTATGCAGGGTGTCCCGCGTGGAGCGAACTGCCTCAACCATGGCAGGCTCTACTGTGGTCTCTAAGGAATTTCTCACTGAAAACACGGCACTTTTACCCGAAGAACTCTGCCCTAATTGCAGGTGGAACACAAGCTGCATTTCTCCCACATTGTACACAAAGGGCCCTACCCCGAATGAACTTCTATATATAGGGTGTCCCACGTGCAGTGAACTGCCTCAAGCAAGGCAGGTTGTAGTAAGGACTGTAAGCCTTTCCTCTCCCAAAAGGCGCAGTTTTACCCGAAGAACTCTGCTTTCGTTGCAGGTGGAACACAAGCAACTTTTCTCTCGCAGTGTACCCAATGGGCCTTTGCCCGAAAGAACTTCTATACTCAAGGTGTCCCGCGTGGAGTGAAATGCCTAAACCAAGGCAGGCTCTAGTGAGGTCTCTAAGCATTCCCCTCCCAAAACACAGCAGTTTTACCCAAAGAACTCTGCTTTAGTTGCAGGTGGAACACAAGCAGCATTTCTCTCACTGTGTACTCTTTGGGCTCCTCCACGAATGAACTGCTACATGCAGGGTTTCCCACCTGGAGTGAACTGCCTTAACCAAGGCAGTCTGTAGTGAGGACTGTAAGCATTTCTACTCCCAAAACTCGCCGTTTTAACGAATGAACTCTGCGTTAGGTGCAGGTGGAACACAAGCAGGTTTTCTCCCGCAGTGTACACAATGGGCCTTTCCCCGAATGAACTTCTATACGCAGGGTGTCCCGCGTGGAGTGTACTACCTCAAACAAGGCAGGCTCTTCTTAGGCCTCTAAGCGTTTCCTCTCCCAAAACACGCAGTTTTACCCAAAGAACTCTGATTTAGTTGGAGGTGGAACACAAGCAGCTTTTCTCCCACTGTGTACACAGTGGCCTTGCCCGAAAGAGCTTCTATACTCAAGGTGTCCCGCGTGGAGTGAAATGCCTAAACCGAGGCAGGCTCTAGTGAGGTCTCTAAGCATTTCCCCTCCCTAAACACGGCAGTTTTACCCAAAGAACTCTGCTTTAGTTGCAGGTGCAACACAAGCAGCATTTCTCCCACTGTGTACTCTTTGGGCTCTGCCACGAATGAACTTCTATATTCAAGGTTTCCCACCTGGAGCGAACTGCCTTAACCAAGGCAGGCGGTTGTGAGGACTGTAAGCATTTCCACTCCCCAAACTCGCAGTTTCAACGAATGAACTCTGCTTTAGTTGCAGGTGGAACACACGCAGGTTTTCTCCCACAGTGTACACAAAGGGCCTTTCCCCGAATGAACGTCTATACGCAGGGGGTCCCGCGTGGAGTGAACTACCTCAACCAAGGGAGGTTCCTCCTATGCCTCTAAGCGTTTCCTCTCCCAAAACACGCAGTTTTACCCGAAGAACTCTGCTTTAGTTGCAGGTGGAACACAAGCAACTTTTCACCCACAGTGTACACAATGGGCTTTTCGCCGAATGAACTTCTACACGCAGGGTTTCCCTCGTGGAGTGAAATGCCTAAACCGAGGCAGGCTCTAGTGAGGCCTCTAAGCATTTCCTCTCCCCAAACACGGCAGTTTTACCCGAAGAACTCTGCTTTAGTTCCAGGTGTAGCACAAGCAGCATTTCTCCATCAGTGCACACAATGGGCACTTTCCCGAATGAACTTGTTCTCTATGCAGGGTGTCCCGCGTGGAGCGAACTGCCTCAACCATGGCAGGCTCTACTGTGGTCTCTAAGGAATTTCTCACTGAAAACACGGCACTTTTACCCGAAGAACTCTGCCCTAATTGCAGGTGGAACACAAGCTGCATTTCTCCCACATTGTACACAAAGGGCCCTACCCCGAATGAACTTCTATATATAGGGTGTCCCACGTGCAGTGAACTGCCTCAAGCAAGGCAGGTTGTAGTAAGGACTGTAAGCCTTTCCTCTCCCAAAAGGCGCAGTTTTACCCGAAGAACTCTGCTTTCGTTGCAGGTGGAACACAAGCAACTTTTCTCTCGCAGTGTACCCAATGGGCCTTTGCCCGAAAGAACTTCTATACTCAAGGTGTCCCGCGTGGAGTGAAATGCCTAAACCAAGGCAGGCTCTAGTGAGGTCTCTAAGCATTCCCCTCCCAAAACACAGCAGTTTTACCCAAAGAACTCTGCTTTAGTTGCAGGTGGAACACAAGCAGCATTTCTCTCACTGTGTACTCTTTGGGCTCCTCCACGAATGAACTGCTACATGCAGGGTTTCCCACCTGGAGTGAACTGCCTTAACCAAGGCAGTCTGTAGTGAGGACTGTAAGCATTTCTACTCCCAAAACTCGCCGTTTTAACGAATGAACTCTGCGTTAGGTGCAGGTGGAACACAAGCAGGTTTTCTCCCGCAGTGTACACAATGGGCCTTTCCCCGAATGAACTTCTATACGCAGGGTGTCCCGCGTGGAGTGTACTACCTCAAACAAGGCAGGCTCTTCTTAGGCCTCTAAGCGTTTCCTCTCCCAAAACACGCAGTTTTACCCGAAGAACTCTGATTTAGTTGGAGGTGGAACACAAGCAGCTTTTCTCCCACTGTGTACACAGTGGCCTTGCCCGAAAGAGCTTCTATACTCAAGGTGTCCCGCGTGGAGTGAAATGCCTAAACCGAGGCAGGCTCTAGTGAGGCCTCCAAGCATTTCTTCTCCCAAAACACGGCAGTTTTACCCGAAGAACTCTGCTTTAGTTCCAGGTGTAACACAAGCAGCATTTCTCCATCAGTGCACACAATGGGCACTTTCCCGAATGAACTTGTTCTCTATGCAGGGTGTCCCGCGTGGAGCGAACTGCCTCAACCATGGCAGGCTCTACTGTGGTCTCTAAGGAATTCCTCTCGGAAAACACGGCACTTTTACCCGAAGAACTCTGCCCTAATTGTAGGTGGAACACAAGCTGCATTTCTCCCACATTGTACACAAAGGGCCCTACCCCGAATGAACTTCTATATATAGGGTGTCCCACGTGCAGTGAACTGCCTCAAGCAAGGCAGGTTGTAGTAAGGACTGTAAGCCTTTCCTCTCCCAAAAGGCGCAGTTTTACCCGAAGAACTCTGCTTTCTTTGCAGGTGGAACACAAGCAACTTTTCTCCCACAGTGTACCCAATGGGCCTTTGCCCGAAAGAACTTCTATACTCAAGGTGTCCCGCGTGGAGTGAAATGCCTAAACCAAGGCAGGCTCTAGTGAGGTCTCTAAGCATTTCCCCTCCCTAAACACGGCAGTTTTACCCAAAGAACTCTGCTTTAGTTGCAGGTGCAACACAAGCAGCATTTCTCCCACTGTGTACTCTTTGGGCTCTGCCACGAATGAACTTCTATATTCAAGGTTTCCCACCTGGAGCGAACTGCCTTAACCAAGGCAGGCGGTAGTGAGGACTGTAAGCATTTCCACTCCCCAAACTCGCAGTTTTAACGAATGAACTCTGCTTTAGTTGCAGGTGGAACACACGCAGGTTTTCTCCCACAGTGTACACAAAGGGCCTTTCCCCGAATGAACGTCTATACGCAGGGGGTCCCGCGTGGAGTGAACTACCTCAACCAAGGGAGGTTCCTCCTATGCCTCTAAGCGTTTCCTCTCCCAAAACACGCAGTTTTACCCGAAGAACTCTGCTTTAGTTGCAGGTGGAACACAAGCAACTTTTCACCCACAGTGTACACAATGGGCTTTTCGCCGAATGAACTTCTACACGCAGGGTTTCCCTCGTGGAGTGAAATGCCTAAACCGAGGCAGGCTCTAGTGAGGCCTCTAAGCATTTCCTCTCCCCAAACACGGCAGTTTTACCCGAAGAATTCTGCTTTAGTTCCAGGTGTAGCACAAGCAGCATTTCTCCATCAGTGCACACAATGGGCACTTTCCCGAATGAACTTGTTCTCTATGCAGGGTGTCCCGCGTGGAGCGAACTGCCTCAACCATGGCAGGCTCTACTGTGGTCTCTAAGGAATTTCTCACTGAAAACACGGCACTTTTACCCGAAGAACTCTGCCCTAATTGCAGGTGGAACACAAGCTGCATTTCTCCCACATTGTACACAAAGGGCCCTACCCCGAATGAACTTCTATATATAGGGTGTCCCACGTGCAGTGAACTGCCTCAAGCAAGGCAGGTTGTAGTAAGGACTGTAAGCCTTTCCTCTCCCAAAAGGCGCAGTTTTACCCGAAGAACTCTGCTTTCATTGCAGGTGGAACACAAGCAACTTTTCTCTCGCAGTGTACCCAATGGGACTTTGCCCGAAAGAACTTCTATACTCAAGGTGTCCCACGTGGAGTGAAATGCCTAAACCAAGGCAGGCTCTAGTGAGGTCTCTAAGCATTCCCCTCCCAAAACACAGCAGTTTTACCCAAAGAACTCTGCTTTAGTTGCAGGTGGAACACAAGCAGCATTTCTCTCACTGTGTACTCTTTGGGCTCCTCCACGAATGAACTGCTACGTGCAGGGTTTCCCACCTGGAGTGAACTGCCTTAACCAAGGCAGTCTGTAGTGAGGACTGTAAGCATTTCTACTCCCAAAACTCGCCGTTTTAACGAATGAACTCTGCGTTAGGTGCAGGTGGAACACAAGCAGGTTTTCTCCCGCAGTGTACACAATGGGCCTTTCCCCGAATGAACTTCTATACGCAGGGTGTCCCGCGTGGAGTGAACTACCTCAAACAAGGCAGGCTCTTCTTAGGCCTCTAAGCGTTTCCTCTCCCAAAACACGCAGTTTTACCCGAAGAACTCTGATTTAGTTGGAGGTGGAACACAAGCAGCTTTTCTCCCACTGTGTACACAGTGGCCTTGCCCGAAAGAGCTTCTATACTCAAGGTGTCCCGCGTGGAGTGAAATGCCTAAACCGAGGCAGGCTCTAGAGAGGCCTCCAAGCATTTCCTCTCCCAAAACACGGCAGTTTTACCCGAAGAACTCTGCTTTAGTTCCAGGTGTAACACAAGCAGCATTTCTCCATCAGTGCACACAATGGGCACTTTCCCGAATGAACTTGTTCTCTATGCAGGGTGTCCCGCGTGGAGCGAACTGCCTCAACCATGGCAGGCTCTACTGTGGTCTCTAAGGAATTCCTCTCGGAAAACACGGCACTTTTACCCGAAGAACTCTGCCCTAATTGTAGGTGGAACACAAGCTGCATTTCTCCCACATTGTACACAAAGGGCCCTACCCCGAATGAACTTCTATATATAGGGTGTCCCACGTGCAGTGAACTGCCTCAAGCAAGGCAGGTTGTAGTAAGGACTGTAAGCCTTTCCTCTCCCAAAAGGCGCAGTTTTACCCGAAGAACTCTGCTTTCGTTGCAGGTGGAACACAAGCAACTTTTCTCCCACAGTGTACCCAATGGGCCTTTGCCCGAAAGAACTTCTATACTCAAGGTGTCCCGCGTGGAGTGAAATGCCTAAACCAAGGCAGGCTCTAGTGAGGTCTCTAAGCATTTCCCCTCCCTAAACACGGCAGTTTTACCCAAAGAACTCTGCTTTAGTTGCAGGTGCAACACAAGCAGCATTTCTCCCACTGTGTACTCTTTGGGCTCTGCCACGAATGAACTTCTATATTCAAGGTTTCCCACCTGGAGCGAACTGCCTTAACCAAGGCAGGCGGTAGTGAGGACTGTAAGCATTTCCACTCCCCAAACTCGCAGTTTTAACGAATGAACTCTGCTTTAGTTGCAGGGGGAACACACGCAGGTTTTCTCCCACAGTGTACACAAAGGGCCTTTCCCCGAATGAACGTCTATACGCAGGGGGTCCCGCGTGGAGTGAACTACCTCAACCAAGGGAGGTTCCTCCTATGCCTCTAAGCGTTTCCTCTCCCAAAACACGCAGTTTTACCCGAAGAACTCTGCTTTAGTTGCAGGTGGAACACAAGCAACTTTTCACCCACAGTGTACACAATGGGCTTTTCGCCGAATGAACTTCTACACGCAGGGTTTCCCTCGTGGAGTGAAATGCCTAAACAGAGGCAGGCTCTAGTGAGGCCTCTAAGCATTTCCTCTCCCCAAACACGGCAGTTTTACCCGAAGAACTCTGCTTTAGTTCCAGGTGTAGCACAAGCAGCATTTCTCCATCAGTGCACACAATGGGCACTTTCCCGAATGAACTTGTTCTCTATGCAGGGTGTCCCGCGTGGAGCGAACTGCCTCAACCATGGCAGGCTCTACTGTGGTCTCTAAGGAATTTCTCACTGAAAACATGGCACTTTTACCCGAAGAACTCTGCCCTAATTGCAGGTGGAACACAAGCTGCATTTCTCCCACATTGTACACAAAGGGCCCTACCCCGAATGAACTTCTATATATAGGGTGTCCCACGTGCAGTGAACTGCCTCAAGCAAGGCAGGTTGTAGTAAGGACTGTAAGCCTTTCCTCTCCCAAAAGGCGCAGTTTTACCCGAAGAACTCTGCTTTCGTTGCAGGTGGAACACAAGCAACTTTTCTCTCGCAGTGTACCCAATGGGCCTTTGCCCGAAAGAACTTCTATACTCAAGGTGTCCCGCGTGGAGTGAAATGCCTAAACCAAGGCAGGCTCTAGTGAGGTCTCTAAGCATTCCCCTCCCAAAACACAGCAGTTTTACCCAAAGAACTCTGCTTTAGTTGCACGTGGAACACAAGCAGCATTTCTCTCACTGTGTACTCTTTGGGCTCCTCCACGAATGAACTGCTACGTGCAGGGTTTCCCACCTGGAGTGAACTGCCTTAACCAAGGCAGTCTGTAGTGAGGACTGTAAGCATTTCTACTCCCAAAACTCGCCGTTTTAACGAATGAACTCTGCGTTAGGTGCAGGTGGAACACAAGCAGGTTTTCTCCCGCAGTGTACACAATGGGCCTTTCCCCGAATGAACTTCTATACGCAGGGTGTCCCGCGTGGAGTGAACTACCTCAAACAAGGCAGGCTCTTCTTAGGCCTCTAAGCGTTTCCTCTCCCAAAACACGCAGTTTTACCCGAAGAACTCTGATTTAGTTGGAGGTGGAACACAAGCAGCTTTTCTCCCACTGTGTACACAGTGGCCTTGCCCGAAAGAGCTTCTATACTCAAGGTGTCCCGCGTGGAGTGAAATGCCTAAACCGAGGCAGGGTCTAGTGAGGCCTCCAAGCATTTCCTCTCCCAAAACACGGCAGTTTTACCCGAAGAACTCTGCTTTAGTTCCAGGTGTAACACAAGCAGCATTTCTCCATCAGTGCACACAATGGGCACTTTCCCGAATGAACTTGTTCTCTATGCAGGGTGTCCCGCGTGGAGCGAACTGCCTCAACCATGGCAGGCTCTACTGTGGTCTCTAAGGAATTCCTCTCTGAAAACACGGCACTTTTACCCGAAGAACTCTGCCCTAATTGTAGGTGGAACACAAGCTGCATTTCTCCCACATTGTACACAAAGGGCCCTACCCCGAATGAACTTCTATATATAGGGTGTCCCACGTGCAGTGAACTGCCTCAAGCAAGGCAGGTTGTAGTAAGGACTGTAAGCCTTTCCTCTCCCAAAAGGCGCAGTTTTACCCGAAGAACTCTGCTTTCATTGCAGGTGGAACACAAGCAACTTTTCTCCCACAGTGTACCCAATGGGCCTTTGCCCGAAAGAACTTCTATACTCAAGGTGTCCCGCGTGGAGTGAAATGCCTAAACCAAGGCAGGCTCTAGTGAGGTCTCTAAGCATTTCCCCTCCCTAAACACGGCAGTTTTACCCAAAGAACTCTGCTTTAGTTGCAGGTGCAACACAAGCAGCATTTCTCCCACTGTGTACTCTTTGGGCTCTGCCACGAATGAACTTCTATATTCAAGGTTTCCCACCTGGAGCGAACTGCCTTAACCAAGGCAGGCGGTAGTGAGGACTGTAAGCATTTCCACTCCCCAAACTCGCAGTTTTAACGAATGAACTCTGCTTTAGTTGCAGGTGGAACACACGCAGGTTTTCTCCCACAGTGTACACAAAGGGCCTTTCCCCGAATGAACGTCTATACGCAGGGGGTCCCGCGTGGAGTGAACTACCTCAACCAAGGGAGGTTCCTCCTATGCCTCTAAGCGTTTCCTCTCCCAAAACACGCAGTTTTACCCGAAGAACTCTGCTTTAGTTGCAGGTGGAACACAAGCAACTTTTCACCCACAGTGTACACAATGGGCTTTTCGCCGAATGAACTTCTACACGCAGGGTTTCCCTCGTGGAGTGAAATGCCTAAACCGAGGCAGGCTCTAGTGAGGCCTCTAAGCATTTCCTCTCCCCAAACACGGCAGTTTTACCCGAAGAACTCTGCTTTAGTTCCAGGTGTAGCACAAGCAGCATTTCTCCATCAGTGCACACAATGGGCACTTTCCCGAATGAACTTGTTCTCTATGCAGGGTGTCCCGCGTGGAGCGAACTGCCTCAACCATGGCAGGCTCTACTGTGGTCTCTAAGGAATTTCTCACTGAAAACATGGCACTTTTACCCGAAGAACTCTGCCCTAATTGCAGGTGGAACACAAGCTGCATTTCTCCCACATTGTACACAAAGGGCCCTACCCCGAATGAACTTCTATATATAGGGTGTCCCACGTGCAGTGAACTGCCTCAAGCAAGGCAGGTTGTAGTAAGGACTGTAAGCCTTTCCTCTCCCAAAAGGCGCAGTTTTACCCGAAGAACTCTGCTTTCATTGCAGGTGGAACACAAGCAACTTTTCTCTCGCAGTGTACCCAATGGGACTTTGCCCGAAAGAACTTCTATACTCAAGGTGTCCCGCGTGGAGTGAAATGCCTAAACCAAGGCAGGCTCTAGTGAGGTCTCTAAGCATTCCCCTCCCAAAACAGAGCAGTTTTACCCAAAGAACTCTGCTTTAGTTGCAGGTGGAACACAAGCAGCATTTCTCTCACTGTGTACTCTTTGGGCTCCTCCACGAATGAACTGCTACGTGCAGGGTTTCCCACCTGGAGTGAACTGCCTTAACCAAGGCAGTCTGTAGTGAGGACTGTAAGCATTTCTACTCCCAAAACTCGCCGTTTTAACGAATGAACTCTGCGTTAGGTGCAGGTGGAACACAAGCAGGTTTTCTCCCGCAGTGTACACAATGGGCCTTTCCCCGAATGAACTTCTATACGCAGGGTGTCCCGCGTGGAGTGAACTACCTCAAACAAGGCAGGCTCTTCTTAGGCCTCTAAGCGTTTCCTCTCCCAAAACACGCAGTTTTACCCGAAGAACTCTGATTTAGTTGGAGGTGGAACACAAGCAGCTTTTCTCCCACTGTGTACACAGTGGCCTTGCCCGAAAGAGCTTCTATACTCAAGGTGTCCCGCGTGGAGTGAAATGCCTAAACCGAGGCAGGCTCTAGTGAGGCCTCCAAGCATTTCCTCTCCCAAAACACGGCAGTTTTACCCGAAAAACTCTGCTTTAGTTCCAGGTGTAACACAAGCAGCATTTCTCCATCAGTGCACACAATGGGCACTTTCCCGAATGAACTTGTTCTCTATGCAGGGTGTCCCGCGTGGAGCGAACTGCCTCAACCATGGCAGGCTCTACTGTGGTCTCTAAGGAATTCCTCTCTGAAAACACGGCACTTTTACCCGAAGAACTCTGCCCTAATTGTAGGTGGAACACAAGCTGCATTTCTCCCACATTGTACACAAAGGGCCCTACCCCGAATGAACTTCTATATATAGGGTGTCCCACGTGCAGTGAACTGCCTCAAGCAAGGCAGGTTGTAGTAAGGACTGTAAGCCTTTCCTCTCCCAAAAGGCGCAGTTTTACCCGAAGAACTCTGCTTTCGTTGCAGGTGGAACACAAGCAACTTTTCTCCCACAGTGTACCCAATGGGCCTTTGCCCGAAAGAACTTCTATACTCAAGGTGTCCCGCGTGGAGTGAAATGCCTAAACCAAGGCAGGCTCTAGTGAGGTCTCTAAGCATTTCCCCTCCCTAAACACGGCAGTTTTACCCAAAGAACTCTGCTTTAGTTGCAGGTGCAACACAAGCAGCATTTCTCCCACTGTGTACTCTTTGGGCTCTGCCACGAATGAACTTCTATATTCAAGGTTTCCCACCTGGAGCGAACTGCCTTAACCAAGGCAGGCGGTAGTCAGGACTGTAAGCATTTCCACTCCCCAAACTCGCAGTTTTAACGAATGAACTCTGCTTTAGTTGCAGGTGGAACACACGCAGGTTTTCTCCCACAGTGTACACAAAGGGCCTTTCCCCGAATGAACGTCTATACGCAGGGGGTCCCGCGTGGAGTGAACTACCTCAACCAAGGGAGGTTCCTCCTATGCCTCTAAGCGTTTCCTCTCCCAAAACACGCAGTTTTACCCGAAGAACTCTGCTTTAGTTGCAGGTGGAACACAAGCAACTTTTCACCCACAGTGTACACAATGGGCTTTTCGCCGAATGAACTTCTACACGCAGGGTTTCCCTCGTGGAGTGAAATGCCTAAACCGAGGCAGGCTCTAGTGAGGCCTCTAAGCATTTCCTCTCCCCAAACACGGCAGTTTTACCCGAAGAACTCTGCTTTAGTTCCAGGGGTAACACAAGCAGCATTTCTCCATCAGTGCACACAATGGGCACTTTCCCGAATGTACTTGTTCTCTATGCAGGGTGTCCCGCGTGGAGCGAACTGCCTCAACCATGGCAGGCTCTACTGTGGTCTCTAAGGAATTTCTCACTGAAAACACGGCACTTTTACCCGAAGAACTCTGCCCTAATTGCAGGTGGAACACAAGCTGCATTTCTCCCACATTATACACAAAGGGCCCTACCCCGAATGAACTTCTATATATAGGGTGTCCCACGTGCAGTGAACTGCCTCAAGCAAGGCAGGTTGTAGTAAGGACTGTAAGCCTTTCCTCTCCCAAAAGGCGCAGTTTTACCCGAAGAACTCTGCTTTCATTGCAGGTGGAACACAAGCAACTTTTCTCTCGCAGTGTACCCAATGGGACTTTGCCCGAAAGAACTTCTATACTCAAGGTGTCCCGCGTGGAGTGAAATGCTAAACCAAGGCAGGCTCTAGTGAGGTCTCTAAGCATTCCCCTCCCAAAACACAGCAGTTTTACCCAAAGAACTCTGCTTTAGTTGCAGGTGGAACACAAGCAGCATTTCTCTCACTGTGTACTCTTTGGGCTCCTCCACGAATGAACTGCTACACGCAGGGTTTCCCACCTGGAGTGAACTGCCTTAACCAAGGCAGTCTGTAGTGAGGACTGTAAGCATTTCTACTCCCAAAACTCGCCGTTTTAACGAATGAACTCTGCGTTAGGTGCAGGTGGAACACAAGCAGGTTTTCTCCCACAGTGTACACAATGGGCCTTTCCCCGAATGAACATCTATACGCAGGGTGTCCCGCGTGGAGTGAACTACCTCAAACAAGGCAGGCTCTTCTTAGGCCTCTAAGCGTTTCCTCTCCCAAAACACGCAGTTTTACCCGAAGAACTCTGATTTAGTTGGAGGTGGAACACAAGCAGCTTTTCTCCCACTGTGTACACAGTGGCCTTGCCCGAAAGAGCTTCTATACTCAAGGTGTCCCGCGTGGAGTGAAATGCCTAAACCGAGGCAGGCTCTAGTGAGGCCTCCAAGCATTTCCTCTCCCAAAACACGGCAGTTTTACCCGAAAAACTCTGCTTTAGTTCCAGGTGTAACACAAGCAGCATTTCTCCATCAGTGCACACAATGGGCACTTTCCCGAATGAACTTGTTCTCTATGCAGGGTGTCCCGCGTGGAGCGAACTGCCTCAACCATGGCAGGCTCTACTGTGGTCTCTAAGGAATTCCTCTCTGAAAACACGGCACTTTTACCCGAAGAACTCTGCCCTAATTGTAGGTGGAACACAAGCTGCATTTCTCCCACATTGTACACAAAGGGCCCTACCCCGAATGAACTTCTATATATAGGGTGTCCCACGTGCAGTGAACTGCCTCAAGCAAGGCAGGTTGTAGTAAGGACTGTAAGCCTTTCCTCTCCCAAAAGGCGCAGTTTTACCCGAAGAACTCTGCTTTCGTTGCAGGTGGAACACAAGCAACTTTTCTCCCACAGTGTACCCAATGGGCCTTTGCCCGAAAGAACTTCTATACTCAAGGTGTCCCGCGTGGAGTGAAATGCCTAAACCAAGGCAGGCTCTAGTGAGGTCTCTAAGCATTTCCCCTACCTAAACACAGCAGTTTTACCCAAAGAACTCTGCTTTAGTTGCAGGTGCAACACAAGCAGCATTTCTCCCACTGTGTACTCTTTGGGCTCTGCCACGAATGAACTTCTATATTCAAGGTTTCCCACCTGGAGCGAACTGCCTTAACCAAGGCAGGCGGTAGTGAGGACTGTAAGCATTTCCACTCCCCAAACTCGCAGTTTTAACGAATGAACTCTGCTTTAGTTGCAGGTGGAACACACGCAGGTTTTCTCCCACAGTGTACACAAAGGGCCTTTCCCCGAATGAACGTCTATACGCAGGGGGTCCCGCGTGGAGTGAACTACCTCAACCAAGGGAGGTTCCTCCTATGCCTCTAAGCGTTTCCTCTCCCAAAACACGCAGTTTTACCCGAAGAACTCTGCTTTAGTTGCAGGTGGAACACAAGCAACTTTTCACCCACAGTGTACACAATGGGCTTTTCGCCGAATGAACTTCTACACGCAGGGTTTCCCTCGTGGAGTGAAATGCCTAAACCGAGGCAGGCTCTAGTGAGGCCTCTAAGCATTTCCTCTCCCCAAACACGGCAGTTTTACCCGAAGAACTCTGCTTTAGTTCCAGGGGTAACACAAGCAGCATTTCTCCATCAGTGCACACAATGGGCACTTTCCCGAATGAACTTGTTCTCTATGCAGGGTGTCCCGCGTGGAGCGAACTGCCTCAACCATGGCAGGCTCTACTGTGGTCTCTAAGGAATTCCTCTCGGAAAACACGGCACTTTTACCCGAAGAACTCTGCCCTAATTGCAGGTGGAACACAAGCTGCATTTCTCCCACATTGTACACAAAGGGCCCTACCCCGAATGAACTTCTATATATAGGGTGTCCCACGTGCAGTGAACTGCCTCAAGCAAGGCAGGTTGTAGTAAGGACTGTAAGCCTTTCCTCTCCCAAAAGGCGCAGTTTTACCCGAAGAACTCTGCTTTCATTGCAGGTGGAACACAAGCAACTTTTCTCTCGCAGTGTACCCAATGGGCCTTTGCCCGAAAGAACTTCTATACTCAAGGTGTCCCGCGTGGAGTGAAATGCCTAAACCAAGGCAGGCTCTAGTGAGGTCTCTAAGCATTCCCCTCCCAAAACACAGCAGTTTTACCCAAAGAACTCTGCTTTAGTTGCAGGTGGAACACAAGCAGCATTTCTCTCACTGTGTACTCTTTGGGCTCCTCCACGAATGAACTGCTACGTGCAGGGTTTCCCACCTGGAGTGAACTGCCTTAACCAAGGCAGTCTGTAGTGAGGACTGTAAGCATTTCTACTCCCAAAACTCGCCGTTTTAACGAATGAACTCTGCGTTAGGTGCAGGTGGAACACAAGCAGGTTTTCTCCCGCAGTGTACACAATGGGCCTTTCCCTGAATGAACTTCTATACGCAGGGTGTCCCGCGTGGAGTGAACTACCTCAAACAAGGCAGGCTCTTCTTAGGCCTCTAAGCGTTTCCTCTCCCAAAACACGCAGTTTTACCCGAAGAACTCTGATTTAGTTGGAGGTGGAACACAAGCAGCTTTTCTCCCACTGTGTACACAGTGGCCTTGCCCGAAAGAGCTTCTATACTCAAGGTGTCCCGCGTGGAGTGAAATGCCTAAACCGAGGCAGGCTCTAGTGAGGCCTCCAAGCATTTCCTCTCCCAAAACACGGCAGTTTTACCCGAAGAACTCTGCTTTAGTTCCAGGTGTAACACAAGCAGCATTTCTCCATCAGTGCACACAATGGGCACTTTCCCGAATGAACTTGTTCTCTATGCAGGGTGTCCCGCGTGGAGCGAACTGCCTCAACCATGGCAGGCTCTACTGTGGTCTCTAAGGAATTCCTCTCTGAAAACACGGCACTTTTACCCGAAGAATTCTGCCCTAATTGTAGGTGGAACACAAGCTGCATTTCTCCCACATTGTACACAAAGGGCCCTACCCCGAATGAACTTCTATATATAGGGTGTCCCACGTGCAGTGAACTGCCTCAAGCAAGGCAGGTTGTAGTAAGGACTGTAAGCCTTTCCTCTCCCAAAAGGCGCAGTTTTACCCGAAGAACTCTGCTTTCGTTGCAGGTGGAACACAAGCAACTTTTCTCCCACAGTGTACCCAATGGGCCTTTGCCCGAAAGAACTTCTATACTCAAGGTGTCCCGCGTGGAGTGAAATGCCTAAACCAAGGCAGGCTCTAGTGAGGTCTCTAAGCATTTCCCCTCCCTAAACACGGCAGTTTTACCCAAAGAACTCTGCTTTAGTTGCAGGTGCAACACAAGCAGCATTTCTCCCACTGTGTACTCTTTGGGCTCTGCCACGAATGAACTTCTATATTCAAGGTTTCCCACCTGGAGCGAACTGCCTTAACCAAGGCAGGCGGTAGTGAGGACTGTAAGCATTTCCACTCCCCAATCTCGCAGTTTTAACGAATGAACTCTGCTTTAGTTGCAGGTGGAACACACGCAGGTTTTCTCCCACAGTGTACACAAAGGGCCTTTCCCCGAATGAACGTCTATACGCAGGGGGTCCCGCGTGGAGTGAACTACCTCAACCAAGGGAGGTTCCTCCTATGCCTCTAAGCGTTTCCTCTCCCAAAACACGCAGTTTTACCCGAAGAACTCTGCTTTAGTTGCAGGTGGAACACAAGCAACTTTTCACCCACAGTGTACACAATGGGCTTTTCGCCGAATGAACTTCTACACGCAGGGTTTCCCTCGTGGAGTGAAATGCCTAAACCGAGGCAGGCTCTAGTGAGGCCTCTAAGCATTTCCTCTCCCCAAACACGGCAGTTTTACCCGAAGAACTCTGCTTTAGTTCCAGGGGTAACACAAGCAGCATTTCTCCATCAGTGCACACAATGGGCACTTTCCCGAATGAACTTGTTCTCTATGCAGGGTGTCCCGCGTGGAGCGAACTGCCTCAACCATGGCAGGCTCTACTGTGGTCTCTAAGGAATTCCTCTCGGAAAACACGGCACTTTTACCCGAAGAACTCTGCCCTAATTGCAGGTGGAACACAAGCTGCATTTCTCCCACATTGTACACAAAGGGCCCTACCCCGAATGAACTTCTATATATAGGGTGTCCCACGTGCAGTGAACTGCCTCAAGCAAGGCAGGTTGTAGTAAGGACTGTAAGCCTTTCCTCTCCCAAAAGGCGCAGTTTTACCCGAAGAACTCTGCTTTCATTGCAGGTGGAACACAAGCAACTTTTCTCTCGCAGTGTACCCAATGGGCCTTTGCCCGAAAGAACTTCTATACTCAAGGTGTCCCGCGTGGAGTGAAATGCCTAAACCAAGGCAGGCTCTAGTGAGGTCTCTAAGCATTCCCCTCCCAAAACACAGCAGTTTTACCCAAAGAACTCTGCTTTAGTTGCAGGTGGAACACAAGCAGCATTTCTCTCACTGTGTACTCTTTGGGCTCCTCCACGAATGAACTGCTACGTGCAGGGTTTCCCACCTGGAGTGAACTGCCTTAACCAAGGCAGTCTGTAGTGAGGACTGTAAGCATTTCTACTCCCAAAACTCGCCGTTTTAACGAATGAACTCTGCGTTAGGTGCAGGTGGAACACAAGCAGGTTTTCTCCCGCAGTGTACACAATGGGCCTTTCCCTGAATGAACTTCTATACGCAGGGTGTCCCGCGTGGAGTGAACTACCTCAAACAAGGCAGGCTCTTCTTAGGCCTCTAAGCGTTTCCTCTCCCAAAACACGCAGTTTTACCCGAAGAACTCTGATTTAGTTGGAGGTGGAACACAAGCAGCTTTTCTCCCACTGTGTACACAGTGGCCTTGCCCGAAAGAGCTTCTATACTCAAGGTGTCCCGCGTGGAGTGAAATGCCTAAACCGAGGCAGGCTCTAGTGAGGCCTCCAAGCATTTCCTCTCCCAAAACACGGCAGTTTTACCCGAAGAACTCTGCTTTAGTTCCAGGTGTAACACAAGCAGCATTTCTCCATCAGTGCACACAATGGGCACTTTCCCGAATGAACTTGTTCTCTATGCAGGGTGTCCCGCGTGGAGCGAACTGCCTCAACCATGGCAGGCTCTACTGTGGTCTCTAAGGAATTCCTCTCGGAAAACACGGCACTTTTACCCGAAGAACTCTGCCCTAATTGCAGGTGGAACACAAGCTGCATTTCTCCCACATTGTACACAAAGGGCCCTACCCCGAATGAACTTCTATATATAGGGTGTCCCACGTGCAGTGAACTGCCTCAAGCAAGGCAGGTTGTAGTAAGGACTGTAAGCCTTTCCTCTCCCAAAAGGCGCAGTTTTACCCGAAGAACTCTGCTTTCATTGCAGGTGGAACACAAGCAACTTTTCTCTCGCAGTGTACCCAATGGGCCTTTGCCCGAAAGAACTTCTATACTCAAGGTGTCCCGCGTGGAGTGAAATGCCTAAACCAAGGCAGGCTCTAGTGAGGTCTCTAAGCATTCCCCTCCCAAAACACAGCAGTTTTACCCAAAGAACTCTGCTTTAGTTGCAGGTGGAACACAAGCAGCATTTCTCTCACTGTGTACTCTTTGGGCTCCTCCACGAATGAACTGCTACGTGCAGGGTTTCCCACCTGGAGTGAACTGCCTTAACCAAGGCAGTCTGTAGTGAGGACTGTAAGCATTTCTACTCCCAAAACTCGCCGTTTTAACGAATGAACTCTGCGTTAGGTGCAGGTGGAACACAAGCAGGTTTTCTCCCGCAGTGTACACAATGGGCCTTTCCCCGAATGAACTTCTATACGCAGGGTGTCCCGCGTGGAGTGAACTACCTCAAACAAGGCAGGCTCTTCTTAGGCCTCTAAGCGTTTCCTCTCCCAAAACACGCAGTTTTACCCGAAGAACTCTGATTTAGTTGGAGGTGGAACACAAGCAGCTTTTCTCCCACTGTGTACACAGTGGCCTTGCCCGAAAGAGCTTCTATACTCAAGGTGTCCCGCGTGGAGTGAAATGCCTAAACCGAGGCAGGCTCTAGTGAGGCCTCCAAGCATTTCCTCTCCCAAAACACGGCAGTTTTACCCGAAGAACTCTGCCCTAATTGTAGGTGGAACACAAGCTGCATTTCTCCCACATTGTACACAAAGGGCCCTACCCCGAATGAACTTCTATATATAGGGTGTCCCACGTGCAGTGAACTGCCTCAAGCAAGGCAGGTTGTAGTAAGGACTGTAAGCCTTTCCTCTCCCAAAAGGCGCAGTTTTACCCGAAGAACTCTGCTTTCGTTGCAGGTGGAACACAAGCAACTTTTCTCCCACAGTGTACCCAATGGGCCTTTGCCCGAAAGAACTTCTATACTCAAGGTGTCCCGCGTGGAGTGAAATGCCTAAACCAAGGCAGGCTCTAGTGAGGTCTCTAAGCATTTCCCCTCCCTAAACACGGCAGTTTTACCCAAAGAACTCTGCTTTAGTTGCAGGTGCAACACAAGCAGCATTTCTCCCACTGTGTACTCTTTGGGCTCTGCCACGAATGAACTTCTATATTCAAGGTTTCCCACCTGGAGCGAACTGCCTTAACCAAGGCAGGCGGTAGTCAGGACTGTAAGCATTTCCACTCCCCAAACTCGCAGTTTTAACGAATGAACTCTGCTTTAGTTGCAGGTGGAACACACGCAGGTTTTCTCCCACAGTGTACACAAAGGGCCTTTCCCCGAATGAACGTCTATACGCAGGGGGTCCCGCGTGGAGTGAACTACCTCAACCAAGGGAGGTTCCTCCTATGCCTCTAAGCGTTTCCTCTCCCAAAACACGCAGTTTTACCCGAAGAACTCTGCTTTAGTTGCAGGTGGAACACAAGCAACTTTTCACCCACAGTGTACACAATGGGCTTTTCGCCGAATGAACTTCTACACGCAGGGTTTCCCTCGTGGAGTGAAATGCCTAAACCGAGGCAGGCTCTAGTGAGGCCTCTAAGCATTTCCTCTCCCCAAACACGGCAGTTTTACCCGAAGAACTCTGCTTTAGTTCCAGGTGTAACACAAGCAGCATTTCTCCATCAGTGCACACAATGGGCACTTTCCCGAATGAACTTGTTCTCTATGCAGGGTGTCCCGCGTGGAGCGAACTGCCTCAACCATGGCAGGCTCTACTGTGGTCTCTAAGGAATTTCTCACTGAAAACACGGCACTTTTACCCGAAGAACTCTGCCCTAATTGCAGGTGGAACACAAGCTGCATTTCTCCCACATTGTACACAAAGGGCCCTACCCCGAATGAACTTCTATATATAGGGTGTCCCACGTGCAGTGAACTGCCTCAAGCAAGGCAGGTTGTAGTAAGGACTGTAAGCCTTTCCTCTCCCAAAAGGCGCAGTTTTACCCGAAGAACTCTGCTTTCATTGCAGGTGGAACACAAACAACTTTTCTCTCGCAGTGTACCCAATGGGACTTTGCCCGAAAGAACTTCTATACTCAAGGTGTCCCGCGTGGAGTGAAATGCCTAAACCAAGGCAGGCTCTAGTGAGGTCTCTAAGCATTCCCCTCCCAAAACACAGCAGTTTTACCCAAAGAACTCTGCTTTAGTTGCAGGTGGAACACAAGCAGCATTTCTCTCACTGTGTACTCTTTGGGCTCCTCCACGAATGAACTGCTACATGCAGGGTTTCCCACCTGGAGTGAACTGCCTTAACCAAGGCAGTCTGTAGTGAGGACTGTAAGCATTTCTACTCCCAAAACTCGCCGTTTTAACGAATGAACTCTGCGTTAGGTGCAGGTGGAACACAAGCAGGTTTTCTCCCGCAGTGTACACAATGGGCCTTTCCCCGAATGAACTTCTATACGCAGGGTGTCCCGCGTGGAGTGAACTACCTCAAACAAGGCAGGCTCTTCTTAGGCCTCTAAGCGTTTCCTCTCCCAAAACACGCAGTTTTACCCGAAGAACTCTGATTTAGTTGGAGGTGGAACACAAGCAGCTTTTCTCCCACTGTGTACACAGTGGCCTTGCCCGAAAGAGCTTCTATACTCAAGGTGTCCCGCGTGGAGTGAAATGCCTAAACCGAGGCAGGCTCTAGTGAGGCCTCCAAGCATTTCCTCTCCCAAAACACGGCAGTTTTACCCGAAGAACTCTGCTTTAGTTCCAGGTGTAACACAAGCAGCATTTCTCCATCAGTGCACACAATGGGCACTTTCCCGAATGAACTTGTTCTCTATGCAGGGTGTCCCGCGTGGAGCGAACTGCCTCAACCATGGCAGGCTCTACTGTGGTCTCTAAGGAATTCCTCTCTGAAAACACGGCACTTTTACCCGAAGAACTCTGCCCTAATTGTAGGTGGAACACAAGCTGCATTTCTCCCACATTGTACACAAAGGGCCCTACCCCGAATGAACTTCTATATATAGGGTGTCCCACGTGCAGTGAACTGCCTCAAGCAAGGCAGGTTGTAGTAAGGACTGTAAGCCTTTCCTCTCCCAAAAGGCGCAGTTTTACCCGAAGAACTCTGCTTTCGTTGCAGGTGGAACACAAGCAACTTTTCTCCCACAGTGTACCCAATGGGCCTTTGCCCGAAAGAACTTCTATACTCAAGGTGTCCCGCGTGGAGTGAAATGCCTAAACCAAGGCAGGCTCTAGTGAGGTCTCTAAGCATTTCCCCTCCCTAAACACGGCAGTTTTACCCAAAGAACTCTGCTTTAGTTGCAGGTGCAACACAAGCAGCATTTCTCCCACTGTGTACTCTTTGGGCTCTGCCACGAATGAACTTCTATATTCAAGGTTTCCCACCTGGAGCGAACTGCCTTAACCAAGGCAGGCGGTAGTGAGGACTGTAAGCATTTCCACTCCCCAAACTCGCAGTTTTAACGAATGAACTCTGCTTTAGTTGCAGGTGGAACACACACAGGTTTTCTCCCACAGTGTACACAAAGGGCCTTTCCCCGAATGAACGTCTATACGCAGGGGGTCCCGCGTGGAGTGAACTACCTCAACCAAGGGAGGTTCCTCCTATGCCTCTAAGCGTTTCCTCTCCCAAAACACGCAGTTTTACCCGAAGAACTCTGCTTTAGTTGCAGGTGGAACACAAGCAACTTTTCACCCACAGTGTACACAATGGGCTTTTCGCCGAATGAACTTCTACACGCAGGGTTTCCCTCGTGGAGTGAAATGCCTAAACCGAGGCAGGCTCTAGTGAGGCCTCTAAGCATTTCCTCTCCCCAAACACGGCAGTTTTACCCGAAGAACTCTGCTTTAGTTCCAGGGGTAACACAAGCAGCATTTCTCCATCAGTGCACACAATGGGCACTTTCCCGAATGAACTTGTTCTCTATGCAGGGTGTCCCGCGTGGAGCGAACTGCCTCAACCATGGCAGGCTCTACTGTGGTCTCTAAGGAATTTCTCACTGAAAACACGGCACTTTTACCCGAAGAACTCTGCCCTAATTGCAGGTGGAACACAAGCTGCATTTCTCCCACATTGTACACAAAGGGCCCTACCCCGAATGAACTTCTATATATAGGGTGTCCCACGTGCAGTGAACTGCCTCAAGCAAGGCAGGTTGTAGTAAGGACTGTAAGCCTTTCCTCTCCCAAAAGGCGCAGTTTTACCCGAAGAACTCTGCTTTCATTGCAGGTGGAACACAAGCAACTTTTCTCTCGCAGTGTACCCAATGGGACTTTGCCCGAAAGAACTTCTATACTCAAGGTGTCCCGCGTGGAGTGAAATGCCTAAACCAAGGCAGGCTCTAGTGAGGTCTCTAAGCATTCCCCTCCCAAAACACAGCAGTTTTACCCAAAGAACTCTGCTTTAGTTGCAGGTGGAACACAAGCAGCATTTCTCTCACTGTGTACTCTTTGGGCTCCTCCACGAATGAACTGCTACGTGCAGGGTTTCCCACCTGGAGTGAACTGCCTTAACCAAGGCAGTCTGTAGTGAGGACTGTAAGCATTTCTACTCCCAAAACTCGCCGTTTTAACGAATGAACTCTGCGTTAGGTGCAGGTGGAACACAAGCAGGTTTTCTCCCGCAGTGTACACAATGGGCCTTTCCCCGAATGAACTTCTATACGCAGGGTGTCCCGCGTGGAGTGAACTACCTCAAACAAGGCAGGCTCTTCTTAGGCCTCTAAGCGTTTCCTCTCCCAAAACACGCAGTTTTACCCGAAGAACTCTGATTTAGTTGGAGGTGGAACACAAGCAGCTTTTCTCCCACTGTGTACACAGTGGCCTTGCCCGAAAGAGCTTCTATACTCAAGGTGTCCCGCGTGGAGTGAAATGCCTAAACCGAGGCAGGCTCTAGTGAGGCCTCCAAGCATTTCCTCTCCCAAAACACGGCAGTTTTACCCGAAGAACTCTGCTTTAGTTCCAGGTGTAACACAAGCAGCATTTCTCCATCAGTGCACACAATGGGCACTTTCCCGAATGAACTTGTTCTCTATGCAGGGTGTCCCGCGTGGAGCGAACTGCCTCAACCATGGCAGGCTCTACTGTGGTCTCTAAGGAATTCCTCTCTGAAAACACGGCACTTTTACCCGAAGAACTCTGCCCTAATTGTAGGTGGAACACAAGCTGCATTTCTCCCACATTGTACACAAAGGGCCCTACCCCGAATGAACTTCTATATATAGGGTGTCCCACGTGCAGTGAACTGCCTCAAGCAAGGCAGGTTGTAGTAAGGACTGTAAGCCTTTCCTCTCCCAAAAGGCGCAGTTTTACCCGAAGAACTCTGCTTTCGTTGCAGGTGGAACACAAGCAACTTTTCTCCCACAGTGTACCCAATGGGCCTTTGCCCGAAAGAACTTCTATACTCAAGGTGTCCCGCGTGGAGTGAAATGCCTAAACCAAGGCAGGCTCTAGTGAGGTCTCTAAGCATTTCCCCTACCTAAACACAGCAGTTTTACCCAAAGAACTCTGCTTTAGTTGCAGGTGCAACACAAGCAGCATTTCTCCCACTGTGTACTCTTTGGGCTCTGCCACGAATGAACTTCTATATTCAAGGTTTCCCACCTGGAGCGAACTGCCTTAACCAAGGCAGGCGGTAGTGAGGACTGTAAGCATTTCCACTCCCCAAACTCGCAGTTTTAACGAATGAACTCTGCTTTAGTTGCAGGTGGAACACACGCAGGTGTTCTCCCACAGTGTACACAAAGGGCCTTTCCCCGAATGAACGTCTATACGCAGGGGGTCCCGCGTGGAGTGAACTACCTCAACCAAGGGAGGTTCCTCCTATGCCTCTAAGCGTTTCCTCTCCCAAAACACGCAGTTTTACCCGAAGAACTCTGCTTTAGTTGCAGGTGGAACACAAGCAACTTTTCACCCACAGTGTACACAATTGGCTTTTCGCCGAATGAAATTCTACACGCAGGGTTTCCCTCGTGGAGTGAAATGCCTAAACCGAGGCAGGCTCTAGTGAGGCCTCTAAGCATTTCCTCTCCCCAAACACGGCAGTTTTACCCGAAGAACTCTGCTTTAGTTCCAGGTGTAACACAAGCAGCATTTCTCCATCAGTGCACACAATGGGCACTTTCCCGAATGAACTTGTTCTCTATGCAGGGTGTCCCGCGTGGAGCGAACTGCCTCAACCATGGCAGGCTCTACTGTGGTCTCTAAGGAATTTCTCACTGAAAACACGGCACTTTTACCCGAAGAACTCTGCCCTAATTGCAGGTGGAACACAAGCTGCATTTCTCCCACATTGTACACAAAGGGCCCTACCCTGAATGAACTTCTATATATAGGGTGTCCCACGTGCAGTGAACTGCCTCAAGCAAGGCAGGTTGTAGTAAGGACTGTAAGCCTTTCCTCTCCCAAACGGCGCAGTTTTACCCGAAGAACTCTGCTTTCGTTGCAGGTGGAACACAAGCAACTTTTCTCCCACAGTGTACCCAATGGGCCTTTGCCCGAAAGAACTTCTATACTCAAGGTGTCCCGCGTGGAGTGAAATGCCTAAACCAAGGCAGGCTCTAGTGAGGTCTCTAAGCATTTCCCCTCCCTAAACACGGCAGTTTTACCCAAAGAACTCTGCTTTAGTTGCAGGTGCAACACAAGCAGCATTTCTCCCACTGTGTACTCTTTGGGCTCTGCCACGAATGAACTTCTATATTCAAGGTTTCCCACCTGGAGCGAACTGCCTTAACCAAGGCAGGCGGTAGTGAGGACTGTAAGCATTTCCACTCCCCAAACTCGCAGTTTTAACGAATGAACTCTGCTTTAGTTGCAGGTGGAACACACGCAGGTTTTCTCCCACAGTGTACACAAAGGGCCTTTCCCCGAATGAACGTCTATACGCAGGGGGTCCCGCGTGGAGTGAACTACCTCAACCAAGGGAGGTTCCTCCTATGCCTCTAAGCGTTTCCTCTCCCAAAACACGCAGTTTTACCCGAAGAACTCTGCTTTAGTTGCAGGTGGAACACAAGCAACTTTTCACCCACAGTGTACACAATGGGCTTTTCGCCGAATGAACTTCTACACGCAGGGTTTCCCTCGTGGAGTGAAATGCCTAAACCGAGGCAGGCTCTAGTGAGGCCTCTAAGCATTTCCTCTCCCCAAACACGGCAGTTTTACCCGAAGAACTCTGCTTTAGTTCCAGGTGTAACACAAGCAGCATTTCTCCATCAGTGCACACAATGGGCACTTTCCCGAATGAACTTGTTCTCTATGCAGGGTGTCCCGCGTGGAGCGAACTGCCTCAACCATGGCAGGCTCTACTGTGGTCTCTAAGGAATTTCTCACTGAAAACACGGCACTTTTACCCGAAGAACTCTGCCCTAATTGCAGGTGGAACACAAGCTGCATTTCTCCCACATTGTACACAAAGGGCCCTACCCCGAATGAACTTCTATATATAGGGTGTCCCACGTGCAGTGAACTGCCTCAAGCAAGGCAGGTTGTAGTAAGGACTGTAAGCCTTTCCTCTCCCAAAAGGCGCAGTTTTACCCGAAGAACTCTGCTTTCATTGCAGGTGGAACACAAGCAACTTTTCTCTCGCAGTGTACCCAATGGGCCTTTGCCCGAAAGAACTTCTATACTCAAGGTGTCCCGCGTGGAGTGAAATGCCTAAACCAAGGCAGGCTCTAGTGAGGTCTCTAAGCATTCCCCTCCCAAAACACAGCAGTTTTACCCAAAGAACTCTGCTTTAGTTGCAGGTGGAACACAAGCAGCATTTCTCTCACTGTGTACTCTTTGGGCTCCTCCACGAATGAACTGCTACGTGCAGGGTTTCCCACCTGGAGTGAACTGCCTTAACCAAGGCAGTCTGTAGTGAGGACTGTAAGCATTTCTACTCCCAAAACTCGCCGTTTTAACGAATGAACTCTGCGTTAGGTGCAGGTGGAACACAAGCAGGTTTTCTCCCGCAGTGTACACAATGGGCCTTTCCCCGAATGAACTTCTATACGCAGGGTGTCCCGCGTGGAGTGAACTACCTCAAACAAGGCAGGCTCTTCTTAGGCCTCTAAGCGTTTCCTCTCCCAAAACACGCAGTTTTACCCGAAGAACTCTGATTTAGTTGGAGGTGGAACACAAGCAGCTTTTCTCCCACTGTGTACACAGTGGCCTTGCCCGAAAGAGCTTCTATACTCAAGGTGTCCCGCGTGGAGTGAAATGCCTAAACCGAGGCAGGCTCTAGTGAGGCCTCCAAGCATTTCCTCTCCCAAAACTCGGCAGTTTTACCCGAAGAACTCTGCTTTAGTTCCAGGTGTAACACAAGCAGCATTTCTCCATCAGTGCACACAATGGGCACTTTCCCGAATGAACTTGTTCTCTATGCAGGGTGTCCCGCGTGGAGCGAACTGCCTCAACCATGGCAGGCTCTACTGTGGTCTCTAAGGAATTCCTCTCTGAAAACACGGCACTTTTACCCGAAGAACTCTGCCCTAATTGTAGGTGGAACACAAGCTGCAATTCTCCCACATTGTACACAAAGGGCCCTACCCCGAATGAACTTCTATATATAGGGTGTCCCACGTGCAGTGAACTGCCTCAAGCAAGGCAGGTTGTAGTAAGGACTGTAAGCCTTTCCTCTCCCAAAAGGCGCAGTTTTACCCGAAGAACTCTGCTTTCGTTGCAGGTGGAACACAAGCAACTTTTCTCCCACAGTGTACCCAATGGGCCTTTGCCCGAAAGAACTTCTATACTCAAGGTGTCCCGCGTGGAGTGAAATGCCTAAACCAAGGCAGGCTCTAGTGAGGTCTCTAAGCATTTCCCCTCCCTAAACACGGCAGTTTTACCCAAAGAACTCTGCTTTAGTTGCAGGTGCAACACAAGCAGCATTTCTCCCACTGTGTACTCTTTGGGCTCTGCCACGAATGAACTTCTATATTCAAGGTTTCCCACCTGGAGCGAACTGCCTTAACCAAGGCAGGCGGTAGTGAGGACTGTAAGCATTTCCACTCCCCAAACTCGCAGTTTTAACGAATGAACTCTGCTTTAGTTGCAGGTGGAACACACGCAGGTTTTCTCCCACAGTGTACACAAAGGGCCTTTCCCCGAATGAACGTCTATACGCAGGGGGTCCCGCGTGGAGTGAACTACCTCAACCAAGGGAGGTTCCTCCTATGCCTCTAAGCGTTTCCTCTCCCAAAACACGCAGTTTTACCCGAAGAACTCTGCTTTAGTTGCAGGTGGAACACAAGCAACTTTTCACCCACAGTGTACACAATGGGCTTTTCGCCGAATGAACTTCTACACGCAGGGTTTCCCTCGTGGAGTGAAATGCCTAAACCGAGGCAGGCTCTAGTGAGGCCTCTAAGCATTTCCTCTCCCCAAACACGGCAGTTTTACCCGAAGAACTCTGCTTTAGTTCCAGGTGTAACACAAGCAGCATTTCTCCATCAGTGCACACAATGGGCACTTTCCCGAATGAACTTGTTCTCTATGCAGGGTGTCCCGCGTGGAGCGAACTGCCTCAACCATGGCAGGCTCTACTGTGGTCTCTAAGGAATTTCTCACTGAAAACACGGCACTTTTACCCGAAGAACTCTGCCCTAATTGCAGGTGGAACACAAGCTGCATTTCTCCCACATTGTACACAAAGGGCCCTACCCCGAATGAACTTCTATATATAGGGTGTCCCACGTGCAGTGAACTGCCTCAAGCAAGGCAGGTTGTAGTAAGGACTGTAAGCCTTTCCTCTCCCAAAAGGCGCAGTTTTACCCGAAGAACTCTGCTTTCATTGCAGGTGGAACACAAGCAACTTTTCTCTCGCAGTGTACCCAATGGGACTTTGCCCGAAAGAACTTCTATACTCAAGGTGTCCCGCGTGGAGTGAAATGCCTAAACCAAGGCAGGCTCTAGTGAGGTCTCTAAGCATTCCCCTCCCAAAACACAGCAGTTTTACCCAAAGAACTCTGCTTTAGTTGCAGGTGGAACACAAGCAGCATTTCTCTCACTGTGTACTCTTTGGGCTCCTCCACGAATGAACTGCTACATGCAGGGTTTCCCACCTGGAGTGAACTGCCTTAACCAAGGCAGTCTGTAGTGAGGACTGTAAGCATTTCTACTCCCAAAACTCGCCGTTTTAACGAATGAACTCTGCGTTAGGTGCAGGTGGAACACAAGCAGGTTTTCTCCCGCAGTGTACACAATGGGCCTTTCCCCGAATGAACTTCTATACGCAGGGTGTCCCGCGTGGAGTGAACTACCTCAAACAAGGCAGGCTCTTCTTAGGCCTCTAAGCGTTTCCTCTCCCAAAACACGCAGTTTTACCCGAAGAACTCTGATTTAGTTGGAGGTGGAACACAAGCAGCTTTTCTCCCACTGTGTACACAGTGGCCTTGCCCGAAAGAGCTTCTATACTCAAGGTGTCCCGCGTGGAGTGAAATGCCTAAACCGAGGCAGGCTCTAGTGAGGCCTCTAAGCATTTCCTCTCCCCAAACACGGCAGTTTTACCCGAAGAACTCTGCTTTAGTTCCAGGTGTAACACAAGCAGCATTTCTCCATCAGTGCACACAATGGGCACTTTCCCGAATGAACTTGTTCTCTATGCAGGGTGTCCCGCGTGGAGCGAACTGCCTCAACCATGGCAGGCTCTACTGTGGTCTCTAAGGAATTCCTCTCTGAAAACACGGCACTTTTACCCGAAGAACTCTGCCCTAATTGTAGGTGGAACACAAGCTGCATTTCTCCCACATTGTACACAAAGGGCCCTACCCCGAATGAACTTCTATATATAGGGTGTCCCACGTGCAGTGAACTGCCTCAAGCAAGGCAGGTTGTAGTAAGGACTGTAAGCCTTTCCTCTCCCAAAAGGCGCAGTTTTACCCGAAGAACTCTGCTTTCGTTGCAGGTGGAACACAAGCAACTTTTCTCCCACAGTGTACCCAATGGGCCTTTGCCCGAAAGAACTTCTATACTCAAGGTGTCCCACGTGGAGTGAAATGCCTAAACCAAGGCAGGCTCTAGTGAGGTCTCTAAGCATTTCCCCTCCCTACACGGCAGTTTTACCCAAAGAACTCTGCTTTAGTTGCAGGTGCAACACAAGCAGCATTTCTCCCACTGTGTACTCTTTGGGCTCTGCCACGAATGAACTTCTATATTCAAGGTTTCCCACCTGGAGCGAACTGCCTTAACCAAGGCAGGCGGTAGTGAGGACTGTAAGCATTTCCACTCCCCAAACTCGCAGTTTTAACGAATGAACTCTGCTTTAGTTGCAGGTGGAACACACGCAGGTTTTCTCCCACAGTGTACACAAAGGGCCTTTCCCCGAATGAACGTCTATACGCAGGGGGTCCCGCGTGGAGTGAACTACCTCAACCAAGGGAGGTTCCTCCTATGCCTCTAAGCGTTTCCTCTCCCAAAACACGCAGTTTTACCCGAAGAACTCTGCTTTAGTTGCAGGTGGAACACAAGCAACTTTTCACCCACAGTGTACACAATGGGCTTTTCGCCGAATGAACTTCTACACGCAGGGTTTCCCTCGTGGAGTGAAATGCCTAAACCGAGGCAGGCTCTAGTGAGGCCTCTAAGCATTTCCTCTCCCCAAACACGGCAGTTTTACCCGAAGAACTCTGCTTTAGTTCCAGGTGTAGCACAAGCAGCATTTCTCCATCAGTGCACACAATGGGCACTTTCCCGAATGAACTTGTTCTCTATGCAGGGTGTCCCGCGTGGAGCGAACTGCCTCAACCATGGCAGGCTCTACTGTGGTCTCTAAGGAATTTCTCACTGAAAACACGGCACTTTTACCCGAAGAACTCTGCCCTAATTGCAGGTGGAACACAAGCTGCATTTCTCCCACATTGTACACAAAGGGCCCTACCCCGAATGAACTTCTATATATAGGGTGTCCCACGTGCAGTGAACTGCCTCAAGCAAGGCAGGTTGTAGTAAGGACTGTAAGCCTTTCCTCTCCCAAAAGGCGCAGTTTTACCCGAAGAACTCTGCTTTCATTGCAGGTGGAACACAAGCAACTTTTCTCTCGCAGTGTACCCAATGGGACTTTGCCCGAAAGAACTTCTATACTCAAGGTGTCCCGCGTGGAGTGAAATGCCTAAACCAAGGCAGGCTCTAGTGAGGTCTCTAAGCATTCCCCTCCCAAAACACAGCAGTTTTACCCAAAGAACTCTGCTTTAGTTGCAGGTGGAACACAAGCAGCATTTCTCTCACTGTGTACTCTTTGGGCTCCTCCACGAATGAACTGCTACATGCAGGGTTTCCCACCTGGAGTGAACTGCCTTAACCAAGGCAGTCTGTAGTGAGGACTGTAAGCATTTCTACTCCCAAAACTCGCCGTTTTAACGAATGAACTCTGCGTTAGGTGCAGGTGGAACACAAGCAGGTTTTCTCCCGCAGTGTACACAATGGGCCTTTCCCCGAATGAACTTCTATACGCAGGGTGTCCCGCGTGGAGTGAACTACCTCAAACAAGGCAGGCTCTTCTTAGGCCTCTAAGCGTTTCCTCTCCCAAAACACGCAGTTTTACCCGAAGAACTCTGATTTAGTTGGAGGTGGAACACAAGCAGCTTTTCTCCCACTGTGTACACAGTGGCCTTGCCCGAAAGAGCTTCTATACTCAAGGTGTCCCGCGTGGAGTGAAATGCCTAAACCGAGGCAGGCTCTAGTGAGGCCTCCAAGCATTTCCTCTCCCAAAACACGGCAGTTTTACCCGAAGAACTCTGCTTTAGTTCCAGGTGTAACACAAGCAGCATTTCTCCATCAGTGCACACAATGGGCACTTTCCCGAATGAACTTGTTCTCTATGCAGGGTGTCCCGCGTGGAGCGAACTGCCTCAACCATGGCAGGCTCTACTGTGGTCTCTAAGGAATTCCTCTCTGAAAACACGGCACTTTTACCCGAAGAACTCTGCCCTAATTGTAGGTGGAACACAAGCTGCATTTCTCCCACATTGTACACAAAGGGCCCTACCCCGAATGAACTTCTATATATAGGGTGTCCCACGTGCAGTGAACTGCCTCAAGCAAGGCAGGTTGTAGTAAGGACTGTAAGCCTTTCCTCTCCCAAAAGGCGCAGTTTTACCCGAAGAACTCTGCTTTCGTTGCAGGTGGAACACAAGCAACTTTTCTCCCACAGTGTACCCAATGGGCCTTTGCCCGAAAGAACTTCTATACTCAAGGTGTCCCGCGTGGAGTGAAATGCCTAAACCAAGGCAGGCTCTAGTGAGGTCTCTAAGCATTTCCCCTCCCTAAACACGGCAGTTTTACCCAAAGAACTCTGCTTTAGTTACAGGTGTAACACAAGCAGCATTTCTCCCACTGTGTACTCTTTGGGCTCTGCCACGAATGAACTTCTATATTCAAGGTTTCCCACCTGGAGCGAACTGCCTTAACCAAGGCAGGTGGTAGTGAGGACTGTAAGCATTTCCACTCCCCAAACTCGCAGTTTTAACGAATGAACTCTGCTTTAGTTGCAGGTGGAACACACGCAGGTTTTCTCCCACAGTGTACACAAAGGGCCTTTCCCCGAATGAACGTCTATACGCAGGGGGTCCCGCGTGGAGTGAACTACCTCAACCAAGGGAGGTTCCTCCTATGCCTCTAAGCGTTTCCTCTCCCAAAACACGCAGTTTTACCCGAAGAACTCTGCTTTAGTTGCAGGTGGAACACAAGCAACTTTTCACCCACAGTGTACACAATGGGCTTTTCGCCGAATGAACTTCTACACGCAGGGTTTCCCTCGTGGAGTGAAATGCCTAAACCGAGGCAGGCTCTAGTGAGGCCTCTAAGCATTTCCTCTCCCCAAACACGGCAGTTTTACCCGAAGAACTCTGCTTTAGTTCCAGGTGTAACACAAGCAGCATTTCTCCATCAGTGCACACAATGGGCACTTTCCCGAATGAACTTGTTCTCTATGCAGGGTGTCCCGCGTGGAGCGAACTGCCTCAACCATGGCAGGCTCTACTGTGGTCTCTAAGGAATTTCTCACTGAAAACACGGCACTTTTACCCGAAGAACTCTGCCCTAATTGCAGGTGGAACACAAGCTGCATTTCTCCCACATTGTACACAAAGGGCCCTACCCCGAATGAACTTCTATATATAGGGTGTCCCACGTGCAGTGAACTGCCTCAAGCAAGGCAGGTTGTAGTAAGGACTGTAAGCCTTTCCTCTCCCAAAAGGCGCAGTTTTACCCGAAGAACTCTGCTTTCATTGCAGGTGGAACACAAGCAACTTTTCTCTCGCAGTGTACCCAATGGGCCTTTGCCCGAAAGAACTTCTATACTCAAGGTGTCCCGCGTGGAGTGAAATGCCTAAACCAAGGCAGGCTCTAGTGAGGTCTCTAAGCATTCCCCTCCCAAAACACAGCAGTTTTACCCAAAGAACTCTGCTTTAGTTGCAGGTGGAACACAAGCAGCATTTCTCTCACTGTGTACTCTTTGGGCTCCTCCATGAATGAACTGCTACATGCAGGGTTTCCCACCTGGAGTGAACTGCCTTAACCAAGGCAGTCTGTAGTGAGGACTGTAAGCATTTCTACTCCCAAAACTCGCCGTTTTAACGAATGAACTCTGCGTTAGGTGCAGGTGGAACACAAGCAGGTTTTCTCCCACAGTGTACACAATGGGCCTTTCCCCGAATGAACTTCTATACGCAGGGTGTCCCGCGTGGAGTGAACTACCTCAAACAAGGCAGGCTCTTCTTAGGCCTCTAAGCGTTTCCTCTCCCAAAACACGCAGTTTTACCCGAAGAACTCTGATTTAGTTGGAGGTGGAACACAAGCAGCTTTTCTCCCACTGTGTACACAGTGGCCTTGCCCGAAAGAGCTTCTATACTCAAGGTGTCCCGCGTGGAGTGAAATGCCTAAACCGAGGCAGGCTCTAGTGAGGCCTCCAAGCATTTCCTCTCCCAAAACACGGCAGTTTTACCCGAAGAACTCTGCTTTAGTTCCAGGTGTAACACAAGCAGCATTTCTCCATCAGTGCACACAATGGGCACTTTCCCGAATGAACTTGTTCTCTATGCAGGGTGTCCCGCGTGGAGCGAACTGCCTCAACCATGGCAGGCTCTACTGTGGTCTCTAAGGAATTCCTCTCTGAAAACACGGCACTTTTACCCGAAGAACTCTGCCCTAATTGTAGGTGGAACACAAGCTGCATTTCTCCCACATTGTACACAAAGGGCCCTACCCCGAATGAACTTCTATATATAGGGTGTCCCACGTGCAGTGAACTGCCTCAAGCAAGGCAGGTTGTAGTAAGGACTGTAAGCCTTTCCTCTCCCAAAAGGCGCAGTTTTACCCGAAGAACTCTGCTTTCGTTGCAGGTGGAACACAAGCAACTTTTCTCCCACAGTGTACCCAATGGGCCTTTGCCCGAAAGAACTTCTATACTCAAGGTGTCCCGCGTGGAGTGAAATGCCTAAACCAAGGCAGGCTCTAGTGAGGTCTCTAAGCATTTCCCCTCCCTAAACACGGCAGTTTTACCCAAAGAACTCTGCTTTAGTTGCAGGTGCAACACAAGCAGCATTTCTCCCACTGTGTACTCTTTGGGCTCTGCCACGAATGAACTTCTATATTCAAGGTTTCCCACCTGGAGCGAACTGCCTTAACCAAGGCAGGCGGTAGTGAGGACTGTAAGCATTTCCACTCCCCAAACTCGCAGTTTTAACGAATGAACTCTGCTTTAGTTGCAGGTGGAACACACGCAGGTTTTCTCCCACAGTGTACACAAAGGGCCTTTCCCCGAATAAACGTCTATACGCAGGGGGTCCCGCGTGGAGTGAACTACCTCAACCAAGGGAGGTTCCTCCTATGCCTCTAAGCGTTTCCTCTCCCAAAACACGCAGTTTTACCCGAAGAACTCTGCTTTAGTTGCAGGTGGAACACAAGCAACTTTTCACCCACAGTGTACACAATGGGCTTTTCGCCGAATGAACTTCTACACGCAGGGTTTCCCTCGTGGAGTGAAATGCCTAAACCGAGGCAGGCTCTAGTGAGGCCTCTAAGCATTTCCTCTCCCCAAACACGGCAGTTTTACCCGAAGAACTCTGCTTTAGTTCCAGGTGTAGCACAAGCAGCATTTCTCCATCAGTGCACACAATGGGCACTTTCCCGAATGAACTTGTTCTCTATGCAGGGTGTCCCGCGTGGAGCGAACTGCCTCAACCATGGCAGGCTCTACTGTGGTCTCTAAGGAATTTCTCACTGAAAACACGGCACTTTTACCCGAAGAACTCTGCCCTAATTGCAGGTGGAACACAAGCTGCATTTCTCCCACATTGTACACAAAGGGCCCTACCCCGAATGAACTTCTATATATAGGGTGTCCCACGTGCAGTGAACTGCCTCAAGCAAGGCAGGTTGTAGTAAGGACTGTAAGCCTTTCCTCTCCCAAAAGGCGCAGTTTTACCCGAAGAACTCTGCTTTCATTGCAGGTGGAACACAAGCAACTTTTCTCTCGCAGTGTACCCAATGGGCCTTTGCCCGAAAGAACTTCTATACTCAAGGTGTCCCGCGTGGAGTGAAATGCCTAAACCAAGGCAGGCTCTAGTGAGGTCTCTAAGCATTCCCCTCCCAAAACACAGCAGTTTTACCCAAAGAACTCTGCTTTAGTTGCAGGTGGAACACAAGCAGCATTTCTCTCACTGTGTACTCTTTGGGCTCCTCCACGAATGAACTGCTACGTGCAGGGTTTCCCACCTGGAGTGAACTGCCTTAACCAAGGCAGTCTGTAGTGAGGACTGTAAGCATTTCTACTCCCAAAACTCGCCGTTTTAACGAATGAACTCTGCGTTAGGTGCAGGTGGAACACAAGCAGGTTTTCTCCCGCAGTGTACACAATGGGCCTTTCCCCGAATGAACTTCTATACGCAGGGTGTCCCGCGTGGAGTGAACTACCTCAAACAAGGCAGGCTCTTCTTAGGCCTCTAAGCGTTTCCTCTCCCAAAACACGCAGTTTTACCCGAAGAACTCTGATTTAGTTGGAGGTGGAACACAAGCAGCTTTTCTCCCACTGTGTACACAGTGGCCTTGCCCGAAAGAGCTTCTATACTCAAGGTGTCCCGCGTGGAGTGAAATGCCTAAACCGAGGCAGGCTCTAGTGAGGCCTCCAAGCATTTCCTCTCCCAAAACACGGCAGTTTTAGCCGAAGAACTCTGCTTTAGTTCCAGGTGTAACACAAGCAGCATTTCTCCATCAGTGCACACAATGGGCACTTTCCCGAATGAACTTGTTCTCTATGCAGGGTGTCCCGCGTGGAGCGAACTGCCTCAACCATGGCAGGCTCTACTGTGGTCTCTAAGGAATTCCTCTCTGAAAACACGGCACTTTTACCCGAAGAACTCTGCCCTAATTGTAGGTGGAACACAAGCTGCATTTCTCCCACATTGTACACAAAGGGCCCTACCCCGAATGAACTTCTATATATAGGGTGTCCCACGTGCAGTGAACTGCCTCAAGCAAGGCAGGTTGTAGTAAGGACTGTAAGCCTTTCCTCTCCCAAAAGGCGCAGTTTTACCCGAAGAACTCTGCTTTCGTTGCAGGTGGAACACAAGCAACTTTTCTCCCACAGTGTACCCAATGGGCCTTTGCCCGAAAGAACTTCTATACTCAAGGTGTCCCGCGTGGAGTGAAATGCCTAAACCAAGGCAGGCTCTAGTGAGGTCTCTAAGCATTTCCCCTCCCTAAACACGGCAGTTTTACCCAAAGAACTCTGCTTTAGTTGCAGGTGCAACACAAGCAGCATTTCTCCCACTGTGTACTCTTTGGGCTCTGCCACGAATGAACTTCTATATTCAAGGTTTCCCACCTGGAGCGAACTGCCTTAACCAAGGCAGGCGGTAGTGAGGACTGTAAGCATTTCCACTCCCCAAACTCGCAGTTTTAACGAATGAACTCTGCTTTAGTTGCAGGTGGAACACACGCAGGTTTTCTCCCACAGTGTACACAAAGGGCCTTTCCCCGAATGAACGTCTATACGCAGGGGGTCCCGCGTGGAGTGAACTACCTCAACCAAGGGAGGTTCCTCCTATGCCTCTAAGCGTTTCCTCTCCCAAAACACGCAGTTTTACCCGAAGAACTCTGCTTTAGTTGCAGGTGGAACACAAGCAACTTTTCACCCACAGTGTACACAATGGGCTTTTCGCCGAATGAACTTCTACACGCAGGGTTTCCCTCGTGGAGTGAAATGCCTAAACCGAGGCAGGCTCTAGTGAGGCCTCTAAGCATTTCCTCTCCCCAAACACGGCAGTTTTACCCGAAGAACTCTGCTTTAGTTCCAGGTGTAGCACAAGCAGCATTTCTCCATCAGTGCACACAATGGGCACTTTCCCGAATGAACTTGTTCTCTATGCAGGGTGTCCCGCGTGGAGCGAACTGCCTCAACCATGGCAGGCTCTACTGTGGTCTCTAAGGAATTTCTCACTGAAAACATGGCACTTTTACCCGAAGAACTCTGCCCTAATTGCAGGTGGAACACAAGCTGCATTTCTCCCACATTGTACACAAAGGGCCCTACCCCGAATGAACTTCTATATATAGGGTGTCCCACGTGCAGTGAACTGCCTCAAGCAAGGCAGGTTGTAGTAAGGACTGTAAGCCTTTCCTCTCCCAAAAGGCGCAGTTTTACCCGAAGAACTCTGCTTTCATTGCAGGTGGAACACAAGCAACTTTTCTCTCGCAGTGTACCCAATGGGCCTTTGCCCGAAAGAACTTCTATACTCAAGGTGTCCCGCGTGGAGTGAAATGCCTAAACCAAGGCAGGCTCTAGTGAGGTCTCTAAGCATTCCCCTCCCAAAACACAGCAGTTTTACCCAAAGAACTCTGCTTTAGTTGCAGGTGGAACACAAGCAGCATTTCTCTCACTGTGTACTCTTTGGGCTCCTCCACGAATGAACTGCTACGTGCAGGGTTTCCCACCTGGAGTGAACTGCCTTAACCAAGGCAGTCTGTAGTGAGGACTGTAAGCATTTCTACTCCCAAAACTCGCCGTTTTAACGAATGAACTCTGCGTTAGGTGCAGGTGGAACACAAGCAGGTTTTCTCCCGCAGTGTACACAATGGGCCTTTCCCCGAATGAACTTCTATACGCAGGGTGTCCCGCGTGGAGTGAACTACCTCAAACAAGGCAGGCTCTTCTTAGGCCTCTAAGCGTTTCCTCTCCCAAAACACGCAGTTTTACCCGAAGAACTCTGATTTAGTTGGAGGTGGAACACAAGCAGCTTTTCTCCCACTGTGTACACAGTGGCCTTGCCCGAAAGAGCTTCTATACTCAAGGTGTCCCGCGTGGAGTGAAATGCCTAAACCGAGGCAGGCTCTAGTGAGGCCTCCAAGCATTTCCTCTCCCCAAACACGGCAGTTTTACCCGAAGAACTCTGCTTTAGTTCCAGGTGTAACACAAGCAGCATTTCTCCATCAGTGCACACAATGGGCACTTTCCCGAATGAACTTGTTCTCTATGCAGGGTGTCCCGCGTGGAGCGAACTGCCTCAACCATGGCAGGCTCTACTGTGGTCTCTAAGGAATTCCTCTCTGAAAACACGGCACTTTTACCCGAAGAACTCTGCCCTAATTGTAGGTGGAACACAAGCTGCATTTCTCCCACATTGTACACAAAGGGCCCTACCCCGAATGAACTTCTATATATAGGGTGTCCCACGTGCAGTGAACTGCCTCAAGCAAGGCAGGTTGTAGTAAGGACTGTAAGCCTTTCCTCTCCCAAAAGGCGCAGTTTTACCCGAAGAACTCTGCTTTCGTTGCAGGTGGAACACAAGCAACTTTTCTCCCACAGTGTACCCAATGGGCCTTTGCCCGAAAGAACTTCTATACTCAAGGTGTCCCGCGTGGAGTGAAATGCCTAAACCAAGGCAGGCTCTAGTGAGGTCTCTAAGCATTTCCCCTCCCTAAACACGGCAGTTTTACCCAAAGAACTCTGCTTTAGTTGCAGGTGCAACACAAGCAGCATTTCTCCCACTGTGTACTCTTTGGGCTCTGCCACGAATGAACTTCTATATTCAAGGTTTCCCACCTGGAGCGAACTGCCTTAACCAAGGCAGGCGGTAGTGAGGACTGTAAGCATTTCCACTCCCCAAACTCGCAGTTTTAACGAATGAACTCTGCTTTAGTTGCAGGTGGAACACACGCAGGTTTTCTCCCACAGTGTACACAAAGGGCCTTTCCCCGAATGAACGTCTATACGCAGGGGGTCCCGCGTGGAGTGAACTACCTCAACCAAGGGAGGTTCCTCCTATGCCTCTAAGCGTTTCCTCTCCCAAAACACGCAGTTTTACCCGAAGAACTCTGCTTTAGTTGCAGGTGGAACACAAGCAACTTTTCACCCACAGTGTACACAATGGGCTTTTCGCCGAATGAACTTCTACACGCAGGGTTTCCCTCGTGGAGTGAAATGCCTAAACCGAGGCAGGCTCTAGTGAGGCCTCTAAGCATTTCCTCTCCCCAAACACGGCAGTTTTACCCGAAGAACTCTGCTTTAGTTCCAGGTGTAGCACAAGCAGCATTTCTCCATCAGTGCACACAATGGGCACTTTCCCGAATGAACTTGTTCTCTATGCAGGGTGTCCCGCGTGGAGCGAACTGCCTCAACCATGGCAGGCTCTACTGTGGTCTCTAAGGAATTTCTCACTGAAAACATGGCACTTTTACCCGAAGAACTCTGCCCTAATTGCAGGTGGAACACAAGCTGCATTTCTCCCACATTGTACACAAAGGGCCCTACCCCGAATGAACTTCTATATATAGGGTGTCCCACGTGCAGTGAACTGCCTCAAGCAAGGCAGGTTGTAGTAAGGACTGTAAGCCTTTCCTCTCCCAAAAGGCGCAGTTTTACCCGAAGAACTCTGCTTTCATTGCAGGTGGAACACAAGCAACTTTTCTCTCGCAGTGTACCCAATGGGCCTTTGACCGAAAGAACTTCTATACTCAAGGTGTCCCGCGTGGAGTGAAATGCCTAAACCAAGGCAGGCTCTAGTGAGGTCTCTAAGCATTCCCCTCCCAAAACACAGCAGTTTTACCCAAAGAACTCTGCTTTAGTTGCACGTGGAACACAAGCAGCATTTCTCTCACTATGTACTCTTTGGGCTCCTCCACGAATGAACTGCTACGTGCAGGGTTTCCCACCTGGAGTGAACTGCCTTAACCAAGGCAGTCTGTAGTGAGGACTGTAAGCATTTCTACTCCCAAAACTCGCCGTTTTAACGAATGAACTCTGCGTTAGGTGCAGGTGGAACACAAGCAGGTTTTCTCCCGCAGTGTACACAATGGGCCTTTCCCCGAATGAACGTCTATACGCAGGGGGTCCCGCGTGGAGTGAACTACCTCAACCAAGGGAGGTTCCTCCTATGCCTCTAAGCGTTTCCTCTCCCAAAACACGCAGTTTTACCCGAAGAACTCTGCTTTAGTTGCAGGTGGAACACAAGCAACTTTTCACCCACAGTGTACACAATGGGCTTTTCGCTGAATGAACTTCTACACGCAGGGTTTCCCTCGTGGAGTGAAATGCCTAAACCGAGGCAGGCTCTAGTGAGGCCTCTAAGCATTTCCTCTCCCCAAACACGGCAGTTTTACCCGAAGAACTCTGCTTTAGTTCCAGGTGTAACACAAGCAGCATTTCTCCATCAGTGCACACAATGGGCACTTTCCCGAATGAACTTGTTCTCTATGCAGGGTGTCCCGCGTGGAGCGAACTGCCTCAACCATGGCAGGCTCTACTGTGGTCTCTAAGGAATTTCTCACTGAAAACACGGCACTTTTACCCGAAGAACTCTGCCCTAATTGCAGGTGGAACACAAGCTGCATTTCTCCCACGTTGTACACAAAGGGCCCTACCCCGAATGAACTTCTATATATAGGGTGTCCCACGTGCAGTGAACTGCCTCAAGCAAGGCAGGTTGTAGTAAGGACTGTAAGCCTTTCCTCTCCCAAAAGGCGCAGTTTTACCCGAAGAACTCTGCTTTCATTGCAGGTGGAACACAAGCAACTTTTCTCTCGCAGTGTACCCAATGGGCCTTTGCCCGAAAGAACTTCTATACTCAAGGTGTCCCGCGTGGAGTGAAATGCCTAAACCAAGGCAGGCTATAGTGAGGTCTCTAAGCATTCCCCTCCCAAAACACAGCAGTTTTACCCAAAGAACTCTGCTTTAGTTGCAGGTGGAACACAAGCAGCATTTCTCTCACTGTGTACTCTTTGGGCTCCTCCACGAATGAACTGCTACGTGCAGGGTTTCCCACCTGGAGTGAACTGCCTTAACCAAGGCAGTCTGTAGTGAGGACTGTAAGCATTTCTACTCCCAAAACTCGCCGTTTTATCGAATGAACTCTGCGTTAGGTGCAGGTGGAACACAAGCAGGTTTTCTCCCGCAGTGTACACAATGGGCCTTTCCCCGAATGAACTTCTATACGCAGGGTGTCCCGCGTGGAGTGAACTACCTCAAACAAGGCAGGCTCTTCTTAGGCCTCTAAGCGTTTCCTCTCCCAAAACACGCAGTTTTACCCGAAGAACTCTGATTTAGTTGGAGGTGGAACACAAGCAGCTTTTCTCCCACTGTGTACACAGTGGCCTTGCCCGAAAGGGCTTCTATACTCAAGGTGTCCCGCGTGGAGTGAAATGCCTAAACCGAGGCAGGCTCTAGTGAGGCCTCCAAGCATTTCCTCTCCCAAAACACGGCAGTTTTACCCGAAGAACTCTGCTTTAGTTCCAGGTGTAACACAAGCAGCATTTCTCCATCAGTGCACACAATGGGCACTTTCCCGAATGAACTTGTTCTCTATGCAGGGTGTCCCGCGTGGAGCGAACTGCCTCAACCATGGCAGGCTCTACTGTGGTCTCTAAGGAATTCCTCTCTGAAAACACGGCACTTTTACCCGAAGAACTCTGCCCTAATTGTAGGTGGAACACAAGCTGCATTTCTCCCACATTGTACACAAAGGGCCCTACCCCGAATGAACTTCTATATATAGGGTGTCCCACGTGCAGTGAACTGCCTCAAGCAAGGCAGGTTGTAGTAAGGACTGTAAGCCTTTCCTCTCCCAAAAGGCGCAGTTTTACCCGAAGAACTCTGCTTTCGTTGCAGGTGGAACACAAGCAACTTTTCTCCCACAGTGTACCCAATGGGCCTTTGCCCGAAAGAACTTCTATACTCAAGGTGTCCCGCGTGGAGTGAAATGCCTAAACCAAGGCAGGCTCTAGTGAGGTCTCTAAGCATTTCCCCTCCCTAAACACGGCAGTTTTACCCAAAGAACTCTGCTTTAGTTGCAGGTGCAACACAAGCAGCATTTCTCCCACTGTGTACTCTTTGGGCTCTGCCACGAATGAACTTCTATATTCAAGGTTTCCCACCTGGAGCGAACTGCCTTAACCAAGGCAGGCGGTAGTGAGGACTGTAAGCATTTCCACTCCCCAAACTCGCAGTTTTAACCAATGAACTCTGCTTTAGTTGCAGGTGGAACACACGCAGGTTTTCTCCCACAGTGTACACAAAGGGCCTTTCCCCGAATGAACGTCTATACGCAGGGGGTCCCGCGTGGAGTGAACTACCTCAACCAAGGGAGGTTCCTCCTATGCCTCTAAGCGTTTCCTCTCCCAAAACACGCAGTTTTACCCGAAGAACTCTGCTTTAGTTGCAGGTGGAACACAAGCAACTTTTCACCCACAGTGTACACAATGGGCTTTTCGCCGAATGAACTTCTACACGCAGGGTTTCCCTCGTGGAGTGAAATGCCTAAACCGAGGCAGGCTCTAGTGAGGCCTCTAAGCATTTCCTCTCCCCAAACACGGCAGTTTTACCCGAAGAACTCTGCTTTAGTTCCAGGTGTAACACAAGCAGCATTTCTCCATCAGTGCACACAATGGGCACTTTCCCGAATGAACTTGTTCTCTATGCAGGGTGTCCCGCGTAGAGCGAACTGCCTCAACCATGGCAGGCTCTACTGTGGTCTCTAAGGAATTTCTCACTGAAAACACGGCACTTTTACCTGAAGAACTCTGCCCTAATTGCAGGTGGAACACAAGCTGCATTTCTCCCACATTGTACACAAAGGGCCCTACCCCGAATGAACTTCTATATATAGGGTGTCCCACGTGCAGTGAACTGCCTCAAGCAAGGCAGGTTGTAGTAAGGACTGTAAGCCTTTCCTCTCCCAAAAGGCGCAGTTTTACCCGAAGAACTCTGCTTTCATTGCAGGTGGAACACAAGCAACTTTTCTCTCGCAGTGTACCCAATGGGCCTTTGCCCGAAAGAACTTCTATACTCAAGGTGTCCCGCGTGGAGTGAAATGCCTAAACCAAGGCAGGCTCTAGTGAGGTCTCTAAGCATTCCCCTCCCAAAACACAGCAGTTTTACCCAAAGAACTCTGCTTTAGTTGCAGGTGGAACACAAGCAGCATTTCTCTCACTGTGTACTCTTTGGGCTCCTCCACGAATGAACTGCTACGTGCAGGGTTTCCCACCTGGAGTGAACTGCCTTAACCAAGGCAGTCTGTAGTGAGGACTGTAAGCATTTCTACTCCCAAAACTCGCCGTTTTAACGAATGAACTCTGCGTTAGGTGCAGGTGGAACACAAGCAGGTTTTCTCCCGCAGTGTACACAATGGGCCTTTCCCCGAATGAACTTCTATACGCAGGGTGTCCCGCGTGGAGTGAACTACCTCAAACAAGGCAGGCTCTTCTTAGGCCTCTAAGCGTTTCCTCTCCCAAAACACGCAGTTTTACCCGAAGAACTCTGATTTAGTTGGAGGTGGAACACAAGCAGCTTTTCTCCCACTGTGTACACAGTGGCCTTGCCCGAAAGAGCTTCTATACTCAAGGTGTCCCGCGTGGAGTGAAATGCCTAAACCGAGGCAGGCTCTAGTGAGGCCTCCAAGCATTTCCTCTCCCAAAACACGGCAGTTTTACCCGAAGAACTCTGCTTTAGTTCCAGGTGTAACACAAGCAGCATTTCTCCATCAGTGCACACAATGGGCACTTTCCCGAATGAACTTGTTCTCTATGCAGGGTGTCCCGCGTGGAGCGAACTGCCTCAACCATGGCAGGCTCTACTGTGGTCTCTAAGGAATTCCTCTCGGAAAACACGGCACTTTTACCCGAAGAACTCTGCCCTAATTGTAGGTGGAACACAAGCTGCATTTCTCCCACATTGTACACAAAGGGCCCTACCCCGAATGAACTTCTATATATAGGGTGTCCCACGTGCAGTGAACTGCCTCAAGCAAGGCAGGTTGTAGTAAGGACTGTAAGCCTTTCCTCTCCCAAAAGGCGCAGTTTTACCCGAAGAACTCTGCTTTCGTTGCAGGTGGAACACAAGCAACTTTTCTCCCACAGTGTACCCAATGGGCCTTTGCCCGAAAGAACTTCTATACTCAAGGTGTCCCGCGTGGAGTGAAATGCCTAAACCAAGGCAGGCTCTAGTGAGGTCTCTAAGCATTTCCCCTCCCTAAACACGGCAGTTTTACCCAAAGAACTCTGCTTTAGTTGCAGGTGCAACACAAGCAGCATTTCTCCCACTGTGTACTCTTTGGGCTCTGCCACGAATGAACTTCTATATTCAAGGTTTCCCACCTGGAGCGAACTGCCTTAACCAAGGCAGGCGGTAGTGAGGACTGTAAGCATTTCCACTCCCCAAACTCGCAGTTTTAACGAATGAACTCTGCTTTAGTTGCAGGTGGAACACACGCAGGTTTTCTCCCACAGTGTACACAAAGGGCCTTTCCCCGAATGAACGTCTATACGCAGGGGGTCCCGCGTGGAGTGAACTACCTCAACCAAGGGAGGTTCCTCCTATGCCTCTAAGCGTTTCCTCTCCCAAAACACGCAGTTTTACCCGAAGAACTCTGCTTTAGTTGCAGGTGGAACACAAGCAACTTTTCACCCACAGTGTACACAATGGGCTTTTCGCCGAATGAACTTCTACACGCAGGGTTTCCCTCGTGGAGTGAAATGCCTAAACCGAGGCAGGCTCTAGTGAGGCCTCTAAGCATTTCCTCTCCCCAAACACGGCAGTTTTACCCGAAGAACTCTGCTTTAGTTCCAGGTGTAACACAAGCAGCATTTCTCCATCAGTGCACACAATGGGCACTTTCCCGAATGAACTTGTTCTCTATGCAGGGTGTCCCGCGTGGAGCGAACTGCCTCAACCATGGCAGGCTCTACTGTGGTCTCTAAGGAATTTCTCACTGAAAACACGGCACTTTTACCCGAAGAACTCTGCCCTAATTGCAGGTGGAACACAAGCTGCATTTCTCCCACGTTGTACACAAAGGGCCCTACCCCGAATGAACTTCTATATATAGGGTGTCCCACGTGCAGTGAACTGCCTCAAGCAAGGCAGGTTGTAGTAAGGACTGTAAGCCTTTCCTCTCCCAAAAGGCGCAGTTTTACCCGAAGAACTCTGCTTTCATTGCAGGTGGAACACAAGCAACTTTTCTCTCGCAGTGTACCCAATGGGCCTTTGCCCGAAAGAACTTCTATACTCAAGGTGTCCCGCGTGGAGTGAAATGCCTAAACCAAGGCAGGCTCTAGTGAGGTCTCTAAGCATTCCCCTCCCAAAACACAGCAGTTTTACCCAAAGAACTCTGCTTTAGTTGCAGGTGGAACACAAGCAGCATTTCTCTCACTGTGTACTCTTTGGGCTCCTCCACGAATGAACTGCTACGTGCAGGGTTTCCCACCTGGAGTGAACTGCCTTAACCAAGGCAGTCTGTAGTGAGGACTGTAAGCATTTCTACTCCCAAAACTCGCCGTTTTAACGAATGAACTCTGCGTTAGGTGCAGGTGGAACACAAGCAGGTTTTCTCCCGCAGTGTACACAATGGGCCTTTCCCCGAATGAACTTCTATACGCAGGGTGTCCCGCGTGGAGTGAACTACCTCAAACAAGGCAGGCTCTTCTTAGGCCTCTAAGCGTTTCCTCTCCCAAAACACGCAGTTTTACCCGAAGAACTCTGATTTAGTTGGAGGTGGAACACAAGCAGCTTTTCTCCCACTGTGTACACAGTGGCCTTGCCCGAAAGGGCTTCTATACTCAAGGTGTCCCGCGTGGAGTGAAATGCCTAAACCGAGGCAGGCTCTAGTGAGGCCTCCAAGCATTTCCTCTCCCAAAACACGGCAGTTTTACCCGAAGAACTCTGCTTTAGTTCCAGGTGTAACACAAGCAGCATTTCTCCATCAGTGCACACAATGGGCACTTTCCCGAATGAACTTGTTCTCTATGCAGGGTGTCCCGCGTGGAGCGAACTGCCTCAACCATGGCAGGCTCTACTGTGGTCTCTAAGGAATTCCTCTCTGAAAACACGGCACTTTTACCCGAAGAACTCTGCCCTAATTGTAGGTGGAACACAAGCTGCATTTCTCCCACATTGTACACAAAGGGCCCTACCCCGAATGAACTTCTATATATAGGGTGTCCCACGTGCAGTGAACTGCCTCAAGCAAGGCAGGTTGTAGTAAGGACTGTAAGCCTTTCCTCTCCCAAAAGGCGCAGTTTTACCCGAAGAACTCTGCTTTCGTTGCAGGTGGAACACAAGCAACTTTTCTCCCACAGTGTACCCAATGGGCCTTTGCCCGAAAGAACTTCTATACTCAAGGTGTCCCGCGTGGAGTGAAATGCCTAAACCAAGGCAGGCTCTAGTGAGGTCTCTAAGCATTTCCCCTCCCTAAACACGGCAGTTTTACCCAAAGAACTCTGCTTTAGTTGCAGGTACAACACAAGCAGCATTTCTCCCACTGTGTACTCTTTGGGCTCTGCCACGAATGAACTTCTATATTCAAGGTTTCCCACCTGGAGCGAACTGCCTTAACCAAGGCAGGCGGTAGTGAGGACTGTAAGCATTTCCACTCCCCAAACTCGCAGTTTTAACGAATGAACTCTGCTTTAGTTGCAGGTGGAACACACGCAGGTTTTCTCCCACAGTGTACACAAAGGGCCTTTCCCCGAATGAACGTCTATACGCAGGGGGTCCCGCGTGGAGTGAACTACCTCAACCAAGGGAGGTTCCTCCTATGCCTCTAAGCGTTTCCTCTCCCAAAACACGCAGTTTTACCCGAAGAACTCTGCTTTAGTTGCAGGTGGAACACAAGCAACTTTTCACCCACAGTGTACACAATGGGCTTTTCGCCGAATGAACTTCTACACGCAGGGTTTCCCTCGTGGAGTGAAATGCCTAAACCGAGGCAGGCTCTAGTGAGGCCTCTAAGCATTTCCTCTCCCCAAACACGGCAGTTTTACCCGAAGAACTCTGCTTTAGTTCCAGGTGTAACACAAGCAGCATTTCTCCATCAGTGCACACAATGGGCACTTTCCCGAATGAACTTGTTCTCTATGCAGGGTGTCCCGCGTGGAGCGAACTGCCTCAACCATGGCAGGCTCTACTGTGGTCTCTAAGGAATTTCTCACTGAAAACACGGCACTTTTACCCGAAGAACTCTGCCCTAATTGCAGGTGGAACACAAGCTGCATTTCTCCCACGTTGTACACAAAGGGCCCTACCCCGAATGAACTTCTATATATAGGGTGTCCCACGTGCAGTGAACTGCCTCAAGCAAGGCAGGTTGTAGTAAGGACTGTAAGCCTTTCCTCTCCCAAAAGGCGCAGTTTTACCCGAAGAACTCTGCTTTCATTGCAGGTGGAACACAAGCAACTTTTCTCTCGCAGTGTACCCAATGGGCCTTTGCCCGAAAGAACTTCTATACTCAAGGTGTCCCGCGTGGAGTGAAATGCCTAAACCAAGGCAGGCTCTAGTGAGGTCTCTAAGCATTCCCCTCCCAAAACACAGCAGTTTTACCCAAAGAACTCTGCTTTAGTTGCAGGTGGAACACAAGCAGCATTTCTCTCACTGTGTACTCTTTGGGCTCCTCCACGAATGAACTGCTACGTGCAGGGTTTCCCACCTGGAGTGAACTGCCTTAACCAAGGCAGTCTGTAGTGAGGACTGTAAGCATTTCTACTCCCAAAACTCGCCGTTTTAACGAATGAACTCTGCGTTAGGTGCAGGTGGAACACAAGCAGGTTTTCTCCCGCAGTGTACACAATGGGCCTTTCCCCGAATGAACTTCTATACGCAGGGTGTCCCGCGTGGAGTGAACTACCTCAAACAAGGCAGGCTCTTCTTAGGCCTCTAAGCGTTTCCTCTCCCAAAACACGCAGTTTTACCCGAAGAACTCTGATTTAGTTGGAGGTGGAACACAAGCAGCTTTTCTCCCACTGTGTACACAGTGGCCTTGCCCGAAAGGGCTTCTATACTCAAGGTGTCCCGCGTGGAGTGAAATGCCTAAACCGAGGCAGGCTCTAGTGAGGCCTCCAAGCATTTCCTCTCCCAAAACACGGCAGTTTTACCCGAAGAACTCTGCTTTAGTTCCAGGTGTAACACAAGCAGCATTTCTCCATCAGTGCACACAATGGGCACTTTCCCGAATGAACTTGTTCTCTATGCAGGGTGTCCCGCGTGGAGCGAACTGCCTCAACCATGGCAGGCTCTACTGTGGTCTCTAAGGAATTCCTCTCTGAAAACACGGCACTTTTACCCGAAGAACTCTGCCCTAATTGTAGGTGGAACACAAGCTGCATTTCTCCCACATTGCACACAAAGGGCCCTACCCCGAATGAACTTCTATATATAGGGTGTCCCACGTGCAGTGAACTGCCTCAAGCAAGGCAGGTTGTAGTAAGGACTGTAAGCCTTTCCTCTCCCAAAAGGCGCAGTTTTACCCGAAGAACTCTGCTTTCCTTGCAGGTGGAACACAAGCAACTTTTCTCCCACAGTGTACCCAATGGGCCTTTGCCCGAAAGAACTTCTATACTCAAGGTGTCCCGCGTGGAGTGAAATGCCTAAACCAAGGCAGGCTCTAGTGAGGTCTCTAAGCATTTCCCCTCCCTGAACACGGCAGTTTTACCCAAAGAACTCTGCTTTAGTTGCAGGTGCAACACAAGCAGCATTTCTCTCACTGTGTACTCTTTGGGCTCCTCCACGAATGAACTGCTACGTGCAGGGTTTCCCACCTGGAGTGAACTGCCTTAACCAAGGCAGTCTGTAGTGAGGACTGTAAGCATTTCTACTCCCAAAACTCGCCGTTTTAACGAATGAACTCTGCGTTAGGTGCAGGTGGAACACAAGCAGGTTTTCTCCCGCAGTGTACACAATGGGCCTTTCCCCGAATGAACTTCTATACGCAGGGTGTCCCGCGTGGAGTGAACTACCTCAAACAAGGCAGGCTCTTCTTAGGCCTCTAAGCGTTTCCTCTCCCAAAACACGCAGTTTTACCCGAAGAACTCTGATTTAGTTGGAGGTGGAACACAAGCAGCTTTTCTCCCACTGTGTACACAGTGGCCTTGCCCGAAAGAGCTTCTATACTCAAGGTGTCCCGCGTGGAGTGAAATGCCTAAACCGAGGCAGGCTCTAGTGAGGCCTCCAAGCATTTCCTCTCCCAAAACACGGCAGTTTTACCCGAAAAACTCTGCTTTAGTTCCAGGTGTAACACAAGCAGCATTTCTCCATCAGTGCACACAATGGGCACTTTCCCGAATGAACTTGTTCTCTATGCAGGGTGTCCCGCGTGGAGCGAACTGCCTCAACCATGGCAGGCTCTACTGTGGTCTCTAAGGAATTCCTCTCTGAAAACACGGCACTTTTACCCGAAGAACTCTGCCCTAATTGTAGGTGGAACACAAGCTGCATTTCTCCCACATTGTACACAAAGGGCCCTACCCCGAATGAACTTCTATATATAGGGTGTCCCACGTGCAGTGAACTGCCTCAAGCAAGGCAGGTTGTAGTAAGGACTGTAAGCCTTTCCTCTCCCAAAAGGCGCAGTTTTACCCGAAGAACTCTGCTTTCGTTGCAGGTGGAACACAAGCAACTTTTCTCCCACAGTGTACCCAATGGGCCTTTGCCCGAAAGAACTTCTATACTCAAGGTGTCCCGCGTGGAGTGAAATGCCTAAACCAAGGCAGGCTCTAGTGAGGTCTCTAAGCATTTCCCCTCCCTAAACACGGCAGTTTTACCCAAAGAACTCTGCTTTAGTTGCAGGTGCAACACAAGCAGCATTTCTCCCACTGTGTACTCTTTGGGCTCTGCCACGAATGAACTTCTATATTCAAGGTTTCCCACCTGGAGCGAACTGCCTTAACCAAGGCAGGCGGTAGTGAGGACTGTAAGCATTTCCACTCCCCAAACTCGCAGTTTTAACGAATGAACTCTGCTTTAGTTGCAGGTGGAACACACGCAGGTTTTCTCCCACAGTGTACACAAAGGGCCTTTCCCCGAATGAACGTCTATACGCAGGGGGTCCCGCGTGGAGTGAACTACCTCAACCAAGGGAGGTTCCTCCTATGCCTCTAAGCGTTTCCTCTCCCAAAACACGCAGTTTTACCCGAAGAACTCTGCTTTAGTTGCAGGTGGAACACAAGCAACTTTTCACCCACAGTGTACACAATGGGCTTTTCGCCGAATGAACTTCTACACGCAGGGTTTCCCTCGTGGAGTGAAATGCCTAAACCGAGGCAGGCTCTAGTGAGGCCTCTAAGCATTTCCTCTCCCCAAACACGGCAGTTTTACCCGAAGAACTCTGCTTTAGTTCCAGGTGTAGCACAAGCAGCATTTCTCCATCAGTGCACACAATGGGCACTTTGCCGAATGAACTTGTTCTCTATGCAGGGTGTCCCGCGTGGAGCGAACTGCCTCAACCATGGCAGGCTCTACTGTGGTCTCTAAGGAATTCCTCTCGGAAAACATGGCACTTTTACCCGAAGAACTCTGCCCTAATTGCAGGTGGAACACAAGCTGCATTTCTCCCACATTGTACACAAAGGGCCCTACCCCGAATGAACTTCTATATATAGGGTGTCCCACGTGCAGTGAACTGCCTCAAGCAAGGCAGGTTGTAGTAAGGACTGTAAGCCTTTCCTCTCCCAAAAGGCGCAGTTTTACCCGAAGAACTCTGCTTTCGTTGCAGGTGGAACACAAGCAACTTTTCTCCCACAGTGTACCCAATGGGCCTTTGCCCGAAAGAACTTCTATACTCAAGGTGTCCCGCGTGGAGTGAAATGCCTAAACCAAGGCAGGCTCTAGTGAGGTCTCTAAGCATTCCCCTCCCAAAACACAGCAGTTTTACCCAAAGAACTCTGCTTTAGTTGCACGTGGAACACAAGCAGCATTTCTCTCACTGTGTACTCTTTGGGCTCCTCCACGAATGAACTGCTACGTGCAGGGTTTCCCACCTGGAGTGAACTGCCTTAACCAAGGCAGTCTGTAGTGAGGACTGTAAGCATTTCTACTCCCAAAACTCGCCGTTTTAACGAATGAACTCTGCGTTAGGTGCAGGTGGAACACAAGCAGGTTTTCTCCCGCAGTGTACACAATGGGCCTTTCCCCGAATGAACTTCTATACGCAGGGTGTCCCGCGTGGAGTGAACTACCTCAAACAAGGCCATGCTCTTCTTAGGCCTCTAAGCGTTTCCTCTCCCAAAACACGCAGTTTTACCCGAAGAACTCTGATTTAGTTGGAGGTGGAACACAAGCAGCTTTTCTCCCACTGTGTACACAGTGGCCTTGCCCGAAAGAGCTTCTATACTCAAGGTGTCCCGCGTGGAGTGAAATGCCTAAACCGAGGCAGGCTCTAGTGAGGCCTCCAAGCATTTCCTCTCCCCAAACACGGCAGTTTTACCCGAAGAACTCTGCTTTAGTTCCAGGTGTAACACAAGCAGCATTTCTCCATCAGTGCACACAATGGGCACTTTCCCGAATGAACTTGTTCTCTATGCAGGGTGTCCCGCGTGGAGCGAACTGCCTCAACCATGGCAGGCTCTACTGTGGTCTCTAAGGAATTCCTCTCTGAAAACACGGCACTTTTACCCGAAGAACTCTGCCCTAATTGTAGGTGGAACACAAGCTGCATTTCTCCCACATTGTACACAAAGGGCCCTACCCCGAATGAACTTCTATATATAGGGTGTCCCACGTGCAGTGAACTGCCTCAAGCAAGGCAGGTTGTAGTAAGGACTGTAAGCCTTTCCTCTCCCAAAAGGCGCAGTTTTACCCGAAGAACTCTGCTTTCGTTGCAGGTGGAACACAAGCAACTTTTCTCCCACAGTGTACCCAATGGGCCTTTGCCCGAAAGAACTTCTATACTCAAGGTGTCCCGCGTGGAGTGAAATGCCTAAACCAAGGCAGGCTCTAGTGAGGTCTCTAAGCATTTCCCCTCCCTAAACACGGCAGTTTTACCCAAAGAACTCTGCTTTAGTTGCAGGTGCAACACAAGCAGCATTTCTCCCACTGTGTACTCTTTGGGCTCTGCCACGAATGAACTTCTATATTCAAGGTTTCCCACCTGGAGCGAACTGCCTTAACCAAGGCAGGCGGTAGTGAGGACTGTAAGCATTTCCACTCCCCAAACTCGCAGTTTTAACGAATGAACTCTGCTTTAGTTGCAGGTGGAACACACGCAGGTTTTCTCCCACAGTGTACACAAAGGGCCTTTCCCCGAATGAACGTCTATACGCAGGGGGTCCCGCGTGGAGTGAACTACCTCAACCAAGGGAGGTTCCTCCTATGCCTCTAAGCGTTTCCTCTCCCAAAACACGCAGTTTTACCCGAAGAACTCTGCTTTAGTTGCAGGTGGAACACAAGCAACTTTTCACCCACAGTGTACACAATGGGCTTTTCGCCGAATGAACTTCTACACGCAGGGTTTCCCTCGTGGAGTGAAATGCCTAAACCGAGGCAGGCTCTAGTGAGGCCTCTAAGCATTTCCTCTCCCCAAACACGGCAGTTTTACCCGAAGAACTCTGCTTTAGTTCCAGGTGTAGCACAAGCAGCATTTCTCCATCAGTGCACACAATGGGCACTTTCCCGAATGAACTTGTTCTCTATGCAGGGTGTCCCGCGTGGAGCGAACTGCCTCAACCATGGCAGGCTCTACTGTGGTCTCTAAGGAATTCCTCTCGGAAAACATGGCACTTTTACCCGAAGAACTCTGCCCTAATTGCAGGTGGAACACAAGCTGCATTTCTCCCACATTGTACACAAAGGGCCCTACCCCGAATGAACTTCTATATATAGGGTGTCCCACGTGCAGTGAACTGCCTCAAGCAAGGCAGGTTGTAGTAAGGACTGTAAGCCTTTCCTCTCCCAAAAGGCGCAGTTTTACCCGAAGAACTCTGCTTTCGTTGCAGGTGGAACACAAGCAACTTTTCTCCCACAGTGTACCCAATGGGCCTTTGCCCGAAAGAACTTCTATACTCAAGGTGTCCCGCGTGGAGTGAAATGCCTAAACCAAGGCAGGCTCTAGTGAGGTCTCTAAGCATTCCCCTCCCAAAACACAGCAGTTTTACCCAAAGAACTCTGCTTTAGTTGCACGTGGAACACAAGCAGCATTTCTCTCACTGTGTACTCTTTGGGCTCCTCCACGAATGAACTGCTACGTGCAGGGTTTCCCACCTGGAGTGAACTGCCTTAACCAAGGCAGTCTGTAGTGAGGACTGTAAGCATTTCTACTCCCAAAACTCGCCGTTTTAACGAATGAACTCTGCGTTAGGTGAAGGTGGAACACAAGCAGGTTTTCTCCCGCAGTGTACACAACGGGCCTTTCCCCGAATGAACTTCTATACGCAGGGTGTCCCGCGTGGAGTGAACTACCTCAAACAAGGCCAGGCTCTTCTTAGGCCTCTAAGCGTTTCCTCTCCCAAAACACGCAGTTTTACCCGAAGAACTCTGATTTAGTTGGAGGTGGAACACAAGCAGCTTTTCTCCCACTGTGTACACAGTGGCCTTGCCCGAAAGAGCTTCTATACTCAAGGTGTCCCGCGTGGAGTGAAATGCCTAAACCGAGGCAGGCTCTAGTGAGGCCTCCAAGCATTTCCTCTCCCAAAACACGGCAGTTTTACCCGAAGAACTCTGCTTTAGTTCCAGGTGTAACACAAGCAGCATTTCTCCATCAGTGCACACAATGGGCACTTTCCCGAATGAACTTGTTCTCTATGCAGGGTGTCCCGCGTGGAGCGAACTGCCTCAACCATGGCAGGCTCTACTGTGGTCTCTAAGGAATTCCTCTCTGAAAACACGGCACTTTTACCCGAAGAACTCTGCCCTAATTGTAGGTGGAACACAAGCTGCATTTCTCCCACATTGTACACAAAGGGCCCTACCCCGAATGAACTTCTATATATAGGGTGTCCCACGTGCAGTGAACTGCCTCAAGCAAGGCAGGTTGTAGTAAGGACTGTAAGCCTTTCCTCTCCCAAAAGGCGCAGTTTTACCCGAAGAACTCTGCTTTCGTTGCAGGTGGAACACAAGCAACTTTTCTCCCACAGTGTACCCAATGGGCCTTTGCCCGAAAGAACTTCTATACTCAAGGTGTCCCGCGTGGAGTGAAATGCCTAAACCAAGGCAGGCTCTAGTGAGGTCTCTAAGCATTTCCCCTCCCTAAACACGGCAGTTTTACCCAAAGAACTCTGCTTTAGTTGCAGGTGCAACACAAGCAGCATTTCTCCCACTGTGTACTCTTTGGGCTCTGCCACGAATGAACTTCTATATTCAAGGTTTCCCACCTGGAGCGAACTGCGTTAACCAAGGCAGGCGGTAGTGAGGACTGTAAGCATTTCCACTCCCCAAACTCGCAGTTTTAACGAATGAACTCTGCTTTAGTTGCAGGTGGAACACACGCAGGTTTTCTCCCACAGTGTACACAAAGGGCCTTTCCCCGAATGAACGTCTATACGCAGGGGGTCCCGCGTGGAGTGAACTACCTCAACCAAGGGAGGTTCCTCCTATGCCTCTAAGCGTTTCCTCTCCCAAAACACGCAGTTTTACCCGAAGAACTCTGCTTTAGTTGCAGGTGGAACACAAGCAACTTTTCACCCACAGTGTACACAATGGGCTTTTCGCCGAATGAACTTCTACACGCAGGGTTTCCCTCGTGGAGTGAAATGCCTAAACCGAGGCAGGCTCTAGTGAGGCCTCTAAGCATTTCCTCTCCCCAAACACGGCAGTTTTACCCGAAGAACTCTGCTTTAGTTCCAGGTGTAGCACAAGCAGCATTTCTCCATCAGTGCACACAATGGGCACTTTCCCGAATGAACTTGTTCTCTATGCAGGGTGTCCCGCGTGGAGCGAACTGCCTCAACCATGGCAGGCTCTACTGTGGTCTCTAAGGAATTCCTCTCGGAAAACATGGCACTTTTACCCGAAGAACTCTGCCCTAATTGCAGGTGGAACACAAGCTGCATTTCTCCCACATTGTACACAAAGGGCCCTACCCCGAATGAACTTCTATATATAGGGTGTCCCACGTGCAGTGAACTGCCTCAAGCAAGGCAGGTTGTAGTAAGGACTGTAAGCCTTTCCTCTCCCAAAAGGCGCAGTTTTACCCGAAGAACTCTGCTTTCGTTGCAGGTGGAACACAAGCAACTTTTCTCCCACAGTGTACCCAATGGGCCTTTGCCCGAAAGAACTTCTATACTCAAGGTGTCCCGCGTGGAGTGAAATGCCTAAACCAAGGCAGGCTCTAGTGAGGTCTCTAAGCATTCCCCTCCCAAAACACAGCAGTTTTACCCAAAGAACTCTGCTTTAGTTGCACGTGGAACACAAGCAGCATTTCTCTCACTGTGTACTCTTTGGGCTCCTCCACGAATGAACTGCTACGTGCAGGGTTTCCCACCTGGAGTGAACTGCCTTAACCAAGGCAGTCTGTAGTGAGGACTGTAAGCATTTCTACTCCCAAAACTCGCCGTTTTAACGAATGAACTCTGCGTTAGGTGCAGGTGGAACACAAGCAGGTTTTCTCCCGCAGTGTACACAATGGGCCTTTCCCCGAATGAACTTCTATACGCAGGGTGTCCCGCGTGGAGTGAACTACCTCAAACAAGGCAGGCTCTTCTTAGGCCTCTAAGCGTTTCCTCTCCCAAAACACGCAGTTTTACCCGAAGAACTCTGATTTAGTTGGAGGTGGAACACAAGCAGCTTTTCTCCCACTGTGTACACAGTGGCCTTGCCCGAAAGAGCTTCTATACTCAAGGTGTCCCGCGTGGAGTGAAATGCCTAAACCGAGGCAGGCTCTAGTGAGGCCTCCAAGCATTTCCTCTCCCCAAACACGGCAGTTTTACCCGAAGAACTCTGCTTTAGTTCCAGGTGTAACACAAGCAGCATTTCTCCATCAGTGCACACAATGGGCACTTTCCCGAATGAACTTGTTCTCTATGCAGGGTGTCCCGCGTGGAGCGAACTGCCTCAACCATGGCAGGCTCTACTGTGGTCTCTAAGGAATTCCTCTCTGAAAACACGGCACTTTTACCCGAAGAACTCTGCCCTAATTGTAGGTGGAACACAAGCTGCATTTCTCCCACATTGTACACAAAGGGCCCTACCCCGAATGAACTTCTATATATAGGGTGTCCCACGTGCAGTGAACTGCCTCAAGCAAGGCAGGTTGTAGTAAGGACTGTAAGCCTTTCCTCTCCCAAAAGGCGCAGTTTTACCCGAAGAACTCTGCTTTCGTTGCAGGTGGAACACAAGCAACTTTTCTCCCACAGTGTACCCAATGGGCCTTTGCCCGAAAGAACTTCTATACTCAAGGTGTCCCGCGTGGAGTGAAATGCCTAAACCAAGGCAGGCTCTAGTGAGGTCTCTAAGCATTCCCCTCCCAAAACACAGCAGTTTTACCCAAAGAACTCTGCTTTAGTTGCACGTGGAACACAAGCAGCATTTCTCTCACTGTGTACTCTTTGGGCTCCTCCACGAATGAACTGCTACGTGCAGGGTTTCCCACCTGGAGTGAACTGCCTTAACCAAGGCAGTCTGTAGTGAGGACTGTAAGCATTTCTACTCCCAAAACTCGCCGTTTTAACGAATGAACTCTGCGTTAGGTGAAGGTGGAACACAAGCAGGTTTTCTCCCGCAGTGTACACAACGGGCCTTTCCCCGAATGAACTTCTATACGCAGGGTGTCCCGCGTGGAGTGAACTACCTCAAACAAGGCCAGGCTCTTCTTAGGCCTCTAAGCGTTTCCTCTCCCAAAACACGCAGTTTTACCCGAAGAACTCTGATTTAGTTGGAGGTGGAACACAAGCAGCTTTTCTCCCACTGTGTACACAGTGGCCTTGCCCGAAAGAGCTTCTATACTCAAGGTGTCCCGCGTGGAGTGAAATGCCTAAACCGAGGCAGGCTCTAGTGAGGCCTCCAAGCATTTCCTCTCCCAAAACACGGCAGTTTTACCCGAAGAACTCTGCTTTAGTTCCAGGTGTAACACAAGCAGCATTTCTCCATCAGTGCACACAATGGGCACTTTCCCGAATGAACTTGTTCTCTATGCAGGGTGTCCCGCGTGGAGCGAACTGCCTCAACCATGGCAGGCTCTACTGTGGTCTCTAAGGAATTCCTCTCTGAAAACACGGCACTTTTACCCGAAGAACTCTGCCCTAATTGTAGGTGGAACACAAGCTGCATTTCTCCCACATTGTACACAAAGGGCCCTACCCCGAATGAACTTCTATATATAGGGTGTCCCACGTGCAGTGAACTGCCTCAAGCAAGGCAGGTTGTAGTAAGGACTGTAAGCCTTTCCTCTCCCAAAAGGCGCAGTTTTACCCGAAGAACTCTGCTTTCGTTGCAGGTGGAACACAAGCAACTTTTCTCCCACAGTGTACCCAATGGGCCTTTGCCCGAAAGAACTTCTATACTCAAGGTGTCCCGCGTGGAGTGAAATGCCTAAACCAAGGCAGGCTCTAGTGAGGTCTCTAAGCATTTCCCCTCCCTAAACACGGCAGTTTTACCCAAAGAACTCTGCTTTAGTTGCAGGTGCAACACAAGCAGCATTTCTCCCACTGTGTACTCTTTGGGCTCTGCCACGAATGAACTTCTATATTCAAGGTTTCCCACCTGGAGCGAACTGCGTTAACCAAGGCAGGCGGTAGTGAGGACTGTAAGCATTTCCACTCCCCAAACTCGCAGTTTTAACGAATGAACTCTGCTTTAGTTGCAGGTGGAACACACGCAGGTTTTCTCCCACAGTGTACACAAAGGGCCTTTCCCCGAATGAACGTCTATACGCAGGGGGTCCCGCGTGGAGTGAACTACCTCAACCAAGGGAGGTTCCTCCTATGCCTCTAAGCGTTTCCTCTCCCAAAACACGCAGTTTTACCCGAAGAACTCTGCTTTAGTTGCAGGTGGAACACAAGCAACTTTTCACCCACAGTGTACACAATGGGCTTTTCGCCGAATGAACTTCTACACGCAGGGTTTCCCTCGTGGAGTGAAATGCCTAAACCGAGGCAGGCTCTAGTGAGGCCTCTAAGCATTTCCTCTCCCCAAACACGGCAGTTTTACCCGAAGAACTCTGCTTTAGTTCCAGGTGTAGCACAAGCAGCATTTCTCCATCAGTGCACACAATGGGCACTTTCCCGAATGAACTTGTTCTCTATGCAGGGTGTCCCGCGTGGAGCGAACTGCCTCAACCATGGCAGGCTCTACTGTGGTCTCTAAGGAATTCCTCTCGGAAAACATGGCACTTTTACCCGAAGAACTCTGCCCTAATTGCAGGTGGAACACAAGCTGCATTTCTCCCACATTGTACACAAAGGGCCCTACCCCGAATGAACTTCTATATATAGGGTGTCCCACGTGCAGTGAACTGCCTCAAGCAAGGCAGGTTGTAGTAAGGACTGTAAGCCTTTCCTCTCCCAAAAGGCGCAGTTTTACCCGAAGAACTCTGCTTTCGTTGCAGGTGGAACACAAGCAACTTTTCTCCCACAGTGTACCCAATGGGCCTTTGCCCGAAAGAACTTCTATACTCAAGGTGTCCCGCGTGGAGTGAAATGCCTAAACCAAGGCAGGCTCTAGTGAGGTCTCTAAGCATTCCCCTCCCAAAACACAGCAGTTTTACCCAAAGAACTCTGCTTTAGTTGCACGTGGAACACAAGCAGCATTTCTCTCACTGTGTACTCTTTGGGCTCCTCCACGAATGAACTGCTACGTGCAGGGTTTCCCACCTGGAGTGAACTGCCTTAACCAAGGCAGTCTGTAGTGAGGACTGTAAGCATTTCTACTCCCAAAACTCGCCGTTTTAACGAATGAACTCTGCGTTAGGTGCAGGTGGAACACAAGCAGGTTTTCTCCCGCAGTGTACACAATGGGCCTTTCCCCGAATGAACTTCTATACGCAGGGTGTCCCGCGTGGAGTGAACTACCTCAAACAAGGCAGGCTCTTCTTAGGCCTCTAAGCGTTTCCTCTCCCAAAACACGCAGTTTTACCCGAAGAACTCTGATTTAGTTGGAGGTGGAACACAAGCAGCTTTTCTCCCACTGTGTACACAGTGGCCTTGCCCGAAAGAGCTTCTATACTCAAGGTGTCCCGCGTGGAGTGAAATGCCTAAACCGAGGCAGGCTCTAGTGAGGCCTCCAAGCATTTCCTCTCCCCAAACACGGCAGTTTTACCCGAAGAACTCTGCTTTAGTTCCAGGTGTAACACAAGCAGCATTTCTCCATCAGTGCACACAATGGGCACTTTCCCGAATGAACTTGTTCTCTATGCAGGGTGTCCCGCGTGGAGCGAACTGCCTCAACCATGGCAGGCTCTACTGTGGTCTCTAAGGAATTCCTCTCTGAAAACACGGCACTTTTACCCGAAGAACTCTGCCCTAATTGTAGGTGGAACACAAGCTGCATTTCTCCCACATTGTACACAAAGGGCCCTACCCCGAATGAACTTCTATATATAGGGTGTCCCACGTGCAGTGAACTGCCTCAAGCAAGGCAGGTTGTAGTAAGGACTGTAAGCCTTTCCTCTCCCAAAAGGCGCAGTTTTACCCGAAGAACTCTGCTTTCGTTGCAGGTGGAACACAAGCAACTTTTCTCCCACAGTGTACCCAATGGGCCTTTGCCCGAAAGAACTTCTATACTCAAGGTGTCCCGCGTGGAGTGAAATGCCTAAACCAAGGCAGGCTCTAGTGAGGTCTCTAAGCATTTCCCCTCCCTAAACACGGCAGTTTTACCCAAAGAACTCTGCTTTAGTTGCAGGTGCAACACAAGCAGCATTTCTCCCACTGTGTACTCTTTGGGCTCTGCCACGAATGAACTTCTATATTCAAGGTTTCCCACCTGGAGCGAACTGCCTTAACCAAGGCAGGCGGTAGTGAGGACTGTAAGCATTTCCACTCCCCAAACTCGCAGTTTTAACGAATGAACTCTGCTTTAGTTGCAGGTGGAACACACGCAGGTTTTCTCCCACAGTGTACACAAAGGGCCTTTCCCCGAATGAACGTCTATACGCAGGGGGTCCCGCGTGGAATGAACTACCTCAACCAAGGGAGGTTCCTCCTATGCCTCTAAGCGTTTCCTCTCCCAAAACACGCAGTTTTACCCGAAGAACTCTGCTTTAGTTGCAGGTGGAACACAAGCAACTTTTCACCCACAGTGTACACAATGGGCTTTTCGCCGAATGAACTTCTACACGCAGGGTTTCCCTCGTGGAGTGAAATGCCTAAACCGAGGCAGGCTCTAGTGAGGCCTCTAAGCATTTCCTCTCCCCAAACACGGCAGTTTTACCCGAAGAACTCTGCTTTAGTTCCAGGTGTAACACAAGCAGCATTTCTCCATCAGTGCACACAATGGGCACTTTCCCGAATGAACTTGTTCTCTATGCAGGGTGTCCCGCGTGGAGCGAACTGCCTCAACCATGGCAGGCTCTACTGTGGTCTCTAAGGAATTTCTCACTGAAAACACGGCACTTTTACCCGAAGAACTCTGCCCTAATTGCAGGTGGAACACAAGCTGCATTTCTCCCACATTGTACACAAAGGGCCCTACCCCGAATGAACTTCTATATATAGGGTGTCCCACGTGCAGTGAACTGCCTCAAGCAAGGCAGGTTGTAGTAAGGACTGTAAGCCTTTCCTCTCCCAAAAGGCGCAGTTTTACCCGAAGAACTCTGCTTTCATTGCAGGTGGAACACAAGCAACTTTTCTCTCGCAGTGTACCCAATGGGACTTTGCCCGAAAGAACTTCTATACTCAAGGTGTCCCGCGTGGAGTGAAATGCCTAAACCAAGGCAGGCTCTAGTGAGGTCTCTAAGCATTCCCCTCCCAAAACACAGCAGTTTTACCCAAAGAACTCTGCTTTAGTTGCAGGTGGAACACAAGCAGCATTTCTCTCACTGTGTACTCTTTGGGCTCCTCCACGAATGAACTGCTACATGCAGGGTTTCCCACCTGGAGTGAACTGCCTTAACCAAGGCAGTCTGTAGTGAGGACTGTAAGCATTTCTACTCCCAAAACTCGCCGTTTTAACGAATGAACTCTGCGTTAGGTGCAGGTGGAACACAAGCAGGTTTTCTCCCACAGTGTACACAATGGGCCTTTCCCCGAATGAACTTCTATACGCAGGGTGTCCCGCGTGGAGTGAACTACCTCAAACAAGGCAGGCTCTTCTTAGGCCTCTAAGCGTTTCCTCTCCCAAAACACGCAGTTTTACCCGAAGAACTCTGATTTAGTTGGAGGTGGAACACAAGCAGCTTTTCTCCCACTGTGTACACAGTGGCCTTGCCCGAAAGAGCTTCTATACTCAAGGTGTCCCGCGTGGAGTGAAATGCCTAAACCGAGGCAGGCTCTAGTGAGGCCTCCAAGCATTTCCTCTCCCAAAACACGGCAGTTTTACCCGAAGAACTCTGCTTTAGTTCCAGGTGTAACACAAGCAGCATTTCTCCATCAGTGCACACAATGGGCACTTTCCCGAATGAACTTGTTCTCTATGCAGGGTGTCCTGCGTGGAGCGAACTGCCTCAACCATGGCAGGCTCTACTGTGGTCTCTAAGGAATTCCTCTCTGAAAACACGGCACTTTTACCCGAAGAACTCTGCCCTAATTGTAGGTGGAACACAAGCTGCATTTCTCCCACATTGTACACAAAGGGCCCTACCCCGAATGAACTTCTATATATAGGGTGTCCCACGTGCAGTGAACTGCCTCAAGCAAGGCAGGTTGTAGTAAGGACTGTAAGCCTTTCCTCTCCCAAAAGGCGCAGTTTTACCCGAAGAACTCTGCTTTCGTTGCAGGTGGAACACAAGCAACTTTTCTCCCACAGTGTACCCAATGGGCCTTTGCCCGAAAGAACTTCTATACTCAAGGTGTCCCGTGTGGAGTGAAATGCCTAAACCAAGGCAGGCTCTAGTGAGGTCTCTAAGCATTTCCCCTCCCTAAACACGGCAGTTTTACCCAAAGAACTCTGCTTTAGTTGCAGGTGCAACACAAGCAGCATTTCTCCCACTGTGTACTCTTTGGGCTCTGCCACGAATGAACTTCTATATTCAAGGTTTCCCACCTGGAGCGAACTGCCTTAACCAAGGCAGGCGGTAGTGAGGACTGTAAGCATTTCCACTCCCCAAACTCGCAGTTTTAACGAATGAACTCTGCTTTAGTTGCAGGTGGAACACACGCAGGTTTTCTCCCACAGTGTACACAAAGGGCCTTTCCCCGAATGAACGTCTATACGCAGGGGGTCCCGCGTGTAGTGAACTACCTCAACCAAGGGAGGTTCCTCCTATGCCTCTAAGCGTTTCCTCTCCCAAAACACGCAGTTTTACCCGAAGAACTCTGCTTTAGTTGCAGGTGGAACACAAGCAACTTTTCACCCACAGTGTACACAATGGGCTTTTCGCCGAATGAACTTCTACACGCAGGGTTTCCCTCGTGGAGTGAAATGCCTAAACCGAGGCAGGCTCTAGTGAGGCCTCTAAGCATTTCCTCTCCCCAAACACGGCAGTTTTACCCGAAGAACTCTGCTTTAGTTCCAGGTGTAACACAAGCAGCATTTCTCCATCAGTGCACACAATGGGCACTTTCCCGAATGAACTTGTTCTCTATGCAGGGTGTCCCGCGTGGAGCGAACTGCCTCAACCATGCCAGGCTCTACTGTGGTCTCTAAGGAATTTCTCACTGAAAACACGGCACTTTTACCCGAAGAACTCTGCCCTAATTGCAGGTGGAACACAAGCTGCATTTCTCCCACATTGTACACAAAGGGCCCTACCCCGAATGAACTTCTATATATAGGGTGTCCCACGTGCAGTGAACTGCCTCAAGCAAGGCAGGTTGTAGTAAGGACTGTAAGCCTTTCCTCTCCCAAAAGGCGCAGTTTTACCCGAAGAACTCTGCTTTCATTGCAGGTGGAACACAAGCAACTTTTCTCTCGCAGTGTACCCAATGGGACTTTGCCCGAAAGAACTTCTATACTCAAGGTGTCCCGCGTGGAGTCAAATGCCTAAACCAAGGCAGGCTCTAGTGAGGTCTCTAAGCATTCCCCTCCCAAAACACAGCAGTTTTACCCAAAGAACTCTGCTTTAGTTGCAGGTGGAACACAAGCAGCATTTCTCTCACTGTGTACTCTTTGGGCTCCTACACGAATGAACTGCTACGTGCAGGGTTTCCCACCTGGAGTGAACTGCCTTAACCAAGGCAGTCTGTAGTGAGGACTGTAAGCATTTCTACTCCCAAAACTCGCCGTTTTAACGAATGAACTCTGCGTTAGGTGCAGGTGGAACACAAGCAGGTTTTCTCCCGCAGTGTACACAATGGGCCTTTCCCCGAATGAACTTCTATACGCAGGGTGTCCCGCGTGGAGTGAACTACCTCAAACAAGGCAGGCTCTTCTTAGGCCTCTAAGCGTTTCCTCTCCCAAAACACGCAGTTTTACCCGAAGAACTCTGATTTAGTTGGAGGTGGAACACAAGCAGCTTTTCTCCCACTGTGTACACAGTGGCCTTGCCCGAAAGAGCTTCTATACTCAAGGTGTCCCGCGTGGAGTGAAATGCCTAAACCGAGGCAGGCTCTAGTGAGGCCTCCAAGCATTTCCTCTCCCAAAACACGGCAGTTTTACCCGAAGAACTCTGCTTTAGTTCCAGGTGTAACACAAGCAGCATTTCTCCATCAGTGCACACAATGGGCACTTTCCCGAATGAACTTGTTCTCTATGCAGGGTGTCCCGCGTGGAGCGAACTGCCTCAACCATGGCATGCTCTACTGTGGTCTCTAAGGAATTCCTCTCTGAAAACACGGCACTTTTACCCGAAGAACTCTGCCCTAATTGTAGGTGGAACACAAGCTGCATTTCTCCCACATTGTACACAAAGGGCCCTACCCCGAATGAACTTCTATATATAGGGTGTCCCACGTGCAGTGAACTGCCTCAAGCAAGGCAGGTTGTAGTAAGGACTGTAAGCCTTTCCTCTCCCAAAAGGCGCAGTTTTACCCGAAGAACTCTGCTTTCGTTGCAGGTGGAACACAAGCAACTTTTCTCCCACAGTGTACCCAATGGGCCTTTGCCCGAAAGAACTTCTATACTCAAGGTGTCCCGCGTGGAGTGAAATGCCTAAACCAAGGCAGGCTCTAGTGAGGTCTCTAAGCATTTCCCCTCCCTAAACACGGCAGTTTTACCCAAAGAACTCTGCTTTAGTTGCAGGTGCAACACAAGCAGCATTTCTCCCACTGTGTACTCTTTGGGCTCTGCCACGAATGAACTTCTATATTCAAGGTTTCCCACCTGGAGCGAACTGCCTTAACCAAGGCAGGCGGTAGTGAGGACTGTAAGCATTTCCACTCCCCAAACTCGCAGTTTTAACGAATGAACTCTGCTTTAGTTGCAGGTGGAACACACGCAGGTGTTCTCCCACAGTGTACACAAAGGGCCTTTCCCCGAATGAACGTCTATACGCAGGGGGTCCCGCGTGGAGTGAACTACCTCAACCAAGGGAGGTTCCTCCTATGCCTCTAAGCGTTTCCTCTCCCAAAACACGCAGTTTTACCCGAAGAACTCTGCTTTAGTTGCAGGTGGAACACAAGCAACTTTTCACCCACAGTGTACACAATGGGCTTTTCGCCGAATGAACTTCTACACGCAGGGTTTCCCTCGTGGAGTGAAATGCCTAAACCGAGGCAGGCTCTAGTGAGGCCTCTAAGCATTTCCTCTCCCCAAACACGGCAGTTTTACCCGAAGAACTCTGCTTTAGTTCCAGGGGTAACACAAGCAGCATTTCTCCATCAGTGCACACAATGGGCACTTTCCCGAATGAACTTGTTCTCTATGCAGGGTGTCCCGCGTGGAGCGAACTGCCTCAACCATGGCAGGCTCTACTGTGGTCTCTAAGGAATTTCTCACTGAAAACACGGCACTTTTACCCGAAGACCTCTGCCCTAATTGCAGGTGGAACACAAGCTGCATTTCTCCCACATTGTACACAAAGGGCCCTACCCCGAATGAACTTCTATATATAGGGTGTCCCACGTGCAGTGAACTGCCTCAAGCAAGGCAGGTTGTAGTAAGGACTGTAAGCCTTTCCTCTCCCAAAAGGCGCAGTTTTACCCGAAGAACTCTGCTTTCATTGCAGGTGGAACACAAGCAACTTTTCTCTCGCAGTGTACCCAATGGGACTTTGCCCGAAAGAACTTCTATACTCAAGGTGTCCCGCGTGGAGTCAAATGCCTAAACCAAGGCAGGCTCTAGTGAGGTCTCTAAGCATTCCCCTCCCAAAACACAGCAGTTTTACCCAAAGAACTCTGCTTTAGTTGCAGGTGGAACACAAGCAGCATTTCTCTCACTGTGTACTCTTTGGGCTCCTCCACGAATGAACTGCTACGTGCAGGGTTTCCCACCTGGAGTGAACTGCCTTAACCAAGGCAGTCTGTAGTGAGGACTGTAAGCATTTCTACTCCCAAAACTCGCCGTTTTAACGAATGAACTCTGCGTTAGGTGCAGGTGGAACACAAGCAGGTTTTCTCCCGCAGTGTACACAATGGGCCTTTCCCCGAATGAACTTCTATACGCAGGGTGTCCCGCGTGGAGTGAACTACCTCAAACAAGGCAGGCTCTTCTTAGGCCTCTAAGCGTTTCCTCTCCCAAAACACGCAGTTTTACCCGAAGAACTCTGATTTAGTTGGAGGTGGAACACAAGCAGCTTTTCTCCCACTGTGTACACAGTGGCCTTGCCCGAAAGAGCTTCTATACTCAAGGTGTCCCGCGTGGAGTGAAATGCCTAAACCGAGGCAGGCTCTAGTGAGGCCTCCAAGCATTTCCTCTCCCAAAACACGGCAGTTTTACCCGAAGAACTCTGCTTTAGTTCCAGGTGTAACACAAGCAGCATTTCTCCATCAGTGCACACAATGGGCACTTTCCCGAATGAACTTGTTCTCTATGCAGGGTGTCCCGCGTGGAGCGAACTGCCTCAACCATGGCAGGCTCTACTGTGGTCTCTAAGGAATTCCTCTCTGAAAACACGGCACTTTTACCCGAAGAACTCTGCCCTAATTGTAGGTGGAACACAAGCTGCATTTCTCCCACATTGTACACAAAGGGCCCTACCCCGAATGAACTTCTATATATAGGGTGTCCCACGTGCAGTGAACTGCCTCAAGCAAGGCAGGTTGTAGTAAGGACTGTAAGCCTTTCCTCTCCCAAAAGGCGCAGTTTTACCCGAAGAACTCTGCTTTCGTTGCAGGTGGAACACAAGCAACTTTTCTCCCACAGTGTACCCAATGGGCCTTTGCCCGAAAGAACTTCAATACTCAAGGTGTCCCGCGTGGAGTGAAATGCCTAAACCAAGGCAGGCTCTAGTGAGGTCTCTAAGCATTTCCCCTCCCTAAACACGGCAGTTTTACCCAAAGAACTCTGCTTTAGTTGCAGGTGCAACACAAGCAGCATTTCTCCCACTGTGTACTCTTTGGGCTCTGCCACGAATGAACTTCTATATTCAAGGTTTCCCACCTGGAGCGAACTGCCTTAACCAAGGCAGGCGGTAGTGAGGACTGTAAGCATTTCCACTCCCCAAACTCGCAGTTTTAACGAATGAACTCTGCTTTAGTTGCAGGGGGAACACACGCAGGTTTTCTCCCACAGTGTACACAAAGGGCCTTTCCCCGAATGAACGTCTATACGCAGGGGGTCCCGCGTGGAGTGAACTACCTCAACCAAGGGAGGTTCCTCCTATGCCTCTAAGCGTTTCCTCTCCCAAAACACGCAGTTTTACCCGAAGAACTCTGCTTTAGTTGCAGGTGGAACACAAGCAACTTTTCACCCACAGTGTACACAATGGGCTTTTCGCCGAATGAACTTCTACACGCAGGGTTTCCCTCGTGGAGTGAAATGCCTAAACCGAGGCAGGCTCTAGTGAGGCCTCTAAGCATTTCCTCTCCCCAAACACGGCAGTTTTACCCGAAGAACTCTGCTTTAGTTCCAGGTGTAACACAAGCAGCATTTCTCCATCAGTGCACACAATGGGCACTTTCCCGAATGAACTTGTTCTCTATGCAGGGTGTCCCGCGTGGAGCGAACTGCCTCAACCATGGCAGGCTCTACTGTGGTCTCTAAGGAATTTCTCACTGAAAACACGGCACTTTTACCCGAAGAACTCTGCCCTAATTGCAGGTGGAACACAAGCTGCATTTCTCCCACGTTGTACACAAAGGGCCCTACCCCGAATGAACTTCTATATATAGGGTGTCCCACGTGCAGTGAACTGCCTCAAGCAAGGCAGGTTGTAGTAAGGACTGTAAGCCTTTCCTCTCCCAAAAGGCGCAGTTTTACCCGAAGAACTCTGCTTTCATTGCAGGTGGAACACAAGCAACTTTTCTCTCGCAGTGTACCCAATGGGACTTTGCCCGAAAGAACTTCTATACTCAAGGTGTCCCGCGTGGAGTGAAATGCCTAAACCAAGGCAGGCTCTAGTGAGGTCTCTAAGCATTCCCCTCCCAAAACACAGCAGTTTTACCCAAAGAACTCTGCTTTAGTTGCAGGTGGAACACAAGCAGCATTTCTCTCACTGTGTACTCTTTGGGCTCCTCCACGAATGAACTGCTACGTGCAGGGTTTCCCACCTGGAGTGAACTGCCTTAACCAAGGCAGTCTGTAGTGAGGACTGTAAGCATTTCTACTCCCAAAACTCGCCGTTTTAACGAATGAACTCTGCGTTAGGTGCAGGTGGAACACAAGCAGGTTTTCTCCCGCAGTGTACACAATGGGCCTTTCCCCGAATGAACTTCTATACGCAGGGTGTCCCGCGTGGAGTGAACTACCTCAAACAAGGCAGGCTCTTCTTAGGCCTCTAAGCGTTTCCTCTCCCAAAACACGCAGTTTTACCCGAAGAACTCTGATTTAGTTGGAGGTGGAACACAAGCAGCTTTTCTCCCACTGTGTACACAGTGGCCTTGCCCAAAAGAGCTTCTATACTCAAGGTGTCCCGCGTGGAGTGAAATGCCTAAACTGAGGCAGGCTCTAGTGAGGCCTCCAAGCATTTCCTCTCCCAAAACACGGCAGTTTTACCCGAAGAACTCTGCTTTAGTTCCAGGTGTAACACAAGCAGCATTTCTCCATCAGTGCACACAATGGGCACTTTCCCGAATGAACTTGTTCTCTATGCAGGGTGTCCCGCGTGGAGCGAACTGCCTCAACCATGGCAGGCTCTACTGTGGTCTCTAAGGAATTCCTCTCTGAAAACACGGCACTTTTACCCGAAGAACTCTGCCCTAATTGTAGGTGTAACACAAGCTGCATTTCTCCCACATTGTACACAAAGGGCCCTACCCCGAATGAACTTCTATATATAGGGTGTCCCACGTGCAGTGAACTGCCTCAAGCAAGGCAGGTTGTAGTAAGGACAGTAAGCCTTTCCTCTCCCAAAAGGCACAGTTTTACCCGAAGAACTCTGCTTTCATTGCAGGTGGAACACAAGCAACTTTTCTCTCGCAGTGTACCCAATGGGACTTTGCCCGAAAGAACTTCTATACTCAAGGTGTCCCGCGTGGAGTGAAATGCCTAAACCAAGGCAGGCTCTAGTGAGGTCTCTAAGCATTCCCCTCCCAAAACACAGCAGTTTTACCCAAAGAACTCTGCTTTAGTTGCAGTTGGAACCCAAGCAGCATTTCTCTCACTGTGTACTCTTTGGGCTCCTCCACGAATGAACTGCTACGTGCAGGGTTTCCCACCTGGAGTGAACTGCCTTAACCAAGGCAGTCTGTAGTGAGGACTGTAAGCATTTCTACTCCCAAAACTCGCCGTTTTAACGAATGAACTCTGCGTTAGGTGCAGGTGGAACACAAGCAGGTTTTCTCCCGCAGTGTACACAATGGGCCTTTCCCCGAATGAACTTCTATACGCAGGGTGTCCCGCGTGGAGTGAACTACCTCAAACAAGGCAGGCTCTTCTTAGGCCTCTAAGCGTTTCCTCTCCCAAAACACGCAGTTTTACCCGAAGAACTCTGATTTAGTTGGAGGTGGAACACAAGCAGCTTTTCTCCCACTGTGTACACAGTGGCCTTGCCCGAAAGAGCTTCTATACTCAAGGTGTCCCGCGTGGAGTGAAATGCCTAAACCGAGGCAGGCTCTAGTGAGGCCTCCAAGCATTTCCTCTCCCAAAACACGGCAGTTTTACCCGAAGAACTCTGCTTTAGTTCCAGGTGTAACACAAGCAGCATTTCTCCATCAGTGCACACAATGGGCACTTTCCCGAATGAACTTGTTCTCTATGCAGGGTGTCCCGCGTGGAGCGAACTGCCTCAACCATGGCAGGCTCTACTGTGGTCTCTAAGGAATTCCTCTCTGAAAACACGGCATTTTTACCCGAAGAACTCTGCCCTAATTGTAGGTGGAACACAAGCTGCATTTCTCCCACATTGTACACAAAGGGCCCTACCCCGAATGAACTTCTATATATAGGGTGTCCCACGTGCAGTGAACTGCCTCAAGCAAGGCAGGTTGTAGTAAGGACTGTAAGCCTTTCCTCTCCCAAAAGGCGCAGTTTTACCCGAAGAACTCTGCTTTCGTTGCAGGTGGAACACAAGCAACTTTTCTCCCACAGTGTACCCAATGGGCCTTTGCCCGAAAGAACTTCTATACTCAAGGTGTCCCGCGTGGAGTGAAATGCCTAAACCAAGGCAGGCTCTAGTGAGGTCTCTAAGCATTTCCCCTCCCTAAACACGGCAGTTTTACCCAAAGAACTCTGCTTTAGTTGCAGGTGCAACACAAGCAGCATTTCTCCCACTGTGTACTCTTTGGGCTCTGCCACGAATGAACTTCTATATTCAAGGTTTCCCACCTGGAGCGAACTGCCTTAACCAAGGCAGGCGGTAGTGAGGACTGTAAGCATTTCCACTCCCCAAACTCGCAGTTTTAACGAATGAACTCTGCTTTAGTTGCAGGTGGAACACACGCAGGTTTTCTCCCACAGTGTACACAAAGGGCCTTTCCCCGAATGAACGTCTATACGCAGGGGGTCCCGCGTGGAGTGAACTACCTCAACCAAGGGAGGTTCCTCCTATGCCTCTAAGCGTTTCCTCTCCCAAAACACGCAGTTTTACCCGAAGAACTCTGCTTTAGTTGCAGGTGGAACACAAGCAACTTTTCACCCACAGTGTACACAATGGGCTTTTCGCCGAATGAACTTCTACACGCAGGGTTTCCCTCGTGGAGTGAAATGCCTAAACCGAGGCAGGCTCTAGTGAGGCCTCTAAGCATTTCCTCTCCCCAAACACGGCAGTTTTACCCGAAGAACTCTGCTTTAGTTCCAGGTGTAACACAAGCAGCATTTCTCCATCAGTGCACACAATGGGCACTTTCCCGAATGAACTTGTTCTCTATGCAGGGTGTCCCGCGTGGAGCGAACTGCCTCAACGATGGCAGGCTCTACTGTGGTCTCTAAGGAATTTCTCATTGAAAACATGGCACTTTTACCCGAAGAACTCTGCCCTAATTGCAGGTGGAACACAAGCTGCATTTCTCCCACATTGTACACAAAGGGCCCTACCCCGAATGAACTTCTATATATAGGGTGTCCCACGTGCAGTGAACTGCCTCAAGCAAGGCAGGTTGTAGTAAGGACTGTAAGCCTTTCCTCTCCCAAAAGGCGCAGTTTTACCCGAAGAACTCTGCTTTCATTGCAGGTGGAACACAAGCAACTTTTCTCTCGCAGTGTACCCAATGGGACTTTGCCCGAAAGAACTTCTATACTCAAGGTGTCCCGCGTGGAGTGAAATGCCTAAACCAAGGCAGGCTCTAGTGAGGTCTCTAAGCATTCCCCTCCCAAAACACAGCAGTTTTACCCAAAGAACTCTGCTTTAGTTGCAGGTGGAACACAAGCAGCATTTCTCTCACTGTGTACTCTTTGGGCTCCTCCACGAATGAACTGCTACGTGCAGGGTTTCCCACCTGGAGTGAACTGCCTTAACCAAGGCAGTCTGTAGTGAGGACTGTAAGCATTTCTACTCCCAAAACTCGCCGTTTTAACGAATGAACTCTGCGTTAGGTGCAGGTGGAACACAAGCAGGTTTTCTCCCGCAGTGTACACAATGGGCCTTTCCCCGAATGAACTTCTATACGCAGGGTGTCCCGCGTGGAGTGAACTACCTCAAACAAGGCAGGCTCTTCTTAGGCCTCTAAGCGTTTCCTCTCCCAAAACACGCAGTTTTACCCGAAGAACTCTGATTTAGTTGGAGGTGGAACACAAGCAGCTTTTCTCCCACTGTGTACACAGTGGCCTTGCCCGAAAGAGCTTCTATACTCAAGGTGTCCCGCGTGGAGTGAAATGCCTAAACCGAGGCAGGCTCTAGTGAGGCCTCCAAGCATTTCCTCTCCCAAAACACGGCAGTTTTACCCGAAAAACTCTGCTTTAGTTCCAGGTGTAACACAAGCAGCATTTCTCCATCAGTGCACACAATGGGCACTTTCCCGAATGAACTTGTTCTCTATGCAGGGTGTCCCGCGTGGAGCGAACTGCCTCAACCATGGCAGGCTCTACTGTGGTCTCTAAGGAATTCCTCTCTGAAAACACGGCACTTTTACCCGAAGAACTCTGCCCTAATTGTAGGTGGAACACAAGCTGCATTTCTCCCACATTGTACACAAAGGGCCCTACCCCGAATGAACTTCTATATATAGGGTGTCCCACGTGCAGTGAACTGCCTCAAGCAAGGCAGGTTGTAGTAAGGACTGTAAGCCTTTCCTCTCCCAAAAGGCGCAGTTTTACCCGAAGAACTCTGCTTTCGTTGCAGGTGGAACACAAGCAACTTTTCTCCCACAGTGTACCCAATGGGCCTTTGCCCGAAAGAACTTCTATACTCAAGGTGTCCCGCGTGGAGTGAAATGCCTAAACCAAGGCAGGCTCTAGTGAGGTCTCTAAGCATTTCCCCTCCCTAAACACGGCAGTTTTACCCAAAGAACTCTGCTTTAGTTGCAGGTGCAACACAAGCAGCATTTCTCCCACTGTGTACTCTTTGGGCTCTGCCACGAATGAACTTCTATATTCAAGGTTTCCCACCTGGAGCGAACTGCCTTAACCAAGGCAGGCGGTAGTGAGAACTGTAAGCATTTCCACTCCCCAAACTCGCAGTTTTAACGAATGAACTCTGCTTTAGTTGCAGGTGGAACACACGCAGGTTTTCTCCCACAGTGTACACAAAGGACCTTTCCCCGAATGAAAGTCTATACGCAGGGGGTCCCGCGTGGAGTGAACTACCTCAACCAAGGGAGGTTCCTCCTATGCCTCTAAGCGTTTCCTCTCCCAAAACACGCAGTTTTACCCGAAGAACTCTGCTTTAGTTGCAGGTGGAACACAAGCAACTTTTCACCCACAGTGTACACAATGGGCTTTTCGCCGAATGAACTTCTACACGCAGGGTTTCCCTCGTGGAGTGAAATGCCTAAACCGAGGCAGGCTCTAGTGAGGCCTCTAAGCATTTCCTCTCCCCAAACACGGCAGTTTTACCCGAAGAACTCTGCTTTAGTTCCAGGTGTAACACAAGCACCATTTCTCCATCAGTGCACACAATGGGCACTTTCCCGAATGAACTTGTTCTCTATGCAGGGTGTCCCGCGTGGAGCGAACTGCCTCAACCATGGCAGGCTCTACTGTGGTCTCTAAGGAATTTCTCACTGAAAACACGGCACTTTTACCCGAAGAACTCTGCCCTAATTGCAGGTGGAACACAAGCTGCATTTCTCCCACATTGTACACAAAGGGCCCTACCCCGAATGAACTTCTATATATAGGGTGTCCCACGTGCAGTGAACTGCCTCAAGCAAGGCAGGTTGTAGTAAGGACTGTAAGCCTTTCCTCTCCCAAAAGGCGCAGTTTTACCCGAAGAACTCTGCTTTCAATGCAGGTGGAACACAAGCAACTTTTCTCTCGCAGTGTACCCAATGGGACTTTGCCCGAAAGAACTTCTATACTCAAGGTGTCCCGCGTGGAGTGAAATGCCTAAACCAAGGCAGGCTCTAGTGAGGTCTCTAAGCATTCCCCTCCCAAAACACAGCAGTTTTACCCAAAGAACTCTGCTTTAGTTGCAGGTGGAACACAAGCAGCATTTCTCTCACTGTGTACTCTTTGGGCTCCTCCACGAATGAACTGCTACGTGCAGGGTTTCCCACCTGGAGTGAACTGCCTTAACCAAGGCAGTCTGTAGTGAGGACTGTAAGCATTTCTACTCCCAAAACTCGCCGTTTTAACGAATGAACTCTGCGTTAGGTGCAGGTGGAACACAAGCAGGTTTTCTCCCGCAGTGTACACAATGGGCCTTTCCCCGAATGAACTTCTATACGCAGGGTGTCCCGCGTGGAGTGAACTACCTCAAACAAGGCAGGCTCTTCTTAGGCCTCTAAGCGTTTCCTCTCCCAAAACACGCAGTTTTACCCGAAGAACTCTGATTTAGTTGGAGGTGGAACACAAGCAGCTTTTCTCCCACTGTGTACACAGTGGCCTTGCTCGAAAGAGCTTCTATACTCAAGGTGTCCCGCGTGGAGTGAAATGCCTAAACCGAGGCAGGCTCTAGTGAGGCCTCCAAGCATTTCCTCTCCCAAAACACGGCAGTTTTACCCGAAGAACTCTGCTTTAGTTCCAGGTGTAACACAAGCAGCATTTCTCCATCAGTGCACACAATGGGCACTTTCCCGAATGAACTTGTTCTCTATGCAGGGTGTCCCGCGTGGAGCGAACTGCCTCAACCATGCCAGGCTCTACTGTGGTCTCTAAGGAATTCCTCTCTGAAAACACGGCACTTTTACCCGAAGAACTCTGCCCTAATTGTAGGTGGAACACAAGCTGCATTTCTCCCACATTGTACACAAAGGGCCCTACCCCGAATGAACTTCTATATATAGGGTGTCCCACGTGCAGTGAACTGCCTCAAGCAAGGCAGGTTGTAGTAAGGACTGTAAGCCTTTCCTCTCCCAAAAGGCGCAGTTTTACCCGAAGAACTCTGCTTTCGTTGCAGGTGGAACACAAGCAACTTTTCTCCCACAGTGTACCCAATGGGCCTTTGCCCGAAAGAACTTCTATACTCAAGGTGTCCCGCGTGGAGTGAAATGCCTAAACCAAGGCAGGCTCTAGTGAGGTCTCTAAGCATTTCCCCTCCCTAAACACGGCAGTTTTACCCAAAGAACTCTGCTTTAGTTGCAGGTGCAACACAAGCAGCATTTCTCCCACTGTGTACTCTTTGGGCTCTGCCACGAATGAACTTCTATATTCAAGGTTTCCCACCTGGAGCGAACTGCCTTAACCAAGGCAGGCGGTAGTGAGGACTGTAAGCATTTCCACTCCCCAAACTCGCAGTTTTAACGAATGAACTCTGCTTTAGTTGCAGGTGGAACACACGCAGGTTTTCTCCCACAGTGTACACAAAGGGCCTTTCCCCGAATGAACGTCTATACGCAGGGGGTCCCGCGTGGAGTGAACTACCTCAACCAAGGGAGGTTCCTCCTATGCCTCTAAGCGTTTCCTCTCCCAAAACACGCAGTTTTACCCGAAGAACTCTGCTTTAGTTGCAGGTGGAACACAAGCAACTTTTCACCCACAGTGTACACAATGGGCTTTTCGCCGAATGAACTTCTACACGCAGGGTTTCCCTCGTGGAGTGAAATGCCTAAACCGAGGCAGGCTCTAGTGAGGCCTCTAAGCATTTCCTCTCCCCAAACACGGCAGTTTTACCCGAAGAACTCTGCTTTAGTTCCAGGTGTAGCACAAGCAGCATTTCTCCATCAGTGCACACAATGGGCACTTTCCCGAATGAACTTGTTCTCTATGCAGGGTGTCCCGCGTGGAGCGAACTGCCTCAACCATGGCAGGCTCTACTGTGGTCTCTAAGGAATTTCTCATTGAAAACATGGCACTTTTACCCGAAGAACTCTGCCCTAATTGCAGGTGGAACACAAGCTGCATTTCTCCCACATTGTACACAAAGGGCCCTACCCCGAATGAACTTCTATATATAGGGTGTCCCACGTGCAGTGAACTGCCTCAAGCAAGGCAGGTTGTAGTAAGGACTGTAAGCCTTTCCTCTCCCAAAAGGCGCAGTTTTACCCGAAGAACTCTGCTTTCATTGCAGGTGGAACACAAGCAACTTTTCTCTCGCAGTGTACCCAATGGGACTTTGCCCGAAAGAACTTCTATACTCAAGGTGTCCCGCGTGGAGTGAAATGCCTAAACCAAGGCAGGCTCTAGTGAGGTCTCTAAGCATTCCCCTCCCAAAACACAGCAGTTTTACCCAAAGAACTCTGCTTTAGTTGCAGGTGGAACACAAGCAGCATTTCTCTCACTGTGTACTCTTTGGGCTCCTCCACGAATGAACTGCTACGTGCAGGGTTTCCCACCTGGAGTGAACTGCCTTAACCAAGGCAGTCTGTAGTGAGGACTGTAAGCATTTCTACTCCCAAATCTCGCCGTTTTAACGAATGAACTCTGCGTTAGGTGCAGGTGGAACACAAGCAGGTTTTCTCCCGCAGTGTACACAATGGGCCTTTCCCCGAATGAACTTCTATACGCAGGGTGTCCCGCGTGGAGTGAACTACCTCAAACAAGGCAGGCTCTTCTTAGGCCTCTAAGCGTTTCCTCTCCCAAAACACGCAGTTTTACCCGAAGAACTCTGATTTAGTTGGAGGTGGAACACAAGCAGCTTTTCTCCCACTGTGTACACAGTGGCCTTGCCCGAAAGAGCTTCTATACTCAAGGTGTCCCGCGTGGAGTGAAATGCCTAAACCGAGGCAGGCTCTAGTGAGGCCTCCAAGCATTTCCTCTCCCAAAACACGGCAGTTTTACCCGAAAAACTCTGCTTTAGTTCCAGGTGTAACACAAGCAGCATTTCTCCATCAGTGCACACAATGGGCACTTTCCCGAATGAACTTGTTCTCTATGCAGGGTGTCCCGCGTGGAGCGAACTGCCTCAACCATGGCAGGCTCTACTGTGGTCTCTAAGGAATTCCTCTCTGAAAACACGGCACTTTTACCCGAAGAACTCTGCCCTAATTGTAGGTGGAACACAAGCTGCATTTCTCCCACATTGTACACAAAGGGCCCTACCCCGAATGAACTTCTATATATAGGGTGTCCCACGTGCAGTGAACTGCCTCAAGCAAGGCAGGTTGTAGTAAGGACTGTAAGCCTTTCCTCTCCCAAAAGGCGCAGTTTTACCCGAAGAACTCTGCTTTCGTTGCAGGTGGAACACAAGCAACTTTTCTCCCACAGTGTACCCAATGGGCCTTTGCCCGAAAGAACTTCTATACTCAAGGTGTCCCGCGTGGAGTGAAATGCCTAAACCAAGGCAGGCTCTAGTGAGGTCTCTAAGCATTTCCCCTCCCTAAACACGGCAGTTTTACCCAAAGAACTCTGCTTTAGTTGCAGGTGCAACACAAGCAGCATTTCTCCCACTGTGTACTCTTTGGGCTCTGCCATGAATGAACTTCTATATTCAAGGTTTCCCACCTGGAGCGAACTGCCTTAACCAAGGCAGGCGGTAGTGAGGACTGTAAGCATTTCCACTCCCCAAACTCGCAGTTTTAACGAATGAACTCTGCTTTAGTTGCAGGTGGAACACACGCAGGTTTTCTCCCACAGTGTACACAAAGGGCCTTTCCCCGAATGAACGTCTATACGCAGGGGGTCCCGCGTGGAGTGAACTACCTCAACCAAGGGAGGTTCCTCCTATGCCTCTAAGCGTTTCCTCTCCCAAAACACGCAGTTTTACCCGAAGAACTCTGCTTTAGTTGCAGGTGGAACACAAGCAGCTTTTCACCCACAGTGTACACAATGGGCTTTTCGCCGAATGAACTTCTACACGCAGGGTTTCCCTCGTGGAGTGAAATGCCTAAACCGAGGCAGGCTCTAGTGAGGCCTCTAAGCATTTCCTCTCCCCAAACACGGCAGTTTTACCCGAAGAACTCTGCTTTAGTTCCAGGTGTAACACAAGCAGCATTTCTCCATCAGTGCACACAATGGGCACTTTCCCGAATGAACTTGTTCTCTATGCAGGGTGTCCCGCGTGGAGCGAACTGCCTCAACCATGGCAGGCTCTACTGTGGTCTCTAAGGAATTTCTCACTGAAAACACGGCACTTTTACCCGAAGAACTCTGCCCTAATTGTAGGTGGAACACAAGCTGCATTTCTCCCACATTGTACACAAAGGGCCCTACCCCGAATGAACTTCTATATATAGGGAGTCCCACGTGCAGTGAACTGCCTCAAGCAAGGCAGGTTGTAGTAAGGACTGTAAGCCTTTCCTCTCCCAAAAGGCGCAGTTTTACCCGAAGAACTCTGCTTTCATTGCAGGTGGAACACAAGCAACTTTTCTCTCGCAGTGTACCCAATGGGACTTTGCCCGAAAGAACTTCTATACTCAAGGTGTCCCGCGTGGAGTGAAATGCCTAAACCAAGGCAGGCTCTAGTGAGGTCTCTAAGCATTCCCCTCCCAAAACACAGCAGTTTTAGCCAAAGAACTCTGCTTTAGTTGCAGGTGGAACACAAGCAGCATTTCTCTCACTGTGTACTCTTTGGGCTCCTCCACGAATGAACTGCTACGTGCAGGGTTTCCCACCTGGAGTGAACTGCCTTAACCAAGGCAGTCTGTAGTGAGGACTGTAAGCATTTCTACTCCCAAAACTCGCCGTTTTAACGAATGAACTCTGCGTTAGGTGCAGGTGGAACACAAGCAGGTTTTCTCCTGCAGTGTACACAATGGGCCTTTCCCCGAATGAACTTCTATACGCAGGGTGTCCCGCGTGGAGTGAACTACCTCAAACAAGGCAGGCTCTTCTTAGGCCTCTAAGCGTTTCCTCTCCCAAAACACGCAGTTTTACCCGAAGAACTCTGATTTAGTTGGAGGTGGAACACAAGCAGCTTTTCTCCCACTGTGTACACAGTGGCCTTGCCCGAAAGAGCTTCTATACTCAAGGTGTCCCGCGTGGAGTGAAATGCCTAAACCGAGGCAGGCTCTAGTGAGGCCTCCAAGCATTTCCTCTCCCAAAACACGGCAGTTTTACCCGAAGAACTCTGCTTTATTTCCAGGTGTAACACAAGCAGCATTTCTCCATCAGTGCACACAATGGGCACTTTCCCGAATGAACTTGTTCTCTATGCAGAGTGTCCCGCGTGGAGCGAACTGCCTCAACCATGGCAGGCTCTACTGTGGTCTCTAAGGAATTCCTCTCTGAAAACACGGCACTTTTACCCGAAGAACTCTGCCCTAATTGTAGGTGGAACACAAGCTGCATTTCTCCCACATTGTACACAAAGGGCCCTACCCCGAATGAACTTCTATATATAGGGTGTCCCACGTGCAGTGAACTGCCTCAAGCAAGGCAGGTTGTAGTAAGGACTGTAAGCCTTTCCTCTCCCAAAAGGCGCAGTTTTACCCGAAGAACTCTGCTTTCGTTGCAGGTGGAACACAAGCAACTTTTCTCCCACAGTGTACCCAATGGGCCTTTGCCCGAAAGAACTTCTATACTCAAGGTGTCCCGCGTGGAGTGAAATGCCTAAACCAAGGCAGGCTCTAGTGAGGTCTCTAAGCATTTCCCCTCCCTAAACACGGCAGTTTTACCCAAAGAACTCTGCTTTAGTTGCAGGTGCAACACAAGCAGCATTTCTCCCACTGTGTACTCTTTGGGCTCTGCCACGAATGAACTTCTATATTCAAGGTTTCCCACCTGGAGCGAACTGCCTTAACCAAGGCAGGCGGTAGTGAGAACTGTAAGCATTTCCACTCCCCAAACTCGCAGTTTTAACGAATGAACTCTGCTTTAGTTGCAGGTGGAACACACGCAGGTTTTCTCCCACAGTGTACACAAAGGACCTTTCCCCGAATGAAAGTCTATACGCAGGGGGTCCCGCGTGGAGTGAACTACCTCAACCAAGGGAGGTTCCTCCTATGCCTCTAAGCGTTTCCTCTCCCAAAACACGCAGTTTTACCCGAAGAACTCTGCTTTAGTTGCAGGTGGAACACAAGCAACTTTTCACCCACAGTGTACACAATGGGCTTTTCGCCGAATGAACTTCTACACGCAGGGTTTCCCTCGTGGAGTGAAATGCCTAAACCGAGGCAGGCTCTAGTGAGGCCTCTAAGCATTTCCTCTCCCCAAACACGGCAGTTTTACCCGAAGAACTCTGCTTTAGTTCCAGGTGTAACACAAGCACCATTTCTCCATCAGTGCACACAATGGGCACTTTCCCGAATGAACTTGTTCTCTATGCAGGGTGTCCCGCGTGGAGCGAACTGCCTCAACCATGGCAGGCTCTACTGTGGTCTCTAAGGAATTTCTCACTGAAAACACGGCACTTTTACCCGAAGAACTCTGCCCTAATTGCAGGTGGAACACAAGCTGCATTTCTCCCACATTGTACACAAAGGGCCCTACCCCGAATGAACTTCTATATATAGGGTGTCCCACGTGCAGTGAACTGCCTCAAGCAAGGCAGGTTGTAGTAAGGACTGTAAGCCTTTCCTCTCCCAAAAGGCGCAGTTTTACCCGAAGAACTCTGCTTTCAATGCAGGTGGAACACAAGCAACTTTTCTCTCGCAGTGTACCCAATGGGACTTTGCCCGAAAGAACTTCTATACTCAAGGTGTCCCGCGTGGAGTGAAATGCCTAAACCAAGGCAGGCTCTAGTGAGGTCTCTAAGCATTCCCCTCCCAAAACACAGCAGTTTTACCCAAAGAACTCTGCTTTAGTTGCACGTGGAACACAAGCAGCATTTCTCTCACTGTGTACTCTTTGGGCTCCTCCACGAATGAACTGCTACGTGCAGGGTTTCCCACCTGGAGTGAACTGCCTTAACCAAGGCAGTCTGTAGTGAGGACTGTAAGCATTTCTACTCCCAAAACTCGCCGTTTTAACGAATGAACTCTGCGTTAGGTGCAGGTGGAACACAAGCAGGTTTTCTCCCGCAGTGTACACAATGGGCCTTTCCCCGAATGAACTTCTATACGCAGGGTGTCCCGCGTGGAGTGAACTACCTCAAACAAGGCAGGCTCTTCTTAGGCCTCTAAGCGTTTCCTCTCCCAAAACACGCAGTTTTACCCGAAGAACTCTGATTTAGTTGGAGGTGGAACACAAGCAGCTTTTCTCCCACTGTGTACACAGTGGCCTTGCTCGAAAGAGCTTCTATACTCAAGGTGTCCCGCGTGGAGTGAAATGCCTAAACCGAGGCAGGCTCTAGTGAGGCCTCCAAGCATTTCCTCTCCCAAAACACGGCAGTTTTACCCGAAGAACTCTGCTTTAGTTCCAGGTGTAACACAAGCAGCATTTCTCCATCAGTGCACACAATGGGCACTTTCCCGAATGAACTTGTTCTCTATGCAGGGTGTCCCGCGTGGAGCGAACTGCCTCAACCATGCCAGGCTCTACTGTGGTCTCTAAGGAATTCCTCTCTGAAAACACGGCACTTTTACCCGAAGAACTCTGCCCTAATTGTAGGTGGAACACAAGCTGCATTTCTCCCACATTGTACACAAAGGGCCCTACCCCGAATGAACTTCTATATATAGGGTGTCCCACGTGCAGTGAACTGCCTCAAGCAAGGCAGGTTGTAGTAAGGACTGTAAGCCTTTCCTCTCCCAAAAGGCGCAGTTTTACCCGAAGAACTCTGCTTTCGTTGCAGGTGGAACACAAGCAACTTTTCTCCCACAGTGTACCCAATGGGCCTTTGCCCGAAAGAACTTCTATACTCAAGGTGTCCCGCGTGGAGTGAAATGCCTAAACCAAGGCAGGCTCTAGTGAGGTCTCTAAGCATTTCCCCTCCCTAAACACGGCAGTTTTACCCAAAGAACTCTGCTTTAGTTGCAGGTGCAACACAAGCAGCATTTCTCCCACTGTGTACTCTTTGGGCTCTGCCACGAATGAACTTCTATATTCAAGGTTTCCCACCTGGAGCGAACTGCCTTAACCAAGGCAGGCGGTAGTGAGGACTGTAAGCATTTCCACTCCCCAAACTCGCAGTTTTAACGAATGAACTCTGCTTTAGTTGCAGGTGGAACACACGCAGGTTTTCTCCCACAGTGTACACAAAGGGCCTTTCCACGAATGAACGTCTATACGCAGGGGGTCCCGCGTGGAGTGAACTACCTCAACCAAGGGAGGTTCCTCCTATGCCTCTAAGCGTTTCCTCTCCCAAAACACGCAGTTTTACCCGAAGAACTCTGCTTTAGTTGCAGGTGGAACACAAGCAACTTTTCACCCACAGTGTACACAATGGGCTTTTCGCCGAATGAACTTCTACACGCAGGGTTTCCCTCGTGGAGTGAAATGCCTAAACCGAGGCAGGCTCTAGTGAGGCCTCTAAGCATTTCCTCTCCCCAAACACGGCAGTTTTACCCGAAGAACTCTGCTTTAGTTCCAGGTGTAGCACAAGCAGCATTTCTCCATCAGTGCACACAATGGGCACTTTCCCGAATGAACTTGTTCTCTATGCAGGGTGTCCCGCGTGGAGCGAACTGCCTCAACCATGGCAGGCTCTACTGTGGTCTCTAAGGAATTTCTCATTGAAAACATGGCACTTTTACCCGAAGAACTCTGCCCTAATTGCAGGTGGAACACAAGCTGCATTTCTCCCACATTGTACACAAAGGGCCCTACCCCGAATGAACTTCTATATATAGGGTGTCCCACGTGCAGTGAACTGCCTCAAGCAAGGCAGGTTGTAGTAAGGACTGTAAGCCTTTCCTCTCCCAAAAGGCGCAGTTTTACCCGAAGAACTCTGCTTTCATTGCAGGTGGAACACAAGCAACTTTTCTCTCGCAGTGTACCCAATGGGACTTTGCCCGAAAGAACATCTATACTCAAGGTGTCCCGCGTGGAGTGAAATGCCTAAACCAAGGCAGGCTCTAGTGAGGTCTCTAAGCATTCCCCTCCCAAAACACAGCAGTTTTACCCAAAGAACTCTGCTTTAGTTGCAGGTGGAACACAAGCAGCATTTCTCTCACTGTGTACTCTTTGGGCTCCTCCACGAATGAACTGCTACGTGCAGGGTTTCCCACCTGGAGTGAACTGCCTTAACCAAGGCAGTCTGTAGTGAGGACTGTAAGCATTTCTACTCCCAAAACTCGCCGTTTTAACGAATGAACTCTGCGTTAGGTGCAGGTGGAACACAAGCAGGTTTTCTCCCGCAGTGTACACAATGGGCCTTTCCCCGAATGAACTTCTATACGCAGGGTGTCCCGCGTGGAGTGAACTACCTCAAACAAGGCAGGCTCTTCTTAGGCCTCTAAGCGTTTCCTCTCCCAAAACACGCAGTTTTACCCGAAGAACTCTGATTTAGTTGGAGGTGGAACACAAGCAGCTTTTCTCCCACTGTGTACACAGTGGCCTTGCCCGAAAGAGCTTCTATACTCAAGGTGTCCCGCGTGGAGTGAAATGCCTAAACCGAGGCAGGCTCTAGTGAGGCCTCCAAGCATTTCCTCTCCCAAAACACGGCAGTTTTACCCGAAGAACTCTGCTTTAGTTCCAGGTGTAACACAAGCAGCATTTCTCCATCAGTGCACACAATGGGCACTTTCCCGAATGAACTTGTTCTCTATGCAGGGTGTCCCGCGTGGAGCGAACTGCCTCAACCATGGCAGGCTCTACTGTGGTCTCTAAGGAATTCCTCTCGGAAAACACGGCACTTTTACCCGAAGAACTCTGCCCTAATTGTAGGTGGAACACAAGCTGCATTTCTCCCACATTGTACACAAAGGGCCCTACCCCGAATGAACTTCTATATATAGGGTGTCCCACGTGCAGTGAACTGCCTCAAGCAAGGCAGGTTGTAGTAAGGACTGTAAGCCTTTCCTCTCCCAAAAGGCGCAGTTTTACCCGAAGAACTCTGCTTTCGTTGCAGGTGGAACACAAGCAACTTTTCTCCCACAGTGTACCCAATGGGCCTTTGCCCGAAAGAACTTCTATACTCAAGGTGTCCCGCGTGGAGTGAAATGCCTAAACCAAGGCAGGCTCTAGTGAGGTCTCTAAGCATTTCCCCTCCCTAAACACGGCAGTTTTACCCAAAGAACTCTGCTTTAGTTGCAGGTGCAACACAAGCAGCATTTCTCCCACTGTGTACTCTTTGGGCTCTGCCATGAATGAACTTCTATATTCAAGGTTTCCCACCTGGAGCGAACTGCCTTAACCAAGGCAGGCGGTAGTGAGGACTGTAAGCATTTCCACTCCCCAAACTCGCAGTTTTAACGAATGAACTCTGCTTTAGTTGCAGGTGGAACACACGCAGGTTTTCTCCCACAGTGTACACAAAGGGCCTTTCCCCGAATGAACGTCTATACGCAGGGGGTCCCGCGTGGAGTGAACTACCTCAACCAAGGGAGGTTCCTCCTATGCCTCTAAGCGTTTCCTCTCCCAAAACACGCAGTTTTACCCGAAGAACTCTGCTTTAGTTGCAGGTGGAACACAAGCAGCTTTTCACCCACAGTGTACACAATGGGCTTTTCGCCGAATGAACTTCTACACGCAGGGTTTCCCTCGTGGAGTGAAATGCCTAAACCGAGGCAGGCTCTAGTGAGGCCTCTAAGCATTTCCTCTCCCCAAACACGGCAGTTTTACCCGAAGAACTCTGCTTTAGTTCCAGGTGTAACACAAGCAGCATTTCTCCATCAGTGCACACAATGGGCACTTTCCCGAATGAACTTGTTCTCTATGCAGGGTGTCCCGCGTGGAGCGAACTGCCTCAACCATGGCAGGCTCTACTGTGGTCTCTAAGGAATTTCTCACTGAAAACACGGCACTTTTACCCGAAGAACTCTGCCCTAATTGTAGGTGGAACACAAGCTGCATTTCTCCCACATTGTACACAAAGGGCCCTACCCCGAATGAACTTCTATATATAGGGAGTCCCACGTGCAGTGAACTGCCTCAAGCAAGGCAGGTTGTAGTAAGGACTGTAAGCCTTTCCTCTCCCAAAAGGCGCAGTTTTACCCGAAGAACTCTGCTTTCATTGCAGGTGGAACACAAGCAACTTTTCTCTCGCAGTGTACCCAATGGGACTTTGCCCGAAAGAACTTCTATACTCAAGGTGTCCCGCGTGGAGTGAAATGCCTAAACCAAGGCAGGCTCTAGTGAGGTCTCTAAGCATTCCCCTCCCAAAACACAGCAGTTTTAGCCAAAGAACTCTGCTTTAGTTGCAGGTGGAACACAAGCAGCATTTCTCTCACTGTGTACTCTTTGGGCTCCTCCACGAATGAACTGCTACGTGCAGGGTTTCCCACCTGGAGTGAACTGCCTTAACCAAGGCAGTCTGTAGTGAGGACTGTAAGCATTTCTACTCCCAAAACTCGCCGTTTTAACGAATGAACTCTGCGTTAGGTGCAGGTGGAACACAAGCAGGTTTTCTCCTGCAGTGTACACAATGGGCCTTTCCCCGAATGAACTTCTATACGCAGGGTGTCCCGCGTGGAGTGAACTACCTCAAACAAGGCAGGCTCTTCTTAGGCCTCTAAGCGTTTCCTCTCCCAAAACACGCAGTTTTACCCGAAGAACTCTGATTTAGTTGGAGGTGGAACACAAGCAGCTTTTCTCCCACTGTGTACACAGTGGCCTTGCCCGAAAGAGCTTCTATACTCAAGGTGTCCCGCGTGGAGTGAAATGCCTAAACCGAGGCAGGCTCTAGTGAGGCCTCCAAGCATTTCCTCTCCCAAAACACGGCAGTTTTACCCGAAGAACTCTGCTTTAGTTCCAGGTGTAACACAAGCAGCATTTCTCCATCAGTGCACACAATGGGCACTTTCCCGAATGAACTTGTTCTCTATGCAGAGTGTCCCGCGTGGAGCGAACTGCCTCAACCATGGCAGGCTCTACTCTGGTCTCTAAGGAATTCCTCTCTGAAAACACGGCACTTTTACCCGAAGAACTCTGCCCTAATTGTAGGTGGAACACAAGCTGCATTTCTCCCACATTGTACACAAAGGGCCCTACCCCGAATGAACTTCTATATATAGGGTGTCCCACGTGCAGTGAACTGCCTCAAGCAAGGCAGGTTGTAGTAAGGACTGTAAGCCTTTCCTCTCCCAAAAGGCACAGTTTTACCCGAAGAACTCTGCTTTCGTTGCAGGTGGAACACAAGCAACTTTTCTCCCACAGTGTACCCAATGGGCCTTTGCCCGAAAGAACTTCTATACTCAAGGTGTCCCGCGTGGAGTGAAATGCCTAAACCAAGGCAGGCTCTAGTGAGGTCTCTAAGCATTTCCCCTCCCTAAACACGGCAGTTTTACCCAAAGAACTCTGCTTTAGTTGCAGGTGCAACACAAGCAGCATTTCTCCCACTGTGTACTCTTTGGGCTCTGCCACGAATGAACTTCTATATTCAAGGTTTCCCACCTGGAGCGAACTGCCTTAACCAAGGCAGGCGGTAGTGAGGACTGTAAGCATTTCCACTCCCCAAACTCGCAGTTTTAACGAATGAACTCTGCTTTAGTTGCAGGTGGAACACACGCAGGTTTTCTCCCACAGTGTACACAAAGGGCCTTTCCCCGAATGAACGTCTATACGCAGGGGGTCCCGCGTGGAGTGAACTACCTCAACCAAGGGAGGTTCCTCCTATGCCTCTAAGCGTTTCCTCTCCCAAAACACGCAGTTTTACCCGAAGAACTCTGCTTTAGTTGCAGGTGGAACACAAGCAACTTTTCACCCACAGTGTACACAATGGGCTTTTCGCCGAATGAACTTCTACACGCAGGGTTTCCCTCGTGGAGTGAAATGCCTAAACCGAGGCAGGCTCTAGTGAGGCCTCTAAGCATTTCCTCTCCCCAAACACGGCAGTTTTACCCGAAGAACTCTGCTTTAGTTCCAGGTGTAACACAAGCAGCATTTCTCCATCAGTGCACACAATGGGCACTTTCCCGAATGAACTTGTTCTCTATGCAGGGTGTCCCGCGTGGAGCGAACTGCCTCAACCATGGCAGGCTCTACTGTGGTCTCTAAGGAATTTCTCACTGAAAACACGGCACTTTTACCCGAAGAACTCTGCCCTAATTGCAGGTGGAACACAAGCTGCATTTCTCCCACATTGTACACAAAGGGCCCTACCCCGAATGAACTTCTATATATAGGGTGTCCCACGTGCAGTGAACTGCCTCAAGCAAGGCAGGTTGTAGTAAGGACTGTAAGCCTTTCCTCTCCCAAAAGGCGCAGTTTTACCCGAAGAACTCTGCTTTCATTGCAGGTGGAACACAAGCAACTTTTCTCTCGCAGTGTACCCAATGGGCCTTTGCCCGAAAGAACTTCTATACTCAAGGTGTCCCGCGTGGAGTGAAATGCCTAAACCAAGGCAGGCTCTAGTGAGGTCTCTTAGCATTCCCCTCCCAAAACACAGCAGTTTTACCCAAAGAACTCTGCTTTAGTTGCAGGTGGAACACAAGCAGCATTTCTCTCACTGTGTACTCTTTGGGCTCCTCCACGAATGAACTGCTACATGCAGGGTTTCCCACCTGGAGTGAACTGCCTTAACCAAGGCAGTCTGTAGTGAGGACTGTAAGCATTTCTACTCCCAAAACTCGCCGTTTTAACGAATGAACTCTGCGTTAGGTGCAGGTGGAACACAAGCAGGTTTTCTCCCGCAGTGTACACAATGGGCCTTTCCCCGAATGAACTTCTATACGCAGGGTGTCCCGCGTGGAGTGAACTACCTCAAACAAGGCAGGCTCTTCTTAGGCCTCTAAGCGTTTCCTCTCCCAAAACACGCAGTTTTACCCGAAGAACTCTGATTTAGTTGGAGGTGGAACACAAGCAGCTTTTCTCCCACTGTGTACACAGTGGCCTTGCCCGAAAGAGCTTCTATACTCAAGGTGTCCCGCGTGGAGTGAAATGCCTAAACCGAGGCAGGCTCTAGTGAGGCCTCCAAGCATTTCCTCTCCCAAAACACGGCAGTTTTACCCGAAAAACTCTGCTTTAGTTCCAGGTGTAACACAAGCAGCATTTCTCCATCAGTGCACACAATGGGCACTTTCCCGAATGAACTTGTTCTCTATGCAGGGTGTCCCGCGTGGAGCGAACTGCCTCAACCATGGCAGGCTCTACTGTGGTCTCTAAGGAATTCCTCTCTGAAAACACGGCACTTTTACCCGAAGAACTCTGCCCTAATTGTAGGTGGAACACAAGCTGCATTTCTCCCACATTGTACACAAAGGGCCCTACCCCGAATGAACTTCTATATATAGGGTGTCCCACGTGCAGTGAACTGCCTCAAGCAAGGCAGGTTGTAGTAAGGACTGTAAGCCTTTCCTCTCCCAAAAGGCGCAGTTTTACCCGAAGAACTCTGCTTTCGTTGCAGGTGGAACACAAGCAACTTTTCTCCCACAGTGTACCCAATGGGCCTTTGCCCGAAAGAACTTCTATACTCAAGGTGTCCCGCGTGGAGTGAAATGCCTAAACCAAGGCAGGCTCTAGTGAGGTCTCTAAGCATTTCCCCTCCCTAAACACGGCAGTTTTACCCAAAGAACTCTGCTTTAGTTGCAGGTGCAACACAAGCAGCATTTCTCCCACTGTGTACTCTTTGGGCTCTGCCACGAATGAACTTCTATATTCAAGGTTTCCCACCTGGAGCGAACTGCCTTAACCAAGGCAGGCGGTAGTGAGGACTGTAAGCATTTCCACTCCCCAAACTCGCAGTTTTAACGAATGAACTCTGCTTTAGTTGCAGGTGGAACACACGCAGGTGTTCTCCCACAGTGTACACAAAGGGCCTTTCCCCGAATGAACGTCTATACGCAGGGGGTCCCGCGTGGAGTGAACTACCTCAACCAAGGGAGGTTCCTCCTATGCCTCTAAGCGTTTCCTCTCCCCAAACACGCAGTTTTACCCGAAGAACTCTGCTTTAGTTGCAGGTGGAACACAAGCAACTTTTCACCCACAGTGTACACAATGGGCTTTTCGCTGAATGAACTTCTACACGCAGGGTTTCCCTCGTGGAGTGAAATGCCTAAACCGAGGCAGGCTCTAGTGAGGCCTCTAAGCATTTCCTCTCCCCAAACACGGCAGTTTTACCCGAAGAACTCTGCTTTAGTTCCAGGTGTAACACAAGCAGCATTTCTCCATCAGTGCACACAATGGGCACTTTCCCGAATGAACTTGTTCTCTATGCAGGGTGTCCCGCGTGGAGCGAACTGCCTCAACCATGGCAGGCTCTACTGTGGTCTCTAAGGAATTTCTCACTGAAAACACGGCACTTTTACCCGAAGAACTCTGCCCTAATTGCAGGTGGAACACAAGCTGCATTTCTCCCACATTGTACACAAAGGGCCCTACCCCGAATGAACTTCTATATATAGGGTGTCCCACGTGCAGTGAACTGCCTCAAGCAAGGCAGGTTGTAGTAAGGACTGTAAGCCTTTCCTCTCCCAAAAGGCGCAGTTTTACCCGAAGAACTCTGCTTTCATTGCAGGTGGAACACAAGCAACTTTTCTCTCGCAGTGTACCCAATGGGACTTTGCCCGAAAGAACTTCTATACTCAAGGTGTCCCGCGTGGAGTCAAATGCCTAAACCAAGGCAGGCTCTAGTGAGGTCTCTAAGCATTCCCCTCCCAAAACACAGCAGTTTTACCCAAAGAACTCTGCTTTAGTTGCAGGTGGAACACAAGCAGCATTTCTCTCACTGTGTACTCTTTGGGCTCCTCCACGAATGAACTGCTACGTGCAGGGTTTCCCACCTGGAGTGAACTGCCTTAACCAAGGCAGTCTGTAGTGAGGACTGTAAGCATTTCTACTCCCAAAACTCGCCGTTTTAACGAATGAACTCTGCGTTAGGTGCAGGTGGAACACAAGCAGGTTTTCTCCCGCAGTGTACACAATGGGCCTTTCCCCGAATGAACTTCTATACGCAGGGTGTCCCGCGTGGAGTGAACTACCTCAAACAAGGCAGGCTCTTCTTAGGCCTCTAAGCGTTTCCTCTCCCAAAACACGCAGTTTTACCCGAAGAACTCTGATTTAGTTGGAGGTGGAACACAAGCAGCTTTTCTCCCACTGTGTACACAGTGGCCTTGCCCGAAAGAGCTTCTATACTCAAGGTGTCCCGCGTGGAGTGAAATGCCTAAACCGAGGCAGGCTCTAGTGAGGCCTCCAAGCATTTCCTCTCCCAAAACACGGCAGTTTTACCCGAAAAACTCTGCTTTAGTTCCAGGTGTAACACAAGCAGCATTTCTCCATCAGTGCACACAATGGGCACTTTCCCGAATGAACTTGTTCTCTATGCAGGGTGTCCCGCGTGGAGCGAACTGCCTCAACCATGGCAGGCTCTACTGTGGTCTCTAAGGAATTCCTCTCTGAAAACACGGCACTTTTACCCGAAGAACTCTGCCCTAATTGTAGGTGGAACACAAGCTGCATTTCTCCCACATTGTACACAAAGGGCCCTACCCCGAATGAACTTCTATATATAGGGTGTCCCACGTGCAGTGAACTGCCTCAAGCAAGGCAGGTTGTAGTAAGGACTGTAAGCCTTTCCTCTCCCAAAAGGCGCAGTTTTACCCGAAGAACTCTGCTTTCGTTGCAGGTGGAACACAAGCAACTTTTCTCCCACAGTGTACCCAATGGGCCTTTGCCCGAAAGAACTTCTATACTCAAGGTGTCCCGCGTGGAGTGAAATGCCTAAACCAAGGAAGGCTCTAGTGAGGTCTCTAAGCATTTCCCCTCCCTAAACACGGCAGTTTTACCCAAAGAACTCTGCTTTAGTTGCAGGTGCAACACAAGCAGCATTTCTCCCACTGTGTACTCTTTGGGCTCTGCCACGAATGAACTTCTATATTCAAGGTTTCCCACCTGGAGCGAACTGCCTTAACCAAGGCAGGCGGTAGTGAGGACTGTAAGCATTTCCACTCCCCAAACTCGCAGTTTTAACGAATGAACTCTGCTTTAGTTGCAGGTGGAACACACGCAGGTTTTCTCCCACAGTGTACACAAAGGGCCTTTCCCCGAATGAACGTCTATACGCAGGGGGTCCCGCGTGGAGTGAACTACCTCAACCAAGGGAGGTTCCTCCTATGCCTCTAAGCGTTTCCTCTCCCAAAACACGCAGTTTTACCCGAAGAACTCTGCTTTAGTTGCAGGTGGAACACAAGCAACTTTTCACCCACAGTGTACACAATGGGCTTTTCGCCGAATGAACTTCTACACGCAGGGTTTCCCTCGTGGAGTGAAATGCCTAAACCGAGGCAGGCTCTAGTGAGGCCTCTAAGCATTTCCTCTCCCCAAACACGGCAGTTTTACCCGAAGAACTCTGCTTTAGTTCCAGGTGTAACACAAGCAGCATTTCTCCATCAGTGCACACAATGGGCACTTTCCCGAATGAACTTGTTCTCTATGCAGGGTGTCCCGCGTGGAGCGAACTGCCTCAACCATGGCAGGCTCTACTGTGGTCTCTAAGGAATTTCTCACTGAAAACACGGCACTTTTACCCGAAGAACTCTGCCCTAATTGCAGGTGGAACACAAGCTGCATTTCTCCCACATTGCACACAAAGGGCCCTACCCCGAATGAACTTCTATATATAGGGTGTCCCACGTGCAGTGAACTGCCTCAAGCAAGGCAGGTTGTAGTAAGGACTGTAAGCCTTTCCTCTCCCAAAAGGCGCAGTTTTACCCGAAGAACTCTGCTTTCCTTGCAGGTGGAACACAAGCAACTTTTCTCCCACAGTGTACCCAATGGGCCTTTGCCCGAAAGAACTTCTATACTCAAGGTGTCCCGCGTGGAGTGAAATGCCTAAACCAAGGCAGGCTCTAGTGAGGTCTCTAAGCATTTCCCCTCCCTGAACACTGCAGTTTTACCCAAAGAACTCTGCTTTAGTTGCAGGTGCAACACAAGCAGCATTTCTCTCACTGTGTACTCTTTGGGCTCCTCCACGAATGAACTGCTACGTGCAGGGTTTCCCACCTGGAGTGAACTGCCTTAACCAAGGCAGTCTGTAGTGAGGACTGTAAGCATTTCTACTCCCAAAACTCGCCGTTTTAACGAATGAACTCTGCGTTAGGTGCAGGTGGAACACAAGCAGGTTTTCTCCCGCAGTGTACACAATGGGCCTTTCCCCGAATGAACTTCTATACGCAGGGTGTCCCGCGTGGAGTGAACTACCTCAAACAAGGCAGGCTCTTCTTAGGCCTCTAAGCGTTTCCTCTCCCAAAACACGCAGTTTTACCCGAAGAACTCTGATTTAGTTGGAGGTGGAACACAAGCAGCTTTTCTCCCACTGTGTACACAGTGGCCTTGCCCGTAAGAGCTTCTATACTCAAGGTGTCCCACGTGGAGTGAAATGCCTAAACCGAGGCAGGCTCTAGTGAGGCCTCCAAGCATTTCCTCTCCCAAAACACGGCAGTTTTACCCGAAGAACTCTGCTTTAGTTCCAGGTGTAACACAAGCATCATTTCTCCATCAGTGCACACAATGGGCACTTTCCCGAATGAACTTGTTCTCTATGCAGGGTGTCCCGCGTGGAGCGAACTGCCTCAACCATGGCAGGCTCTACTGTGGTCTCTAAGGAATTCCTCTCTGAAAACACGGCACTTTTACCCGAAGAACTCTGCCCTAATTGTAGGCGGAACACAAGCTGAATTTCTCCCACATTGCACACAAAGGGCCCTACCCCGAATGAACTTCTATATATAGGGTGTCCCACGTGCAGTGAACTGCCTCAAGCAAGGCAGGTTGTAGTAAGGACTGTAAGCCTTTCCTCTCCCAAAAGGCGCAGTTTTACCCGAAGAACTCTGCTTTCCTTGCAGGTGGAACACAAGCAACTTTTCTCCCACAGTGTACCCAATGGGCCTTTGCCCGAAAGAACTTCTATACTCAAGGTGTCCCGCGTGGAGTGAAATGCCTAAACCAAGGCAGGCTCTAGTGAGGTCTCTAAGCATTTCCCCTCCCTAAACACGGCAGTTTTACCCAAAGAACTCTGCTTTAGTTGCAGGTGCAACACAAGCAGCATTTCTCCCACTGTGTACTCTTTGGGCTCTGCCACGAATGAACTTCTATATTCAAGGTTTCCCACCTGGAGCGAACTGCCTTAACCAAGGCAGGCGGTAGTGAGGACTGTAAGCATTTCCACTCCCCAAACTCGCAGTTTTAACGAATGAACTCTGCTTTAGTTGCAGGTGGAACACACGCAGGTTTTCTCCCACAGTGTACACAAAGGGCCTTTCCCCGAATGAACGTCTATACGCAGGGGGTCCCGCGTGGAGTGAACTACCTCAACCAAGGGAGGTTCCTCCTATGCCTCTAAGCGTTTCCTCTCCCAAAACACGCAGTTTTACCCGAAGAACTCTGCTTTAGTTGCAGGTGGAACACAAGCAACTTTTCACCCACAGTGTACACAATGGGCTTTTCGCCGAATGAACTTCTACACGCAGGGTTTCCCTCGTGGAGTGAAATGCCTAAACCGAGGCAGGCTCTAGTGAGGCCTCTAAGTATTTCCTCTCCCCAAACACGGCAGTTTTACCCAAAGAACTCTGCTTTAGTTGCAGGTGGAACACAAGCAGCATTTCTCTCACTGTGTACTCTTTGGGCTCCTCCAGGAATGAACTGCTACATGCAGGGTTTCCCACCTGGAGTGAACTGCCTTAACCAAGGCAGTCTGTAGTGAGGACTGTAAGCATTTCTACTCCCAAAACTCGCCGTTTTAACGAATGAACTCTGCGTTAGGTGCAGGTGGAACACAAGCAGGTTTTCTCCCGCAGTGTACACAATGGGCCTTTCCCCGAATGAACTTCTATACGCAGGGTGTCCCGCGTGGAGTGAACTACCTCAAACAAGGCAGGCTCTTCTTAGGCCTCTAAGCGTTTCCTCTCCCAAAACACGCAGTTTTACCCGAAGAACTCTGATTTAGTTGGAGGTGGAACACAAGCAGCTTTTCTCCCACTGTGTACACAGTGGCCTTGCCCGAAAGAGCTTCTATACTCAAGGTGTCCCGCGTGGAGTGAAATGCCTAAACCGAGGCAGGCTCTAGTGAGGCCTCTAAGCATTTCCTCTCCCAAAACACGGCAGTTTTACCCGAAAAACTCTGCTTTAGTTCCAGGTGTAACACAAGCAGCATTTCTCCATCAGTGCACACAATGGGCACTTTCCCGAATGAACTTGTTCTCTATGCAGGGTGTCCCGCGTGGAGCGAACTGCCTCAACCATGGCAGGCTCTACTGTGGTCTCTAAGGAATTTCTCACTGAAAACACGGCACTTTTACCCGAAGAACTCTGCCCTAATTGCAGGTGGAACACAAGCTGAATTTCTCCCACATTGTACACAAAGGGCCCTACCCCGAATGATCTTCTATATATAGGGTGTCCCACGTGCAGTGAACTGCCTCAAGCAAGGCAGGTTGTAGTAAGGACTGTAAGCCTTTCCTCTCCCAAAAGGCGCAGTTTTACCCGAAGAACTCTGCTTTCATTGCAGGTGGAACACAAGCAACTTTTCTCTCGCAGTGTACCCAATGGGACTTTGCCCGAAAGAACTTCTATACTCAAGGTGTCCCGCGTGGAGTGAAATGCCTAAACCAAGGCAGGCTCTAGTGAGGTCTCTAAGCATTCCCCTCCCAAAACACAGCAGTTTTACCCAAAGAACTCTGCTTTAGTTGCAGGTGGAACACAAGCAGCATTTCTCTCACTGTGTACTCTTTGGGCTCCTCCACGAATGAACTGCTACGTGCAGGGTTTCCCACCTGGAGTGAACTGCCTTAACCAAGGCAGTCTGTAGTGAGGACTGTAAGCATTTCTACTCCCAAAACTCGCCGTTTTAACGAATGAACTCTGCGTTAGGTGCAGGTGGAACACAAGCAGGTTTTCTCCCGCAGTGTACACAATGGGCCTTTCCCCGAATGAACTTCTATACGCAGGGTGTCCCGCGTGGAGTGAACTACCTCAAACAAGGCAGGCTCTTCTTAGGCCTCTAAGCGTTTCCTCTCCCAAAACACGCAGTTTTACCCGAAGAACTCTGATTTAGTTGGAGGTGGAACACAAGCAGCTTTTCTCCCACTGTGTACACAGTGGCCTTGCCCGAAAGAGCTTCTATACTCAAGGTGTCCCGCGTGGAGTGAAATGCCTAAACCGAGGCAGGCTCTAGTGAGGCCTCCAAGCATTTCCTCTCCCAAAACACGGCAGTTTTACCCGAAAAACTCTGCTTTAGTTCCAGGTGTAACACAAGCAGCATTTCTCCATCAGTGCACACAATGGGCACTTTCCCGAATGAACTTGTTCTCTATGCAGGGTGTCCCGCGTGGAGCGAACTGCCTCAACCATGGCAGGCTCTACTGTGGTCTCTAAGGAATTCCTCTCTGAAAACACGGCACTTTTACCCGAAGAACTCTGCCCTAATTGTAGGTGGAACACAAGCTGCATTTCTCCCACATTGTACACAAAGGGCCCTACCCCGAATGAACTTCTATATATAGGGTGTCCCACGTGCAGTGAACTGCCTCAAGCAAGGCAGGTTGTAGTAAGGACTGTAAGCCTTTCCTCTCCCAAAAGGCGCAGTTTTACCCGAAGAACTCTGCTTTCGTTGCAGGTGGAACACAAGCAACTTTTCTCCCACAGTGTACCCAATGGGCCTTTGCCCGAAAGAACTTCTATACTCAAGGTGTCCCGCGTGGAGTGAAATGCCTAAACCAAGGCAGGCTCTAGTGAGGTCTCTAAGCATTTCCCCTCCCTAAACACGGCAGTTTTACCCAAAGAACTCTGCTTTAGTTGCAGGTGCAACACAAGCAGCATTTCTCCCACTGTGTACTCTTTGGGCTCTGCCACGAATGAACTTCTATATTCAAGGTTTCCCACCTGGAGCGAACTGCCTTAACCAAGGCAGGCGGTAGTGAGGACTGTAAGCATTTCCACTCCCCAAACTCGCAGTTTTAACGAATGAACTCTGCTTTAGTTGCAGGTGGAACACACGCAGGTTTTCTCCCACAGTGTACACAAAGGGCCTTTCCCCGAATGAACGTCTATACGCAGGGGGTCCCGCGTGTAGTGAACTACCTCAACCAAGGGAGGTTCCTCCTATGCCTCTAAGCGTTTCCTCTCCCAAAACACGCAGTTTTACCCGAAGAACTCTGCTTTAGTTGCAGGTGGAACACAAGCAACTTTTCACCCACAGTGTACACAATGGGCTTTTCGCCGAATGAACTTCTACACGCAGGGTTTCCCTCGTGGAGTGAAATGCCTAAACCGAGGCAGGCTCTAGTGAGGCCTCTAAGCATTTCCTCTCCCCAAACACGGCAGTTTTACCCGAAGAACTCTGCTTTAGTTCCAGGTGTAACACAAGCAGCATTTCTCCATCAGTGCACACAATGGGCACTTTCCCGAATGAACTTGTTCTCTATGCAGGGTGTCCCGCGTGGAGCGAACTGCCTCAACCATGGCAGGCTCTACTGTGGTCTCTAAGGAATTTCTCACTGAAAACACGGCACTTTTACCCGAAGAACTCTGCCCTAATTGCAGGTGGAACACAAGCTGCATTTCTCCCACATTTTACACAAAGGGCCCTACCCCGAATGAACTTCTATATATAGGGTGTCCCACGTGCAGTGAACTGCCTCAAGCAAGGCAGGTTGTAGTAAGGACTGTAAGCCTTTCCTCTCCCAAAAGGCGCAGTATTACCCGAAGAACTCTGCTTTCATTGCAGGTGGAACACAAGCAACTTTTCTCTCGCAGTGTACCCAATGGGACTTTGCCCGAAAGAACTTCTATACTCAAGGTGTCCCGCGTGGAGTAAAATGCCTAAACCAAGGCAGGCTCTAGTGAGGTCTCTAAGCATTCCCCTCCCAAAACACAGCAGTTTTACCCAAAGAACTCTGCTTTAGTTGCAGGTGGAACACAAGCAGCATTTCTCTCACTGTGTACTCTTTGGGCTCCTCCAGGAATGAACTGCTACATGCAGGGTTTCCCACCTGGAGTGAACTGCCTTAACCAAGGCAGTCTGTAGTGAGGACTGTAAGCATTTCTACTCCCAAAACTCGCCGTTTTAACGAATGAACTCTGCGTTAGGTGCAGGTGGAACACAAGCAGGTTTTCTCCCGCAGTGTACACAATGGGCCTTTCCCCGAATGAACTTCTATACGCAGGGTGTCCCGCGTGGAGTGAACTACCTCAAACAAGGCAGGCTCTTCTTAGGCCTCTAAGCGTTTCCTCTCCCAAAACACGCAGTTTTACCCGAAGAACTCTGATTTAGTTGGAGGTGGAACACAAGCAGCTTTTCTCCCACTGTGTACACAGTGGCCTTGCCCGTAAGAGTTTCTATACTCAAGGTGTCCCACGTGGAGTGAAATGCCTAAACCGAGGCAGGCTCTAGTGAGGCCTCCAAGCATTTCCTCTCCGAAAACACGGCAGTTTTACCCGAAGAACTCTGCTTTAGTTCCAGGTGTAACACAAGCATCATTTCTCCATCAGTGCACACAATGGGCACTTTCCCGAATGAACTTGTTCTCTATGCAGGGTGTCCCGCGTGGAGCGAACTGCCTCAACCATGGCAAGCTCTACTGTGGTCTCTAAGGAATTCCTCTCTGAAAACACGGCACTTTTACCCGAAGAACTCTGCCCTAATTGTAGGTGGAACACAAGCTGCATTTCTCCCACATTGCACACAAAGGGCCCTACCCCGAATGAACTTCTATATATAGGGTGTCCCACGTGCAGTGAACTGCCTCAAGCAAGGCAGGTTGTAGTAAGGACTGTAAGCCTTTCCTCTCCCAAAAGGCGCAGTTTTACCCGAAGAACTCTGCTTTCCTTGCAGGTGGAACACAAGCAACTTTTCTCCCACAGTGTACCCAATGGGCCTTTGCCCGAAAGAACTTCTATACTCAAGGTGTCCCGCGTGGAGTGAAATGCCTAAACCAAGGCAGGCTCTAGTGAGGTCTCTAAGCATTTCCCCTCCCTGAACACGGCAGTTTTACCCAAAGAACTCTGCTTTAGTTGCAGGTGCAACACAAGCAGCATTTCTCTCACTGTGTACTCTTTGGGCTCCTCCACGAATGAACTGCTACGTGCAGGGTTTCCCACCTGGAGTGAACTGCCTTAACCAAGGCAGTCTGTAGTGAGGACTGTAAGCATTTCTACTCCCAAAACTCGCCGTTTTAACGAATGAACTCTGCGTTAGGTGCAGGTGGAACACAAGCAGGTTTTCTCCCGCAGTGTACACAATGGGCCTTTCCCCGAATGAACTTCTATACGCAGGGTGTCCCGCGTGGAGTGAACTACCTCAAACAAGGCAGGCTCTTCTTAGGCCTCTAAGCGTTTCCTCTCCCAAAACACGCAGTTTTACCCGAAGAACTCTGATTTAGTTGGAGGTGGAACACAAGCAGCTTTTCTCCCACTGTGTACACAGTGGCCTTGCCCGAAAGAGCTTCTATACTCAAGGTGTCCCGCGTGGAGTGAAATGCCTAAACCGAGGCAGGCTCTAGTGAGGCCTCCAAGCATTTCCTCTCCCAAAACACGGCAGTTTTACCCGAAAAACTCTGCTTTAGTTCCAGGTGTAACACAAGCAGCATTTCTCCATCAGTGCACACAATGGGCACTTTCCCGAATGAACTTGTTCTCTATGCAGGGTGTCCCGCGTGGAGCGAACTGCCTCAACCATGGCAGGCTCTACTGTGGTCTCTAAGGAATTCCTCTCTGAAAACACGGCACTTTTACCCGAAGAACTCTGCCCTAATTGTAGGTGGAACACAAGCTGCATTTCTCCCACATTGTACACAAAGGGCCCTACCCCGAATGAACTTCTATATATAGGGTGTCCCACGTGCAGTGAACTGCCTCAAGCAAGGCAGGTTGTAGTAAGGACTGTAAGCCTTTCCTCTCCCAAAAGGCGCAGTTTTACCCGAAGAACTCTGCTTTCGTTGCAGGTGGAACACAAGCAACTTTTCTCCCACAGTGTACCCAATGGGCCTTTGCCCGAAAGAACTTCTATACTCAAGGTGTCCCGCGTGGAGTGAAATGCCTAAACCAAGGCAGGCTCTAGTGAGGTCTCTAAGCATTTCCCCTCCCTAAACACGGCAGTTTTACCCAAAGAACTCTGCTTTAGTTGCAGGTGCAACACAAGCAGCATTTCTCCCACTGTGTACTCTTTGGGCTCTGCCACGAATGAACTTCTATATTCAAGGTTTCCCACCTGGAGCGAACTGCCTTAACCAAGGCAGGCGGTAGTGAGGACTGTAAGCATTTCCACTCCCCAAACTCGCAGTTTTAACCAATGAACTCTGCTTTAGTTGCAGGTGGAACACACGCAGGTTTTCTCCCACAGTGTACACAAAGGACCTTTCCCCGAATGAACGTCTATACGCAGGGGGTCCCGCGTGGAGTGAACTACCTCAACCAAGGGAGGTTCCTCCTATGCCTCTAAGCGTTTCATCTCCCAAAACACGCAGTTTTACCCGAAGAACTCTGCTTTAGTTGCAGGTGGAACACAAGCAACTTTTCACCCACAGTGTACACAATGGGCTTTTCGCCGAATGAACTTCTACACGCAGGGTTTCCCTCGTGGAGTGAAATGCCTAAACCGAGGCAGGCTCTAGTGAGGCCTCTAAGCATTTCCTCTCCCCAAACACGGCAGTTTTACCCGAAGAACTCTGCTTTAGTTCCAGGTGTAACACAAGCAGCATTTCTCCATCAGTGCACACAATGGGCACTTTCCCGAATGAACTTGTTCTCTATGCAGGGTGTCCCGCGTGGAGCGAACTGCCTCAACCATGGCAGGCTCTACTGTGGTCTCTAAGGAATTTCTCACTGAAAACACGGCACTTTTACCCGAAGAACTCTGCCCTAATTGCAGGTGGAACACAAGCTGCATTTCTCCCACATTGTACACAAAGGGCCCTACCCCAAATGAACTTCTATATATAGGGTGTCCCACGTGCAGTGAACTGCCTCAAGCAAGGCAGGTTGTAGTAAGGACTGTAAGCCTTTCCTCTCCCAAAAGGCGCAGTTTTACCCGAAGAACTCTGCTTTCATTGCAGGTGGAACACAAGCAACTTTTCTCTCGCAGTGTACCCAATGGGACTTTGCCCGAAAGAACTTCTATACTCAAGGTGTCCCGCGTGGAGTGAAATGCCTAAACCAAGGCAGGCTCTAGTGAGGTCTCTAAGCATTCCCCTCCCAAAACACAGCAGTTTTACCCAAAGAACTCTGCTTTAGTTGCAGGTGGAACACAAGCAGCATTTCTCTCACTGTGTACTCTTTGGGCTCCTCCACGAATGAACTGCTACGTGCAGGGTTTCCCACCTGGAGTGAACTGCCTTAACCAAGGCAGTCTGTAGTTAGGACTGTAAGCATTTCTACTCCCAAAACTCGCCGTTTTAACGAATGAACTCTGCGTTAGGTGCAGGTGGAACACAAGCAGGTTTTCTCCCGCAGTGTACACAATGGGCCTTTCCCCGAATGAACTTCTATACGCAGGGTGTCCCGCGTGGAGTGAACTACCTCAAACAAGGCAGGCTCTTCTTAGGCCTCTAAGCGTTTCCTCTCCCAAAACACGCAGTTTTACCCGAAGAACTCTGATTTAGTTGGAGGTGGAACACAAGCAGCTTTTCTCCCACTGTGTACACAGTGGCCTTGCCCGAAAGAGCTTCTATACTCAAGGTGTCCCGCGTGGAGTGAAATGCCTAAACCGAGGCAGGCTCTAGTGAGGCCTCCAAGCATTTCCTCTCCCAAAACACGGCAGTTTTACCCGAAGAACTCTGCTTTAGTTCCAGGTGTAACACAAGCAGCATTTCTCCATCAGTGCACACAATGGGCACTTTCCCGAATGAACTTGTTCTCTATGCAGGGTGTCCCGCGTGGAGCGAACTGCCTCAACCATGGCAGGCTCTACTGTGGTCTCTAAGGAATTCCTCTCTGAAAACACGGCACTTTTACCCGAAGAACTCTGCCCTAATTGTAGGCGGAACACAAGCTGCATTTCTCCCACATTGCACACAAAGGGCCCTACCCCGAATGAACTTCTATATATAGGGTGTCCCACGTGCAGTGAACTGCCTCAAGCAAGGCAGGTTGTAGTAAGGACTGTAAGCCTTTCCTCTCCCAAAAGGCGCAGTTTTACCCGAAGAACTCTGCTTTCCTTGCAGGTGGAACACAAGCAACTTTTCTCCCACAGTGTACCCAATGGGCCTTTGCCCGAAAGAACTTCTATACTCAAGGTGTCCCGCGTGGAGTGAAATGCCTAAACCAAGGCAGGCTCTAGTGAGGTCTCTAAGCATTTCCCCTCCCTAAACACGGCAGTTTTACCCAAAGAACTCTGCTTTAGTTGCAGGTGCAACACAAGCAGCATTTCTCCCACTGTGTACTCTTTGGGCTCTGCCACGAATGAACTTCTATATTCAAGGTTTCCCACCTGGAGCGAACTGCCTTAACCAAGGCAGGCGGTAGTGAGGACTGTAAGCATTTCCACTCCCCAAACTCGCAGTTTTAACGAATGAACTCTGCTTTAGTTGCAGGTGGAACACACGCAGGTTTTCTCCCACAGTGTACACAAAGGGCCTCTCCCCGAATGAACGTCTATACGCAGGGGGTCCCGCGTGGAGTGAACTACCTCAACCAAGGGAGGTTCCTCCTATGCCTCTAAGCGTTTCCTCTCCCAAAACACGCAGTTTTACCCGAAGAACTCTGCTTTAGTTGCAGGTGGAACACAAGCAACTTTTCACCCACAGTGTACACAATGGGCTTTTCGCCGAATGAACTTCTACACGCAGGGTTTCCCTCGTGGAGTGAAATGCCTAAACCGAGGCAGGCTCTAGTGAGGCCTCTAAGCATTTCCTCTCCCCAAACACGGCAGTTTTACCCGAAGAACTCTGCTTTAGTTCCAGGTGTAACACAAGCAGCATTTCTCCATCAGTGCACACAATGGGCACTTTCCCGAATGAACTTGTTCTCTATGCAGGGTGTCCCGCGTGGAGCGAACTGCCTCAACCATGGCAGGCTCTACTGTGGTCTCTAAGGAATTTCTCACTGAAAACACGGCACTTTTACCCGAAGAACTCTGCCCTAATTGCAGGTGGAACACAAGCTGCATTTCTCCCACATTGTACACAAAGGGCCCTACCCCGAATGAACTTCTATATATAGGGTGTCCCACGTGCAGTGAACTGCCTCAAGCAAGGCAGGTTGTAGTAAGGACTGTAAGCCTTTCCTCTCCCAAAAGGCGCAGTTTTACCCGAAGAACTCTGCTTTCATTGCAGGTGGAACACAAGCAACTTTTCTCTCGCAGTGTACCCAATGGGACTTTGCCCGAAAGAACTTCTATACTCAAGGTGTCCCGCGTGGAGTAAAATGCCTAAACCAAGGCAGGCTCTAGTGAGGTCTCTAAGCATTCCCCTCCCAAAACACAGCAGTTTTACCCAAAGAACTCTGCTTTAGTTGCAGGTGGAACACAAGCAGCATTTCTCTCACTGTGTACTCTTTGGGCTCCTAGAGGAATGAACTGCTACATGCAGGGTTTCCCACCTGGAGTGAACTGCCTTAACCAAGGCAGTCTGTAGTGAGGACTGTAAGCATTTCTACTCCCAAAACTCGCCGTTTTAACGAATGAACTCTGCGTTAGGTGCAGGTGGAACACAAGCAGTTTTTCTCCCGCAGTGTACACAATGGGCCTTTCCCCGAATGAACTTCTATACGCAGGGTGTCCCGCGTGGAGTGAACTACCTCAAACAAGGCAGGCTCTTCTTAGGCCTCTAAGCGTTTCCTCTCCCAAAACACGCAGTTTTACCCGAAGAACTCTGATTTAGTTGGAGGTGGAACACAAGCAGCTTTTCTCCCACTGTGTACACAGTGGCCTTGCCCGTAAGAGCTTCTATACTCAAGGTGTCCCACGTGGAGTGAAATGCCTAAACCGAGGCAGGCTCTAGTGAGGCCTCCAAGCATTTCCTCTCCCAAAACACGGCAGTTTTACCCGAAGAACTCTGCTTTAGTTCCAGGTGTAACACAAGCAGCATTTCTCCATCAGTGCACACAATGGGCACTTTCCCGAATGAACTTGTTCTCTATGCAGGGTGTCCCGCGTGGAGCGAACTGCCTCAACCATGGCAGGCTCTACTGTGGTCTCTAAGGAATTCCTCTCTGAAAACACGGCACTTTTACCCGAAGAACTCTGCCCTAATTGTAGGCGGAACACAAGCTGCATTTCTCCCACATTGCACACAAAGGGCCCTACCCCGAATGAACTTCTATATATAGGGTGTCCCACGTGCAGTGAACTGCCTCAAGCAAGGCAGGTTGTAGTAAGGACTGTAAGCCTTTCCTCTCCCAAAAGGCGCAGTTTTACCCGAAGAACTCTGCTTTCCTTGCAGGTGGAACACAAGCAACTTTTCTCCCACAGTGTACCCAATGGGCCTTTGCCCGAAAGAACTTCTATACTCAAGGTGTCCCGCGTGGAGTGAAATGCCTAAACCAAGGCAGGCTCTAGTGAGGTCTCTAAGCATTTCCCCTCCCTAAACACGGCAGTTTTACCCAAAGAACTCTGCTTTAGTTGCAGGTGCAACACAAGCAGCATTTCTCCCACTGTGTACTCTTTGGGCTCTGCCACGAATGAACTTCTATATTCAAGGTTTCCCACCTGGAGCGAACTGCCTTAACCAAGGCAGGCGGTAGTGAGGACTGTAAGCATTTCCACTCCCCAAACTCGCAGTTTTAACGAATGAACTCTGCTTTAGTTGCAGGTGGAACACACGCAGGTTTTCTCCCACAGTGTACACAAAGGGCCTTTCCCCGAATGAACGTCTATACGCAGGGGGTCCCGCGTGGAGTGAACTACCTCAACCAAGGGAGGTTCCTCCTATGCCTCTAAGCGTTTCCTCTCCCAAAACACGCAGTTTTACCCGAAGAACTCTGCTTTAGTTGCAGGTGGAACACAAGCAACTTTTCACCCACAGTGTACACAATGGGCTTTTCGCCGAATGAACTTCTACACGCAGGGTTTCCCTCGTGGAGTGAAATGCCTAAACCGAGGCAGGCTCTAGTGAGGCCTCTAAGCATTTCCTCTCCCCAAACACGGCAGTTTTACCCGAAGAACTCTGCTTTAGTTCCAGGTGTAACACAAGCAGCATTTCTCCATCAGTGCACACAATGGGCACTTTCCCGAATGAACTTGTTCTCTATGCAGGGTGTCCCGCGTGGAGCGAACTGCCTCAACCATGGCAGGCTCTACTGTGGTCTCTAAGGAATTTCTCACTGAAAACACGGCACTTTTACCCGAAGAACTCTGCCCTAATTGCAGGTGGAACACAAGCTGCATTTCTCCCACATTGTACACAAAGGGCCCTACCCCGAATGAACTTCTATATATAGGGTGTCCCACGTGCAGTGAACTGCCTCAAGCAAGGCAGGTTGTAGTAAGGACTGTAAGCCTTTCCTCTCCCAAAAGGCGCAGTTTTACCCGAAGAACTCTGCTTTCATTGCAGGTGGAACACAAGCAACTTTTCTCTCGCAGTGTACCCAATGGGACTTTGCCCGAAAGAACTTCTATACTCAAGGTGTCCCGCGTGGAGTTAAATGCCTAAACCAAGGCAGGCTCTAGTGAGGTCTCTAAGCATTCCCCTCCCAAAACACAGCAGTTTTACCCAAAGAACTCTGCTTTAGTTGCAGGTGGAACACAAGCAGCATTTCTCTCACTGTGTACTCTTTGGGCTCCTCCACGAATGAACTGCTACGTGCAGGGTTTCCCACCTGGAGTGAACTGCCTTAACCAAGGCAGTCTGTAGTGAGGACTGTAAGCATTTCTACTCCCAAAACTCGCCGTTTTAACGAATGAACTCTGCGTTAGGTGCAGGTGGAACACAAGCAGGTTTTCTCCCGCAGTGTACACAATGGGCCTTTCCCCGAATGAACTTCTATACGCAGGGTGTCCCGCGTGGAGTGAACTACCTCAAACAAGGCAGGCTCTTCTTAGGCCTCTAAGCGTTTCCTCTCCCAAAACACGCAGTTTTACCCGAAGAACTCTGATTTAGTTGGAGGTGGAACACAAGCAGCTTTTCTCCCACTGTGTACACAGTGGCCTTGCCCGAAAGAGCTTCTATACTCAAGGTGTCCCGCGTGGAGTGAAATGCCTAAACCGAGGCAGGCTCTAGTGAGGCCTCCAAGCATTTCCTCTCCCAAAACACGGCAGTTTTACCCGAAGAACTCTGCTTTAGTTCCAGGTGTAACACAAGCAGCATTTCTCCATCAGTGCACACAATGGGCACTTTCCCGAATGAACTTGTTCTCTATGCAGGGTGTCCCGCGTGGAGCGAACTGCCTCAACCATGGCAGGCTCTACTGTGGTCTCTAAGGAATTCCTCTCTGAAAACACGGCACTTTTACCCGAAGAACTCTGCCCTAATTGTAGGCGGAACACAAGCTGCATTTCTCCCACATTGCACACAAAGGGCCCTACCCCGAATGAACTTCTATATATAGGGTGTCCCACGTGCAGTGAACTGCCTCAAGCAAGGCAGGTTGTAGTAAGGACTGTAAGCCTTTCCTCTCCCAAAAGGCGCAGTTTTACCCGAAGAACTCTGCTTTCCTTGCAGGTGGAACACAAGCAACTTTTCTCCCACAGTGTACCCAATGGGCCTTTGCCCGAAAGAACTTCTATACTCAAGGTGTCCCGCGTGGAGTGAAATGCCTAAACCAAGGCAGGCTCTAGTGAGGTCTCTAAGCATTTCCCCTCCCTAAACACGGCAGTTTTACCCAAAGAACTCTGCTTTAGTTGCAGGTGCAACACAAGCAGCATTTCTCCCACTGTGTACTCTTTGGGCTCTGCCACGAATGAACTTCTATATTCAAGGTTTCCCACCTGGAGCGAACTGCCTTAACCAAGGCAGGCGGTAGTGAGGACTGTAAGCATTTCCACTCCCCAAACTCGCAGTTTTAACGAATGAACTCTGCTTTAGTTGCAGGTGGAACACACGCAGGTTTTCTCCCACAGTGTACACAAAGGGCCTTTCCCCGAATGAACGTCTATACGCAGGGGGTCCCGCGTGGAGTGAACTACCTCAACCAAGGGAGGTTCCTCCTATGCCTCTAAGCGTTTCCTCTCCCAAAACACGCAGTTGTACCCGAAGAACTCTGCTTTAGTTGCAGGTGGAACACAAGCAACTTTTCACCCACAGTGTACACAATGGGCTTTTCGCCGAATGAACTTCTACACGCAGGGTTTCCCTCGTGGAGTGAAATGCCTAAACCGAGGCAGGCTCTAGTGAGGCCTCTAAGCATTTCCTCTCCCCAAACACGGCAGTTTTACCCGAAGAACTCTGCTTTAGTTCCAGGTGTAACACAAGCAGCATTTCTCCATCAGTGCACACAATGGGCACTTTCCCGAATGAACTTGTTCTCTATGCAGTGTGTCCCGCGTGGAGCGAACTGCCTCAACCATGGCAGGCTCTACTGTGGTCTCTAAGGAATTTCTCACTGAAAACACGGCACTTTTACCCGAAGAACTCTGCCCTAATTGCAGGTGGAACACAAGCTGCATTTCTCCCACATTGTACACAAAGGGCCCTACCCAGAATGAACTTCTATATATAGGGTGTCCCACGTGCAGTGAACTGCCTCAAGCAAGGCAGGTTGTAGTAAGGACTGTAAGCCTTTCCTCTCCCAAAAGGCGCAGTTTTACCCGAAGAACTCTACTTTCATTGCAGGTGGAACACAAGCAACTTTTCTCTCGCAGTGTACCCAATGGGACTTTGCCCGAAAGAACTTCTATACTCAAGGTGTCCCGCGTGGAGTGAAATGCCTAAACCAAGGCAGGCTCTAGTGAGGTCTCTAAGCATTCCCCTCCTAAAACACAGCAGTTTTACCCAAAGAACTCTGCTTTAGTTGCAGGTGCAACACAAGCAGCATTTCTCCCACTGTGTACTCTTTGGGCTCTGCCACGAATGAACTTCTATATTCAAGGTTTCCCACCTGGAGCAAACTGCCTTAACCAAGGCAGGCGGTAGTGAGGACTGTAAGCATTTCCACTCCCCAAACTCGCAGTTTTAACGAATGAACTCTACTTTAGTTGCAGGTGGAACACACGCAGGTTTTCTCCCACAGTGTACACAAAGGGCCTTTCCCCGAATGAACGACTATACGCAGGGGGTCCCGCGTGGAATGAACTACCTCAACCAAGGGAGGTTCCTCCTATGCCTCTAAGCGTTTCCTCTCCCAAAACACGCAGTTTTACCCGAAGAACTCTGCTTTAGTTGCAGGTGGAACACAAGCAACTTTTCACCCACAGTGTACACAATGGGCTTTTCGCCGAATGAACTTCTACACGCAGGGTTTCCCTCGTGGAGTGAAATGCCTAAACCGAGGCAGGCTCTAGTGTGGCCTCTAAGCATTTCCTCTCCCCAAACACGGCAGTTTTACCCGAAGAACTCTGCTTTAGTTCCAGGTGTAACACAAGCAGCATTTCTCCATCAGTGCACACAATGGGCACTTTCCCGAATGAACTTGTTCTCTATGCAGGGTGTCCCGCGTGGAGCGAACTGCCTCAACCATGGCAGGCTCTACTGTGGTCTCTAAGGAATTTCTCACTGAAAACACGGCACTTTTACCCGAAGAACTCTGCCCTAATTGCAGGTGGAACACAAGCTGCATTTCTCCCACATTGTACACAAAGGGCCCTACCCCGAATGAACTTCTATATATAGGGTGTCCCACGTGCAGTGAACTGCCTCAAGCAAGGCAGGTTGTAGTAAGGACAGTAAGCCTTTCCTCTCCCAAAAGGCTCCGTTTTACCCGAAGAACTCTGCTTTCTTTGCAGGTGGAACACAAGCAACTTTTCTCTCGCAGTGTACCCAATGGGACTTTGCCCGAAAGAACTTCTATACTCAAGGTGTCCCGCGTGGAGTGAAATGCCTAAACCAAGGCAGGCTCTAGTGAGGTCTCTAAGCATTCCCCTCCCAAAACACAGCAGTTTTACCCAAAGAACTCTGCTTTAGTTGCAGGTGGAACACAAGCAGCATTTCTCTCACTGTGTACTCTTTGGGCTCCTCCACGAATGAACTGCTACGTGCAGGGTTTCCCACCTGGAGTGAACTGCCTTAACCAAGGCAGTCTGTAGTGCGGACTGTAAGCATTTCTACTCCCAAAACTCGCCGTTTTAACGAATGAACTCTGCGTTAGGTGCAGGTGGAACACAAGCAGCTTTTCTCCCGCAGTGTACACAATGGGCCTTTCCCCGAATGAACTTCTATACGCAGGGTGTCCCGCGTGGAGTGAACTACCTCAAACAAGGCAGGCTCTTCTTAGGCCTCTAAGCGTTTCCTCTCCCAAAACACGCAGTTTTACCTGAAGAACTCTGATTTAGTTGGAGGTGGAACACAAGCAGCTTTTCTCCCACTGTGTACACAGTGGCCTTGCCCGAAAGAGCTTCTATACTCAAGGTGTCCCGCGTGGAGTGAAATGCCTAAACCGAGGCAGGCTCTAGTGAGGCCTCCAAGCATTTCCTCTCCCAAAACACGGCAGTTTTACCCGAAGAACTCTGCTTTAGTTCCAGGTGTAACACAAGCAGCATTTCTCCATCAGTGCACACAATGGGCACTTTCCCGAATGAACTTGTTCTCTATGCAGGGTGTCCCGCGTGGAGCGAACTGCCTCAACCATGGCAGGCTCTACTGTGGTCTCTAAGGAATTCCTCTCTGAAAACACGGCACTTTTACCCGAAGAACTCTGCCCTAATTGTAGGCGGAACACAAGCTGCATTTCTCCCACATTGCACACAAAGGGCCCTACCCCGAATGAACTTCTATATATAGGGTGTCCCACGTGCAGTGAACTGCCTCAAGCAAGGCAGGTTGTAGTAAGGACTGTAAGCCTTTCCTCTCCCAAAAGGCGCAGTTTTACCCGAAGAACTCTGCTTTCCTTGCAGGTGGAACACAAGCAACTTTTCTCCCACAGTGTACCCAATGGGCCTTTGCCCGAAAGAACTTCTATACTCAAGGTGTCCCGCGTGGAGTGAAATGCCTAAACCAAGGCAGGCTCTAGTGAGGTCTCTAAGCATTTCCCCTCCCTAAACACGGCAGTTTTACCCAAAGAACTCTGCTTTAGTTGCAGGTGCAACACAAGCAGCATTTCTCCCACTGTGTACTCTTTGGGCTCTGCCACGAATGAACTTCTATATTCAAGGTTTCCCACCTGGAGCGAACTGCCTTAACCAAGGCAGGCGGTAGTGAGGACTGTAAGCATTTCCACTCCCCAAACTCGCAGTTTTAACGAATGAACTCTGCTTTAGTTGCAGGTGGAACACACGCAGGTTTTCTCCCACAGTGTACACAAAGGGCCTCTCCCCGAATGAACGTCTATACGCAGGGGGTCCCGCGTGGAGTGAACTACCTCAACCAAGGGAGGTTCCTCCTATGCCTCTAAGCGTTTCCTCTCCCAAAACACGCAGTTTTACCCGAAGAACTCTGCTTTAGTTGCAGGTGGAACACAAGCAACTTTTCACCCACAGTGTACACAATGGGCTTTTCGCCGAATGAACTTCTACACGCAGGGTTTCCCTCGTGGAGTGAAATGCCTAAACCGAGGCAGGCTCTAGTGAGGCCTCTAAGCATTTCCTCTCCCCAAACACGGCAGTTTTACCCGAAGAACTCTGCTTTAGTTCCAGGTGTAACACAAGCAGCATTTCTCCATCAGTGCACACAATGGGCACTTTCCCGAATGAACTTGTTCTCTATGCAGGGTGTCCCGCGTGGAGCGAACTGCCTCAACCATGGCAGGCTCTACTGTGGTCTCTAAGGAATTTCTCACTGAAAACACGGCACTTTTACCCGAAGAACTCTGCCCTAATTGCAGGTGGAACACAAGCTGCATTTCTCCCACATTGTACACAAAGGGCCCTACCCCGAATGAACTTCTATATATAGGGTGTCCCACGTGCAGTGAACTGCCTCAAGCAAGGCAGGTTGTAGTAAGGACTGTAAGCCTTTCCTCTCCCAAAAGGCGCAGTTTTACCCGAAGAACTCTGCTTTCATTGCAGGTGGAACACAAGCAACTTTTCTCTCGCAGTGTACCCAATGGGACTTTGCCCGAAAGAACTTCTATACTCAAGGTGTCCCGCGTGGAGTAAAATGCCTAAACCAAGGCAGGCTCTAGTGAGGTCTCTAAGCATTCCCCTCCCAAAACACAGCAGTTTTACCCAAAGAACTCTGCTTTAGTTGCAGGTGGAACACAAGCAGCATTTCTCTCACTGTGTACTCTTTGGGCTCCTAGAGGAATGAACTGCTACATGCAGGGTTTCCCACCTGGAGTGAACTGCCTTAACCAAGGCAGTCTGTAGTGAGGACTGTAAGCATTTCTACTCCCAAAACTCGCCGTTTTAACGAATGAACTCTGCGTTAGGTGCAGGTGGAACACAAGCAGTTTTTCTCCCGCAGTGTACACAATGGGCCTTTCCCCGAATGAACTTCTATACGCAGGGTGTCCCGCGTGGAGTGAACTACCTCAAACAAGGCAGGCTCTTCTTAGGCCTCTAAGCGTTTCCTCTCCCAAAACACGCAGTTTTACCCGAAGAACTCTGATTTAGTTGGAGGTGGAACACAAGCAGCTTTTCTCCCACTGTGTACACAGTGGCCTTGCCCGTAAGAGCTTCTATACTCAAGGTGTCCCACGTGGAGTGAAATGCCTAAACCGAGGCAGGCTCTAGTGAGGCCTCCAAGCATTTCCTCTCCCAAAACACGGCAGTTTTACCCGAAGAACTCTGCTTTAGTTCCAGGTGTAACACAAGCAGCATTTCTCCATCAGTGCACACAATGGGCACTTTCCCGAATGAACTTGTTCTCTATGCAGGGTGTCCCGCGTGGAGCGAACTGCCTCAACCATGGCAGGCTCTACTGTGGTCTCTAAGGAATTCCTCTCTGAAAACACGGCACTTTTACCCGAAGAACTCTGCCCTAATTGTAGGCGGAACACAAGCTGCATTTCTCCCACATTGCACACAAAGGGCCCTACCCCGAATGAACTTCTATATATAGGGTGTCCCACGTGCAGTGAACTGCCTCAAGCAAGGCAGGTTGTAGTAAGGACTGTAAGCCTTTCCTCTCCCAAAAGGCGCAGTTTTACCCGAAGAACTCTGCTTTCCTTGCAGGTGGAACACAAGCAACTTTTCTCCCACAGTGTACCCAATGGGCCTTTGCCCGAAAGAACTTCTATACTCAAGGTGTCCCGCGTGGAGTGAAATGCCTAAACCAAGGCAGGCTCTAGTGAGGTCTCTAAGCATTTCCCCTCCCTAAACACGGCAGTTTTACCCAAAGAACTCTGCTTTAGTTGCAGGTGCAACACAAGCAGCATTTCTCCCACTGTGTACTCTTTGGGCTCTGCCACGAATGAACTTCTATATTCAAGGTTTCCCACCTGGAGCGAACTGCCTTAACCAAGGCAGGCGGTAGTGAGGACTGTAAGCATTTCCACTCCCCAAACTCGCAGTTTTAACGAATGAACTCTGCTTTAGTTGCAGGTGGAACACACGCAGGTTTTCTCCCACAGTGTACACAAAGGGCCTTTCCCCGAATGAACGTCTATACGCAGGGGGTCCCGCGTGGAGTGAACTACCTCAACCAAGGGAGGTTCCTCCTATGCCTCTAAGCGTTTCCTCTCCCAAAACACGCAGTTTTACCCGAAGAACTCTGCTTTAGTTGCAGGTGGAACACAAGCAACTTTTCACCCACAGTGTACACAATGGGCTTTTCGCCGAATGAACTTCTACACGCAGGGTTTCCCTCGTGGAGTGAAATGCCTAAACCGAGGCAGGCTCTAGTGAGGCCTCTAAGCATTTCCTCTCCCCAAACACGGCAGTTTTACCCGAAGAACTCTGCTTTAGTTCCAGGTGTAACACAAGCAGCATTTCTCCATCAGTGCACACAATGGGCACTTTCCCGAATGAACTTGTTCTCTATGCAGGGTGTCCCGCGTGGAGCGAACTGCCTCAACCATGGCAGGCTCTACTGTGGTCTCTAAGGAATTTCTCACTGAAAACACGGCACTTTTACCCGAAGAACTCTGCCCTAATTGCAGGTGGAACACAAGCTGCATTTCTCCCACATTGTACACAAAGGGCCCTACCCCGAATGAACTTCTATATATAGGGTGTCCCACGTGCAGTGAACTGCCTCAAGCAAGGCAGGTTGTAGTAAGGACTGTAAGCCTTTCCTCTCCCAAAAGGCGCAGTTTTACCCGAAGAACTCTGCTTTCATTGCAGGTGGAACACAAGCAACTTTTCTCTCGCAGTGTACCCAATGGGACTTTGCCCGAAAGAACTTCTATACTCAAGGTGTCCCGCGTGGAGTGAAATGCCTAAACCAAGGCAGGCTCTAGTGAGGTCTCTAAGCATTCCCCTCCCAAAACACAGCAGTTTTACCCAAAGAACTCTGCTTTAGTTGCAGGTGGAACACAAGCAGCATTTCTCTCACTGTGTACTCTTTGGGCTCCTCCACGAATGAACTGCTACGTGCAGGGTTTCCCACCTGGAGTGAACTGCCTTAACCAAGGCAGTCTGTAGTTAGGACTGTAAGCATTTCTACTCCCAAAACTCGCCGTTTTAACGAATGAACTCTGCGTTAGGTGCAGGTGGAACACAAGCAGGTTTTCTCCCGCAGTGTACACAATGGGCCTTTCCCCGAATGAACTTCTATACGCAGGGTGTCCCGCGTGGAGTGAACTACCTCAAACAAGGCAGGCTCTTCTTAGGCCTCTAAGCGTTTCCTCTCCCAAAACACGCAGTTTTACCCGAAGAACTCTGATTTAGTTGGAGGTGGAACACAAGCAGCTTTTCTCCCACTGTGTACACAGTGGCCTTGCCCGAAAGAGCTTCTATACTCAAGGTGTCCCGCGTGGAGTGAAATGCCTAAACCGAGGCAGGCTCTAGTGAGGCCTCCAAGCATTTCCTCTCCCAAAACACGGCAGTTTTACCCGAAGAACTCTGCTTTAGTTCCAGGTGTAACACAAGCAGCATTTCTCCATCAGTGCACACAATGGGCACTTTCCCGAATGAACTTGTTCTCTATGCAGGGTGTCCCGCGTGGAGCGAACTGCCTCAACCATGGCAGGCTCTACTGTGGTCTCTAAGGAATTCCTCTCTGAAAACACGGCACTTTTACCCGAAGAACTCTGCCCTAATTGTAGGCGGAACACAAGCTGCATTTCTCCCACATTGCACACAAAGGGCCCTACCCCGAATGAACTTCTATATATAGGGTGTCCCACGTGCAGTGAACTGCCTCAAGCAAGGCAGGTTGTAGTAAGGACTGTAAGCCTTTCCTCTCCCAAAAGGCGCAGTTTTACCCGAAGAACTCTGCTTTCCTTGCAGGTGGAACACAAGCAACTTTTCTCCCACAGTGTACCCAATGGGCCTTTGCCCGAAAGAACTTCTATACTCAAGGTGTCCCGCGTGGAGTGAAATGCCTAAACCAAGGCAGGCTCTAGTGAGGTCTCTAAGCATTTCCCCTCCCTAAACACGGCAGTTTTACCCAAAGAACTCTGCTTTAGTTGCAGGTGCAACACAAGCAGCATTTCTCCCACTGTGTACTCTTTGGGCTCTGCCACGAATGAACTTCTATATTCAAGGTTTCCCACCTGGAGCGAACTGCCTTAACCAAGGCAGGCGGTAGTGAGGACTGTAAGCATTTCCACTCCCCAAACTCGCAGTTTTAACGAATGAACTCTGCTTTAGTTGCAGGTGGAACACACGCAGGTTTTCTCCCACAGTGTACACAAAGGGCCTTTCCCCGAATGAACGTCTATACGCAGGGGGTCCCGCGTGGAGTGAACTACCTCAACCAAGGGAGGTTCCTCCTATGCCTCTAAGCGTTTCCTCTCCCAAAACACGCAGTTTTACCCGAAGAACTCTGCTTTAGTTGCAGGTGGAACACAAGCAACTTTTCACCCACAGTGTACACAATGGGCTTTTCGCCGAATGAACTTCTACACGCAGGGTTTCCCTCGTGGAGTGAAATGCCTAAACCGAGGCAGGCTCTAGTGAGGCCTCTAAGCATTTCCTCTCCCCAAACACGGCAGTTTTACCCGAAGAACTCTGCTTTAGTTCCAGGTGTAACACAAGCAGCATTTCTCCATCAGTGCACACAATGGGCACTTTCCCGAATGAACTTGTTCTCTATGCAGTGTGTCCCGCGTGGAGCGAACTGCCTCAACCATGGCAGGCTCTACTGTGGTCTCTAAGGAATTTCTCACTGAAAACACGGCACTTTTACCCGAAGAACTCTGCCCTAATTGCAGGTGGAACACAAGCTGCATTTCTCCCACATTGTACACAAAGGGCCCTACCCAGAATGAACTTCTATATATAGGGTGTCCCACGTGCAGTGAACTGCCTCAAGCAAGGCAGGTTGTAGTAAGGACTGTAAGCCTTTCCTCTCCCAAAAGGCGCAGTTTTACCCGAAGAACTCTACTTTCATTGCAGGTGGAACACAAGCAACTTTTCTCTCGCAGTGTACCCAATGGGACTTTGCCCGAAAGAACTTCTATACTCAAGGTGTCCCGCGTGGAGTGAAATGCCTAAACCAAGGCAGGCTCTAGTGAGGTCTCTAAGCATTCCCCTCCTAAAACACAGCAGTTTTACCCAAAGAACTCTGCTTTAGTTGCAGGTGCAACACAAGCAGCATTTCTCCCACTGTGTACTCTTTGGGCTCTGCCACGAATGAACTTCTATATTCAAGGTTTCCCACCTGGAGCAAACTGCCTTAACCAAGGCAGGCGGTAGTGAGGACTGTAAGCATTTCCACTCCCCAAACTCGCAGTTTTAACGAATGAACTCTACTTTAGTTGCAGGTGGAACACACGCAGGTTTTCTCCCACAGTGTACACAAAGGGCCTTTCCCCGAATGAACGACTATACGCAGGGGGTCCCGCGTGGAATGAACTACCTCAACCAAGGGAGGTTCCTCCTATGCCTCTAAGCGTTTCCTCTCCCAAAACACGCAGTTTTACCCGAAGAACTCTGCTTTAGTTGCAGGTGGAACACAAGCAACTTTTCACCCACAGTGTACACAATGGGCTTTTCGCCGAATGAACTTCTACACGCAGGGTTTCCCTCGTGGAGTGAAATGCCTAAACCGAGGCAGGCTCTAGTGTGGCCTCTAAGCATTTCCTCTCCCCAAACACGGCAGTTTTACCCGAAGAACTCTGCTTTAGTTCCAGGTGTAACACAAGCAGCATTTCTCCATCAGTGCACACAATGGGCACTTTCCCGAATGAACTTGTTCTCTATGCAGGGTGTCCCGCGTGGAGCGAACTGCCTCAACCATGGCAGGCTCTACTGTGGTCTCTAAGGAATTTCTCACTGAAAACACGGCACTTTTACCCGAAGAACTCTGCCCTAATTGCAGGTGGAACACAAGCTGCATTTCTCCCACATTGTACACAAAGGGCCCTACCCCGAATGAACTTCTATATATAGGGTGTCCCACGTGCAGTGAACTGCCTCAAGCAAGGCAGGTTGTAGTAAGGACTGTAAGCCTTTCCTCTCCCAAAAGGCTCCGTTTTACCCGAAGAACTCTGCTTTCTTTGCAGGTGGAACACAAGCAACTTTTCTCTCGCAGTGTACCCAATGGGACTTTGCCCGAAAGAACTTCTATACTCAAGGTGTCCCGCGTGGAGTGAAATGCCTAAACCAAGGCAGGCTCTAGTGAGGTCTCTAAGCATTCCCCTCCCAAAACACAGCAGTTTTACCCAAAGAACTCTGCTTTAGTTGCAGGTGGAACACAAGCAGCATTTCTCTCACTGTGTACTCTTTGGGCTCCTCCACGAATGAACTGCTACGTGCAGGGTTTCCCACCTGGAGTGAACTGCCTTAACCAAGGCAGTCTGTAGTGCGGACTGTAAGCATTTCTACTCCCAAAACTCGCCGTTTTAACGAATGAACTCTGCGTTAGGTGCAGGTGGAACACAAGCAGGTTTTCTCCCGCAGTGTACACAATGGGCCTTTCCCCGAATGAACTTCTATACGCAGGGTGTCCCGCGTGGAGTGAACTACCTCAAACAAGGCAGGCTCTTCTTAGGCCTCTAAGCGTTTCCTCTCCCAAAACACGCAGTTTTACCCGAAGAACTCTGATTTAGTTGGAGGTGGAACACAAGCAGCTTTTCTCCCACTGTGTACACAGTGGCCTTGCCCGAAAGAGCTTCTATACTCAAGGTGTCCCGCGTGGAGTGAAATGCCTAAACCGAGGCAGGCTCTAGTGAGGCCTCCAAGCATTTCCTCTCCCAAAACACGGCAGTTTTACCCGAAGAACTCTGCTTTAGTTCCAGGTGTAACACAAGCAGCATTTCTCCATCAGTGCACACAATGGGCACTTTCCCGAATGAACTTGTTCTCTATGCAGGGTGTCCCGCGTGGAGCGAACTGCCTCAACCATGGCAGGCTCTACTGTGGTCTCTAAGGAATTCCTCTCTGAAAACACGGCACTTTTACCCGAAGAACTCTGCCCTAATTGTAGGCGGAACACAAGCTGCATTTCTCCCACATTGCACACAAAGGGCCCTACCCCGAATGAACTTCTATATATAGGGTGTCCCACGTGCAGTGAACTGCCTCAAGCAAGGCAGGTTGTAGTAAGGACTGTAAGCCTTTCCTCTCCCAAAAGGCGCAGTTTTACCCGAAGAACTCTGCTTTCCTTGCAGGTGGAACACAAGCAACTTTTCTCCCACAGTGTACCCAATGGGCCTTTGCCCGAAAGAACTTCTATACTCAAGGTGTCCCGCGTGGAGTGAAATGCCTAAACCAAGGCAGGCTCTAGTGAGGTCTCTAAGCATTTCCCCTCCCTAAACACGGCAGTTTTACCCAAAGAACTCTGCTTTAGTTGCAGGTGCAACACAAGCAGCATTTCTCCCACTGTGTACTCTTTGGGCTCTGCCACGAATGAACTTCTATATTCAAGGTTTCCCACCTGGAGCGAACTGCCTTAACCAAGGCAGGCGGTAGTGAGGACTGTAAGCATTTCCACTCCCCAAACTCGCAGTTTTAACGAATGAACTCTGCTTTAGTTGCAGGTGGAACACACGCAGGTTTTCTCCCACAGTGTACACAAAGGGCCTTTCCCCGAATGAACGTCTATACGCAGGGGGTCCCGCGTGGAGTGAACTACCTCAACCAAGGGAGGTTCCTCCTATGCCTCTAAGCGTTTCCTCTCCCAAAACACGCAGTTTTACCCGAAGAACTCTGCTTTAGTTGCAGGTGGAACACAAGCAACTTTTCACCCACAGTGTACACAATGGGCTTTTCGCCGAATGAACTTCTACACGCAGGGTTTCCCTCGTGGAGTGAAATGCCTAAACCGAGGCAGGCTCTAGTGAGGCCTCTAAGCATTTCCTCTCCCCAAACACGGCAGTTTTACCCGAAGAACTCTGCTTTAGTTCCAGGTGTAACACAAGCAGCATTTCTCCATCAGTACACACAATGGGCACTTTCCCGAATGAACTTGTTCTCTATGCAGTGTGTCCCGCGTGGAGCGAACTGCCTCAACCATGGCAGGCTCTACTGTGGTCTCTAAGGAATTTCTCACTGAAAACACGGCACTTTTACCCGAAGAACTCTTCCCTAATTGCAGGTGGAACACAAGCTGCATTTCTCCCACATTGTACACAAAGGGCCCTACCCAGAATGAACTTCTATATATAGGGTGTCCCACGTGCAGTGAACTGCCTCAAGCAAGGCAGGTTGTAGTAAGGACTGTAAGCCTTTCCTCTCCCAAAAGGCGCAGTTTTACCCGAAGAACTCTGCTTTCATTGCAGGTGGAACACAAGCAACTTTTCTCTCGCAGTGTACCCAATGGGACTTTGCCCGAAAGAACTTCTATACTCAAGGTGTCCCGCGTGGAGTGAAATGCCTAAACCAAGGCAGGCTCTAGTGAGGTCTCTAAGCATTCCCCTCCTAAAACACAGCAGTTTTACCCAAAGAACTCTGCTTTAGTTGCAGGTGCAACACAAGCAGCATTTCTCCCACTGTGTACTCTTTGGGCTCTGCCACGAATGAACTTCTATATTCAAGGTTTCCCACCTGGAGCAAACTGCCTTAACCAAGGCAGGCGGTAGTGAGGACTGTAAGCATTTCCACTCCCCAAACTCGCAGTTTTAACGAATGAACTCTGCTTTAGTTGCAGGTGGAACACACGCAGGTTTTCTCCCACAGTGTACACAAAGGGCCTCTCCCCGAATGAACGTCTATACGCAGGGGGTCCCGCGTGGAGTGAACTACCTCAACCAAGGGAGGTTCCTCCTATGCCTCTAAGCGTTTCCTCTCCCAAAACACGCAGTTTTACCCGAAGAACTCTGCTTTAGTTGCAGGTGGAACACAAGCAACTTTTCACCCACAGTGTACACAATGGGCTTTTCGCCGAATGAACTTCTACACGCAGGGTTTCCCTCGTGGAGTGAAATGCCTAAACCGAGGCCGGCTCTAGTGAGGCCTCTAAGCATTTCCTCTCCCCAAACACGGCAGTTTTACCCGAAGAACTCTGCTTTAGTTCCAGGTGTAACACAAGCAGCATTTCTCCATCAGTGCACACAATGGGCACTTTCCCGAATGAACTTGTTCTCTATGCAGGGTGTCCCGCGTGGAGCGAACTGCCTCAACCACGGCAGGCTCTACTGTGGTCTCTAAGGAATTTCTCACTGAAAACACGGCACTTTTACCCGAAGAACTCTGCCCTAATTGCAGGTGGAACACAAGCTGCATTTCTCCCACATTGTACACAAAGGGCCCTACCCCGAATGAACTTCTATATATAGGGTATCCCACGTGCAGTGAACTGCCTCAAGCAAGGCAGGTTGTAGTAAGGACAGTAAGCCTTTCCTCTCCCAAAAGGCTCCGTTTTACCCGAAGAACTCTGCTTTCTTTGCAGGTGGAACACAAGCAACTTTTCTCTCGCAGTGTACCCAATGGGACTTTGCCCGAAAGAACTTCTATACTCAAGGTGTCCCGCGTGGAGTGAAATGCCTAAACCAAGGCAGGCTCTAGTGAGGTCTCTAAGCATTCCCCTCCCAAAACACAGCAGTTTAACCCAAAGAACTCTGCTTTAGTTGCAGGTGGAACACAAGCAGCATTTCTCTCACTGTGTACTCTTTGGGCTCCTCCACGAATGAACTGCTACGTGCAGGGTTTCCCACCTGGAGTGAACTGCCTTAACCAAGGCAGTCTGTAGTGCGGACTGTAAGCATTTCTACTCCCAAAACTCGCCGTTTTAACGAATGAACTCTGCGTTAGGTGCAGGTGGAACACAAGCAGGTTTTCTCCCGCAGTGTACACAATGGGCCTTTCTCCGAATGAACTTCTATACGCAGGGTGTCCCGCGTGGAGTGAACTACCTCAAACAAGGCAGGCTCTTCTTAGGCCTCTAAGCGTTTCCTCTCCCAAAACACGCAGTTTTACCCGAAGAACTCTGATTTAGTTGGAGGTGGAACACAAGCAGCTTTTCTCCCACTGTGTACACAGTGGCCTTGCCCGTAAGAGCTTCTATACTCAAGGTGTCCCACGTGGAGTGAAATGCCTAAACCGAGGCAGGCTCTAGTGAGGCCTCCAAGCATTTCCTCTCCCAAAACACGGCAGTTTTACCCGAAGAACTCTGCTTTAGTTCCAGGTGTAACACAAGCAGCATTTCTCCATCAGTGCACACAATGGGCACTTTCCCGAATGAACTTGTTCTCTATGCAGGGTGTCCCGCGTGGAGCGAACTGCCTCAACCATGGCAGGCTCTACTGTGGTCTCTAAGGAATTCCTCTCTGAAAACACGGCACTTTTACACGAAGATCTCTGCCCTAATTGTAGGCGAAACACAAGCTGCATTTCTCCCACATTGTACACAAAGGGCCCTACCCCGAATGAACTTCTATATATAGGGTGTCCCACGTGCAGTGAACTGCCTCAAGCAAGGCAGGTTGTAGTAAGGACTGTAAGCCTTTCCTCTCCCAAAAGGCGCAGTTTTACCCGAAGAACTCTGCTTTCCTTGCAGGTGGAACACAAGCAACTTTTCTCCCACAGTGTACCCAATGGGCCTTTGCCCGAAAGAACTTCTATACTCAAGGTGTCCCGCGTGGAGTGAAATGCCTAAACCAAGGCAGGCTCTAGTGAGGTCTCTAAGCATTTCCCCTCCCTAAACACGGCAGTTTTACCCAAAGAACTCTGCTTTAGTTGCAGGTGCAACACAAGCAGCATTTCTCCCACTGTGTACTCTTTGGGCTCTGCCACGAATGAACTTCTATATTCAAGGTTTCCCACCTGGAGCGAACTGCCTTAACCAAGGCAGGCGGTAGTGAGGACTGTAAGCATTTCCACTCCCCAAACTCGCAGTTTTAACGAATGAACTCTGCTTTAGTTGCAGGTGGAACACACGCAGGTTTTCTCCCACAGTGTACACAAAGGGCCTTTCCCCGAATGAACGTCTATACGCAGGGGGTCCCGCGTGGAGTGAACTACCTCAACCAAGGGAGGTTCCTCCTATGCCTCTAAGCGTTTCCTCTCCCAAAACACGCAGTTTTACCCGAAGAACTCTGCTTTAGTTGCAGGTGGAACACAAGCAACTTTTCACCCACAGTGTACACAATGGGCTTTTCGCCGAATGAACTTCTACACGCAGGGTTTCCCTCGTGGAGTGAAATGCCTAAACCGAGGCAGGCTCTAGTGAGGCCTCTAAGCATTTCCTCTCCCCAAACACGGCAGTTTTACCCGAAGAACTCTGCTTTAGTTCCAGGTGTAACACAAGCAGCATTTCTCCATCAGTGCACACAATGGGCACTTTCCCGAATGAACTTGTTCTCTATGCAGGGTGTCCCGCGTGGAGCGAACTGCCTCAACCATGGCAGGCTCTACTGTGGTCTCTAAGGAATTTCTCACTGTAAACACGGCACTTTTACCCGAAGAACTCTGCCCCAATTGCAGGTGGAACACAAGCTGCATTTCTCCCACATTGTACACAAAGGGCCCTACCCCGAATGAACTTCTATATATAGGGTGTCCCACGTGCAGTGAACTGCCTCAAGCAAGGCAGGTTGTAGTAAGGACTGTAAGCCTTTCCTCTCCCAAAAGGCGCAGTTTTACCCGAAGAACTCTGCTTTCATTGCAGGTGGAACACAAGCAACTTTTCTCTCTCAGTGTACACAATGGGCCTTTGCCCGAAAGAACTTCTATACTCAAGGTGTCCCGCGTGGAGTAAAATGCCTAAACCAAGGCAGGCTCTAGTGAGGTCTCTAAGCATTCCCCTCCCAAAACACAGCAGTTTTACCCAAAGAACTCTGCTTTAGTTGCAGGTGGAACACAAGCAGCATTTCTCTCACTGTGTACTCTTTGGGCTCCTCCAGGAATGAACTGCTACATGCAGGGTTTCCCACCTGGAGTGAACTGCCTTAACCAAGGCAGTCTGTAGTGAGGACTGTAAGCATTTCTACTCCCAAAACTCGCCGTTTTAACGAATGATCTCTGCGTTAGGTGCAGGTGGAACACAAGCAGGTTTTCTCCCGCAGTGTACACAATGGGCCTTTCCCCGAATGAACTTCTATACGCAGGTTGTCCCGCGTGGAGTGAACTACCTCAAACAAGGCAGGCTCTTCTTAGGCCTCTAAGCGTTTCCTCTCCCAAAACACGCAGTTTTACCCGAAGAACTCTGATTTAGTTGGAGGTGGAACACAAGCAGCTTTTCTGCCACTGTGTACACAGTGGCCTTGCCCGTAAGAGCTTCTATACTCAAGGTGTCCCACGTGGAGTGAAATGCCTAAACCGAGGCAGGCTCTAGTGAGGCCTCCAAGCATTTCCTCTCCCAAAACACGGCAGTTTTACCCGAAGAACTCTGCTTTAGTTCCAGGTGTAACACAAGCAGCATTTCTCCATCAGTGCACACAATGGGCACTTTCCCGAATGAACTTGTTCTCTATGCAGGGTGTCCCGCGTGGAGCGAGCTGCCTCAACCATGGCAGGCTCTACTGTGGTCTCTAAGGAATTCCTCTCTGAAAACACGGCACTTTTACCCGAAGAACTCTGCCCTAATTGTAGGCGGAACACAAGCTGCATTTCTCCCACATTGCACACAAAGGGCCCTACCCAGAATGAACTTCTATATATAGGGTGTCCCACGTGCAGTGAACTGCCTCAAGCAAGGCAGGTTGTAGTAAGGACTGTAAGCCTTTCCTCTCCCAAGAGGCGCAGTTTTACCCGAAGAACTCTGCTTTCGTTGCAGGTGGAACACAAGCAACTTTTCTCCCACAGTGTACCCAATGGGCCTTTGCCCGAAAGAACTTCTATACTCAAGGTGTCCCGCGTGGAGTGAAATGCCTAAACCAAGGCAGGCTCTAGTGAGGTCTCTAAGCATTTCCCCTCCCTAAACACGGCAGTTTTACCCAAAGAACTCTGCTTTAGTTGCAGGTGCAACACAAGCAGCATTTCTCCCACTGTGTACTCTTTGGGCTCTGCCACGAATGAACTTCTATATTCAAGGTTTCCCACCTGGAGCAAACTGCCTTAACCAAGGCAGGCGGTAGTGAGGACTGTAAGCATTTCCACTCCCCAAACTCGCAGTTTTAACGAATGAACTCTGCTTTAGTTGCAGGTGGAACACACGCAGGTTTTCTCCCACAGTGTACACAAAGGGCCTTTCCACGAATGAACGTCTATACGCAGGGGGTCCCGCGTGGAGTGAACTACCTCAACCAAGGGAGGTTCCTCCTATGCCTCTAAGCGTTTCCTCTCCCAAAACACGCAGTTTTACCCGAAGAACTCTGCTTTAGTTGCAGGTGGAACACAAGCAACTTTTCACCCACAGTGTACACAATGGGCTTTTCGCCGAATGAACTTCTACACGCAGGGTTTCCCTCGTGGAGTGAAATGCCTAAACCGAGGCAGGCTCTAGTGAGGCCTCTAAGCATTTCCTCTCCCCAAACACGGCAGTTTTACCCGAAGAACTCTGCTTTAGTTCCAGGTGTAACACAAGCAGCATTTCTCCATCAGTGCACACAATGGGCACTTTCCCGAATGAACTTGTTCTCTATGCAGGGTGTCCCGCGTGGAGCGAACTGCCTCAACCATGGCAGGCTCTACTGTGGTCTCTAAGGAATTTCTCACTGAAAACACGGCACTTTTACCCGAAGAAATCTGCCCTAATTGCAGGTGGAACACAAGCTGCATTTCTCCCACATTGTACACAAAGGGCCCTACCCCGAATGAACTTCTATATATAGGGTGTCCCACGTGCAGTGAACTGCCTCAAGCAAGGCAGGTTGTAGTAAGGACAGTAAGCCTTTCCTCTCCCAAAAGGCGCAGTTTTACCCGAAGAACTCTGCTTTCATTGCAGGTGGAACACAAGCAACTTTTCTCTCGCAGTGTACCCAATGGGACTTTGCCCGAAAGAACTTCTATACTCAAGGTGTCCCGCGTGGAGTGAAATGCCTAAACCAAGGCAGGCTCTAGTGAGGTCTCTAAGCATTCCCCTCCCAAAACACGGCAGTTTTACCCAAAGAACTCTGCTTTAGTTGCAGGTGGAACACAAGCAGCATTTCTCTCACTGTGTACTCTTTGGGCTCCTCCACGAATGAACTGCTACGTGCAGGGTTTCCCACCTGGAGTGAACTGCCTTAACCAAGGCAGTCTGTAGTGAGGACTGTAAGCATTTCTACTCCCAAAACTCGCCGTTTTAACGAATGAACTCTGCGTTAGGTGCAGGTGGAACACAAGCAGGTTTTCTCCCGCAGTGTACACAATGGGCCTTTCCCCGAATGAACTTCTATACGCAGGGTGTCCCGCGTGGAGTGAACTACCTCAAACAAGGCAGGCTCTTCTTAGGCCTCTAAGCGTTTCCTCTCCCAAAACACGCAGTTTTACCCGAAGAACTCTGATTTAGTTGGAGGTGGAACACAAGCAGCTTTTCTCCCACTGTGTACACAGTGGCCTTGCCCGTAAGAGCTTCTATACTCAAGGTGTCCCACGTGGAGTGAAATGCCTAAACCGAGGCAGGCTCTAGTGAGGCCTCCAAGCATTTCCTCTCCCAAAACACGGCAGTTTTACCCGAAGAACTCTGCTTTAGTTCCAGGTGTAACACAAGCAGCATTTCTCCATCAGTGCACACAATGGGCACTTTCCCGAATGAACTTGTTCTCTATGCAGGGTGTCCCGCGTGGAGCGAACTGCCTCAACCATGGCAGGCTCTACTGTGGTCTCTAAGGAATTCCTCTCTGAAAACACGGCACTTTTACCCGAAGATCTCTGCCCTAATTGTAGGCGGAACACAAGCTGCATTTCTCCCACATTGTACACAAAGGGCCCTACCCCGAATGAACTTCTATATATAGGGTGTCCCACGTGCAGTGAACTGCCTCAAGCAAGGCAGGTTGTAGTAAGGACTGTAAGCCTTTCCTCTCCCAAAAGGCGCAGTTTTACCCGAAGAACTCTGCTTTCGTTGCAGGTGGAACACAAGCAACTTTTCTCCCACAGTGTACCCAATGGGCCTTTGCCCGAAAGAACTTCTATACTCAAGGTGTCCCGCGTGGAGTGAAATGCCTAAACCAAGGCAGGCTCTAGTGAGGTCTCTAAGCATTTCCCCTCCCTAAACACGGCAGTTTTACCCAAAGAACTCTGCTTTAGTTGCAGGTGCAACACAAGCAGCATTTCTCCCACTGTGTACTCTTTGGGCTCTGCCACGAATGAACTTCTATATTCAAGGTTTCCCACCTGGAGCGAACTGCCTTAACCAAGGCAGGCGGTAGTGAGGACTGTAAGCATTTCCACTCCCCAAACTCGCAGTTTTAACGAATGAACTCTGCTTTAGTTGCAGGTGGAACACACGCAGGTTTTCTCCCACAGTGTACACAAAGGGCCTTTCCCCGAATGAACATCTATACGCAGGGGGCCCCGCGTGGAGTGAACTACCTCAACCAAGGGAGGTTCCTCCTATGCCTCTAAGCGTTTCCTCTCCCAAAACACGCAGTTTTACCCGAAGAACTCTGCTTTAGTTGCAGGTGGAACACAAGCAACTTTTCACCCACAGTGTACACAATGGGCTTTTCGCCGAATGAACTTCTACACGCAGGGTTTCCCTCGTGGAGTGAAATGCCTAAACCGAGGCAGGCTCTAGTGAGGCCTCTAAGCATTTCCTCTCCCCAAACACGGCAGTTTTACCCGAAGAACTCTGCTTTAGTTCCAGGGGTAACACAAGCAGCATTTCTCCATCAGTGCACACAATGGGCACTTTCCCGAATGAACTTGTTCTCTATGCAGGGTGTCCCGCGTGGAGCGAACTGCCTCAACCATGGCAGGCTCTACTGTGGTCTCTAAGGAATTTCTCACTGAAAACACGGCACTTTTACCCGAAGAAATCTGCCCTAATTGCAGGTGGAACACAAGCTGCATTTCTCCCACATTGTACACAAAGGGCCCTACCCCGAATGAACTTCTATATATAGGGTGTCCCACGTGCAGTGAACTGCCTCAAGCAAGGCAGGTTGTAGTAAGGACTGTAAGCCTTTCCTCTCCCAAAAGGCGCAGTTTTACCCGAAGAACTCTGCTTTCATTGCAGGTGGAACACAAGCAACTTTTCTCTCTCAGTGTACCCAATGGGCCTTTGCCCGAAAGAACTTCTATACTCAAGGTGTCCCGCGTGGAGTAAAATGCCTAAACCAAGGCAGGCTCTAGTGAGGTCTCTAAGCATTCCCCTCCCAAAACACAGCAGTTTTACCCAAAGAACTCTGCTTTAGTTGCAGGTGGAACACAAGCAGCATTTCTCTCACTGTGTACTCTTTGGGCTCCTCCAGGAATGAACTGCTACATGCAGGGTTTCCCACCTGGAGTGAACTGCCTTAACCAAGGCAGTCTGTAGTGAGGACTGTAAGCATTTCTACTCCCAAAACTCGCCGTTTTAACGAATGAACTCTGCGTTAGGTGCAGGTGGAACACAAGCAGGTTTTCTCCCGCAGTGTACACAATGGGCCTTTCCCCGAATGAACTTCTATACGCAGGTTGTCCCGCGTGGAGTGAACTACCTCAAACAAGGCAGGCTCTTCTTAGGCCTCTAAGCGTTTCCTCTCCCAAAACACGCAGTTTTACCCGAAGAACTCTGATTTAGTTGGAGGTGGAACACAAGCAGCTTTTCTCCCACTGTGTACACAGTGGCCTTGCCCGTAAGAGCTTCTATACTCAAGGTGTCCCACGTGGAGTGAAATGCCTAAACCGAGGCAGGCTCTAGTGAGGCCTCCAAGCATTTCCTCTCCCAAAACACGGCAGTTTTACCCGAAGAACTCTGCTTTAGTTCCAGGTGTAACACAAGCAGCATTTCTCCATCAGTGCACACAATGGGCACTTTCACGAATGAACTTGTTCTCTATGCAGGGTGTCCCGCGTGGAGCGAACTGCCTCAACCATGGCAGGCTCTACTGTGGTCTCTAAGGAATTCCTCTCTGAAAACACGGCACTTTTACCCGAAGAACTCTGCCCTAATTGTAGGCGGAACACAAGCTGCATTTCTCCCACATTGCACACAAAGGGCCCTACCCAGAATGAACTTCTATATATAGGGTGTCCCACGTGCAGTGAACTGCCTCAAGCAAGGCAGGTTGTAGTAAGGACTGTAAGCATTTCCTCTCCCAAAAGGCGCAGTCTTACCCGAAGAACTCTGCTTTCGTTGCAGGTGGAACACAAGCAACTTTTCTCCCGCAGTGTACCCAATGGGCCTTTGCCCGAAAGAACTTCTATACTCAAGGTGTCCCGCGTGGAGTGAAATGCCTAAACCAAGGCAGGCTCTAGTGAGGTCTCTAAGCATTTCCCCTCCCTAAACACGGCAGTTTTACCCAAAGAACTCTGCTTTAGTTGCAGGTGCAACACAAGCAGCATTTCTCCCACTGTGTACTCTTTGGGCTCTGCCACGAATGAACTTCTATATTCAAGGTTTCCCACCTGGAGCAAACTGCCTTAACCAAGGCAGGCGGTAGTGAGGACTGTAAGCATTTCCACTCCCCAAACTCGCAGTTTTAACGAATGAACTCTGCTTTAGTTGCAGGTGGAACACACGCAGGTTTTCTCCCACAGTGTACACAAAGGGCCTTTCCACGAATGAACGTCTATACGCAGGGGGTCCCGCGTGGAGTGAACTACCTCAACCAAGGGAGGTTCCTCCTATGCCTCTAAGCGTTTCCTCTCCCAAAACACGCAGTTTTACCCGAAGAACTCTGCTTTAGTTGCAGGTGGAACACAAGCAACTTTTCACCCACAGTGTACACAATGGGCTTTTCGCCGAATGAACTTCTACACGCAGGGTTTCCCTCGTGGAGTGAAATGCCTAAACCGAGGCAGGCTCTAGTGAGGCCTCTAAGCATTTCCTCTCCCCAAACACGGCAGTTTTACCCGAAGAACTCTGCTTTAGTTCCAGGTGTAACACAAGCAGCATTTCTCCATCAGTGCACACAATGGGCACTTTCCCGAATGAACTTGTTCTCTATGCAGGGTGTCCCGCGTGGAGCGAACTGCCTCAACCATGGCAGGCTCTACTGTGGTCTCTAAGGAATTTCTCACTGAAAACACGGCACTTTTACCCGAAGAAATCTGCCCTAATTGCAGGTGGAACACAAGCTGCATTTCTCCCACATTGTACACAAAGGGCCCTACCCCGAATGAACTTCTATATATAGGGTGTCCCACGTGCAGTGAACTGCCTCAAGCAAGGCAGGTTGTAGTAAGGACAGTAAGCCTTTCCTCTCCCAAAAGGCGCAGTTTTACCCGAAGAACTCTGCTTTCGTTGCAGGTGGAACACAAGCAACTTTTCTCTCGCAGTGTACCCAATGGGACTTTGCCCGAAAGAACTTCTATACTCAAGGTGTCCCGCGTGGAGTGAAATGCCTAAACCAAGGCAGGCTCTAGTGAGGTCTCTAAGCATTCCCCTCCCAAAACACGGCAGTTTTACCCAAAGAACTCTGCTTTAGTTGCAGGTGGAACACAAGCAGCATTTCTCTCACTGTGTACTCTTTGGGCTCCTCCACGAATGAACTGCTACGTGCAGGGTTTCCCACCTGGAGTGAACTGCCTTAACCAAGGCAGTCTGTAGTGAGGACTGTAAGCATTTCTACTCCCAAAACTCGCCGTTTTAACGAATGAACTCTGCGTTAGGTGCAGGTGGAACACAAGCAGGTTTTCTCCCGCAGTGTACACAATGGGCCTTTCCCCGAATGAACTTCTATACGCAGGGTGTCCCGCGTGGAGTGAACTACCTCAAACAAGGCAGGCTCTTCTTAGGCCTCTAAGCGTTTCCTCTCCCAAAACACGCAGTTTTACCCGAAGAACTCTGATTTAGTTGGAGGTGGAACACAAGCAGCTTTTCTCCCACTGTGTACACAGTGGCCTTGCCCGTAAGAGTTTCTATACTCAAGGTGTCCCACGTGGAGTGAAATGCCTAAACCGAGGCAGGCTCTAGTGAGGCCTCCAAGCATTTCCTCTCCCAAAACACGGCAGTTTTACCCGAAGAACTCTGCTTTAGTTCCAGGTGTAACACAAGCAGCATTTCTCCATCAGTGCACACAATGGGCACTTTCCCGAATGAACTTGTTCTCTATGCAGGGTGTCCCGCGTGGAGCGAACTGCCTCAACCATGGCAGGCTCTACTGTGGTCTCTAAGGAATTCCTCTCTGAAAACACGGCACTTTTACCCGAAGATCTCTGCCCTAATTGTAGGCGGAACACAAGCTGCATTTCTCCCACATTGTACACAAAGGGCCCTACCCCGAATGAACTTCTATATATAGGGTGTCCCACGTGCAGTGAACTGCCTCAAGCAAGGCAGGTTGTAGTAAGGACTGTAAGCCTTTCCTCTCCCAAAAGGCGCAGTTTTACCCGAAGAACTCTGCTTTCGTTGCAGGTGGAACACAAGCAACTTTTCTCCCACAGTGTACCCAATGGGCCTTTGCCCGAAAGAACTTCTATACTCAAGGTGTCCCGCGTGGAGTGAAATGCCTAAACCAAGGCAGGCTCTAGTGAGGTCTCTAAGCATTTCCCCTCCCTAAACACGGCAGTTTTACCCAAAGAACTCTGCTTTAGTTGCAGGTGCAACACAAGCAGCATTTCTCCCACTGTGTACTCTTTGGGCTCTGCCACGAATGAACTTCTATATTCAAGGTTTCCCACCTGGAGCGAACTGCCTTAACCAAGGCAGGCGGTAGTGAGGACTGTAAGCATTTCCACTCCCCAAACTCGCAGTTTTAACGAATGAACTCTGCTTTAGTTGCAGGTGGAACACACGCAGGTTTTCTCCCACAGTGTACACAAAGGGCCTTTCCCCGAATGAACGTCTATACGCAGGGGGTCCCGCGTGGAGTGAACTACCTCAACCAAGGGAGGTTCCTCCTATGCCTCTAAGCGTTTCCTCTCCCAAAACACGCAGTGTTACCCGAAGAACTCTGCTTTAGTTGCAGGTGGAACACAAGCAACTTTTCACCCACAGTGTACACAATGGGCTTTTCGCCGAATGAACTTCTACACGCAGGGTTTCCCTCGTGGAGTGAAATGCCTAAACCGAGGCAGGCTCTAGTGAGGCCTCTAAGCATTTCCTCTTCCCAAACACGGCAGTTTTACCCGAAGAACTCTGCTTTAGTTCCAGGTGTAACACAAGCAGCATTTCTCCATCAGTGCACACAATGGGCACTTTCCCGAATGAACTTGTTCTCTATGCAGGGTGTCCCGCGTGGAGCGAACTGCCTCAACCATGGCAGGCTCTACTGTGGTCTCTAAGGAATTTCTCACTGAAAACACGGCACTTTTACCCGAAGAACTCTGCCCTAATTGCAGGTGGAACACAAGCTGCATTTCTCCCACATTGTACACAAAGGGCCCTACCCCGAATGAACTTCTATATATAGGGTGTCCCACGTGCAGTGAACTGCCTCAAGCAAGGCAGGTTGTAGTAAGGACTGTAAGCCTTTCCTCTCCCAAAAGGCGCAGTTTTACCCGAAGAACTCTGCTTTCATTGCAGGTGGAACACAAGCAACTTTTCTCTCGCAGTGTACCCAATGGGCCTTTGCCCGAAAGAACTTCTATACTCAAGGTGTCCCGCGTGGAGTGAAATGCCTAAACCAAGGCAGGCTCTAGTGAGGTCTCTAAGCATTCCCCTCCCAAAACACAGCAGTTTTACCCAAAGAACTCTGCTTTAGTTGCAGGTGGAACACAAGCAGCATTTCTCTCACTGTGTACTCTTTGGGCTCCTCCACGAATGAACTGCTACGTGCAGGGTTTCCCACCTGGAGTGAACTGCCTTAACCAAGGCAGTCTGTAGTGAGGACTGTAAGCATTTCTACTCCCAAAACTCGCCGTTTTAACGAATGAGCTCTGCGTTAGGTGCAGGTGGAACACAAGCAGGTTTTCTCCCGCAGTGTACACAATGGGCCTTTCCCCGAATGAACTTCTATACGCAGGGTGTCCCGCGTGGAGTGAACTACCTCAAACAAGGCAGGCTCTTCTTAGGCCTCTAAGCGTTTCCTCTCCCAAAACACGCAGTTTTACCCGAAGAACTCTGATTTAGTTGGAGGTGGAACACAAGCAGCTTTTCTCCCACTGTGTACACAGTGGCCTTGCCCGAAAGAGCTTCTATACTCAAGGTGTCCCGCGTGGAGTGAAATGCCTAAACCGAGGCAGGCTCTAGTGAGGCCTCCAAGCATTTCCTCTCCCAAAACACGGCAGTTTTACCCGAAGAACTCTGCTTTAGTTCCAGGTGTAACACAAGCAGCATTTCTCCATCAGTGCACACAATGGGCACTTTCCCGAATGAACTTGTTCTCTATGCAGGGTGTCCCGCGTGGAGCGAACTGCCTCAACCATGGCAGGCTCTACTGTGGTCTCTAAGGAATTCCTCTCTGAAAACACGGCACTTTTACCCGAAGAACTCTGCCCTAATTGTAGGCGGAACACAAGCTGCATTTCTCCCACATTGCACACAAAGGGCCCTACCCCGAATGAACTTCTATATATAGGGTGTCCCACGTGCAGTGAACTGCCTCAAGCAAGGCAGGTTGTAGTAAGGACTGTAAGCCTTTCCTCTCCCAAAAGGCGCAGTTTTACCCGAAGAACTCTGCTTTCGTTGCAGGTGGAACACAAGCAACTTTTCTCCCACAGTGTACCCAATGGGCCTTTGCCCGAAAGAACTTCTATACTCAAGGTGTCCCGCGTGGAGTGAAATGCCTAAACCAAGGCAGGCTCTAGTGAGGTCTCTAAGCATTTCCCCTCCCTAAACACGGCAGTTTTACCCAAAGAACTCTGCTTTAGTTGCAGGTGCAACACAAGCAGCATTTCTCCCACTGTGTACTCTTTGGGCTCTGCCACGAATGAACTTCTATATTCAAGGTTTCCCACCTGGAGCAAACTGCCTTAACCAAGGCAGGCGGTAGTGAGGACTGTAAGCATTTCCACTCCCCAAACTCGCAGTTTTAACGAATGAACTCTGCTTTAGTTGCAGGTGGAACACACGCAGGTTTTCTCCCACAGTGTACACAAAGGGCCTTTCCCCGAATGAACGTCTATACGCAGGGGGTCCCGCGTGGAGTGAACTACCTCAACCAAGGGAGGTTCCTCCTATGCCTCTAAGCGTTTCCTCTCCCAAAACACGCAGTTTTACCCGAAGAACTCTGCTTTAGTTGCAGGTGGAACACAAGCAACTTTTCACCCACAGTGTACACAATGGGCTTTTCGCCGAATGAACTTCTACACGCAGGGTTTCCCTCGTGGAGTGAAATGCCTAAACCGAGGCAGGCTCTAGTGAGGCCTCTAAGCATTTCCTCTCCCCAAACACGGCAGTTTTACCCGAAGAACTCTGCTTTAGTTCCAGGTGTAACACAAGCAGCATTTCTCCATCAGTGCACACAATGGGCACTTTCCCGAATGAACTTGTTCTCTATGCAGGGTGTCCCGCGTGGAGCGAACTGCCTCAACCATGGCAGGCTCTACTGTGGTCTCTAAGGAATTTCTCACTGAAAACACGGCACTTTTACCCGAAGAACTCTGCCCTAATTGCAGGTGGAACACACGCTGCATTTCTCCCACATTGTACACAAAGGGCCCTACCCCGAATGAACTTCTATATATAGGGTGTCCCACGTGCAGTGAACTGCCTCAAGCAAGGCAGGTTGTAGTAAGGACAGTAAGCCTTTCCTCTCCCAAAAGGCGCAGTTTTACCCGAAGAAATCTGCTTTCATTGCAGGTGGAACACAAGCAACTTTTCTCTCGCAGTGTACCCAATGGGCCTTTGCCCGAAAGAACTTCTATACTCAAGGTGTCCCGCGTGGAGTGAAATGCCTAAACCAAGGCAGGCTCTAGTGAGGTCTCTAAGCATTCCCCTCCCAAAACACGGCAGTTTTACCCAAAGAACTCTGCTTTAGTTGCAGGTGGAACACAAGCAGCATTTCTCTCACTGTGTACTCTTTGGGCTCCTCCACGAATGAACTGCTACGTGCAGGGTTTCCCACCTGGAGTGAACTGCCTTAACCAAGGCAGTCTTTAGTGAAGACTGTAAGCATTTGTACTCCCAAAACTCGCCGTTTTAACGAATGAACTCTGCGTTAGGTGCACGTGGAACACAAGCAGGTTTTCTCCCGCAGTGTACACAATGGGCCTTTCCCCGAATGAACTTCTATACGCAGGGTGTCCCGCGTGGAGTGAACTACCTCAAACAAGGCAGGCTCTTCTTAGGCCTCTAAGCGTTTCCTCTCCCAAAACACGCAGTTTTACCCGAAGAACTCTGATTTAGTTGGAGGTGGAACACAAGCAGCTTTTCTCCCACTGTGTACACAGTGGCCTTGCCCGTAAGAGCTTCTATACTCAAGGTGTCCCACGTGGAGTGAAATGCCTAAACCGAGGCAGGCTCTAGTGAGGCCTCCAAGCATTTCCTCTCCCAAAACACGGCAGTTTTACCCGAAGAACTCTGCTTTAGTTCCAGGTGTAACACAAGCAGCATTTCTCCATCAGTGCACACAATGGGCACTTTCCCGAATGAACTTGTTCTCTATGCAGGGTGTCCCGCGTGGAGCGAACTGCCTCAACCATGGCAGGCTCTACTGTGGTCTCTAAGGAATTCCTCTCTGAAAACACGGCACTTTTACCCGAAGATCTCTGCCCTAATTGTAGGCGGAACACAAGCTGCATTTCTCCCACATTGTACACAAAGGGCCCTACCCCGAATGAACTTCTATATATAGGGTGTCCCACGTGCAGTGAACTGCCTCAAGCAAGGCAGGTTGTAGTAAGGACTGTAAGCCTTTCCTCTCCCAAAAGGCGCAGTTTTACCCGAAGAACTCTGCTTTCCTTGCAGGTGGAACACAAGCAACTTTTCTCCCACAGTGTACCCAATGGGCCTTTGCCCGAAAGAACTTCTATACTCAAGGTGTCCCGCGTGGAGTGAAATGCCTAAACCAAGGCAGGCTCTAGTGAGGTCTCTAAGCATTTCCCCTCCCTAAACACGGCAGTTTTACCCAAAGAACTCTGCTTTAGTTGCAGGTGCAACACAAGCAGCATTTCTCCCACTGTGTACTCTTTGGGCTCTGCCACGAGTGAACTTCTATATTCAAGGTTTCCCACCTGGAGCGAACTGCCTTAACCAAGGCAGGCGGTAGTGAGGACTGTAAGCATTTCCACTCCCCAAACTCGCAGTTTTAACGAATGAACTCTGCTTTAGTTGCAGGTGGAACACACGCAGGTTTTCTCCCACAGTGTACACAAAGGGCCTTTCCCCGAATGAACGTCTATACGCAGGGGGTCCCGCGTGGAGTGAACTACCTCAACCAAGGGAGGTTCCTCCTATGCCTCTAAGCGTTTCCTCTCCCAAAACACGCAGTTTTACCCGAAGAACTCTGCTTTAGTTGCAGGTGGAACACAAGCAACTTTTCACCCACAGTGTACACAATGGGCTTTTCGCCGAATGAACTTCTACACGCAGGGTTTCCCTCGTGGAGTGAAATGCCTAAACCGAGGCAGGCTCTAGTGAGGCCTCTAAGCATTTCCTCTTCCCAAACACGGCAGTTTTTCCCGAAGAACTCTGCTTTAGTTCCAGGTGTAACACAAGCAGCATTTCTCCATCAGTGCACACAATGGGCACTTTCCCGAATGAACTTGTTCTCTATGCAGGGTGTCCCGCGTGGAGCGAACTGCCTCAACCATGGCAGGCTCTACTGTGGTCTCTAAGGAATTTCTCACTGAAAACACGGCACTTTTACCCGAAGAACTCTGCCCTAATTGCAGGTGGAACACAAGCTGCATTTCTCCCACATTGTACACAAAGGGCCCTACCCCGAATGAACTTCTATATATAGGGTGTCCCACGTGAAGTGAACTGCCTCAAGCAAGGCAGGTTGTAGTAAGGACTGTAAGCCTTTCCTCTCCCAAAAGGCGCAGTTTTACCCGAAGAACTCTGCTTTCATTGCAGGTGGAACACAAGCAACTTTTCTCTCGCAGTGTACCCAATGGGACTTTGCCCGAAAGAACTTCTATACTCAAGGTGTCCCGCGTGGAGTGAAATGCCTAAACCAAGGCAGGCTCTAGTGAGGTCTCTAAGCATTCCCCTCCCAAAACACAGCAGTTTTACCCAAAGAACTCTGCTTTAGTTGCAGGTGGAACACAAGCAGCATTTCTCTCACTGTGTACTCTTTGGGCTCCTCCACGAATGAACTGCTACGTGCAGGGTTTCCCACCTGGAGTGAACTGCCTTAACCAAGGCAGTCTGTAGTGAGGACTGTAAGCATTTCTACTCCCAAAACTCGCCGTTTTAACGAATGAACTCTGCGTTAGGTGCAGGTGGAACACAAGCAGGTTTTCTCCCGCAGTGTACACAATGGGCCTTTCCCCGAATGAACTTCTATACGCAGGGTGTCCCGCGTGGAGTGAACTACCTCAAACAAGGCAGGCTCTTCTTAGGCCTCTAAGCGTTTCCTCTCCCAAAACACGCAGTTTTACCCGAAGAACTCTGATTTAGTTGGAGGTGGAACACAAGCAGCTTTTCTCCCACTGTGTACACAGTGGCCTTGCCCGAAAGAGCTTCTATACTCAAGGTGTCCCGCGTGGAGTGAAATGCCTAAACCGAGGCAGGCTCTAGTGAGGCCTCCAAGCATTTCCTCTCCCAAAACACGGCAGTTTTACCCGAAGAACTCTGCTTTAGTTCCAGGTGTAACACAAGCAGCATTTCTCCATCAGTGCACACAATGGGCACTTTCCCGAATGAACTTGTTCTCTATGCAGGGTGTCCCGCGTGGAGCGAACTGCCTCAACCATGGCAGGCTCTACTGTGGTCTCTAAGGAATTCCTCTCTGAAAACACGGCACTTTTACCCGAAGAACTCTGCCCTAATTGTAGGCGGAACACAAGCTGCATTTCTCCCACATTGTACACAAAGGGCCCTAACCCGAATGAACTTCTATATATAGGGTGTCCCACGTGCAGTGAACTGCCTCAAGCAAGGCAGGTTGTAGTAAGGACTGTAAGCCTTTCCTCTCCCAAAAGGCGCAGTTTTACCCGAAGAACTCTGCTTTCGTTGCAGGTGGAACACAAGCAACTTTTCTCCCACAGTGTACCCAATGGGCCTTTGCCCGAAAGAACTTATATACTCAAGGTGTCCCGCGTGGAGTGAAATGCCTAAACCAAGGCAGGCTCTAGTGAGGTCTCTAAGCATTTCCCCTCCCTAAACACGGCAGTTTTACCCAAAGAACTCTGCTTTAGTTGCAGGTGCAACACAAGCAGCATTTCTCCCACTGTGTACTCTTTGGGCTCTGCCACGAATGAACTTCTATATTCAAGGTTTCCCACCTGGAGCGAACTGCCTTAACCAAGGCAGGCGGTAGTGAGGACTGTAAGCATTTCCACTCCCCAAACTCGCAGTTTTAACGAATGAACTCTGCTTTAGTTGCAGGTGGAACACACGCAGGTTTTCTCCCACAGTGTACACAAAGGGCCTTTCCCCGAATGAACGTCTATACGCAGGGGGTCCCGCGTGGAGTGAACTACCTCAACCAAGGGAGGTTCCTCCTATGCCTCTAAGCGTTTCCTCTCCCAAAACACGCAGTTTTACCCGAAGAACTCTGCTTTAGTTGCAGGTGGAACACAAGCAACTTTTCACCCACAGTGTACACAATGGGCTTTTCGCCGAATGAACTTCTACACGCAGGGTTTCCCTCGTGGAGTGAAATGCCTAAACCGAGGCAGGCTCTAGTGAGGCCTCTAAGCATTTCCTCTCCCCAAACACGGCAGTTTTACCCGAAGAACTCTGCTTTAGTTCCAGGTGTAACACAAGCAGCATTTCTCCATCAGTGCACACAATGGGCACTTTCCCGAATGAACTTGTTCTCTATGCAGGGTGTCCCGCGTGGAGCGAACTGCCTCAACCATGGCAGGCTCTACTGTGGTCTCTAAGGAATTTCTCACTGAAAACACGGCACTTTTACCCGAAGAACTCTGCCCTAATTGCAGGTGGAACACAAGCTGCATTTCTCCCACATTGTACACAAAGGGCCCTACCCCGAATGAACTTCTATATATAGGGTGTCCCACGTGCAGTGAACTGCCTCAAGCAAGGCAGGTTGTAGTAAGGACTGTAAGCCTTTCCTCTCCCAAAAGGCGCAGTTTTACCCGAAGAACTCTGCTTTCATTGCAGGTGGAACACAAGCAACTTTTCTCTCGCAGTGTACCCAATGGGACTTTGCCCGAAAGAACTTCTATACTCAAGGTGTCCCGCGTGGAGTAAAATGCCTAAACCAAGGCAGGCTCTAGTGAGGTCTCTAAGCATTCCCCTCCCAAAACACAGCAGTTTTACCCAAAGAACTCTGCTTTAGTTGCAGGTGGAACACAAGCAGCATTTCTCTCACTGTGTACTCTTTGGGCTCCTCCAGGAATGAACTGCTACATGCAGGGTTTCCCACCTGGAGTGAACTGCCTTAACCAAGGCAGTCTGTAGTGAGGACTGTAAGCATTTCTACTCCCAAAACTCGCCGTTTTAACGAATGAACTCTGCGTTAGGTGCAGGTGGAACACAAGCAGGTTTTCTCCCGCAGTGTACACAATGGGCCTTTCCCCGAATGAACTTCTATACGCAGGGTGTCCCGCGTGGAGTGAACTACCTCAAACAAGGCAGGCTCTTCTTAGGCCTCTAAGCGTTTCCTCTCCCAAAACACGCAGTTTTACCCGAAGAACTCTGATTTAGTTGGAGGTGGAACACAAGCAGCTTTTCTCCCACTGTGTACACAGTGGCCTTGCCCGAAAGAGCTTCTATACTCAAGGTGTCCCGCGTGGAGTGAAATGCCTAAACCGAGGCAGGCTCTAGTGAGGCCTCCAAGCATTTCCTCTCCCAAAACACGGCAGTTTTACCCGAAGAACTCTGCTTTAGTTCCAGGTGTAACACAAGCAGCATTTCTCCATCAGTGCACACAATGGGCACTTTCCCGAATGAACTTGTTCTCTATGCAGGGTGTCCCGCGTGGAGCGAACTGCCTCAACCATGGCAGGCTCTACTGTGGTCTCTAAGGAATTCCTCTCTGAAAACACGGCACTTTTACCCGAAGAACTCTGCCCTAATTGTAGGCGGAACACAAGCTGCATTTCTCCCACATTGTACACAAAGGGCCCTACCCCGAATGAACTTCTATATATAGGGTGTCCCACGTGCAGTGAACTGCCTCAAGCAAGGCAGGTTGTAGTAAGGACTGTAAGCCTTTCCTCTCCCAAAAGGCGCAGTTTTACCCGAAGAACTCTGCTTTCGTTGCAGGTGGAACACAAGCAACTTTTCTCCCACAGTGTACCCAATGGGCCTTTGCCCGAAAGAACTTCTATACTCAAGGTGTCCCGCGTGGAGTGAAATGCCTAAACCAAGGCAGGCTCTAGTGAGGTCTCTAAGCATTTCCCCTCCCTAAACACGGCAGTTTTACCCAAAGAACTCTGCTTTAGTTGCAGGTGCAACACAAGCAGCATTTCTCCCACTGTGTACTCTTTGGGCTCTGCCACGAATGAACTTCTATATTCAAGGTTTCCCACCTGGAGCGAACTGCCTTAACCAAGGCAGGCGGTAGTGAGGACTGTAAGCATTTCCACTCCCCAAACTCGCAGTTTTAACGAATGAACTCTGCTTTAGTTGCAGGTGGAACACACGCAGGTTTTCTCCCACAGTGTACACAAAGGGCCTTTCCCCGAATGAACGTCTATACGCAGGGGGTCCCGCGTGGAGTGAACTACCTCAACCAAGGGAGGTTCCTCCTATGCCTCTAAGCGTTTCCTCTCCCAAAACACGCAGTTTTACCCGAAGAACTCTGCTTTAGTTGCAGGTGGAACACAAGCAACTTTTCACCCACAGTGTACACAATGGGCTTTTCGCCGAATGAACTTCTACACGCAGGGTTTCCCTCGTGGAGTGAAATGCCTAAACCGAGGCAGGCTCTAGTGAGGCCTCTAAGCATTTCCTCTCCCCAAACACGGCAGTTTTACCCGAAGAACTCTGCTTTAGTTCCAGGTGTAACACAAGCAGCATTTCTCCATCAGTGCACACAATGGGCACTTTCCCGAATGAACTTGTTCTCTATGCAGGGTGTCCCGCGTGGAGCGAACTGCCTCAACCATGGCAGGCTCTACTGTGGTCTCTAAGGAATTCCTCTCGGAAAACACGGCACTTTTACCCGAAGAACTCTGCCCTAATTGCAGGTGGAACACAAGCTGCATTTCTCCCACATTGTACACAAAGGGCCCTACCCCGAATGAACTTCTATATATAGGGTGTCCCACGTGCAGTGAACTGCCTCAAGCAAGGCAGGTTGTAGTAAGGACAGTAAGCCTTTCCTCTCCCAAAAGGCGCAGTTTTACCCGAAGAACTCTGCTTTCATTGCAGGTGGAACACAAGCAACTTTTCTCTCGCAGTGTACCCAATGGGACTTTGCCCGAAAGAACTTCTATACTCAAGGTGTCCCGCGTGGAGTGAAATGCCTAAACCAAGGCAGGCTCTAGTGAGGTCTCTAAGCATTCCCCTCCCAAAACACAGCAGTTTTACCCAAAGAACTCTGCTTTAGTTGCAGGTGGAACACAAGCAGCATTTCTCTCACTGTGTACTCTTTGGGCTCCTCCACGAATGAACTGCTACGTGCAGGGTTTCCCACCTGGAGTGAACTGCCTTAACCAAGGCAGTCTGTAGTGAGGACTGTAAGCATTTCTACTCCCAAAACTCGCCGTTTTAACGAATGAACTCTGCGTTAGGTGCAGGTGGAACACAAGCAGGTTTTCTCCCGCAGTGTACACAATGGGCCTTTCCCCGAATGAACGTCTATACGCAGGGGGTCCCGCGTGGAGTGAACTACCTCAACCAAGGGAGGTTCCTCCTATGCCTCTAAGCGTTTCCTCTCCCAAAACACGCAGTTTTACCCGAAGAACTCTGATTTAGTTGGAGGTGGAACACAAGCAGCTTTTCTCCCACTGTGTACACAGTGGCCTTGCCCGAAAGAGCTTCTATACTCAAGGTGTCCCGCGTGGAGTGAAATGCCTAAACCGAGGCAGGCTCTAGTGAGGCCTCCAAGCATTTCCTCTCCCAAAACACGGCAGTTTTACCCGAAGAACTCTGCTTTAGTTCCAGGTGTAACACAAGCAGCATTTCTCCATCAGTGCACACAATGGGCACTTTCCCGAATGAACTTGTTCTCTATGCAGGGTGTCCCGCGTGGAGCGAACTGCCTCAACCATGGCAGGCTCTACTGTGGTCTCTAAGGAATTCCTCTCTGAAAACACGGCACTTTTACCCGAAGAACTCTGCCCTAATTGTAGGCGGAACACAAGCTGCATTTCTCCCACATTGTACACAAAGGGCCCTACCCCGAATGAACTTCTATATATAGGGTGTCCCACGTGCAGTGAACTGCCTCAAGCAAGGCACTTTGTAGTAAGGACTGTAAGCCTTTCCTCTCCCAAAAGGCGCAGTTTTACCCGAAGAACTCTGCTTTCGGTGCAGGTGGAACACAAGCAACTTTTCTCCCACAGTGTACCCAATGGGCCTTTGCCCGAAAGAACTTCTATACTCAAGGTGTCCCGCGTGGAGTGAAATGCCTAAACCAAGGCAGGCTCTAGTGAGGTCTCTAAGCATTTCCCCTCCCTAAACACGGCAGTTTTACCCAAAGAACTCTGCTTTAGTTGCAGGTGCAACACAAGCAGCATTTCTCCCACTGTGTACTCTTTGGGCTCTGCCACGAATGAACTTCTATATTCAAGGTTTCCCACCTGGAGCGAACTGCCTTAACCAAGGCAGGCGGTAGTGAGGACTGTAAGCATTTCCACTCCCCAAACTCGCAGTTTTAACGAATGAACTCTGCTTTAGTTGCAGGTGGAACACACGCAGGTTTTCTCCCACAGTGTACACAAAGGGCCTTTCCCCGAATGAACGTCTATACGCAGGGGGTCCCGCGTGGAGTGAACTACCTCAACCAAGGGAGGTTCCTCCTATGCCTCTAAGCGTTTCCTCTCCCAAAACACGCAGTTTTACCCGAAGAACTCTGCTTTAGTTGCAGGTGGAACACAAGCAACTTTTCACCCACAGTGTACACAATGGGCTTTTCGCCGAATGAACTTCTACACGCAGGGTTTCCCTCGTGGAGTGAAATGCCTAAACCGAGGCAGGCTCTAGTGAGGCCTCTAAGCATTTCCTCTCCCCAAACACGGCAGTTTTACCCGAAGAACTCTGCTTTAGTTCCAGGTGTAACACAAGCAGCATTTCTCCATCAGTGCACACAATGGGCACTTTCCCGAATGAACTTGTTCTCTATGCAGGGTGTCCCGCGTGGAGCGAACTGCCTCAACCATGGCAGGCTCTACTGTGGTCTCTAAGGAATTTCTCACTGAAAACACGGCACTTTTACCCGAAGAACTCTGCCCTAATTGCAGGTGGAACTCAAGCTGCATTTCTCCCACATTGTACACAAAGGGCCCTACCCCGAATGAACTTCTATATATAGGGTGTCCCACGTGCAGTGAACTGCCTCAAGCAAGGCAGGTTGTAGTAAGGACTGTAAGCCTTTCCTCTCCCAAAAGGCGCAGTTTTACCCGAAGAACTCTGCTTTCATTGCAGGTGGAACACAAGCAACTTTTCTCTCGCAGTGTACCCAATGGGCCTTTGCCCGAAAGAAATTCTATACTCAAGGTGTCCCGCGTGGAGTGAAATGCCTAAACCAAGGCAGGCTCTAGTGAGGTCTCTAAGCATTCCCCTCCCAAAACACAGCAGTTTTACCCAAAGAACTCTGCTTTAGTTGCAGGTGGAACACAAGCAGCATTTCTCTCACTGTGTACTCTTTGGGCTCCTCCACGAATGAACTGCTACATGCAGGGTTTCCCACCTGGAGTGAACTGCCTTAACCAAGGCAGTCTGTAGTGAGGACTGTAAGCATTTCTACTCCCAAAACTCGCCGTTTTAACGAATGAACTCTGCGTTAGGTGCAGGTGGAACACAAGCAGGTTTTCTCCCGCAGTGTACACAATGGGCCTTTCCCCGAATGAACTTCTATACGCAGGGTGTCCCGCGTGGAGTGAACTACCTCAAACAAGGCAGGCTCTTCTTAGGCCTCTAAGCGTTTCCTCTCCCAAAACACGCAGTTTTACCCGAAGAACTCTGATTTAGTTGGAGGTGGAACACAAGCAGCTTTTCTCCCACTGTGTACACAGTGGCCTTGCCCGAAAGAGCTTCTATACTCAAGGTGTCCCGCGTGGAGTGAAATGCCTAAACCGAGGCAGGCTCTAGTGAGGCCTCCAAGCATTTCCTCTCCCAAAACACGGCAGTTTTACCCGAAGAACTCTGCTTTAGTTCCAGGTGTAACACAAGCAGCATTTCTCCATCAGTGCACACAATGGGCACTTTCCCGAATGAACTTGTTCTCTATGCAGGGTGTCCCGCGTGGAGCGAACTGCCTCAACCATGGCAGGCTCTACTGTGGTCTCTAAGGAATTCCTCTCTGAAAACACGGCACTTTTACCCGAAGAACTCTGCCCTAATTGTAGGTGGAACACAAGCTGCATTTCTCCCACATTGTACACAAAGGGCCCTACCCCGAATGAACTTCTATATATAGGGTGTCCCACGTGCAGTGAACTGCCTCAAGCAAGGCAGGTTGTAGTAAGGACTGTAAGCCTTTCCTCTCCCAAAAGGCGCAGTTTTACCCGAAGAACTCTGCTTTCCTTGCAGGTGGAACACAAGCAACTTTTCTCCCACAGTGTACCCAATGGGCCTTTGCCCGAAAGAACTTCTATACTCAAGGTGTCCCGCGTGGAGTGAAATGCCTAAACCAAGGCAGGCTCTAGTGAGGTCTCTAAGCATTTCCCCTCCCTAAACACGGCAGTTTTACCCAAAGAACTCTGCTTTAGTTGCAGGTGCAACACAAGCAGCATTTCTCCCACTGTGTACTCTTTGGGCTCTGCCACGAATGAACTTCTATATTCAAGGTTTCCCACCTGGAGCGAACTGCCTTAACCAAGGCAGGCGGTAGTGAGGACTGTAAGCATTTCCACTCCCCAAACTCGCAGTTTTAACGAATGAACTCTGCTTTAGTTGCAGGTGGAACACACGCAGGTTTTCTCCCACAGTGTACACAAAGGGCCTTTCCCCGAATGAACGTCTATACGCAGGGGGTCCCGCGTGGAGTGAACTACCTCAACCAATGGAGGTTCCTCCTATGCCTCTAAGCGTTTCCTCTCCCAAAACACGCAGTTTTACCCGAAGAACTCTGCTTTAGTTGCAGGTGGAACACAAGCAACTTTTCACCCACAGTGTACACAATGGGCTTTTCGCCAAATGAACTTCTACACGCAGGGTTTCCCTCGTGGAGTGAAATGCCTAAACCGAGGCAGGCTCTAGTGAGGCCTCTAAGCATTTCCTCTCCCCAAACACGGCAGTTTTACCCGAAGAACTCTGCTTTAGTTCCAGGTGTAACACAAGCAGCATTTCTCCATCAGTGCACACAATGGGCACTTTCCCGAATGAACTTGTTCTCTATGCAGGGTGTCCCGCGTGGAGCGAACTGCCTCAACCATGGCAGGCTCTACTGTGGTCTCTAAGGAATTTCTCACTGAAAACACGGCACTTTTACCCGAAGAACTCTGCCCTAATTGCAGGTGGAACACAAGCTGCATTTCTCCCACATTGTACACAAAGGGCCCTACCCCGAATGAACTTCTATATATAGGGTGTCCCACGTGCAGTGAACTGCCTCAAGCAAGGCAGGTTGTAGTAAGGACTGTAAGCCTTTCCTCTCCCAAAAGGCGCAGTTTTACCCGAAGAACTCTGCTTTCATTGCAGGTGGAACACAAGCAACTTTTCTCTCGCAGTGTACCCAATGGGACTTTGCCCGAAAGAACTTCTATACTCAAGGTGTCCCGCGTGGAGTCAAATGCCTAAACCAAGGCAGGCTCTAGTGAGGTCTCTAAGCATTCCCCTCCCAAAACACAGCAGTTTTACCCAAAGAACTCTGCTTTAGTTGCAGGTGGAACACAAGCAGCATTTCTCTCACTGTGTACTCTTTGGGCTCCTCCACGAATGAACTGCTACATGCAGGGTTTCCCACCTGGAGTGAACTGCCTTAACCAAGGCAGTCTGTAGTGAGGACTGTAAGCATTTCTACTCCCAAAACTCGCCGTTTTAACGAATGAACTCTGCGTTAGGTGCAGGTGGAACACAAGCAGGTTTTCTCCCGCAGTGTACACAATGGGCCTTTCCCCGAATGAACTTCTATACGCAGGGTGTCCCGCGTGGAGTGAACTACCTCAAACAAGGCAGGCTCTTCTTAGGCCTCTAAGCGTTTCCTCTCCCAAAACACGCAGTTTTACCCGAAGAACTCTGATTTAGTTGGAGGTGGAACACAAGCAGCTTTTCTCCCACTGTGTACACAGTGGCCTTGCCCGAAAGAGTTTCTATACTCAAGGTGTCCCGCGTGGAGTGAAATGCCTAAACCGAGGCAGGCTCTAGTGAGGCCTCCAAGCATTTCCTCTCCCAAAACACGGCAGTTTTACCCGAAGAACTCTGCTTTAGTTCCAGGTGTAACACAAGCAGCATTTCTCCATCAGTGCACACAATGGGCACTTTCCCGAATGAACTTGTTCTCTATGCAGGGTGTCCCGCGTGGAGCGAACTGCCTCAACCATGGCAGGCTCTACTCTGGTCTCTAAGGAATTCCTCTCTGAAAACACGGCACTTTTACCCGAAGAACTCTGCCCTAATTGTAGGTGGAACACAAGCTGCATTTCTCCCACATTGTACACAAAGGGCCCTACCCCGAATGAACTTCTATATATAGGGTGTCCCACGTGCAGTGAACTGCCTCAAGCAAGGCAGGTTGTAGTAAGGACTGTAAGCCTTTCCTCTCCCAAAAGGCGCAGTTTTACCCGAAGAACTCTGCTTTCGTTGCAGGTGGAACACAAGCAACTTTTCTCCCACAGTGTACCCAATGGGCCTTTGCCCGAAAGAACTTCTATACTCAAGGTGTCCCGCGTGGAGTGAAATGCCTAAACCAAGGCAGGCTCTAGTGAGGTCTCTAAGCATTTCCCCTCCCTAAACACGGCAGTTTTACCCAAAGAACTCTGCTTTAGTTGCAGGTGCAACACAAGCAGCATTTCTCCCACTGTGTACTCTTTGGGCTCTGCCACGAATGAACTTCTATATTCAAGGTTTCCCACCTGGAGCGAACTGCCTTAACCAAGGCAGGCGGTAGTGAGGACTGTAAGCATTTCCACTCCCCAAACTCGCAGTTTTAACGAATGAACTCTGCTTTAGTTGCAGGTGGAACACACGCAGGTTTTCTCCCACAGTGTACACAAAGGGCCTTTCCCCGAATGAACGTCTATACGCAGGGGGTCCCGCGTGGAGTGAACTACCTCAACCAATGGAGGTTCCTCCTATGCCTCTAAGCGTTTCCTCTCCCAAAACACGCAGTTTTACCCGAAGAACTCTGCTTTAGTTGCAGGTGGAACACAAGCAACTTTTCACCCACAGTGTACACAATGGGCTTTTCGCCAAATGAACTTCTACACGCAGGGTTTCCCTCGTGGAGTGAAATGCCTAAACCGAGGCAGGCTCTAGTGAGGCCTCTAAGCATTTCCTCTCCCCAAACACCGCAGTTTTACCCGAAGAACTCTGCTTTAGTTCCAGGTGTAACACAAGCAGCATTTCTCCATCAGTGCACACAATGGGCACTTTCCCGAATGAACTTGTTCTCTATGCAGGGTGTCCCGCGTGGAGCGAACTGCCTCAACCATGGCAGGCTCTACTGTGGTCTCTAAGGAATTTCTCACTGAAAACACGGCACTTTTACCCGAAGAACTCTGCCCTAATTGCAGGTGGAACACAAGCTGAATTTCTCCCACATTGTACACAAAGGGCCCTACCCCGAATGAACTTCTATATATAGGGTGTCCCACGTGCAGTGAACTGCCTCAAGCAAGGCAGGTTGTAGTAAGGACTGTAAGCCTTTCCTCTCCCAAAAGGCGCAGTTTTACCCGAAGAACTCTGCTTTCGTTGCAGGTGGAACACAAGCAACTTTTCTCTCGCAGTGTACCCAATGGGCCTTTGCCCGAAAGAACTTCTATACTCAAGGTGTCCCGCGTGGAGTGAAATGCCTAAACCAAGGCAGGCTCTAGTGAGGTCTCTAAGCATTCCCCTCCCAAAACACAGCAGTTTTACCCAAAGAACTCTGCTTTAGTTGCAGGTGGAACACAAGCAGCATTTCTCTCACTGTGTACTCTTTGGGCTCCTCCACGAATGAACTGCTACGTGCAGGGTTTCCCAACTGGAGTGAACTGCCTTAACCAAGGCAGTCTGTAGTGAGGACTGTAAGCATTTCTACTCCCAAAACTCGCCGTTTTAACGAATGAACTCTGCGTTAGGTGCAGGTGGAACACAAGCAGGTTTTCTCCCGCAGTGTACACAATGGGCCTTTCCCCGAATGAACTTCTATACGCAGGGTGTCCCGCGTGGAGTGAACTACCTCAAACAAGGCAGGCTCTTCTTAGGCCTCTAAGCGTTTCCTCTCCCAAAACACGCAGTTTTACCCGAAGAACTCTGATTTAGTTGGAGGTGGAACACAAGCAGCTTTTCTCCCACTGTGTACACAGTGGCCTTGCCCGAAAGAGTTTCTATACTCAAGGTGTCCCGCGTGGAGTGAAATGCCTAAACCGAGGCAGGCTCTAGTGAGGCCTCCAAGCATTTCCTCTCCCAAAACACGGCAGTTTTACCCGAAGAACTCTGCTTTAGTTCCAGGTGTAACACAAGCAGCATTTCTCCATCAGTGCACACAATGGGCACTTTCCCGAATGAACTTGTTCTCTATGCAGGGTGTCCCGCGTGGAGCGAACTGCCTCAGCCATGGCAGGCTCTACTGTGGTCTCTAAGGAATTCCTCTCTGAAAACACGGCACTTTTACCCGAAGAACTCTGCCCTAATTGTAGGTGGAACACAAGCTGCATTTCTCCCACATTGTACACAAAGGGCCCTACCCCGAATGAACTTCTATATATAGGGTGTCCCACGTGCAGTGAACTGCCTCAAGCAAGGCACGTTGTAGTAAGGACTGTAAGCCTTTCCTCTCCCAAAAGGCGCAGTTTTACCCGAAGAACTCTGCTTTCGTTGCAGGTGGAACACAAGCAACTTTTCTCCCACAGTGTACCCAATGGGCCTTTGCCCGAAAGAACTTCTATACTCAAGGTGTCCCGCGTGGAGTGAAATGCCTAAA